>NC_044031.1:665608354-666300854 GCF_901765095.1 Microcaecilia unicolor
TCCCTATGTGACTAAAACCTTCTTCTTTACATCAAGACTCAAGGCACTTATTGAACTCCACTGTTTTGCGTATTCTTTCTTTCTTCCTTCCCCCACGTAGGAATTACTTCAGAAAAAACCACAGTCCGAACCAAAGATTTCAGTCCCTCCCCAAGCTTCTGGAATGTGCTCTGTGCTGTAAATTTGCTATTGCTGGCCAGGTCATTTGTCCCCAGGTGAATTACAACATCAATATTCGAAGCCTCACTCTCTTCTCGGATCACTTTCAGAATTTGGTCGGTACATCTGGTAGCTGAAGATCCTGGAAGGCATTTCACTAGGTTGGAACCCTTGAACTGTGTTCCTAAGTTAATGCCTTTGATAATGGAGTATCCGAGCAGTAAGAGTTTTCTGCTTTTCACCAATCTGTCATTTTTGGGGGGATGATTCTTGGGTTGTGCTACTTTCATAGCCTCTGGTTCCACCATAGTAGTTCTGTTTTCAGCATCATAATGATGCAGCACAGCAAAAGAATTTGACAGGAGCAAAGGTTGGGAAGATGAGAGCTTCTGTGTCACAGATCTTAGTCTACCTGAGCCTTCTGTGACCCATCTATTCCTCTGTTTTATTCTCTGTGGCAGTGGTGGTGGTCAATTGGCAGAAAATTGATTAATCCTGGATGCTTTTTTAGTTGAAGCTAATTCTTTCTTGAGTTTGTTGATCTCATCTTTCAAAGCTGATAATTGGAGAGAGATAGGACAAGCTCTAAAGCTCCAGATAGTTTGCCTTAGGATTAAAGCATAACATGTATTGCACTGAATAAAGGACATATTGATGTGATTCACAAGTGTAAAAAACGTTAGGAGTAACAAGGTATAAGATTGACCAATTATGGTGTAATGAAGATACTTGTCCCTTGACTGCCCTATATAAAGGGAGTTCACCTAGGGGAGGGTGGGGAGAGTGGAAGATGGGAGGGTGGGTGGGACTAGGACACAGGTAACCTCAATTACCAATCAAACCAATTCTGAAAATGCCCAGCGTAGCTCACAGCTCCCAAAGTAAAGTGAAGTTCTGGGGTTTTTTTTCTCTAACTACACAATTGGTACACAAATTGGCCCCTCCTCCCAAGGTAGAGTCACTAGGGCTATGTAACCAAATTGATTTAATTAGGTCTCTGGCACTGAAGATTCAAACCCAATTCTAACAAACACAACTTTAAGACAGCTACCAGAACCAGAGTCACCAATTTTGTGTAACCAAGTTAATTGGATTAAATCACTTGGCATAGGTGCAAAACACAGTTCTAGAGAGCACCTTTAAGACAATTGCAGCATAAAAATATGAAATCACTGGCACAGAAGTTCAACACAGTTCAAATAAGGAAACTACCAGCATAAAATTATGAAATCACAATGCAACAACAATTGTAAGTTATAGGCAATAGGTAGAAAGGTTAGAGAGGACAGACCCTCAACAAGTGAAAGAACAGGTTTTTTTTTGTTTTGTTTTGTTAGATGAGAATAATCGAGTCAACAGTTTTATCAGAAAGATTTAGGACACAGGTAACCTCAGTTACCAATCAAACCAATTCTGAAAATAACCCGTCACCCAGGTTATTGCGTTAATACAATCGTCCAGTCCTCCTTGCACACAGGAGCAGGAAACAGACCTGGAAGCAGGCAGGCAGGAAGAAGCTTGCCAGCACCAATCCCCCCCCCCCCCCCTTGGAGGCTGGGTCTGTGGAATTTTGTCCCTCATCCCCTTCCCCCTCTCGGCAGCTCTGCACTCAGACACCCCACAGTGTTTTTGGGATCAGTGCACATTTCCCACGTGCAAAATATATAATTTATTTTTTATCACTGAGGGCGTGTCTGGGGGTGGAGAGTAGGTATTTTATGTGCTAATCATTTAGCACAGCTACATCGCCATGTGCTAAACAATTAGCATGTGCTTAGCATGTGAGCCCTTACAGCTTAAAAAATAGATGTTGGTAAGTGCTCACGCTTAATGGCCATTCACTAATGGGGAAATTAGTGTGTTGCCTTTAATGGGAATAATGGAAAATAGGGCCATTTTACCACCACGCTAAATTTGGCGACACAGCACAGGGAAAAGACCCACGCTGGGGATAGCACTAGCTACCTTTTAGCACAGCTTAGTAAAAGCGCCCCTTAGAATGTAAGTTTTCTTAGGACAGAAAAATACCCTAGAAAAATATCACTGTGATCTACAACTGAAGAAGGTGTGAGCTAAATCCTTTTCCAATATAATTTGTGAAATCGTTGTTTGTTTTTGGTACCCATTTGCCCATAGAGTTCTATGTAATGTATTGAATGTCACTTATACAAGTATGTATGTATGTATGTTATACATCTAAATCTAAGTTAATTCCATTTCTGAATGTAGCAGCTTGCCCCCTCCAAGAGTTGGACTTCTTTCTCAGATTTCTTGGGATTTCAGCATTTCCAAAGCACTTTATGACCCTTCAAGAGTTCTATATTAATGGATTCAAGCAATGGTGGTTCTGAAATTCAGAATCAGTAAGGAGGAACATGTTGATCAAAGTGTTCAGCTATTGTCAAAAAATGAAATACAATGAGACTATGGCAAAGAAAAGCCCAGGCTGTACTTAGTTTATGCCTAACAAAAACAAACTAAAGCCAAAAGATTAGAGCAGTTGTATTTAATTACTTGATAAGTGTCACCTTATTAATCCTAAAACAATGAAAACATTATTATTATTATTTTGTTTTAGCTCTTGTGATCAGCTCTGGGATTCAGCTGTTGGCAGTATCTGAAACTGTGCAAAAGAGTCCTGAGGTACGGAAAGAATGAACTTGATTTATGTGCCGGGTGATGTTTAGAAGGAAGATTTCAGAAAAAATAGAAAATATTTTTGTGTAAGACAATATCCCTGGATTCTATATATAGCGTGACTAAAATTGCGTGCGCAAATCCAGTCATATTCTGTATTTGCACATGAAAGTTAATTAATTAACAAGCCAATCTGCACTAATTGCCACTTAACAAGCAATTATTGACACTAATTGGCATTAATTAGAATTTGTGCCCACAACTTGCTAAGCATATTCTGTAAAATGATGTGCATAAATTCTAATGCGTGCTGCCAAAAAGGGGGCATGGCCATGGACGTGGAATGGGCAGGCCGTGGACACTGAATATATCTGCTCTGCGCCTAACTTAGGCGCTGGCACTCACACTAAGTTTTATGTGGCATAAATGGATGCGCCTAGATTTACGCACAGGCATGGCTGCTAGGCAAATTCTGTAAACCTGCTAAGCATATTCTATACACCAGGGGCGTAGCCAGACCTCGGTGGGAGGGGGGGTCCACCACTGTTTAGCCGCCTCCCCCTGCCACCACTTTGGACCCCCCCCCGCTGCCGCCACCACCGCAACCCCCCGCTACCGCCGCCGCCGCCACCACCACCACCACCACCACCGCCACTACCACAACCCCCCCGCTGCCGCCACTGCCACAAACCCGTCTGCCACCGCTATGGCCGCCCGCCCCATGCCCCGCCGCCACATCAGGTACCTTGTTTGCTGGCGGGGGTCCCCAATCCCCGCCAGCCGAAGAGTCTTCTTCAGCGTCGGTCAACTCCAGTGCCTTCATGGTGTGATCATCTGTTTCTGACGCCTTACGTCCTGCACCGAGCCCTGGGGGGGCATGCGGCTGTGGGGTGGGGGGCGGGCGGCGGCAGCAGCAGGGGATCAAATGTAGAGGGGGCCAGGGCATAATCTGTGAGGGCCCATGCCCCCGTGGCCCCACGTAGCTACGCCCCTGCTATACACTGCACCTAATGTGTTGACATTGTACGTAGACATACTTTGTATTGTTATTTGAATATTTTTACTGCTGTAATTGTCTATTGCTCATATTTGATTTATTCTTAGTATGCACTGCCTTGAGTGCATTCCTTCAAGGGGTGGCAAATAAATCCTAATAAATTAATCAATAAATAAATCCTAATAAATCAAGGCACAGTTTATAGAATACACCTAGGCGGAAATATTTTTGGCGCCAATTTTTCAGGCATCATATTTCAAATCTAGTCCTATGTGCCCAAAAAGAAGCAGCACATTTCATAGACCGGTCTTGCAATCCAGAGGTGACCGGTTCAAATCCCACTGCTGCTCCTTGTGATCTTGGGCAAGTCACTTAACCCTCCATTGCCTCAGGTACAGACTTAGATTGTGAGCCCTCCTGGGACAGAGAAATATCCAGTGTACCTGAATGTAACTCACCTTGAGCTACTACTGGAAAAGGTGTGAGCAAAATCTAAATAAAATAAAATAAAATAAAATAATAAATAAACTTTAAAAAGAATGCATATAATGTGGAAAGAGGGACCAAGTACAACACATATTTATTAAAAATATGTAAACAAACTAGCTATTTTACATTGATTACAAATAAACATTGTTCATTATCATGCTCAGTTTATTTAACTGTTCTGTGAAAATGATCTCTTAAAAAAGAAGAGGAGAACTTTTTAAACTTTGTTTTTAACTGGGTAAAGAATAAGTACATGTTTGAAACATTTATTTACAGTAGATTTTTTTCACATTTTCATGGGCCTTCATTGTGAAAACAAAAAAAAAAAAATTTCAAGGCAGGCGCAGGGTTTTTGAATGCAAATTGGGATACCAAGGTGTGTTTTAATTAGCATGAATTACTAGAACATACATGTTACAGTGTTCACTACAAATATATTTGAAATGAAACCTTAGGGCTCCTTTTACAAAGTTGCGCTACCAGCTGCCATGTGGCAATGCAGACACAGTCCATTCACTTTGGAGGCCTTTTACAAAGCGGTGGTAAGCCCACTGCGGACTTACCGTGCACTGATCTGGTGATACTGCCAGCCCAACATGGGCACCGGTGCTAGTTCCAGCCCCAGTAAGCCATTTCTGGTGCTAGGAAAAATAGGCTCCTATTTTTTAATCCCAGCAGTTACCCGGCAGTAATCGGGCAGTGCCGCACACTGCACGGCTACCTCTAGGTTAGCTCAGGAGCCCTTACTGCCAACTCAGTGGGTGGCACTAAGTGCTCCCCCACCCCGTATGGCCATGTGGTAAGCAGGGATGTAGCCAGACTTCGATGGGAGGGGGGCCACAGCCCAAGGTGTGTGTGGGGGGGGGCACATTTTGGCCCGCCTCTCTGCTGCCACCTCTGCCCCCGCTGCCGCTTCTGTCTCCCCACCCCCACCGCTGCTTCTGCCTCCCTGCTGCCGCTGGAAGCATAGGTGCCGACTCCGTGGGTGCTGTGGGTGCTCGAGCACCCCCAATATTTCACCCACCGGAAGTTCCCTTTGCCAGCCCAGAATTTTAAAAGTCCCTCCCCACCTCCCTTCGAGTTCCAGGCCTCCTCCCTCCGAATTTTAAAAGTCATCTTACCTCATCGTGGTTATGGCGAAGCGTGCAGGCTCGGTGCTTCAGCCTTCCCTTCTCTCAGCTTTGGTCCTGCCCTTGCGGAAACAGGAAATGAGGGCGGGACCAGAGCTGAGAGAAGGGAAGGCTGAAGTGCCAAGCCTGCACACTGTTCACTGCTGCTGCTGCCGTAACCCCAATGAGGTAAGATGACTTTTAAAAATCAGAAGGAGGGGGCCTAAAACTCGAAGGGAGGGAGGGGGCCCTGGAACTCAGAGGGACCCTGTAACTCGGAGGGAGGGGGCCCTGGAACTCAGAGGGATGGGCCTGGAACTCGGAAGGAGGGAGGGGGGCCTGGAACTCAAGGGAGTGAGGGGGAGGGAGGGAGGCCTGGAACAGGGAGGGAGGGGGCCTGGAACTGGGAGGGAGAGAGGGAGGGAGGGACTGGAACGCGGGCAGAGGGGGGCCTGGAACTCAGAGGGATGGGCCTGGAACTCGAAGGGAGGGAGGGAACCTGGAACTTGAAGGGAGGGGGGCCTGGAACTCGAAGGGAGGGAGACGGGGGAGGGAGGGAGGCCTGGAACAGGGAGGGAGGGGGCCTGGAACTGGGAGGGTGGGAGGGAGAGTCTGGAACTCGGACAGATGGAGGGAGGGAGGGGGGCCTGGAACTGGGAGGGATTGGAACTGGGAGGGAGGGAGCAGGGGGGCCTGGAACTGGGAGGGAGAGAGGGAGGGAGGGACTGGAACTTGAGTGGAGGGGGGCCTGGAACTCGGAGGGAGGAGGAAGTGGAGGGGAGGAGGAAGGGGAGAGGGAGGAGAGGGAGGGAGGGGGATGGGGAGGAGAGGGAGGGGGAGGAGAGGGAGGGGGGAGGGAGGGGGAATGCACCACCTGTAAAAAAAAAATTCAGCACCCCCAATCATTTTGAAAAGTTGCCTCCTATGGCTTGAAGGTACCGCTTCTGCCGCCGCTGCTCCCCCATCCACTGCTGGAAGGTACCTTGGCTAATGCATTTTTCCCGCGCTGATCTTACATTGCCTGGTGCCCTGTCCTGCTTTCAGTGCCATTCACGCTCATTTTAATGAAACTGAGCATGCGAGAGCACGCTCAGTTTCATTAAAACAAGCATGCACGGTGCTGAAAAACAGGACAGGGCGCTAGCAATGTAAGAGCAGTGCGGGGCAAACGCCTTAGCTGGCAGGGGTTGAGGACCCCCACCAGGCAAACTGGGGGCCCCGGAGCCAGTTTGAGGGGACCCAGGCCCCCCTGGCCCCTCATAGATACGCCACTGATGGTAATAAAATCTTACTGTATGGCCATTTCTTTTTTCAGCCTTTTTACCTGCTGCAGTAAAAAGGGCCTCAGTGCATAGCAAAAACAGCTCCTGCCACTAGAGTAGGGCCCCGTTTACTGCAGCTCCCTTTGAATGGGCTGTGCCATCATTAGCGCACTGACAGCCGCTAGTGCAGGTTTCTAAAAGGGGGGGAGGTTAATTAGCTAAATGATAATACCTTCAGAAATAAAATTTAATCAAAAATTGCAGTGACCGTTAATTTATAAAGAAAAAATTAAAATTTACAGTGAAAACGTTCTGTGTGTCGTATTCAATAACATTAATAAACCAAAGTTAATATTTGAAGGAGGTTTTTCCTGTGATTTCATAAAGAACTTAGAAAAGGAATGTCCTTGGTTATTATTTTACACATTATATATTTTATATTAAAAAGTGCCAGATGACTAATATATACATTCTTCTATCCCTGGTAGGCTGATCTGTTTTCCTTCTGAACAGACTGCAATGTTGCATTTATTACAGATACCCCGGTTGTATTTATTGTAAATCTGACAGTGAATAATCAGCCTCTAGGTACACTAATGTAAGAAATACACAATTGAGGAAATACATTTTTTTCTCTGTGTGTGTGACATGCCTCGGACAAGACTTTAACAAGCACAACAAAGGACATTAATGGCTTTCCCATAAAACTGTAGAAATAAAGCACCAGTCACTCAGTTTAAGATCAACAGCACTTTTCACCACATCAAGCAAAACCTGGTTTTCTAAAGTTTATTAGTACGTGGAGACATTTTGTTGGTTTCCCGCTTTTTAATTAATTTCCTTCCCAGAATTTTCAAGTCTGTTCTTGTAGACCTTGATCAAGGGAAACGATAGGGAGCCGTCCAGCATATCAACCTCCTGAAGAGAGGCATAAATGTTCTCTTAACAGCAATCTTGGACTCGATATGGAAAAGATGCTATGGTTTCAAAGCATCTCACCATTGCATGCTTTTGTTCTTCCCACAACAAGTCCATTGACATTCATAGAAATAATTTCCTCTAACCAGAGACCATTTCTGACTAATTTGTTTGTTGAGGAGTGGCCCAGTGGTTAGTATAGTGCACTTTGATCCTGGGGACCTGGATTTGATTCCCATTGTAGCTGCACCTTTTTCTGACTGGGCAAGTCACTTACCCTCCATTGCCCCAGGTACAAATAAGTAGCTGTATATACCACGTAAACCACTTTGAATGTAGTTTCCCTTTCCCTTATTCAATCATTTAACTACAAAAATCAAAGTACAGCTATCAGTTTGGGGGTGTGATAAATGATTTGCTGAAATTGAATTATAGCACCAATTGGGATAATGTAAGGTGAAATGAACAATCAAGAATTTCCCAGATCTTCCTATCTTTTATTTTTTTCACAATTGACATATTAGTTTTGGAAAGAGAACATTTGTATCAGAGACGGTCAATGAGCTGGCTCTTTATAGTTACCATTGATTTCTTGTGAGATAGTTACAGCTTCAGCTCCCCAAGGGGAGTCTGTCACTGTACTCTGATCCCACCTCAAACTCCTCCTGATTGTCTTCGATTGAGATTCAGGGATGGATTCAGCTACAGTGCTCCCTTCCCTTCCGCTTTCTCTCTCCCATTCCCCTCCCCTCCCCTTCCCCTTCAACTTCTTCTTCATTTCCACTTCTCCCAATTCACTGGTATTATAATTCTTCTCAGACTCAAGATAAGAGGCTCTGGGGTCAAAGTCGGCAGCCATATGCTTCTCCATTTGACTCTGGATTCTGGGTTTTCATGATCAATTTATAGGTTTTCCCCTGATATTTTGATAGTAGGTGGCAACATGTGGCCCCCAAGAGCGGGATGGTAGCCAGTCCCAGTAAGAAATGCTAACCACAATGATAATGATTAATGATGGTATTTCCTTTTTGGTCCTAAATACTACTTGCACATGGCAATCTTCTCCCGGGTAAGTAAGGCACACTGAGTAATTCATACCAGGTTTCAAGGTCTCGAAACCAGTACGAATTTGTGCCTTCCTCAATCATGGACCAGTCGACCACAGAATGTCCTTTTTCCAGTATCTTCACAAAGGTACAGTGTTCTGAGGTGAGGTTTGTCTGATTTAGTGTAGAAGGGAGTTAACTGCACTTTAGCATCTCTTTCTGACACCTCTAATGCTATCACACCCCATATCAAAAATGTGCTCTTTCAATCTGAGCTTAGATTAAAACCATGATTGGAGACATATTGTGTGCCTTCATTTGGACCACATTTTTTCTTGAAAGGTGGCAGCTGGGAAGGGCTCCCTTCCCTATTCTTTTCTGACCCTACAGGTGCATAAGTTCGTTGGGTTGGTGGAATTATCTTCAATTTCCCTTCAGATTTAGGAAAGTTGATTATGTTGTTGTTAGACATTTTCAACCCAGGATTTTTGTCACTGGGCTGTGGTTTACTGGCGATGGAATCTTCGATGGGATTCCCAGAATATTTCTGTGAACCTGCCACAGCTACGTTCACAGATGTCTGGTTACTTCCCAACTCATTGGTAGCCACACATGTGTAAGTCCCTTCTTCTCGTTTACTCAAATGGGGGATGACCAGTGTCCCGTTTTTAAAAATATGAATGCGTTCTTTATTCTTTTTTGCAGATTCACTGGGTAAGTCATTCCTTTCTTTTTCCACTCTGGACTCACTGAGCTCAATCATTTTACCCGAGGTCTGGATTAACCACTTGATGGATGGTTGAGGGCTTCCTGTGGCATTGCAGTTTAACATCAGTGTAAACCCATCATATAGTTCAGTATTGTCTAAGTTGGGATGGTAGGTTAGATGAACTGATGGAGCTCTACACTGCAAACTGAGAGAGTTTCCCTAGTGGTATACCTTTGAGATTTTCCAGGGCTAGAACAGACAATGTGTTCTTTCTCGGGAATTGCGATCAGGGTATTCTCAGTCCAGTTTTTTCAACCACATTATGTTACAAGTACAATTAAATGGATTGTAAGAGATCTGCAGATGAGACAAAGAACCCAGTGAATCAAAAGTACCTTCTAAAATGGTGGTGAATAAGTTGTTATTAATTCTCAGGGATCTCAGGTCTTTCAGGCTGTGAAAGGCATCCCCTGGAAGGTTCACCATGTGGTTGTTGTTCATTTTTAGGAGCTGTAGGGCGCTAAGGCTATGGAGATCTTCCCAGGGAAAGTCTACAATTTGGTTGTGACTAATATCCAAGTTTTTCAACTGTACCAGAATAGCAAAGGTTCCTTTCTCGATGGCATTGATTGCATTGCGACCAAGCCACAGGAAGATACCTGGGTGACCTCTTAAAGTAGCTCTTTTCAGAGAGGTGATTTTGTTGGCCGAAAGGCTAAGTGTAGTTACATTAGAGGGAAACCCAGAAGGTACCTCCTGGAGATCTTTATAGGCGCAGGTCCACAAATTGTTGGTTAAATTTGTCCACACAGGCACAAGGAGAAGGACAACCATGGACAGTCCCTAAAATCGCTGCAAGGCATATAAAGAAAAGCTGTTCCATCCTGTATCCTATAGAAAAATGAAGGGAGAAGAGTTAGTTTAGGGTACAAGAATTTATTAGTCTAAAATGTAGGGGTCAATTATGAATTAGTAATAGTTAAATATTAATAATGGCAAGTTTCCATATCTCCATCTCCTTTGTAAAATTATAAACAATGTAGGTAATCAAATTATTAACAATAGCTTTTTATTGAAATGTATTACAAAAAATTATTAGAACTGTTGAAATTAGGAAAGTGTTCCCTTTCGGAAAGAATTACTTTGGGATTATCAAATAGTAATAATCTTCAGACTAACGGTTGATCTACTTCTTCCAGCAAATGTTGTTAGAAAAAAACTACAAGGAACATAGGTGGGAATATGGAGATAGTGGAATTGATGGAATGTGAAAAAACACAAAGAAAGAAATGTAAAAATGTCTAAAAATGGGAAATAATGGAGAAATTCAAAAGTCACAAAATCCAAGAGTAGAAGCCACTTCTTCCATATTTGATTTGATCTGGTTGTCCAAGTCTTAAATGATGAAGCCTTTCCCTGATGTCCACCACTAACAAAGAGGGACATGCCCCAAAAATACAGTTTATTTATTTATTTAGTTGCAAATTTATAACTCATAATCTCAGTTAAAGAATACCTGTTACCTAATATGCTGTACAAAAGATTTAAATGCATACAATAATTAAAATATGACTAACACCAGTACTTTGTTTTACATACGAAAATTAAGCAAATTTAAAGTGAATTAAATATAGTGAATCCATATTGCCAGCACACAAATCTACATTCAATATTGCAATTTTAATTCAAATGCATCCTTAGAAGCAAAATACATTGGTGAACGAAAATTCTGAGCAGAGAGCACTGAAAGATGAGAACTACAAAACCAGTTCAGACATTTGTGGTACCCGCTTTTTAAAAGGCATGAATCACCCTACTTCCTAACAGAATCTGCCTCTCTTTAGCCTCCTCCCTCACCCAATTTTCAAACCTAAAATCAAGAACCTTGATAATGCAGACAAAGTTTATGCTTTTCTTAAATTATTAAGAAAAGTAAGAAGGGAATATTTTCTTCTTTTAGCCATATTCATTGTTTTCTTTCTTTTCTGTCTTGTAATTAATACCTATAAAGACTCGTAGGCAAGGCTAGAAAACGCCCTTCACTGTCTTCCTTTTCATGTTTGTTCCCTAAAACAATAACTAAAAGTCCATTAAATAAAGATTATGAATTTGACAAATGTCATTAAAATTCCCCCTTTAATATGTGTGCTTTTTTAAATAGTAATTTCAGCGGGGTGGGGGTGGGGGGCAGGCATAGAAAATCTAACCAAAAAGACATACACACACCTGAACTCTTATTGCACATTAAATCATCCCTGTGTCATTTAGTCTACAAGCTTACACAATATGTTTATTTATTTAGTTGCAAATTTATAAACTGCAATCTCATTTTTAAAATACCTACTACCAAATGCGCTGTACAAAAAGATTTAAACACATACACTAATTAAAAATATGACTAACCCGTGTCTCGTTTTACATACAAAAAGTAAGCAAATTTAAGGTGAATGGAATATCATGAATCCATATTGTTAGCCCACAAATCTACATTTAATATAGAGGATGCAACTTCAATTCAAAGGCATTCTTAGAAGCAAAATGCATCGTTCAGCGAAAATTCTGAGCAGACAGCACTGAAAGTGGAGAACTTTAAAACCAGCAGCTTTGTGGCTTGCTTTTAAAAGGAATGAATCACCCTGCTTCCTGACAGAATCTCTTTATAGCCTTTTCCCTCACCCAATTTTCAAAACCTAGATAATGCAGACAGAGATTATGCGCTTCATAAATTAGAAAGCATAAAAGACAATATTTTTTCTTCTTTTATCCATAGTCATTGTTTTTCTCTCTTTTCTGCCTTTTTAATTCATACCTATAAAGACTCGGTAAGCAAGGTTAGAAAACACTCTTACCTTTCTTCCTGTCCATCTTTGACTTAATTTCCCTAAAACAATAACTAAAAGCACATTAAATAAAGATTATGAATTGTAACAAATGTCATTAACATTCTCTCTATAATATAGGCGTGCTATTGGGATGGTTTTGCCAAAGAAGGGCAGAAAGTCCTGTGGATGTAAACACAGCGCAGAAAAGGAATTGTATTTCCCATTCCCGGAAAACAGGCAAAGTCCGGTCATTTCAGCAGAGCGAACAGGCATAGAAAGTCTAACTAAAAAGTTCCAAATCAGGGGTATCAGCTCTATGCAACCCCCCTCACCCCCCACCTAAACTCATCCACAGGTCATTTATTCTACAAGCTTAGCAGAAAGGAACACACTAAAGGTTAGACACGCACTGCTTTATCACTTCAGCACTCATAAACTGAGCCTCTAGTTGTTCCTCCTGAAACTAACGGCATCACGGGCAAAATTATCTCTGAATGCGTGTGTGTGTATATATATATAGGTAGAAAGATGGACCTATTGTATATACTGCACACACATATTCAACGATCTATCTATCTATCTATCTATTTTGACAGATACATTTATATAAACGTGCAAATATATCTGCCTTTCTATAACATGATAGTGTGTGCGTGTATGAAACCTTTGAGGTCCAGTTTATTTCAATGGAGAGCAGAGGCTAAAGGGTACAAAATCATATATTAGTAGTTTATTTAGTTTCCATTAATATCTTATTGTTCCCTTTCTTTTCAGCTGACACATCACCATCCTAACACGTTATCCTCGCCGTAAGAACACAACATACACGATGCAGATATCACGGTGAGGTAAATTCAGGTGAAGTTCCCCATTTGCCCCCTTACCTCTTGGAACTTTTATTTTGGGAGAGGAACGATTGCAGAAGCGAATCCCCAAGTTGCAGAAAGCCAGGCTCAGCTCCAGAAAAATAGTTGCAAGGTCTGGAGCCCCTCAGTGAGTGGGATACATATCAGTGCCAGACACACACGTTGCGGGGAGCATCTGACGGCACATTTTGAATTTGACTCCAGCACTGAAGGTCCCGGCGTCTTCCGATGCTGCTTTTTTCCCCCCTCCTTGGCTGCAGGATTGGAGCGGGTGATGCTTTTCAGTGGCTCAGGGAGCGTGCAGCCTCTCCCTCCTCCAGCCTATTCTTTAGTGTGTTAAAGCTACAGGGACCCCCACAAAACCCAATGCAATATTTATCGCTTCTCTAGTAGTCGGAATGCACTGCCTTCTGTGCAGCTGTCTGCCCTCTCTCCGTATTATATTCACTCAACACATTGTGCAGTCCACTAATTGATTGCAAATAGATTTAAAGAGCTTCAGGAGGAACAAAATATAGAATACTTTCTCTCTGGAATCACTTTACCTGTTTTTTAAACCAAAAAGCTGAGTTGATGCACAAGAGTTAAAATTCTATAACCAAGCCAAAACCCGTTCTTTTTCACTTTAAATAACCATATGGTATCCTGCCTTAGGTCTGCCTGTGGATGAATGTAATTTGTGCCCAGTTCCCCTCATTCTTCAGCCACATTAGACACAATTACGTTTGTTAGAAGGATTTAAGGGGGGGGGGGGGGGGACGGTCAGAACTGAATTTCTTGCCTGAGGCATAGGAGCAGCAGTGCATCCAAGCAGCTAGTAGGGTGGGGTTAGTAATGTGGATGTACTTTTATGTGTAATTAAAAGAGGCAGATCCTTACTTAACAGTTGCAGACAATCCTGCAGAAGTTTTGACATTGCCTGTACTTAACCGCCTCTTGTCCTATCTGTACCTAACTCTCTGCCAAGGTGTTACGCGTTCACATTTATTTTCCAATGGTCGTGTGTTTAGTGCATGTAGCTTGAGTCAATCTATGTACTATGATGTAATGAAATTTGGCACACATCAGGTTTTGCAGTGGTATATTTTGTGTTATCTCACCAGATATCTATCCCGATATAGATATGTCATGATTTTTCATCGCTGCTTTTTGTGTGTTTATATATTGTGATACAGCATAGCACGAATATGAATATGTTTGTAAAGACTGAATCATAATCAATATGGGTTTGGCCAGTTCTGTTTGGTGTCTATTCAAGGATCAATATTTTCTGCCTTGGTTCTACATCTCTGAATGCTCAGAATTTTAATGAGGCCAACGAAAAGAAAATAGTGTTTTATTTGGCAAAAGCCACCCTGGGTTCTTGGGCTTTGAAGATTCTTTTTAAATTAAATATTAACACACACAAGCCTGACCTCCGGTTCTCACAGGCACCTTCTAGCAAGAAACACGGGTTTCTACCTCTGTTTTCTTTCTCTTGCACACTCTCTTCTCATTTTCCCTTCTTGCCACCGCCTTTTGTCTTTAGGAATGTATTAATGCCCATCCACAGACCCCATGAATTCCCTAAAGGGTTAATGGGCTGTTATATTTAAGCAGACGTTGTTTTAAATGTATAAATGCAAGTGTATTATTACTTTAGCGCGTGCATATTTCTAAAGAATTACTAATCTATTAGAGAGCCCCACTTCCGTTCTACATGGCTGTGCGATTAAATAAAGCAGCCACCCGAATGTCTGACCGTCAGCCATATAGCTAAAGGGCTGGAAATAAGAAAGCCGATTGTTATTAATGTACCGCAGTGGGAATATTTATGCTGGTGCTCGTGCTCCTCACCTCGATGATTTACGAGAGAACATGTTTTTAGTATTAATTAACAGATTTGCTGGAGGAAAGACGCCTTATAATTAGCTGGTAAAGAGAATTGTGAAAAAAGGTTTAATTTGGTACATTTCTGTATTTTAGAGATTTTCAGCCACCCGATTATGTGCTGGTTTAAGCAGTCCCTTAAGGAGTCAGATGGTTTGGGGTGCAGTAGCTCCCTGCTAAATATGGGAAGTAGCTGGAGCATGGGTTGGGCTCAGTCCCAAAAGGTGAGGCCATTTCCAATAGGGTCCGAACTGAAAAGCAGTTCAACTCCCTGGTAATACAGGCTTTGTCCTGGCTTGTCTTAGAAGAGGTGAAGGTGGTTAAGAATAACATCAGTACTGAAGTACTCTTTGGATTTTTAAAGTCGTCATATTGGTCTAGATTCTATATTTATTTGTTACATTTGTACCCCACATTTTCCCAGATATTTGCAGGCTCAATGTGGCTTACATGGTACCATAAAGGCGTTTGCCAATTCGGTTGATAACAAATACAAGGTTGTATTGTGGTCAAATGAGGTAGGTGTGAATCAAGCTCATGAGGCTCGAAGGGAATGAAGATTGTAGATTGTCTGGTAGATCATTGGTTATGCTGTGTTGCTGAGTGTGGGAATTTAAGTTGGATCGGTGGGATAGGCCTTCATGAAGAGGTGGGTTTTTAGTGATTTCCTGAAGTTTAGGTGGTCATAGATTGTTTTCACAGCTTTTGGGAGTTCATTCCATAGTTGCGCGCTTATGTAGGAGAAGCTAGATGCGTAAGTTGTTTTGTATTTAAGTCCTTTGCAATTTGGATAATGTAGATTTAGGTATGATCGTGATGATCCGATTCTGTTTCTGGTTGGTAGATCTATGAGATCTGTCATGTATCCTGGGACTACGCCATAGATAATTTTGTGGACCAAAGTGCAGATTTTGAAGATGATCCATTCTTTGATTCGGAGCCAGTGAAGCTTTTCTCAAAGGGCTTTAGCACTTTCGAATTGTATTTTACGATATATCAGTCTGGCTGCAGTGTTTTGAGCAGTCTGGAGTTTTTTTGTGAGTTGTTCTTTACATCCCACATATATTTCGTTGCAGTAATCTGCATGGTTTAGGACCATTGATTGTATTAGGTTTTGAAAAGTTTCCCTCGGGAAGAAAGGTTTTATCCATTTGAGTTTCCACATTGAATAGAACATTTTCTTTATTACGGTATTTACTTGGCTCTCAAGAGAAAGGTTGCTGTCGATTGTGACGCAAAGTATTTTTAGGCTGTCTGAGTAGTGGGAGGGTGTGTCCTGGGGTGTTTATAGTTGCGGGTTTGTACTTGTTATGTTGAGATTACTACTACTACTACTATTTAGCATTTCTATAGCGCTACAAGGCGTACGCAGCGCTGCACAAACATAGAAGAAAGACAGTCCTTGCTCAAAGAGCTTACAATCTAATAGACAAAAAATAAAGTAAGCAAATCAAATCAATTAATGTGTACAGGAAGAAGGAGAGGAGGGTAGGTGGAGGCGAGTGGTTACAAGTGGTTACGAGTCAAAAGCAATGTTAAAGAGGTGGGCTTTCAGTCTAGATTTAAAGGTGGCCAAGGATGGGGCAAGACGTAGGGGCTCAGGAAGTTTATTCCAGGCATAGGGTGCAGTGAGACAGAAAGCGCAAAGTCTGGAGTTGGCAGTAGTGGAGAAGGGAACAGATAAGAAGGATTTATCCATGGAGCGGAGTGCACGGGAAGGGGTGTAGGGAAGGACGAGTGTGGAGAGATACTGGGGAGCAGCAGAGTGAGTACATTTATAGGTTAGTAGAAGAAGTTTGAACAGGATGCGAAAACGGATAGGGAGCCAGTGAAGCGACTTGAGGAGAGGGGTAGTATGAGTAAAGCGACCCTGGCGGAAGATGAGACGGGCAGTAGAGTTTTGAACCAATTGGAGAGGGGAGAGGTGACTCAGTGGGAGGCCAGCAAAAAGCAGATTGCAGTAGTCTAAATGAGAGGTGACAAGGGTGTGGATGAGGGTTTTGGTAGAGTGCTCAGAAAGAAAGGGGCGGTTTTTACGGATGTTGTAAAGAAAGAAACGACAGGTCTTGGCGATCTGCTGGATATGAGCAGAGAAGGAGAGAGAAGAGTCAAAGATGACCCCAAGGTTTCGAGCTGAGGAGACAGGGAGAATGAGAGAGCCATCAACAGAAATAGAAAACCGGGGGTGTGGGGAGGTGGGTTTGGGGGGAAAAATGAGAAGCTCTGTTTTGGTCATGTTTAATTTCAGGTGGCGTTGAGACATCCAGACAGCAATGTCAGACAAGCATGCTGAAACTTTGGTTTGGATGCAAGGTGAGATATCAGGGGTAGAAAGGTAGATTTGGGAGTCATCAGCATAGAGATGGTAGGAAAAGCCCTGGAATCCAAGTGAGGACAGGGTATCGAGGAGTATGCTGTGATCGACAGTGTCAAAAGCAGCGGAAAGATCAAGAAGAATGAGGATGGAATAGAGACCTCTGGATTCAGCCAGTAATAGGTCATTGGAGACTTTAGTAAGCACAGTTTTGGTTGAGTGGAGAGGGCGAAAACCAGATTGTAGTGGGTCAAGAATAGCATGTGAGGAGAGAAAATCAAGGCAGCGGTGGTGAACAGCACGCTCAAGTAATTTGGAGAGAAAAGGGAGGAGGGAGATGGGTCGGTAATTAGAGGGACAAGTAGGGTCGAGTGAAGGCTTCTTAAGGAGAGGTGTGACCACAGCATGTTTAAAGGCAGTAGGGACAGTTGCAGTGGAAAGTGAGAGGTTGAGAATGTGACAGATAAAAGGAATAAGAGCAGATGAGATGGCATTAAGAAGGTGGGTGGGAATGGGATCAGAGGAACAGGTGGTACATTTTGAGGAAAAAAGGAGAAGTGTAGTTTCCTTTATAGTAACTTCAGGAAAGGAGGAAAAGGAATGCTGCCCATCTCATCTTCCGCCAGGGTCGCTTTACTCATACTACCCCTCTCCTCAAGACCCTTCACTGGCTCCCTATCCGTTTTCGCATCCTGTTCAAACTTCTTCTACTAACCTATAAATGTATTCACTCTGCTGCTCCCCAGTATCTCTCCACACTCGTCCTTCCCTACACCCCTTCCCGTGCACTCCGCTCCATGGATAAATCCTTCTTATCTGTTCCCTTCTCCACTACTGCCAACTCCAGACTTCGCGCCTTCTGTCTCGCTGCACCCTACACCTGGAATAAACTTCCTGAGCCCCTACGTCTTGCCCCATCCTTGGCCACCTTTAAATCTAGACTGAAAGCCCACCTCTTTAACATTGCTTTTGACTCGTAACCACTCGCCTCCACCTACCCTCCTCTCTTCCTTCCCGTTCACATTAATTGATTTGACTTGCTTACTTTATTTATTTTTTGTCTATTAGATTGTAAGCTCTTTGAGCAGGGACTGTCTTTCTTCTATGTTTGTGCAGCGCTGCGTATGCCTTGTAGCGCTATAGAAATGCTAAATAGTAGTAGTAGTAGTAGTAGAATGAGGGGAAGGAGAGAGAGGGGAACGGACTAGTGGAGGGAGAGGTGGCGAGGTAGAGAATTGAAGGTTTATCTTTTGAACCTTGTCGTGAAAGAATTCAGCAAGGTTCTGAGGAGATAATGAAGATAATGGGGGAGGGGGCACCTTGAGGAGAGAGTTCAATGTGGTGAAGAGAAGTTGAGGGTTAGAGCCAAGAGAGTTGGTCAGTTGGATATAGTAATCCTGTTTGGCGCGTAAAAGAGCAGATTGGAAGGAGGTCAGCATGAACTTAGTGTAAGAAATCAGCAAGGGCCCGAGATTTCCGCCAGAGGCGTTCGGCGGAGCGGATACAGGAACGTAGGTAGTGGATATTAGAAGTCAGCCAAGGTTGAGGTTTTGAGAGAATGAGGCAGTGTGTTTTTTCAGTGTTCAGTTTCAATTGGAATGAGTTTGCCCAAGAGTCCATGATGTTTAGGCCATCATTGATTTCTTTGATTATTTCTGTCAAGGCATGTCTGAAGGGAATGTAGGAAAAAAGTACACCTAGGAATATTCTCTAATGCATGCCTATATTTTATAGAGGAAGCAGAAAATAGCAATGGGCAAAAACATCCTTCTTCTCCAATTCGACATGTCTAGTGCATTCGACATTGTAAACCACAATATACTAATAAGACTACTACACAAGTTTGGGATTGGTGGAAATATAATTAGCTGGATCAAGGGTTTCCTAACCACAAGAACATATCAAGTAATATCAAACTCATACACATCACCTCTGTGGAAAGCAGATTGTGGAGTACCACAAGGATCACCACTATCACCGATCCTTTTCAACCTAATGATGACCCCACTAGCCAAGACCTTATCGAACCAAGGCCTTAACCTTTTCATCTACACTGATGATGTCATAATTTTCATCCTATACAAAACTAACCTGACAAATCAGCAGCGAAATCAAGCTCATCCTGAACATCATGGACTCATGGGCAAATGCATTTCAACTAAAACTCAATAAAGAAAAAACACACTGTCTCATCCTCTCATCCCAACACAACGCGGGCAACCCCACAAGTGTCGACACCCCAGATCACACCCTCCCAATCTCAGACAGCCTAAAAATCCTTGGTGTGACCTTGGACCACAACCTAACACTACAGAGCCAAGTGAAAAAGGGAAATGGGACTTGATATACTGCCTTTCTGTGGTTTTTCAACTACTTTCAAAGTGGTTTACATAGTATATTCAGGTACTTATTTGTATCAGGAGCAATGGAGGGTAAGTGACTTACTCAGAGTCACAAGGAGCTGCGGTGTGAATTGAACTTAGTTCCCAAGGATCAAAGGCCACTGCACTAACCACTAGGCTACTCCTCCATGCCTACTGGACATCCACTACAAAGAAAATGTTCCACTCAATGTGGAAACTTAAACGCGTGAAACAACAATTCTTTTCAAGGGAAACTTTTCACAACCTGATACAATCTATGGTACTAAGCCATGCAGACTACTGTAATGGAATTTATGCAGGATGCAAAGAACAAATCTTAAAGAAACTTCAGACTGCTCAAAACATGGCAGCTAGACTTATATTTGGTAAAACGCGATTTGACAGCGCAAAACCCCTCCAGAAAAAATTACACTGGCTCCCAATCAAAGAACGTTTAGCCCATTCTTGAATTGATGTTAGACAAGTAATCAGTTTATTCAAGGCTGTAGGTAAGTCAGGTTCAATGGGTATGAGTAGCTGTACATCATCGGCATAGATATAGAATTGAGTGTCCATTGACCGAATCAGCTCAGCTAGTGGTTTGAGGTAGATATTGAACAGAATAGGTGACAGTATCGATCCTTGTGGTACCCCGCAGGTCAGTGCCCATGGTGGTGATGAGTTGCTGCCAAATATTATGGATTGTTGCCTGTCTGATAGATAGGATCTGAACCAGGCAAGTACTGTTCCATTGATACCTGTTTCTGTCAGTCGTGCTAGCAAGATATCATGATCCACAGTGTCAAAAGCTGCTGAGAAATCTAACAGTACTAACATCGAGGCGAATCCCTTGTCTCGGTTTCTGTGAAGATCATCTAGCAGGGATAAGAGGACCGTTTCTGTTCCATAACCGGGTCTGAATCCAGATTGACATGGATCTAGCCAGTTACACTTTTCTAGCCGTTCATTAAGTTGAACACAGACTGATTTATGAGTTTACCTAGAAATGGGATGTTGGATACTGGCCAGAAACTTTCAAGTTTGTCCTGGTCAAGGTTGTTTTTCTTTAGCAGAGGGCGAACCACTGCTCTTTTTAATGCTGTTGGTAGTTGCCCATTAGAAAGAGAGGTGTTCACAATTTTTGTAGCGCCTTCTATAAGGCCCATACTTGCCTGCTGCACTATATTTGATGGGCAGGGATTGAGGGTGCAGGTAGTTGGTCGAAGGATTTTGTCAAGGCTCTCCTCTGTCATTAGGTTAAAAGTGTTCCATCTGTCTCTGTTTGGAGGGGGCGAGTTTGTGCACCCCTGGTTGACTGGTTGGGCACTGGGTGGGATTGCCTGTAAATCCTGGTGGAGACTTTTAATTTTGTTGGCAAAGTATGCAGCAAAATCATTGCAGTTCAGTTTAGACTGGGCAGGCTGGTTTTGTTGTGGGGGTTGCAGTAGGCTGTTTTATATACTGAACAGCTGCTTGGTTGAATTGGCAGCCTGTGCAATGCATTGAGAGAAATACTGTTTTTTGGTTGCTGTTAAGGCTTGGCGGTATTTTGCCATGTGCTTCCTGCAGTTTAGCCTGTCTTCATCCAGGTGAGATTTGCGCTATCTCTTTTCCAGTTTTCATCCTTCGCGTTTAAGGATCCGAAGTTCTGGAGAAAACCAAGGTGAGCGTTTGTGAGTGGGGCATAAGACCTTTTTTAGTGGTGCTGTTTTCTCTAAGGTCTTGGCTAAGTGTGTATTCCAGATGTCAACTTGTTCTGACACTGTTGTCTTTTAATCTACATGTGGATAGTCCAAGACCTCTAGGAAATTCTCAGCAGTCAGCTTTTTTTGTCTCTGATCTCCTTCCAAACTCTGGGAGGTACCATTTGTTTCAGGTGTTCACTTAGGGAGAATTAAAATAGAAAATGGTCTGACCATGATAGGGGTGTTATTTCAATACTGCTATCCCAGAATTCTGGGATAGCCACCCCTTTGTAGAATACCAGGTCTAGTATGTGACCCTTTTCGTGGGTTGGATAATTGATCGCCTGTGTAAATCCTAGTGCTGTGATCATGTCCAGAAAGGCAGCTGTGGTGATATCTGGGGTTTTGATGTGTAGATTGAAGTCTCCCATGATCACCAGCCTAGGGTAATTCAGGGTCACTTGAGTAATCAGGTCTAGGAGTTCTTGCACAGATAATGTGCTGTTACGAGGTGCTCTGTATATCATGAGCAGCCATATTGGCTTCTCCTCTTCAAGTTGGATTAAAAGAGATTCTGATCCATGTAGCTGGGGGATGGATATTCTGCGCAGTTTGATTGTGTCCTGAATCAAGACTGCTATCCCTCCACCCTGTCTTCCTTGTCTTGGTTGATGTTGAATGTTGAAACCTGTTGGGCATAGTTCAGCCAGTGGCAACCCCCCACTTTCATCTAGCCAGGTTTCACTTATTCCTAGGATGTCAAGATGCTGTTCATTTATGGCATCATGGATCACTGAGGATTTCTTTGCAGCTGATCTGGCATTCACTAGTCCTATAGTTCCCAAGGGTGGTCTGGGGGTGCTGTGGGTAGCTTTGGTGTGACAATATGGTGATCTTTTAAGTACTGTTATGTAGGTGTTTGACCTCTTGTACTTTTGCTTTCTCTTTGGTTTGTGAGGGTTATGGTTTCCTCTCCCACACACCACTGGGATGCATGCATGACACATTTTTGTGTCAGAAGCTAGTTAGGCAAAATTTCACTGGGTGACACTGCAATCAACTCTTTGGAGTACACCCTGTAGATCAGCAGTCTTCCTAGTTGGCAATGCAGGGTTAAGGCTTTAATAGCTGAAAGAACAGACCTTTTAAAGTTGTAAATTCAGACCAGGCCTGTGAGATCAACGTTTTCCATCAAATAGGCTGCACTTAGCACTTCTATGTGAAATTCTTGGAGACAGTGCATAGGTTTCCTTTAGTTTTAAGGAATCTAAAAGATTCAAAGTTATAGAAGTAGATTATGTAGTTAAAATACATTTTTAACTCATGGATTGTAGGTATGAACTTTAGAGTTTCTGGTTCTGATATCCTTGGATGGTCCAATTGATGCAGGTTGCTGTAGGCTTTTCCTTTATTGTCCCAGAGGAAGGATAGATGTAAATAAGGATCCAGCTCCAATCTCAGAGCATGAGGAGAGTTATTTAGGGGAGATAAAATTTCCCTTCTCCGGCCAAAAATAAATGGAAGAAGTTCTGAGTAAAACTGAGGACTGATGCCTCAACACAGACTGAGCAGATGTCAGTAAAAGTTTGGGTTGTAAATAAGCAGAAAATAAGTAGAAAATGTAGTTATTTAATCTAAGCTGCAGAGCCTGATGTGAACCCAGCCAGCCAGCCCAGTCAGCCAGCTTTTACTAAGCCACGTAAGCGTCTACACATGCCCAATGCGTACCAAAATGGAGTTACTAAACTTCATCTTAGAGAACTTGTGGGCCCAGTAACCTCCCCATCACTGAAACATCTGGTTCAGGGCACCTCTGGCCTGGGAACCTTGAGCCAGGACACCGCAGAAGGGGGCAACCAGAATAGGGAGGCCCTGGACTTAAGTTTTCATGCTGCTGGGACCCTCTGGAATAATAATACTTCACTGTTCCAGGGAGGTGTCCAGCAGTGCCCTCTTCTCCTGCTGCCATCTTGTTAAAATGCCAGCACTTGTCCTCTAGTGGTGTTTCAGGATGCAGTCTGCCAAAGGAGGTAGTGCTTCCCAATAAGTTAGACAATGTCTGATTTGGCAGACTGACCCCAGACTATCTGATGCACCACTAGAGATTAGGCACTCACATTTTTCAAGTTGCCAGTAGGATAAAAAGGATGCCACTGGGTGCCTCCCTGTGCCAGGTAAATATTGTTCGGGGGGGGGGGGGGGGTCCAGCTGTATGTGGAATTTATGGTTGAAGGCTTCCCTGTGACAGGTGAGCTATCCAGGGATGTCCTGAGCCAGGATGTCTGGGCCAGAGAGTGCTTATATCAGATAGTCCCAGGGTCAAAATGTATCAGGGTAATCAAGGGGCACCAGGGAGTTTATTGCAGGGTGGGGGCAGGGAGCAGGGTTTAGAGGGAGTCCAGGTTTTTTTTTTAATGTTTCCCTTGCTTTCAGTGCGTGACCCATTTTCTGCTCATGCTCTGACAAGAAGAAAAATATTTTACTCCTGATGCAGCAAAGCACTGCAAATTACTGTGGCAATATGCATTGATTTTTTTTTTCTTTCAGTGCACACCGTTTGGGGAGCGTGCCAGGTGCCCTTGACCTGGATTGGCCACTGTCGGTGACAGGATGCTGGGCTAGATGGACCTTTGGTCTTTCCCAGTATGGCACTACTTATGTACTTATGTACTTATGTACACACTTTTCTATACCCACTCACTTCTGCTTCCCAACGTTTAGGAACAGAAGATCCACTCAGACCACCATGGTTATTTGTGGGGTCAGAAGGAATGGATCTTCAGAAGCTTAGCTGAAATTGGGTGGCGGAGCAGTTGGGGGGAAGAGGGGGTGGTGGTTGGGAGGCGAGGGTAGGGGAGGGCAGACTTATACGGTCTGTACCAGAGCCGCTCATGGGAGGCGGGACTGGTGGTTGGGAGGCGGGAAATACTGCTGGGCAGACTTATATGGTCTGTGCCCTGAAAAGGACAGGTACAAATTCAAGGTAAGGTATACACATATGAGTTTGTCTTGGGCAGACTAGATGGACCATGCAGGTCTTTTTCTGCCGTCATCTACTATGTTACTATGTTACTATGTCAGGGAGAGGGTCTGGGGGGGGGGGGTGCATTTCAGCTGCAGTGGATGTTTTAGAGGTCGAGGGTGGGTAGGGTTACCGTATTTACAGAGACAAAAAAGAGGACACAAAAAATTGGTTGCTACCTTTGCTAAAGAAATATTTGAACCAGTCTCTCAACTCCCCTCCCCCACATACTTTTTAAACAGTTGTTCTTTGCCAGCAGTGAGCTGGGACTAATACTTACTGCTCGGGCTGGCACCACAATCTTCCTATTGTTGTATTCAGAATTGTGTTGGTCCTAATCTCTTTTCCAGTTTTCTTGTGTCAGTCTTCTCCTATATTATTTTCCAGGTTTTCCTTTCCATTTCTCTTCTCTTGTCTTCTTATTTTCCTTCTCTACACCTGTCTGCCATTAATCTTTCTTTTTATGCTTTCTCCCCCATTTTTCTCTTCTCTGCATTTATATTCAACTGTGCCTCTCACACTTAAGGATAGTCCCTCAGACAGCCAGAGACACCTTAAGAACACTAGTCCCGCCCCAGTGGAGAAGTGAGCCAGGAAGGGTGGAGTCGAAACCAGGAAGTATAAAAGACAGGGCCAGACTGAGGTTAAGGAGCCCCAGGGAAGGAATAATCGAAGCCCCAGCAGACGCCACCAGAACTCACGTTTGATTGTGACCTGGCTGAAGAAAGCCACCTTTGTTTCCTGTTTGAGACTTGTAAGCCTTGCTCTGAGGTCTGGCTGGAGCCAAACCCTAGAACTCGGAGAAGAGCCAAGAAGGACTTATAGACTGTGTTCTGGGCCTGCCAGCCAGAGGCTTGCTTAAGACTGTGCTTCTTGAACTATAGAGGCATTTTACCTTGTGTTCTTAGCTCTGTGATGTAACAGGCCTCAGGATTCAATCAAATAAAAACTTGTTTTCATTTATATCCCTTTGTCCGGCTGTGTTATTTCACAGGCCCACTCTCAACCCTTGCTTGGGATGTTACATCGCCCATTTGATTTAACCCTAATTCTCCTTTCTTGAGTAATCTTTGTAACATCCGGGTATAACCATATGTTAGACCCCAAAAAAAGATCTTGAGAGTGCCCAAAATAGTTTCATAATAAAGTTCACATCCTGCTCAAACACCATGAACACTAAGGGCTTCTTTTACAAAGCTGAGCTAGCGATTTTCCCATGGCAAATGAGAGGAAGCCCATAGGATTTGAATGGGCTTCCTCTCATATGCCGCATCGAGAATCGGTAGTGCGGCTTTGTAAAAGAAGCAATAATGGCATAGCTCTTTCTGTAGTTTCTGTAATAGATTCTTCTAATATATTTATAGATTCTTCTGATATATTTTTTAAATCCAACGATGGATCTAACTCTTGGCCTACCCCCTCACCCTGGACATTCTTTACAGGAAGTTAAGAAATCCGATTAACAGGAGGGAAAACTTCTGAGGAAAACTTTAGAATATCTATCAAATATTTTTTATAAAGATCCAGGGGAGTGGAGACCAAGGTCTTAGGAAAATTTTAAATACCTAAATTCAGCTTTCTATCATAATGTTCTAATTGTTCAATCCATCTATGCACAACCAGTTTGTCCACAATCATAGCATTCTTAACATCTTGTAAACTTTACTTTTGCTTTACTTTATTTCTTGTTAGTCACAAGCATTCCCAGACTGAGTTCAGCATGACTTACATTAAGAGGTGAAGTACATTTTAGACTCAACACATTTCAAGAAGAAAAATATTGTTACATTTTAGGGTCATAAAGGTTGTAGTTCGGGGTGTATAATTATACTACAGCAAGAGGCCCTCACTGGATGCCCACCGGAAGGGTGGAAGGCCAGATTTTAGGACTCAGGCTGTAAAAATACCAGCTAGGTTTAAAAATCTATGACTGGCTGAGCAAGGACTTGCTTTTCCTGCAAGTTAATATGTGTTCTAGCTTAAGACCTATCCACTGGAATAGTGGCAGGCCAAGCTACATAGCTTTAAACAGCTGAAAAGCATTGACTAGGCCTGATAACAAGCTGATGGCCTTATAGCAGAGAACCTGCAATAGCAGGACTGCATGATGAGTCTTAATGAAACCTGGTACAACTTTCAAATTGAATGTAACACATATGATGTAGAAATTATGGATGAAAATGAAAATTTTGGTTTGTAAGATGGAGAATGTTTTTAATAAGTTGGCACCCAGATCACAAGATGATATGAACCTGATATATCCAAATTTAGATATCTTCATAACAAAAGTTGTTTTGTTCTTGTTTGGATGTTTGGATACCCGTATCTAAGGAAATGTTTACAAAAAGGGAAATATCTCAATCTCTCAAAATAGCTAGAACAGGAAAGGAGATGGTACAGATGGTACAGATGGACACCTAGCCGGAAAGCAAAGTATGATTCATAGATTAAGCAATATTAGAGGAAAAAAGGACCAGATACTATATAAAGAAGGGCATCAGATAGATCGTTGGAGGTTCTCCCCAACGCATCTAGGACGCAGAGCTCCGGTCAGCTGAATCCAGAATTTGTCTGATGAATGTATTGAATAGAAGACTTTATTTTGGTAAGAATAAACAAAATCCTATTTCTGAAAACTATCTTTGTCTTTATTTCTACTGTTTATCTATCATTTGCTCTACCAAATAATCCACACACAGGTGACACTCACTTTTCCAACTAATTAGGGTAGATTTTAATAATATATATGTGGGAACATAAATGGCCCAAGATACACCTAGATCCTGAAAGACAGAAAGCTGTGGTCATGGGAATAAGGTGTGAACTCCGCCTTCTGATGCCTTCCCAGAACAGACCCCCCATGGGTCTGGGTAACCCTGGAGGGGTCTAAAAGGGGGGCATTAAAACAGTGGTGACCACCGTCCGCTGTCCGCTGTCGTCCTATTCCCTGTTCCATGCTTTGCTGTCCCTTTTCCTTTCTTTTGTGTTTCATCTTGGCCGCAAGAGGGGAGATTCTATGCGTCCAAGATCTCCTTGGGATGCTGCTCATGACTTCCCTTTCACCTTATGCTTTCCCCCTTTTTCCTTTCCCTCCCCGTCCCATGTCTACATGCCTACTTTGTCCGGGCGTCTCTTTACCTGTTTCTCGCTGTCTTCTCTGGCTGCGTTTTTGTCCACGTCCTATTCCCTGTTTTCCTTCCCACGTCTCTATCTGACTCTTGCAGTTCTTACCTCTCCTATTTGCCCTCTCTGTTTTCTGCTGTTGTTTTCTTGCCTGTAAGGGTTCTATGATGCCCCATCTCTGTCTTTCTTTATTCTCTGTCCTCCTCTCACTGCACCTGTATTAGGGCTGTGCAGTGCTTACTGTCTGTGATGCCTTCCCCATGTTTATCTGTCTGTAGATCTTGGGGAACACTAAGATCAAGAATTTTCTCCCTGATGTCTCATGTCCCTTATTATAGCAGTCTGCTGTTCTCTCTCTAAGCTTTCACTCTTTCCTGTGGTTAAGACACTTCCGTTATTCTTCCCTATCGCAGTCAGTGATAATATGTAAGCCTTGTGCTTTCTTTCCCCCTCTTAGTTGCGTCCAAGACTGCGCTTTATTTCTTCTCTCTGATTCCTATCTCCCCTTCTTGGCACTGCTATTTTCCCGGTCTCTTTCCCCTTGCTGACATGTTAATTCTCCCCGTAGTTGGTTTTTTCAAAAACACACTTATGTGAAATAATTTCTTCCCTTCCCTCTTCATTCTTGGTAGTCTGTCGCCACACCTTCCTGTGGGTTTTTTTTTTCTTTAAGCCGCAGCTTTTACATGGTCCCTGCCACCTCTGTCCCTTTTCAGCCGGTTGTTATTAACTTATGTTTTTGTTTTCCCTTTGAATGCAGCTGTCCCAGCGTGTCACTGATTTCTAGTGCTTTGGTACGGTATGGTCCACTGCTGGTGATGTTATATCTGTCTCTATTCTTATCTGTTACTTTTTATATCATGTTCTCCTAAGGTACCTTGGTGCCGGTCTTTCTTACCTCCTAAAACTTCCAAACCTTTTCAGGGATTGGTACGCTCAGAGTTCGTCCACATGGCACCAGCAAGGTCTTAATGCGGGCTATACGCCTAACTTCTGGAGCATGTGTGGTCTTTCATAAATCATTGTCTTCTCTCACCCGTCACCAGGATTGTGGATACATTCACAATCAGGTAACAGAGTACTGTATCATTACTCTTATGTATGTCTACTAACGCTATTCTTCTGCCTTTATTTCACTGGACTGGCATATACCCTGGTGAAAAGTGCCCACTTGAGGGGTACTGGGAACTGGTATTCAGTCCGCTCCTTTTCTAACCCCTTCCTCTGATACTATTCTGTTTTTCTGCTTTCTTCCTCTGTTCCCTTATCGCTTTCTCCGTCTGCGCTTGGCTGGCGCATTTGTTTTTCTGTTCCTGTCCTTTTGTGAGTCTGTCTAACGATTATTATGTGATAAGTGCCCTTATATCTTTTCTTTTATTCATCACCTATACCCTGTCCCTTTCGAGCGCTTGGTGTGTGCAAGGGTACGAGTGGCATCTAGGTTCTAGGCTGGGAGACCACGCCTAGCAGATGCTGGCTGTTTTTTTTCTCGTTTCGCCACGATTGTCATTAGCGGTCTCATGCTGGCTATTCTTAGCCTAACGCCTTGACATTTCGTGTCTTAAGTCTCTGACCTCCCTTGAGCGAAGCTTCTCCTGTCTTTTTAGGCTATTCAGTGTATGTTGAAGTTGATCCCCGTTATGTTTCCCTCCTTCCCTACCTGTAGATCATGTGTTCCTACTTTTGTCTGAGCTCCTATTCACTGCAGTTCCCTGAAATCCTATATCTCTCCTTTAAAATCATTCTGGTTTGTGTGTTTTCTGAACTACTCTTCCAAACTGACAGCCCACAGAGCCCCCACCTCCTGCCCTGCTTCTACACTTCTGCTTTTAGATCTCGGACGGAGGGAGTGTCCCTTCCCTGCCCTCCAAGAGATCTGTGCTCATTTCCTCTGTGCGGTACTTAAACCTCTGAGAGGTACTTAACCTCTACCTTGCATGTCTCTCTGATTCTGTTTCTGGCCACTGTTCCCTGCTCTTATATATAGGCTATCTGTCAGTAAGGTTATGTTCTCTTCTCCGTCAGTGATTTCTCTGCCATATTATCTTGTTAGTTATTTCGTTGATTATAAATATTCCCTATGACAGGTCTGTTGCCAGTTCTAAGTATTGTTAACCGGTGTCTCTATTTTGCAAGTGCATCTCATGCCTTGAGAGCTTGCTGTCCGTTCGTGTGCTGTAACCATCTTCCGCTCTGATAACTCTTTCCCCCCCCCCCCCTTCCTTCCTGTCATACAGCTTTATACTTGATAAACCACATTTATTTCTATGCCTGCTTTGGAAACCCCCCGTCTGAAACTTTCATGACATTAGAAATCTCCGCTTGAGAAGTCCCGGTCTGTATTCCGTCTCTGTTCCCCGTAGCCACTTTAGATGCTTCCGGGTTTAATTTTCGCTGTATAGACCCCGTCTCTGCCACTTTAGGCACCTTTCTGTCATACTCACTATATATGAAACTGTTGCTACGCTTTAAGTCTTCTACCTTTGTATTTTGTCTTTGCTAAAAGTCCCAAAAGTCCTGCACTAATCCTGACAGTTGTCTGCCTTAAGCTCCCGTTGTTACTGCTTCTCTGAGTGAATTTGCCATTTTTTTTTTTTTTCTGTACCCCCTCTCTCTTGTCACAGCCTCGGCTGTAAGACTGTTAAATTTATCTCACTTCCACCTATACTTTCTCCTTGCAAAAGGTCTCTTGTCCATTATACAGTATTCTCCTGTCCCCTAGCTCTGTGACTTGTTTTTCTACTCTATTTGGACTTCAGAAGCATGCTCTTCTCCTTCATGTATTGTCAGTGCTTTATACTGTAACTTATGGCTGGCTGTCAAACTATACGGCCATCTTCCGGTCTGATTAATGCTTTTTCTTCTCCTTTTACAGTTGTAATTTTTAATTTGTACTTGTCTTACTAGCTGTTATCACACCCTTTTAATTTACAATTTGTTTTGGGACAATGTTATATTTTTAATTAATAATGTTTAAGATTTGTCATTTATTTTCCTATTTGACATTTGCTTTTGGTCATTTCTAGCTTGTGTAATCGGTTCTGAATTCACTTTTATATTAAGATTTCCTGTTGTTGACAATGCCAGCCGATGTTTCTTTCTCCCTAGCTATGCATAATAATTTCATATATAATTGCTGAGGTTTTCCTGAACTAGTAGTTTGAAATGGGGCTTTATTGTGACATAATTAGGAAACATATCTTTACAGTTTGCTGTTTAAACACTATATAGATTATATCCTGCTCTCGTTATAAGCTAGGCGTTATGCTGTCCTCGCCCATCAGCTTCTAATTGTTGTACTATATATGGACATTTTACTGTTTGTGTTATACTGCGCTAGATATGAGGGGATCTTATTCACTCTCTAGATAAGATTCTCATATGCTTTGCATTTCCGATACTCATGTAGTTCTGGTTTCTTGTGCTCTGTTTTAATGGCGTACTCGTTTAAGAGAAATATACGTTGCAGCCCCAGCACCGTACTATTGTGTTAGTTAATGGTTTGACTTTAAATAATACCACAAGCCTGCTTATCTTCAGGAAACAGGGGTTTCTGAATCCTGCTTTTGAACAGTATTATAGATTGTCAGAATTATAAATTGTCCTCATATTTAAGTCTCATTTTAAGGATGCTTTTTAATAATTTTAATAATCGGTGAGCCTAACTATATTATAACGTTATCTACAGGAAATACTGCACTTCCTCGCTTGCATTGTGGTTTTCGTCCTCCGAGTGCATACAACTTGGACTGGCTTATTTTTAACACTTGCAGTAATGACTTATGTTGTAATGTTTCCTAATGAATATTTCCACGTCCTGAGAATGACCATCACTTTTAAATAATATGGTTCTATAAAGAATTAAATTGTGTAAGTCTTTATAACAAGTTTTCTGTTTTTACTCGACAGCATTGTGAACTTAGATATAACACAGGAAGTCACATGAAATTACAATGGTGTATTGTTTCATTAAGAGCTAGATAACCCCTTGTATAACTTATATGATAGTAGAAGTATTATGTACTATATAGAAGCATTTCTTTGCTTTTACCTTAATAGATATGCATATAAAATATGTTTTACCTTTCCTGTTGAGAAGATGATGGCTGCGTGCCATGAGAATACAGCGTTGCTTCACTTCAGTTATTTCCTGTTGGTTCTTTATAACCCAACCCACCTTCTCTTTCCTTCTAATGCTGCAGCTGTTCTGTTTGTCATCATTTAGACATATCATTTCAGTCACTAAGTAGTATGTATGTTTTATGCCGTATGATTAGAAGTTCTTGGTGTAAGAATCACATGTTTTAATTTGTTTTTTTCCCTTTCACCTGTTTAAGCACCTTCCTGCCATCGCATTCGGGTTTATTTTATTTACTATGTTCCTTTTCTGAGTGTATGGGTATTAATTTGTTATATTTATAGGTATTAACTTGTCATATTTGCACCACGATTCTGGTGTCCTGTTTCACAATTTATTATAATATATGCTTCTCTTATATTTTCCTGTTTAGATGCTACTTCCAACCTATCCGGTACCCGCCCCAAAAAGCATTTAATATGTATTTACCTTTATTTCATTTATTCTAGGGGTATAGCTCTGGACTACACATATTACAATGCCTTTCTTGCCTTTTGTTGAAATCGGTGTTTCAGTAACATATATGGTTATCCCCTGTTACTCTTCTTATAGTATGTAGAAGTTTCATGTCTTGTTTAATGTCTATATTTTGTTTCCATACACAGCTCCCAACATAACTTTACAGTTTATTATCTGCCTTGCATTACAAATTAGGTAGGCCCAGTTTTTACCATATAATATGTACACTTTATTTTTATTTCGCAGCTGGATCCTTAAAGTCTTCAGAATCGGCTGCTGCTCTTAAGGTGCCCTACAGTTCGTCCCTCATATACGTAAATATACAAACATGATGCCAGGCTCTGCTGTTCCAGGCTGGAGATTATTGCCAGGTCCTTGTTTACATTTTGTAATTTAAATTTGGGAAATTTTTACTCCAATTCCCTATACTCTATACCTTTTCTATTTCTATATCTTTATCTTGCAATAAGTTAGAACAATTGACAATTACTGGTACTGGCTGGGATTGCGGTAAACCACTCCATATTGGGACTAATATCTGCCATAAGCAGGTTAACCGTGGTTGGGGTGACAGTAACTAAAATTATAGATTTTGGAATATACACCTGTTTTAAGGTGTCCTCTAGTGAGGTGTTTGATTTTGCGTAACTGGTATATCTGGCCCCCTTGGATATACTTATAGCTGGTGTCGATCAGTTGCTTGGGTTTCACTACTGATCTAGAGGTTAGTCGGGAGGGTGCCTGTCCTAATTCCGGCATGGTATATCCTGGATTTCTGAGTCTAGAACGCTTTGGAACGTTAACTGGGGGTGTGTATAGGTCAATGACTAGAATGTACACTATCCTGCTTATAATCGAACGAGAATAACGCCCAAGTTCCGACCTAAATCGGGAGATGGGCGTTCTTCTCACAAAACAAATAAAGCGGCATAATCGAAAGCCGAACTTTGGACGCTTTCAACTGCACTCCGTCGCGGATGCGGACAAAGTTGACGGGGGAGTGTCGGAGGCGTGGTGAAGGCGGAACTGGGGCGTGGTTATCACCCGAACAGAGATGGGCGCCCTTCGGCCGATAATGGATGCGTTTGTAGCTAGAATTTAGGGCACTTTTCCTGGACCCTGTTTTTTGACGAATAAGGCCCCAAAACGTGCCCTAAATGACCAGATGACCCCAGAGGGAGTCGGGGATGACCTCCCTGACTCCCCAGTGGTCACTAACCCCCTCCCACCACAACAAATGATGTTCACAACTTTTACTTTCACCCTCAAATGTCATACCCTCCTCCCAAGCAGCAGTATGCAGGTCCCTGGAACAGTTGTTAGGGGGTGCAGTGGACGTCAGGCAGGTGGACCCAGGCCCAGTCCCCCCCTACCTGTTACAATTGTGCTGCTTAATGCTACTTAGTCGTCCAGACCCCCCCCAAACCCCCTGTAACCCACATGTGGTGCCCCCTTCACCGCTTAGGCTATAGTACTGGTGTAGACTTGTGGGGCAGTGGGTTTTGAGGGGGATTTGGGGGGGCTCACCCCAAGGGAAGGGTGCTAATGCACCTGGGAGCTCTTTTTACCTTTTTTTTTGTTTTTGTAAAAGTGCCCCCTAGGGTGCCCGGTTGGTGTCCTGGCATGTGAGGGGGACCAGTTGCACTATGAATCCTGGCCCCTCCCACGACAAATGCCTTGCATTTATTCGTTTTTGAGCTGGGCGATGTCATTTTCCATTATCGGTGAAAAGCAAAACCGCCCAGCTCACACCTTGGGCGAATAAAGCATGGGGCGTTCTATTTTTTTTTTAAAAATAACGGTTTACCTCCGCCCCTTCACGGAACCCGTTCTCGGAGATTAATGCCCCATGGAGATAGGCGTTTCTGGTCGAGTTATTGCCCCTTCCACGTATAATCCCTAATCTTCAAACTTTTTTCTTTAACACTTTTACTAATTTTAACGCTGATATTGGGTTGTGAGCAAATGTTAGTTCTCTGTCTCTCCGAATTATGGGGATTCCTTTACCATCCATTTTGTGAGTAGTTAAATCTTGTACAAGTACTTTGATGGTGGAGTGAGTTCTTATTTCTTTGGACAGACTACATAAGGTCTAGACATTAAAAGATATTTGAGTTATGAAAGATACATAAGAGTTATTGGATTTATTACTGAAGATACATAAGAGTTATTGGAGTTATTACAGAAGATACATAAGATGTTTGATATAGTGTAGAAACAGTTAGATAGAGTTCAGGGACTGATGCTCTGCGAAGCTTCCACTTGCTGAGGGGCAAATTCTTGTGTTGTCCCTATGGTAGGTGACAGTGCCTAGTTAGGGATTGTTACAAGGTTTAGATACAGCTAGGGTACTAACACAAACATAGTTTTAGGGACATGTAAATACTTGGATATAGCTTAGGTACTAACCCAGATTTCGTCATAAATAATGTAGGGAATTTAGTAAGCATGGTTAGAGTAGTTAGGGAATGACGGAAGAGACATTTGAGTCCTTTAGCATAGATTTTGCGCGGTGCGGTGTCCCCCGCCTTATATCTATCTGTCTACCCGGCGCAGGGTAACACAGTAGTGGGGGTGTGCCGTTAAGGTATCGCCATCGAGACGTTGAGCGACCTTTCGGATTTCCTCCGTGGACCTGTAGTTCATTGTCACGTTAGTTGTGATAATCTATGGAGTTGGTGATTTTTTAGTTGTATTCATAGTCGGATTTCTATTGGCAATTTTATATTCGGATTTCTTGTGGAGATAATAGTAACAGATAGTAATGATATAGGTGTGGTATAAGACTAGATTTGCCAGTACAATTTGACACAACCCAGATATCGGTGTTCTACCATACCAGAGTTCTGGTACCCAATTCATTATGCTGCCTCTTGAAAGAGTGATAAATCACTTCCCAGGAGACCGCATAAATCTTATAAAGTTTTGCCAAATATGGCATTCCTGGAATAAGTTTCAGCCTGGACTCTCGTGGCCCCGTAAGGGCACCTTTAATACCAAAAATCTGCAAAGGTTATTAGACTTTATTTACACATACACACCCGATTCCACCCGTCATCTCCACTATCAGATTCTCAGTAGATGGGTATCGACTATCACTGATCACGTGATCCCAGACACTGTCGATCTGACATCGTTATTGATACCTGGTGAGGTCAATCTTAATCCGCGGCCCCCTGCAAGAGCCGATTCACTCATTCCACATAACTCCAATGCTCCTAGAGCTAACAATCAGTGCCGGGACTATCGCTCTCAGCCTACTCCCAGCCAACGAGCTAAAGTACAGTGCAACCGTTGTTTCCAATTGGGACATTACGCCATGGAATGTCCATGCCGGCACCTTCCTCATAGTCAATACTGTCAACCTCCTTCAGACTCCCCATCACTACGTGTCTCCCGGATGCAGATACGACAGCCACAGAGAGACCGCAGGCGACCGAGTGACCTCCCCTCGCTAGATAACCCACATCACCAGGACTGTAGGAATGATTACCCTGATAATCATGGCCGCCGGTCTCAACCTAAAAAAGGCCCACCCATCACTAATATACGACCCAGAGACTACCATTCTGGCCCTAGTCCTGATTGCTATGCCAATGTCCAGTGTTATCGCTGCCAGCAATATGGCCATTATGCCTTTCAGTGTTCTCAACCACCACGGAATCTGCCCCGAGCTCAAGTTCGGGCAATGCGGCTATTACGCAACCGTCTGTCCACGACCACGACTACGCGTACCTATAAAACACAGATCTGATTTTGTTGCTCTCAGTTACTCATACTACTCAGCTCCTCATTTGATATCCAGAAACCATTTATCTGTATATGTGTTGGTGTGATGTTTCTGTTTCTATTACAGGTGATATGTCTTTATTTTATATTTTTCTAGGTTTAATTGCAAGTGTATATTTATGGTACCATACAAATGACCTAACTGAGTCAGCAAGTTATTTATTTGCTTTATGCATACCTTCCCTGGGGAGTTCTTATCAACTGCAGGGATGAGCGATCCCCAGAGGATATTCATTTTATGTTTTTTATATATATATACCTTCACTGACTTATTTATGCCATTTTTACTTTATATGGGATCCTTTTAAATAAAAGCTTATTGTTAAAATGTTACTGCTTCGATTGTTGCGCTGTTTAAATTGATGTGACATTTACTTCTTTAGTTTTTTTCCATGAATATAAAGCCTTCATTTTTGAAATCTCTTTATGATGTGTGTGATATCTAAAAGCTTTTCATTATTTCCTTGTCTAAGAAGAAGACATATTTAATAACCATTATCCGTTATATGGAAAAAATGCGAGAAATACTCCCTTGAACTGGCCATTTGGGGGAGCATTTTGCGCTGATCATAGAATTTGTAGTATTCTTGAACGGAGAATTGGTGAAGGTTTCAGACATAAATAAGAAAAATTATGCACTCCACTTTTTAATTCCTTTCTATTTACAACAGGTTATCACAATAACCCCTGGAATGCCAACTATTGCACTTTTTATCTCTCTGTCTTTCACTGTGAGTGATTGTGAGACAAACTGGTGTAGATTATTTGTGTGCAACGGTCCTGGAATTTATGCTTTGTGTATTTAACTAACACCTTGCTTCAACTAACTCTTGCCACGTGGTGGTTTTGTCTTGAAGTGATATGCTTCTTCCTACTTCTTTGACTGATTGAAAAGGGTTACTTAAACTCTATGTGAAGGTCAGTCAAGGGTGTCTGCACTTTTGAATGTTTTTTTCTTCCATTTGTCTTTTTCAAGGAACCTTTTTCTTGCATTGCCATCTGAATATGCCTTGCTGCAATTCAGATGCATAATATTTTGTTTTTATTTTTTTATTTTTTGTTTTTTGTATGCCTATTTTTATCTTACACCCTTCAGGGTGGTTTTCTAAATTTTTTATTTTTTATTTTTTTATTCTCGATGCTTTGTTTCTTACCCTGCCTCCTTCCTGGCCCACATTTATACCCACGACCCGCCTCCTAGCATTATGACTTCTTTCAATAAATTAACCACATAAATTGCACTACTGGTCTGTTTAAGTTTTGCCTTTCCCCAGATGGATACAGAAATCCCGTTGACGTCCCTCACCGAGGAGACGACTGCTAGCAAAGAAGAGCTACCCAATAATGTATCTGATCTGAAGGCTATGTTGCAGCAAAGAATCGCTAGATTAAAGGACAGATGCACAGACCCCAACATTACCCGGTGTGAGATACGAGACATTATTGAGCGTGAGTTTCAACAGATGCATCGATTGGTCCATGAGCGAAAGAGACAGGCTCTCCACTTACTGGAGTTGCAAGAAGCTTTGGCCTCTACCCTTCTTTCTGAATCGTCTAGCTCGTAAGTCCTGCTGGCCTCCTGCAGCTGAGGGCCCAACCCTTGGTGAATGTTAGTCATCGCAGGTGAAGATTCCATACCTATTGGCAATAGATTGCAACGCATTGCCCATGCCTTTTGACTATTTTGTGCACCATATTCCTGACCCTCCATACATCAATAATTTAAACAATCAACATCATTTCTAAATTTTAATTTTTATTGTTTTTTTGTACTCTTTACTTTTGTTCCATATACTTAACCATTGTTATTTGATCATCTCTTCGTAATAATTACCAATCTGTCTTGCACATTATGCAAGCCAGAAGTGGGGATATATTCCTAGTATTAAGAGGGTTGAAGTTGAAGCTCTGACCCCTACCAATCAGGAGATATAATTTCATATATACTATTGCTATTTATGTAAATTGGCTTTTCATTATTGAACCCTTATGGTTTCGCTTTTGCTTTTGCACTTAATTAGCACTGTTTTCCTCCATGTTTACATTGTCTTTCATGTCTCTTGACATCTATATATTATTTTTGCTTATTCAGTTCACGCTGATTATGCCCACCAAGATATAGCAATGTATCATTCAGGCATACAGTCATTTTGCTTATTCCTTTGCCAACCTCTGACTCTTAATGGACTGATTATGATGGTGCATGCCTAGAATAAAGACATGGAAAGATCCAAGTTTGTACACCACAAGTACGTCTTCAAGATCTATCCAGGCCCAAATGATGTTAGATCCCCCAAGGTTGTGGCAATAATCTTTACACCTTGCAAACTACTGGACCACAAGTATTGGGTCCATGTGAAAGATATACGGGTTTACTCAGCCGCAGAACTAGATGTTACCAGCCTAACCATCTCAAGACCGGCCACTTCCTTCAGCAGGCCAGCCTGAAAACCCAGCCCTGTTAGATCTTCCAGATCTCCGTCCAGATTCTTCAGCGCTTCCACCGCCTCAACCATGTTCGATGAAAGAGAATTCAGAACTGATACTTAATTTGAGATTTACTGTTGCTGTTTAAGGACATTATAGATTCATATTTTGTTTTATTTTCAGTTAAGCAGTAATCCTGTCTATATATTGAAAAGGTTTTATTTTTATTTTCCTATTATTTCCTGTTTTTCTAAGAGTTTCCCCGTTATTTCTGTTATGTAATTTAAATTGAGGTTGATATTGCTCAGATACAAGGGTAACATCAAACCCTAATACTGGCTATGATATCATAATGTAGGTGTAAACCCTGTTAGTATCAACCAGTTATGCAATTGTTTAACTTTGGTGTAGGCTTACTTAAGCTGCATGTCTTTCTGTAGGTTTGACTAAGCTCCAAGTGGGGTAACAGATATATAAAATGCTTCCCATACTTCCAGGTCATTATGCATATGTCAAAATCCATGCATGACCTTTGTTAATATAAATTTTCTTAGGATTGACCCTTTTTGCTGTATGAGGCAACCTCATACTTGCTATCCACTTTTTAGTGCTCATTATTGGATGCTAATGATGAGTAATGGTAAGGTCCAGGAATTCCGACCTGTTTAAGGATTCTGAATACCTACAACCTTAAACAGCCTGCAATCTGAGTACTAACCATATATTTGTTGAGCCACCATAACAATGCTTAATCAAAACCACTATTCCTTCCGAGTACCACATACATTAGATTATCTCCCCATGCACTATGAAGCAGATACAATAGAAGCCATGGAAAGACCTGAAAGTGTTTATTAGTATGATCCACCTGAAATTGCTATTACCTCAAGAGGGGTAACATCAGGATTAAGGCCCAAGGGGTGGGGTAATATAAAGGGAATTCCATATGCCCAAAAATATAGCATCTAAGAATGAAGTTTCCTGTCTTGCACCATACCTTCCAGCAATTTTTAAGACCAAAACTCCCCCTCTGGTTGATAGCTTGCCACCTTCTGGAATGGATGATGACAAGCTTGACGAGCTTTGTGTCACCCCTCCTCAGAGGGGGTGACAAGTGGGAATGTATAATTATACTACAGCAAGAGGCCCTCACTGGATGCCCACCGGAAGGGTGGAAGGCCAGATTTTAGGACTCAGGCTGTAAAAATACCAGCTAGGTTTAAAAATCTATGACTGGCTGAGCAAGGACTTGCTTTTCCTGCAAGTTAATATGTGTTCTAGCTTAAGGACCTATCCACTGGAATAGTGGCAGGCCAAGCTACATAGCTTTAAACAGCTGAAAAGCATTGACTAGGCCTGATAACAAGCTGATGGCCTTATAGCAGAGAACCTGCAATAGCAGGACTGCATGATGAGTCTTAATGAAACCTGGTACAACTTTCAAATTGAATGTAACACATATGATGTAGAAATTATGGATGAAAATGGAAATTTTGGTTTGTAAGATGGAGAATGTTTTTAATAAGTTGGCACCCAGATCACAAGATGATATGAACCTGATATATCCAAATTTAGATATCTTCATAACAAAAGTTGTTTTGTTCTTGTTTGGATGTTTGGATACCCGTATCTAAGGAAATGTTTACAAAAAGGGAAATGTCTCAATCTCTCAAATAGCTAGAACAGGAAAGGAGATGGTACAGATGGTACAGATGGACACCTGGCCGGAAAGCAAAGTATGATTCATAGATTAAGCAATATTAGAGGAAAAAAGGACCAGATACTATATAAAGAAGGGCATCAGATAGATCATTGGAGGTTCTCCCCAACGCATCTAGGACGCAGAGCTCTGGTCAGCTGAATCCAGAATTTGTCTGATGAATGTATTGAATAGAAGACTTTATTTTGGTAAGAATAAACAAAATCCTATTTCTGAAAAACTATCTTTGTCTTTATTTCTACTGTTTATCTATCATTTGCTCTACCAAATAATCCACACACAGGTGACACTCACTTTTCCAACTAATTAGGGTAGATTTTAATAATATATATGTGGGAACATAAATGGCCCAAGATACACCTAGATCCTGAAAGACAGAAAGCTGTGGTCATGGGAATAAGGTGTGAACTCCGCCTTCTGATGCCTTCCCAGAACAGACCCCCCATGGGTCTGGGTAACCCTGGAGGGGTCTAAAAGGGGGGCATTAAAACAGGGGGTATTGGGGTGCTGTATACATTATCCCTCATTTCCTAACACACATTTTCTGAATAGATGAGTCTTCAACTGTTTATGGAAAATTCCGTACTCTGATATTGATCTTATTGTCATTCCACCATCTGACATCTTTGGTTGATGGAAATACTAGGTCCAGAAGATTTCCTTTAATTCTTCTCAGTCTCTTTTTGGGTAGTATTATCCAACGGTTTAGATATTCTGGTGTTTTGCCATGTAGAAATGAGTGTATCATGATGCAGAGTTTAAAAATCCCTCTCACTTCAAACAGTAGCCAGTGTAATGTGATGTACAAAGGAGTTACTCTCTCGTATTTTGATTTAGAAAAGATCAGTCTAGCTGCAACATTCTGTACTGTCTGTATCTTTTTTCAAATTGATGTTGCATAGCCTACATAAAATACGTTGCAATAATCGATTTGTGCAAGAATGAGAGATTGTACCAATAGACTTAAACTGTCTCGGCCGAAGCAATGACGTATTGTCCTTGAGTTTTTTTTAGTACACTGAAGGCTTTTTTAATCATTCGTTGCCATTATCAAAGTTTAGTTATCTGTCAATCGTTATCCCTAGTATTTTCAGTTCTTTCTCAATTTTCAGTGGTATTCCTTTGAAGTGTAGTTGTATGTTTGACACATCCATGGTAGGTGCTGTGGTTACTAAAATCTTTGTTTTGCCACAATTCAGTTTAAGATACAGACATGTTGCCCATTTGTCAACCAGGGTCAGACTATGATTGACCAGTCTGTTAACATCATCTTTGTCTTTATGAAAGGGAAAATACAGTGTTATGTCATCTGCCTAGGAGAAGCAGTTAATTCCATTCCTCTCCATATGGAAACCCAGGGTGGACCATAATGACATTGAATAGATTGGTGATAGGGGGGATCCCTGTGGCGCCCCAATGTGTGCTGTCCAATCCTTTGACAGGGTTCCACTCCATCTGAGTTCAAAGGATTTTATACCATGGAGGAGAACGTTACAGTATTCCATATTGGTGATTACTAAGGAGTGAATGAAGATCCTGAGAGCTTGTTTAGTAAATAGCTGACAGACTGAAAAGATCATTCTTAATTTATAGTAACAGCGCTGGACAATATTGGAGATGTATGAGTGACAAATAAGGTTTGAATCAAGGATTAACACTCAAGATTTTCAAAGTTGATTCAAAGCATACAGGATATTTAAAGTGAATTAACTAACCACAAATGACTCCTGGCTGATTAAATCACTTGTTTGGTGCTAACCAGTTATTTTCAGCAGCACGTAACCAGATAGCACCACTAAAAATGTCTGGTTAGTGCCCAACTCGAAACTAGCTATTTAGGGGGCATTCTGGGGGGTGGAGTAGCACTTGGCCAGTTATGTTTCGATATTCAGCACTTAACCAGCCAAGGAAGCCGCATAAAATAGGACCACATGAAAATCAATCCTATGTTTATGTGGTTCACCATGGCTGGTTAAGTGATGAATATTGCACTTAACCGGCTATGATTTCAACTGGCTCCGTATCAGGGGCGTAGCCAGACAACAGATTTTGGGTGGGCCTAGGCAAGAAGTAGGTGGGCACCAGGTGTCTCCCCCCCCCCCAATCACCACCAAAAAATATCTCAGCTGGTGGGAAAACACTTCTTTCCACCTTGGCAGTCCACAGCAAGCATGCTGAAAAATGATGCTGAGGTGCCAGTATTGTGGAGAGTAGTGTTTTCGTTACCATCAGGAGGACATCTTCAGCTGGCTGAGCTTGGGATCCCCACCAGCTACCGCTAAACGTGTGCTACTGTGGGGTGGGCCCGAGCCCTAAATGGGTGGGCCCTGGCCCACCCAGGCCCACCTGTGGCTACGTCACTGCTCCGTATACCTAGAAATTCAGTGCTGGGATAACGCTAGCAGCGGTCAGCAAAATGCTGTTCGCTGCCGGCTGAATATTGGGCCCAATATATAATTTATTGATTTAAACAACCGATAATAACGAAAAACAACTTCTTCTGTCTCACACAAAGCCCAGCAAAGTGATTTAACAGAGAGTTCAACCAGATGTCACCCTTCACTAGAAAACAGTCAGTTATAGAATTCAATACTGCAACAAGATGTCTCCACAGAGAGAGAGAGCCAGCCTGTCTGAGCTCTACCCTTAAGATCAGGGAGCTGGACTCAGCTGCTGGAACACTATCCAGCTTATTTTTGAAAGAGAAAGATGCCCATATTTCGACTCAAATCGGGAGATGGGCGCCTTTCTCTCATGGGTGCCCAAATCGGTATAATCAAAGAGCAGGGACTGTCTTTCTTCTATGTTTGTGCAGCGCTGTGTATGCCTTGTAGCGCTATAGAAATGCTAAATAGTAGTAGTAGTAGTAAAAGCCGATTTTGGGTGCCTCCAACTGCAGTCTGTTATGGGAACGAACAAAATTGACGGGGGGGGGGGTGTCGGAGGCGTGGTGAAGGTGGGACTGGGGCGTGTTTATTGGCCCAGGAGAGCTGGGCACCCTCGGCCAATAATGGAAAAAAGAAGGGCGGCAGTAGTGAGAATTTGGGCTGCTTTTTTTGGACCCTTTTTGTTCACAAAACGTCCATAATCCGAATAGGAAAGAAGGTCATTTTCAAAAAAGAAAAACATCTATCTTTTTTTTTTTAATACTGTTTCAAACAAGGTTTTATGCTTTGGACATTTTGTTTTTTGGTCCATTTTTGAAAAAAAAAAATGAATAAGTGCAAGTGTAGGATCAAGCCATTGGGATGTAGGAGGAGTCAGCATTTTTAGCAGACTGGTCCTCCAGACATCACAGGAGAGAAATGGGGCACCCTATTGAACACTTCTGTTCACTTCATAAAAATGCTCCCAGGTACATCTCACCTTTTGCTCCCTTTTCTTGTCCCCTGAGCCCTCCAAAACCTACCCAAATCCCACCCAAAACACACTGCCCCCCCCCACTGTATACTGCTACAATAGCTCTTATGGGTGAAGGGGGCACTTATATGTAAGTATAGTAGGGTTTTGGTGACTTTGGGAGGGGTCACAGTTTCCACCATAAGTGTGACAGGTAGAGGGAGATAGGGACCCAAGTCCCTCACTCCATAGTACACTGCACTGACCACTACACTACTCCAGGGACCTGCATGCTGCTGTAATAGACCTGGCTATAACATCTGAGGCTATCATAGAGGCTGGTAAGCCATATTTTTATTCACATATTTTGGGGGTAGGAGGGGGTCATCCCTGATTCCCTCCAGTGGTCATTTAGAGCACCTTCTTATGCCTTAGTTATTATAAAAACAGGTCTAGCTCAAAACGTCTTAGTTTTAGTTTTGTTCCATTGTGGATGAAAAATGTCTTAAGTCTTAGGAACACCCAAATCCCGCCCTTAACATGCTTGACACGCCCCCTTGAGAGCTGGACACACTGTGAACAAACAGCGTAGAAAAATGTCTTAAAAATAGGTTTTGAAAATACTGATTTGGATGTTTTTGTGAGAAAAACATCCAAATGCTGCTTTATGCCACTTTTTAAACGTTTTTCTCTTTCGGAAATGAGCCCCTTGTTATGCTGCCTGATGATACTTCCATGGAAAAAATTATCCATTCAGCTATGCAGTCTGTCATTTGTTAGATTATATTTATCATGCTGACATTTGCTGTTTACCATTGAAAGGACAATAGTTTACCCCACTGCATGCTGAGACTTGTATTTCTTACTTCCAGATTGCATTCCCTAAGAAATGCAAGACTACAAAGTCCTCTATGCAGTGGAGTAAAACAAAGTCTGGATCATCCTGTCCCAAAAATGTAGAGGAAATAAAGAACAGTGGGAAGTAGACCATGGGTTCAAGAGACCAGGACAAAGTTGTACAGTTTTCCAAACAGATTTTGTTGGTCAAAGACTCAACACAGTACTGTGTTTCGGCCACAGGTCTTCCTCAGGTGTCTTTGCCTAATAATATCTGCTTGGAAATCTGTACAGCTTTATCTTGGTCTCTTTAGCCGATGGTCTATTTCCCACTATTCTTCATTTCCTGTATACTCCTTGTGGGAATCCAGTGTTCTTCCACTTTTATAGAACTTTTCCAAAAATGTAGTGCCAGATCACCACCCCATTTGGTGCGCACGTTTCCCATTAGCTGTCTAATATATTGCTCTCCTAATAAACCTTAACTGGACCGAGAAGGAATTATCAGTATTTGTCAGTTTTTTTTATTCTTTTCAACCCCAACAGGTGTTGAAAAAAAATTATATAATGGATCAAGAATGTTTACCTGTTTATATGGGGGCAAAATAACCTCTTAAAAAATTAACAAAAAAGGGACCAAATTTGGCTTGGTGGACAAACCAGTAAAAGAACATACTTAGCTTGAAAATGGACCACCAAACTAGTGGGGTTATAGGATTACACCAATGAACATGCAAGGAGCCAGATTTGTATGTAATGGGTCTCTAATATATGCACATTTATCTCATGCATATTGATTATGTTAATCATGAAAACCTTCCAGGGAAGGGGTGGGGAAGGGAAGCACTGTTTTAGTGAGTTGTGGAGCTGTAAAGTTATTTTGTAAATAAAAGGGAGCAAATTATTTTAATTGCCCCTGAGCTCAAATAGTCTCAGCCCTCTATAATTACTCAAGAGAAAAATTCTATATTTGAAATTAATCCAGCACTGAATTGTCTACAGTGTGGATTACAATAAAACTATATGAGGCTGATCCTCTGCATTATGTGCTATCCTGTTTCAAATACTCAGATCAGGCTTGGATTTGGCAGAACAAACTGCTGCTGATTGGAGCTATTTAAATCACCACTACAGTTATTATTCTGTTGTAATTCAAAATCCAATGGAGGACATCCATTTATTTTCTTTGGCAGAAAACAGAGGTAAATGTGCATCTATTGGTCATCTCCACCTCATCTATCAATAGAAGACACATGCTGGAACATAAATTGGCAAATGTAGCCAACTCACAGAGCCTGGGATTTCTTTCCTATTTACAGGAGCACTCAGTTTTAACACAAAATCCTATCTGTTCCAGAGTAGGTACTGTGTGTCACTGGACCATTCAGTTTTTGCACAAAGTCCCAGCTGTTCCAGGCTAGGTACTGTGTGGTTTTACTGTGGATTTTGCATGCTAGAACGTTAGAATGGTAAAATCAAAAGTAAACCCCTGTTCTAAAGGATAGTGCAGCTTATTACATTGGCCTTTCAGACAAGTGGCTGCCTTCCCATGTCTTCATGTTTAGTAGTGGTTCATGGATTTCTTCTTTTAGACCAACCTGCCAGTGCTTTAAAATCCCCAAAGAATACTTAGTGATTGTATTCATGACAACCTTCACCTCTTTTAGGACAAGCCAAGACAAAGCCTTCATGCCCATGGATTTGGACTATTTTTCAGTTTTGACCCTATTGAAAACTACCTCACCTTTTGAGACTGAGCCCAACCCATGATCCAGCTACTTCCCATATCTGACGGGGAGCTACTGCAACCTAAGCCTTCTGACTCCTTAAGGGGCAGCTTAAACCAGCACATAATCAGGTGGCTGAAAATCCCTAAAAACCCAGAAATGTACCAAAATTAAACCTATTTTCACAATTTTCTTTACCAGCTAATTATACGATGCCCCCCCCCCCCCCCCAACAAATCTGGTATTTAATACTACAAACGTGTTCTCGTGTAAATCGTCGAGGTGAGGACCAGGAGCACCAGCATAAATATTCCAACAGCTGTACATCAATAACAATCGGTTTTCTTATTTCCAGCCCTTTAACTGCTTTATTTAAACGCACAGCCATCGAGAATGGTAGTGGGGCTAACAAATATACTAATAATTCTTTAGAAATATGCACGCACTAAAGTAATAATACACTTGCATATATACATTTAAAACAACGTCTGCTTAAATATAACAGCCCATTAACCCTTTAGGGAATTCATGGGGTCTGTGGATGGGCATTAATACATTCCTAAAGACAAAAGGCGGTGGCAAGAAGGGAAAATGAGAAGAGAGTGTGCAAGAGAAAGAAAACAGAGGTAGAAACCCGTGTTTCTTGCTAGAAGGTGCCTGTGAGAACCGGAGGTCAGGCTTGTGTGTGTTAATATTTAATTTAAAAAGAATCTTCAAAGCCCAAGAACCCAGGGTGGCTTTTGCCAAATAAAACACTATTTCTTTTCGTTGGCCTCATTAAAATTCTGAGCATTCAGAGATGTAGAACCAAGGCAGAAAATATTGATCCTTGAATAGACACCAAACAGAACTGGCCAAACCCATATTGATTATGATTCAGTCTTTACAAACATATTCATATTCGTGCTATGCTGTATCACAATATATAAACACACAAAAAGCAGCGATGAAAAATCATGACATATCTATATCGGGATAGATATCTGGTGAGATAACACAAAATATACCACTGCAAAACCTGATGTGTGCCAAATTTCATTACATCATAGTACATAGATTGACTCAAGCTACATGCACTAAACACACGACCATTGGAAAATAAATGTGAACGCGTAACACCTTGGCAGAGTTAAGTACGGATAGGACAAGTTGTGATGAGAAGTCCTCTGAGCTTGAGTACCTGTCCCCCACCCCCAAAAAAGAATGCTAAATTCTCAGTAGATAATGTGGGAAGCAAAATCTACCCCCCCCAAAAAAAAAACAACAAACAAACCTGTGGCTTGCAACATACCAAAGGTCCAAAGACGATAACTGAAATGTGAGCAAAAGGCGTATATGTTTATATTTAATACTTTTGTCAAAATTACTGCAGTAGAAGTAAAGTCCAGCAAAAGAACTCGGAAATGTGAATACAATGACAACATGACTGTGCAATGCAATCTAACTTGCAAAAACCTTCAGATATAAAATGATGAGATTAGGTAGTATACATGCACAGAGTTATGTCTGTGCAATGCATAGGATATCGAAAATGCTGATGGAAGGCTGTGACAGTGAGAGACGGGAAATAAATTAGATAGAAAATAATACAGACGGATGCATTTTTAGGTCTATGTTCTTATATGACAGATAAATATATACATGTTAAAATTTGATTTAGTCAAGACATCAGGGCGGTTAACGTAAGAAAAGAAATATTCTTCTAAAATGCAAGAAAGGTGGGAGGGAGAAGGAGAAAGAAATAGGCAGAGTGATGTACGTATGATATTTCAGGGTCTGTTCCATCCACCAGGAAAAAAATCAAATCAAAATTATGAAAACGTTTTGAGAAATTCATCCGACTACATGAAAGGTTAAAACTTCTCGAGAACCGTCCGCAACTGTTAGTTAATGATCTGCATCTCTTAATTTCACATAAAAGTACATCCACATTACTAACCCCACCCTGCTAGCTGCTTGGATGCACTGCTGCTCCTATGCCTCAGGCAAGAAATTCAGTTCTGACCGCCCCCTCCCCCCCCCTTAAATCCTTCTAACAAACGTAATTGTGTCTAATGTGGCTGAAGAATGAGGGGAACTGGGCACAAATTACATTCATCCACAGGCAGACCTAAGGCAGGATACCATATGGTTATTTAAAGTGAAAAGAACGGGTTTTGGCTTGGTTATAGAATTTTAACTCTTGTGCATCAACTCAGCTTTTTGGTTTAAAAAACAGGTAAAGTGATTCCAGAGAGAAAGTATTCTATATTTTGTTCCTCCTGAAGCTCTTTAAATCTATTTGCAATCAATTAGTGGACTGCACAATGTGTTGAGTGAATATAATACGGAGAGAGGGCAGACAGCTGCACAGAAGGCAGTGCATTCCGACTACTAGAGAAGCGATAAATATTGCATTGGGTTTTGTGGGGGTCCCTGTAGCTTTAACACACTAAAGAATAGGCTGGAGGTGGGAGAGGCTGCACGCTCCCTGAGCCACTGAAAAGCATCACCCGCTCCAATCCTGCAGCCAAGGAGGGGGGAAAAAGCAGCATCGGAAGACACCGGGACCTTCAGTGCTGGAGTCAAATTCAAAATGTGCCGTCAGATGCTCCCCGCAACGTGTGTGCCTGGCACTGATATGTATCCCACTCACGGAGGGGCTCCAGACCTTGCAACTATTTTACTGGAGCTGAGCCTGGCTTTCTGCAACTTGGGGATTCTCTTCTGCAACTGCTTCTACCAAAATAAAATTCCATGAGGTAAGAAGGCATATGGGGAACTTATCCTGAGTTTACCTCATCTTGTGCTATGGCTGATATATGCATGGTGTATGTGCTCTAGTAAGATATTAATCAAAACTAAGGGGCCTTTTACCAGGGGTATAGCTACGTGGGGCCACAGGGGCATAGGCCCTCACAGATTATGCCCTGGCCCCCTCTACATTTGACCCCACCCCCCCCGTCGCCGCCCGCCCCTGCCCCGCCACCGGATCAGGTGCCTTGTTTGCTGGCAGGGGTCCCCAATCCCCACCAGCCAAAGAGTTTTATTCAGCACTGGTCGACTCTGGTGCCTTTGTTGTGGGATCATCTGTTTCTGACGCCTTACGTCCTACATGTGATGTGGTGGCGAGATGGGCGGCAGCGGCGGGGTTTTTTTTTTGCGGTTGCAGTGGTGGTCCAAAGTGGTGGTGGTGGGGGGGGGGGGGTTGCGGTTGTGGCGGGGGGGGGTCGGCGGTTGGGGGGTGTGGCTAAACAGTGCCCCCCACCTCGGGCTCTGGCCCCCTCCCGCTGAGATTTGGCTACGCCCCTGCTTTTTACAAAGGAGTGGCAAGCCTACCATGGGCCAGGGCTGCTAAGAGGGAGGGCAGTGGGGGCAAGATTCCTCAGGCCTGACCTCCAAGGGGAGCCCAGTGTTGCTGCTGCATCAGCAAGGCTTCCCAGCAATGGTGGTGGCGCAGGCAGCTGAGGAGGTAGAAGAAGGCTGCAGTCATTGGTCTCCTATTCACAGGTTATCATGTTAATGCATCGTCTTCTCTGCCGCTGCAGTCCTTCTTCCTGCCTCACTCATCCTACCTCCTCCTGACTGTGACTATTTCAGGAGCCCGATGGTAGTTCCTGCATCCATTGCTTGCCATTTCCGGTGCTTTAAAAATATTTGTATATTTGTGGCACTGCGCAGTTACCAATGGGTTAGCATGGGAGGCCTTACCTCCTCCTAAATAGGTGGCGAAAAGGGCTCCCCCAGGAGATAACCACATACCGTTTAACTTACCATACAGCCATTTCCATTTTTTTAAACAAAAAGCCTTTTACCTGCTGTGGTAAAGGCGGGCCTCTGTGCGTGGCAAATCCACCTGCCGCAAGTCCCCTTTTACTGCAGCTTGGTAAAAGGAGCCCTAAATAAACAATAAATATATGGTGTTGTTCCCTTGAGCCTCCGCTCTCTATTGAAATAAACTGCAAATCAAAGATTTCATACACATACAATCGAGTTATGGAAAGACAGATATATAAGTACTTTTATATAAATGTATCTGTCAACATAGATAAATATAATGGTAGTTGAATATGTATGTGCAGTATATACAATAAGTCCGTCTATCTACCTATATACACACACGCGCATTCAGATACAATTTTGCCCAAACGTTTCAGGAGGAATAGCTAGAAGCTCAGCTTTTGGGTGCTGAAGTGACAAAGCATTGTATGGCTAACCTTTAGTGTGCTCCTATCTGCTAGTAAAATAAATGACCTGTGTGTGTGTGTGGGGGGGGGGGGGGATTCCATGGTAGCTGCTATCCCCCATATGGTGCTATTTAATTAGACTTTCTATGTTTGCCTCCCCCTCCCCTCCCCACAAGCTAAAATTACCGGACTTTGGGGTCCTTTTACTAAGGTGTGCTGAAAAATGGCCTGCGGTAGTGTAGATGCATGTTTTGGGTGCGTGCATAATCATTTTTCAGTGCACCTGCAAAAATGCCTTTTTAAAATTTTTGCCAAAAAAATGGATGTGCGGTAAAGTCTCACATGGTAACCGGGCGGTAATTACCTACCCGCATCAAATGCCACTTGGCGCGCACCCAATATGCGCATCTGAAACTAAAAATTATTTTTCAAATGCGCGTATCAGAGATTACTGCAAGAGCCACACGGTAGCCGGGTGTTAACTCCATTTTGGCGCATGTCGGGTGCACAAAGATGCTTACACAGCTTAGTAAAAGGGCCTCTTTGCCTGTTTTGCTGGAATGGGAAATACAATTCCTTTTCTTCTTTATGTTTACATTCCACAGATCTTTCTGCCCTTCTTTGGCAAAAAAACATTTTGATAGCACGCCTATATTAAAGAGAGAATGTTAATGACATTTGTATAATTTATAATCTTTATTTAATGTGCTTTTAGTTACTGCTTTAGGGAAGTTAAGTCAAATATGCAAAGGAAAAAAGGTAAGAGTTTTCTAACCTTGCTTACCAGTCTTTATAGGTATTAATTAACAAGACAGAAAAGAGAGAAAAACAATCAATATAAATAAAATATTGTCTTTTTTTCTTTCTAATTTAGGAAGCACCACATATGTCTTCATTTTCTAGGTTTATGAATTCAGGGTTGAAAATTGGGGGAGGGGGTAGACAGAGGTTAAAAAGAGAAGCAGATTCTGTTGGGAAGCAGGGTGATCCATGGCAAAAGCCACAAATGTCTCTATCGGTTTTCAAGTTCTCCTCTTTCAGTGCTGTCTGCTCAGAATTTTCACTGATCAATGTATTTTGCTTCTAAGAATGCCTTTGCATTGAAATTGCATCCTCGATATTAAATGTTGTGGATTCATTGTGTTGCATTTACCTTAAAGTTGCTTAATTTTTGTATGTAAAACGAGACACTGGGTTAGTCATATTTTAATTATAGTACGTATTTAAAACTTTTGTACAGTGCATTGATGCTTTGGGTTATGGGTATTCTTTATAAATTTGCAACTAAGGGGTCCTTTTACCAAGCTGTGGGAAAAAGGGCCCTGCGTTAGCGGCAGGGGCCGTTTTTCCCATGTACCAAGCCCTTTTTACTGCAGTGGGTAAAATAGCCCCCAGACACACATGGCCATGCGGTAAGAGAACTCTTATCGCTTGGCCAAGCGATGGGGAACCCTTACTGTCACCCATTTAGGTGGTGATAAGGGCTCCTGCACTAACCCAGAGGTAACTGGACAGCATGCAGCGATGCCCGATTATCGCCAGGTTATCACCGTGCAAGCCATTTCCAAGAATACGTTGTGCAGGTTCGGCAGTGACATGTCGCCTGTTTGACCCTGCACTACAAACAAAGTCTCTGTTTGAAAACAGATTGATAGACATAATTTGTTTCTACAGACCATTCCAAAAGAACATTAAGACTCCTGAGGCAAGCCGGTTGGCCGAAACACGGCCCTGTCGAGTCACCTCGAGTTACCACATTGTTCTGGACTCATCAAATAAAGTGGACTTTTTATACATTGTCTAACACTTTCATCCTTTTGTCATCTTCGCTGTGTTCTTTGTTGCTTTGAGCGTGCGAAGACTGTGTTCTTCTGTGTTTACATCAAAATGTTCAGTGCCTACACCACACAAAAGGCATAGGTTGGCATCTGCCATGATGACAGAACTCTGTTACAGTGCCTCACAGGGCCACCGAGAGACTGGGCCGGGCCCGGGGCAAGGCCGCCCCGCCCCCCCCCCCCCCCGAGGTCGCCGCTCTCCCCTCCGTCCGCCACTGGGCTGGGCCCCCTGCATTGAAATCACAGCGCCTCTCACCTCCGTGTGAAAGCACTGCAGGCAACAAGGCAGCAGATCACTTCCCTTCGGGCCTCCTTCCCTCCTTGTGTCCCGCCCTCATCTGACATAATTTCTGCGAGGGCGGGACACAGGGAGGGAAGGAGGCCCAAAGGGAGGCGATCTGCTGCCATGCTGCCTGCAGCGCTATCACACGGAGGTGAGAGGCGCTGTGATTTCAATGCAGGGGGCCTGGCCCGGTGGCAGACGGTCGACGACAGAGGGCGGGTGGGACTGCGACGCCGGGCCCCCCTTGGAGGCCCGGGCCCGGGGAATTTTGTCCACCCTGCCCCCCCTCTCGGCGGCCCTGGTGCCTCAGACAGTACAAGGGGCTGTGGGCACATACTGAGAACCAGACAGGATCACAGAAGAGAACCACTACACCCTGGAGGGGGAGAGGGAGGAGAAGGGGACAGGTGAGTGGAAAGAGGTATTTGGCATGGTATTAGAAGGTGGGGGATGTAGCAGTTACGGAGATGGAGTGGTTTCAGATCTCAGATGACAGACATAGGTAGAGAGAAACAGCAATCAGGCTCACAGACTCTCTCAGCTCCTTCGCAGCAGCACCAATGCAAACAGATACAATGACATGCTGTGATTTAAAGGTGGTCTAAGTCTAGATGTTCATCTGATATTGATGTACTGTCATCCTTGACACTCCTCTGTAATGCCCCCAAAACACCTCTGCCAGCCCTATGCATTTTACTGGCTTAAATGTATTGTCCTGACCTTTTGTAAAATACTGGCTTATGTGTTTTGGCTGCTTATACTTATAATGTACCAGGATTGGCACGTTTAAAGCAGGGGCGTAGCTAGGTGAAACCACGGGGGCATGGGCCCCCGCAGATTTAGCCCTGGCCCCCTACTTTCACCCCCCCCCCCCCACCGCTGCCCCTCCCCCACCGTATTCAACCCCCCCTCCCGCCGCCGTCATGTACCTTTGCTTGCGGGGATCCCTAACCCCCGCCAGCCAAAGTCCTCTTCAGCGCCGGTCTCCGGCGTGTTGCTGATCTGGATTCTGTTTCTGTGACTCACAGAAACAGAATCCAGATCAGCGAATGCACCGGAGACTGGTGCTGAAGAGGACTTTGGCTGGTGGGGGTTGGGGACCCCTGCCAGCAAAGGTACCTGGCGGTGGCAGGGGAGCATTGGTGGGAGGGGGGGTCAAAAGGGATGGGGGAGGAGCGGCAGCACCGGGGGGGGGGGGGGGGGGGGGGTCAAAAGTGCTCACTGTGCAGCGGTGGCCAAAAAAGCAAACAGAATGATAGGAATTATTAGGAAAGGGATAGTGAATAAGACCAAAAATATATAGAGGGGGCAATGGTTTCAAATGTCTCTCTCTTCTTTTCTTTTCTCTCATTTTGTATTATAGTTTGCCGATGCAATTGTTTTCATGTATCAATAAAGATATTTCAAAAAAAAAAAAAAAAAAAAATGCTTCTGTATGTCAAGTATTACATTCAGTTCTGGTCCCCCTGTCTCAAAAAAGATATAGTGAAATTAGAAAAGGTTCAAAGAGGAGCAACAAAAATGATAACAGGGATGGAACTCCTCTCATATGAGGAAAGGCTAAAGAGGTTAGCACTCTTCAGCTTGGCAAAAAGATAGATGAGGGGAGATATGATTGAGGTCTACAAAACCTTGAGTGGTGTAAAACGAGTAGAAGTAAATCAATTTTTTACTCTTTTCAAAAAAACTGCAAAGACTAGGGGACATTCAAGGAAGTTACATGGAAATACTTTTAAAACAAATAGGAAATAGTTTTTCATTCAATGAATAGTTAAGCTCTGGAACTCTTTGCGGGGGGATGAGGTATCAGCTGTTAGCATATATGGGTTTAAAAAAGGTTTGGATAAGTTCCTGGAGGAAAAGTCCATAGTTTGCTATTGAGACAGACATGGGAATGCAACTGCTTGCCCTGGGATTGTTAGCATGAAATGCTGCTACTAATTGGAATTCTGCCAGGTGCTTGTGACCTGGCTTGGCCACTGTTGGAAACAGGATACTAAGCAAGATGGACCATTGGTCTGACCCAGTATGGCTACTCTTATATTTTTGTCCCCTTGGGAGCTGAAGCTGTAACTATCTCACAAGAAACCAATAGTAACTATAAAGACCCAGGGCACTGACCATCTCTGATACAAACATTCTCGTTCCAAAACTAATATGTAAATTGTGAAAACAAAATAAAAGATAGGAAGACCTGGGAAGTTCTTGATTGTTCATTTCACCTTACGTTACCCCTATTGACGATGTAATTCAGTTTTAGCAAATCACTTAGCTCACCCCCAAACTGTTAGCCTTACTTGGATTTTTGTAGTTAAATGATTGGATAAGGTAAACTATATTAAAAAGGGCATACAAATTGGTGGCATATGGTTTCTGCCTAGATGTAATTAATTCTGTAAGTGACAATGGACTTGCTGTAGAAAAAATTAAAAAGGTGTGATGTGTTTAAACCAAGGCATCTTTTCCATATGGAGATAAAGATTGCTGTTAAGAGAACCTTTCTGCCTCGCTTCAGGAGGTTGGTATGCTGGACAGGTTCCTAATGTTTTTCTTGATCGACCTCTACAGAAACAGATTTGAAATTTCTGGGGAAGGAATTAAATTAAAAGCAGCAACCACAGATGTCTCCAAGTACTAATGAAACTTAGAAAACCAGGTCTGCTTGATAGTGTTGAAAAGTGCTGTTGATCTTAAACTGAGTGAATTCCTGCTTCATTTACATTTAGATATAAATATATTGCATCTGAATGCAACATTGCAAACTGTTCAAAAGAAAGCAGACCAACCTTCCAGAGATAGAAAAATGGCACTTTTTAATGTAAAATATATAGGGGCTCTTTTACTATCCGGCGGTGGGGCTACCGCCAGGTTTGCGCATGGGAGATTGGCCCTACCTCCGGATTCGCTGAGTAGCTCTGGCTTCTTGCGTGTGCTGTTTCCGGAGCTAGAAATGTTTTGTATTTTCTAGTGCTGGGGGTGTGCCTGGCAGTAATTGGGCAGCACAGGGGGCAGGCCAAGTGGTAATTGGGCAGCACTGCACACTGCCCAGTTACTGCAGAGTTAGTTCTGGAGCCCTCACCACCTCCTAAATAGGTGCCAATCAGGCTAATTTTTGAAAGAGAAAGGCGCCCATATTTACCCAAATTGGGGGATGGACGCCTTTCTCCCGTGGGCGCCAAATCGGTATGATCGAAAGCCGATTTTGGGTGCCTCCAACTGTAGTCTGTTGTGGGAACGAACAAAGTTGACGGGGCGTGTCAGAGATGTGGTGAAGGCGGGACTGGGCGTGTTTATTGGCCGAGGAGAGATGGGCGCGCTCGGCTGATAATGGAAAAAAGAAGGGCGGCAGAAGCGAGAATTTGGGCCGCTTTTTTTGGACCCTTTTTTTCACGAACAAGTACATAAAAAGTGCCCCAACTGCCCAGATGACCACCCGAGGGAATCGGGGATGACCTCCCCTGACTCCCCCAGTGGTCACTAACCCCCTCCCACAAAAAAAAAGAACTTTAATACCTTTTTTTTTCCAGCCTGTATGCCAGCCTCAAATGCCATACCCAGCTCCATCATAGCAGTATGCAGGTCCCTGGAGCAGTTGTTAGTGGGTGCAGTGGACTTCAGGCAGGTGGACCCAGGCCCATCACCCCCTACCTTTTACACGTTCTGGTAAATGGGAGCCCTCCAACCCCCCCCCCCAAACCCACTGTACCCACATCTAGGTGCCCCCTTCACTCATAAGTGCTATTTTAATGGTGTAGAGTTGTGGGGAGTGGGTTTGGGGGGGGGATTTGGGGGGCTCAGCACACAAGGTAAGGGAGCTATGGACTTGGGAGGTATTTAACTTTTTTTTTATTTGTTACAAGTGCCCCCTAGGGTGCCCAGTTGGTGTCCTGGCATGTGAGGGGGACCAGTGCACTACAAATCCTGGCCCCTCCCACGACCAAATGCCTTGGATGTGTTTGTTTTTGAGCTGGGCACCTTCGGTTTCCATTATCGCTGAAAACCAAAACTGCCCTGCTCAAATCCGCCCAAATCCGATGCATTTGCCCGGCACCAACCATATTATTGAAATAAAAGATGAACGCCCATCTTTTTCGAAAATACGGTCTCTCCCGCCCCTTCGTGTCCTCGGAGATAGTCGCCCATGGAGATGTGTGTTCGCATTAGATTATGCCCCTCAATGTAAGTCATTAGCGCACAGCCATTCACTGGCCCTTTAACAAAAAACGCCTTTCATCCACAGTGATAAATGATGGCAATCCTGTTTGCTGATGCCACCACGGGGCACGGGGTAAAGGAACACTATAATGTGACAGACAATAACTACAGATCTTCCTTTTCTAGGTCCTTTCTAGAGGAAAAACACCTTCAAATATTAATGTTAATGTTTATTGAATAGGGGAATTAGAAAGTTTACACAGTAAGTTTTTAATTTTTTTGTTTATAAATTAATGGTCACTGCAATTTTTTTGTTAAATTTTATTTTTGAAGATATGATCATTTAGCTAATTAAGGGCTCCTTTTACAAAGATGTGCTACTGTTGAGTGGCTTGCTGATTGCAAAGAAGCCCATTCTATTCCCATAGGCTTCTTCACATTCAGCGCAGCACTAACCGCTAGCGCAGCTTTGTAAAACTTTCAAATATATTTGTAGTGAACACTGTAACATGTATGGTCTTTAGTTTCCTCTGAGAAAACACCATTGATTTGACCAAAGAGAGGTGGATTAGTAATTCATGCTAATTAAAACACACCTTGGTATGCCAATTTGCGGTCAAAACCCGACGCCTACCTTAACTTTTTGTTTTTGTTTTCACACTTAAGGACTATGAAAATGTGAAAAAAACTACTGTAAATTTAATATTTGCAAACATGTACTTATTCTTTACCAGTTAAAAATGAAGTGTAAACAATTTCTGCTCCTCTTTTTTTTAAAGAAATCATAAAGAAAGTTAAAGAAAACTAAGCATGATAATGAACAATATTCCTCTGTAATTGATATAAAGTAGCTAATTTGTCTGAATATTTTTAATAAATATGCATTGCATTTGGTCCCACTTTCCACAGTATTCCCAGATTCTATATATGGTGCCTAAAGATGAGTGTGCAAATTTGCCAGTGCAGCCAAAATGTGCGTGCAACTTAATTGGTTAACAAGTCGATTTGGCACTAATTAGAATTTACATGCACAACTTTCTAGAATAGTCTTTCTGTAAAGTGGTGCATGTAAATTTTAACTCGCGGATCTCAAAATGGGGTGTGGCCATGGGAGGGGCATGAGTGGGTTGTGGTTGTTCCTAAAAGTTACGCGCACTGTTATAAAATATGCCCGATCCGTGCCAAAGTTAGGCGTGGGCATTTGCACCAGATTTTAGTTGGCATAAATAGCCGCCCCTAGATTTTAGTCACAGGAACGGGCACTACACATATTCTATAAACTTCGCCTAACTTTAGCCAAGATTTATGGAACAACGTTAAGCATGGTTTTTTCCGGTGCTGATATTTTTGGTGCTATCTAGAATTCACCCTTATATGTGTTCTTTTTAAAGTCAGTCCATGCAATGCGCTGCTTCTTTATTGGGCACATAGGGCTCCTTTTACCAAGCTGTGGCAAAAGGGGGCCTGAGCTGGCATCGTCACGTGTTTTTGATGCGCACTGAGACCCCCTTTTACTGCAGCAGGTAAAAGGCAGGTCTTTCTTTTTTTCAGGAAATGGCATGCAGCCATTTGGAGGGGGGCGGAGCCCTTACCGCCACCTATTGAGGTGGCGGTAAGGGCTCCCACGCTAACCCGGCGGTAACCAGGCAGTGATTTCCTCCAGGTAAACACCGGCGCTACAAAAATAAAAATATGTTAATATCACCGGATATGATGCACACTGGGGGCGAGAACTACCAGCAGGCTGCTGCGGTAGCCCGGCAGTACTTCCTTTTTATTGAGCAGTAAGCTCTTATTGGGCTTACTGCCGCTTTGTAAAAGGGGCCCATATTGTCTTATTTGAAACTATTTTCTATATTTATGGATGGTGTCTGTGAAATCATACATTTGTATTCTGAAATCCTCCTTCCAAACATCATCCAGCATTATAAATTCATTCTTCCCCGTAACTCAGGACACTTTTGCACCGTTTCACAAACTGCCAACAGCTGATTCCCAGAGCCGATCACAAGAACTAAAAGAAAACGATAAAACGTTTTCATTGTTTTTAGGATAATAAGATGAAACATTTTCAGTAATTAAAGTGCAACTGCTCAAATCTTTTGGCTTTTGTTTGCTTTTGTCAGGCCAAAGCGAAGAGTCTGGGCTTTCCTTTGCCATTTTTTGACAACAGTTGCATCAACGTATGCCTTCTCGCTGCTTCTGAATTGCAGAACCACCATTGTTCAGATCCATTAATGTAGAACTCTTTTTTTTTTTTCAATGATTTTTAATTGTAAATTTTTTATCCATACATTACAAAAAAGTAAAGTCATGAGAAAACAAACAAGTAACAATGACCATAACAAATAAGAAAACTAATGAACTACTGCAAGGCTGCTATATACAGTAATTGATATCATTACATACAATTATACAGTAATTATTATCAATATATCCAGCATTCATTGATAAAAGACAGAATTGATGATATAAAATAAAGTATTAAAGGTTATTTGGATTGAAAATATATATCAAAAGATGTCCATATTTTCTTAAAGTTAGAAAGTTGTTGAGACTTCATAGTTACAGATGCTTCAGTAATTTCTGATGACGTACAGATGAATCCACCATTCGTGCATATTCAGATTGATATTGTTCTTATAGTGTAAAATACAAAGGTTTTGGACGGCTTCCTAAAGGAAAAGTCCATAGACGTTATTAAATGGACTTGGGGAAAATCCACTGTTTCTGGGATAAGCAGTATAAAATGTTTTGAACATTTTTGGGATCTTGCCAGGCATTTGTGACCTGGATTGGCCACTGTTGGAAACAGGATGCTGGGCTCGATGGACTTTTGGTCTTTCCCAGTATGGCAATACTTATGTACTTATGTTATCATAATATCTAGAAGTTTATTGATGGATTCAGGGACAAACAGTCCTGGGGCAGCAGTATAACAATCATGTACGAGATTTTAGTGTTGGTGTTTATTGACAAAATGTTTGAAATAAAATATCTCGGTATCTGATATAGTAACTTTGGGACTCTTTTACTAAGCTCCGTAGGCATCTACATGCGCCCAACACACGTCAATTTGGAGTTACCGCCTGGCTACCACATGGCCCTTGCAGTAATTTCATTTTTGAGGTGCGTCCGCTATGCATGTCAGAAAATAAATTTATTTTCTGGCACGCAGCAGAAACCGGGTGGTAATCATTGTTCTACGTGCGTAGATGATTACCGTACGGTTACCGCGTGAGACCTTACTGCTAAGTCAATGGCTGGCAGTAAGGTCTCAGACCCGGAATGAATGCATGCCAATTTTTATTTTGCCGCATGTCCATTTTTGTCAAAAATATTTTGAAAGGCCTTTTTTACAGGCACACTGAAAAATGGATCTGCACACGCCATTTTTCAGCAAGCCTTAGTAAAAGGGCCCCTTAGCGAATAATGTAGCGCTTTTTAAGGGTCATAAAATATTTTGAAAATGTTGAAGTCCCAAGAAATTTGAGAAAGAAGTTCAACCCTTGGAGGGGCAGCTGCTACATTCGGAAATGGAATTAACTTAGGGCCTCTTTTACAAAGTCATGTTGATTTGATTTGCTTACTTTATTTATTTTTTTTTGTCTATTAGATTGTAAGCTCTTTGAGCAGGGACTGTCTTTCTTCTATGTTTGTACAGCGCTGCGTATGCCTTGTAGCGCTATAGAAATGCTAAATAGTAGTAGTAGTAGTAGTAGTTACCGATTCTCATTGCGGCAAATGAGAGGAAGCCCATTCAATTCCTATGGGCTTCCTCTCATTTGCTGTGCAGGAATCGCTAGCGTGGCTTTGTAAAAGAAGCCCTTAGATTTAGATTGGAACGCTATGGGCAAATGGGTACTAAAAAAAAAACAATGATTTCCCAAATCATACTGGTAAAGGATTTAGCTCACACCTTCTTTAGTTGTTGATCATGGTGAGTTATACTCAGGCGTAAACAAGAAGAAGGTGAGGACAATCCAAGGAGGATAACAATAAAAGTCTTTATTGGAGATACTAAAAAAACGACCCGACACGGCCGTATTTCAGCCCAAAGGCCTGCCTCAGGGGTCTTGATCAATCTCTGGTGTTGCAGTATAATACTCTACACCGGAGAGATTTAAAGCACAGGTCTGGCAATCAATGTTCTTTGGTTATCCCCTTTCTTGTAGAATCGCCGAGTAACAACTGACGAGCTGTTGGCTACTGTAAATGATGCATCATTTACATTAGCCAACAGCTCGTCAATTGTTACTCGGCTATTCTACAAGAAAGGGGATAACCAAAGAACTTTGCAATACCACAGCTTGATCAAGACCCCTGAGGCAGGCCTTTGGGCTGAAACACGGCCGTGTCGGGTTGTTTTTTAGTATCTCCAATAAAGACTTTTATTGTTATCCTCCTTGGATTGTCCTCACTTTTTTCTTCTGTACGTCTCACGGTTCCGTGAGGTTTCCCCCCCCCCCCCCCCTCCTTTTTGTTTATTTGAGTTACACTCAGGTACAGTGGGTATTTTTCCATCCTCAGAAAGCTTACATTCTAAGTTCCTGCCTAAAGCAATAGAGGGTTAAGGGGGTCTTTTACTAAGCAGCAGTAAGCCCAACACGGGCTTACCACTTGCTAAACCAGAAGTACCGCTGGGCTACGGCAGCAGCCTGGCGGTAGTTCCCACCCCCAGTGCACACCATTTACGGTGCTACAAAAATATTTTTTATTTTTGTAGCACCGGTGTTTACCTGGTGGTAATTGGGCAGTCCCATGTGCTGTTTCCCCTGAAATGGCCGTGTGGTAAGTGCTTCACTTGCCGCATCATCACTTCTTTAAAAAAATACAGCCTTTACCCACTGCGGTAAAAGGGGACCTCGACGCGCGTCAAAAACATACACTGATGCCAGCCCCCTTTTGCCACAGCTTAGTAAAAGGACTCCTAAGAAATTTTCCCAAGGTTACAAAGAGCTGTAGTGAGATTTGAACCCTCACTCCTCTAGTTCTTATACTGTGACTATAACCAGGAGGCTACTCCTCCACTGTCAACTCATATATTTACTAACAATATATTTCTCTCTTTTAGGAAATATTCTGGAGTACTCTGCAGTATACTGTATCTGTTATGTTTCCTGTAGGTAGATTTATGACCATTTATGGCAGGGGCATAGCTACTATGGTGCCACGGGGGCCTGGGCCCCCATAGATTTGGCCCTGGACCCCCTGCCAAACCCTCTCAACTCCCCCTCCTGCTGCCAACCCGCCGTTGCCGTCTGCTACCTTTGCTGACGGGGGACCCCAACCCCCGCCAGCCGAAGTCTTCTTCCTTCGTTTGGTTTCTGAGTCTGATGTCCTGCATGTACAACGTGCAGGATGTCAGACTCAGAAACCAAATGAAGGAAGAAGACTTCGGCTGGCGGGGGTTGGGATCCCCCGCCAGCAAAGGTAGGCGACGGCGGGTAGGGGGGTCGAGAGGGTTGTCGGCGGGGGGGGGGGTCAAAGTTGTTGGTGGTGGTGCTGGCAGCGGTGAGGGGGGCGGCAATGGCGGAGGGGGAGGAGGGGCGGCAGCTCCAGGGGGGGGCTAAAATGTGCCCCCTCACCTCGGGCTCTGGACCCCCCTCCCGCCAAAGTCTGGCTACGCCTCTGTTTTATGGTACCAATAAATTACTAGCAGTTCACTGAACAATAAAGAGCAAGTCAAAAAGGTTTTAATTAGCAGGTTATTATTCAGACTTGCAGAAACATACTGCTAGATTGTGTAAGAAGAAGTACAGGAGGTGATAGCGAAAGAAAAAGACAGAAGATTCAAAGAAAACAAGAAGGAACAAAAGCAGAAATTTAGAGTGAGAGAGAGAGCACTAGAGAAAGGAGTATGGGAGAATAAGAAAGACCATGAATGATGGAAGAGGAGAGAAAATGGCATGAGAGAACATGGGGAAGGATGATGGGACAAAGGACTTTTATAAAACTACCTCTGGGGTTATATTTCTGTACAGTAGGTGCATAGAATCTTCACACCTATTCTTATGCAACCCGAGGATAGTTGTGTTTCGGGGAGAAGTTTGGGCAGAAATCAAGCTTGTATTTACGCCAAGCTCCCAAGTGCGCGAAAATGTACACTTGCGCATTACCTATGTTGTTGCAGGTTGTGTGAGGCTATTTTATAAAGATACACGAAGGGCAATTCTATAACAGGTTGTCCACATTCACATGCCACATAAGTGTGTAAGTGTGCACTTCCCCACAAAAGTGGCACAAACAGCAGAACAAGTGAAGAGCATCCGTCATCAGAATGCATTCACCACAACATAACTAAAAAACTAAAAGCCCAAGACGGCCATGTTTTGCCCTCAGAAAGGCTTCATCAGGGGCATAAATGGACTTTTAATAAATACAAAAAAGTTGCTAGTTATAAATCATATGAATTTATATGAATAAAAACGGTCAAAAAGTTAGTTATATTAAAAATAAAACATGATATATCAATAGAACAGAAATACCTGAAAATCATAATGATTAAAACATTAATATGAGAGAATAAAAGACATATGGAGGTGAAATAAGACCAAGCATACCCAAGAGGTATAAACCAGCAGCATCACCTACTTGGTAAAAATCTAAAAGACAAAGAATACAGTGGGGGAAATAAGTATTTGATCCCTTGCTGATTTTGTAAGTTTGCCCACTGACAAAGACATGAGCAGCCCATAATTGAAGGGTAGGTTATTGGTAACAGTGAGAGATAGCACATCACAAATTAAATCCGGAAAATCACATTGTGGAAAGTATATGAATTTATTTGCATTCTGCAGAGGGAAATAAGTATTTAATCCCTCTGGCAAACAAGACCTAATACTTGGTGGCAAAACCCTTGTTGGCAAGCACAGCGGTCAGACGTCTTCTGTAGTTGATGATGAGGTTTGCACACATGTCAGGAGGAATTTTGGTCCACTCCTCTTTTCAGATCATCTCTAAATCATTAAGAGTTCTGGGCTGTCGCTTGGCAACTCGCAGCTTCAGCTCCCTCCATAAGTTTTCAATGGGATTAAGGTCTGGTGACTGGCTAGGCCACTCCATAACCCTAATGTGCTTCTTCCTGAGCCACTCCTTTGTTGCCTTGGCTGTATGTTTTGGGTCATTGTCGTGCTGGAAGACCCAGCCACGACCCATTTTTAAGGCCCTGGCGGAGGGAAGGAGGTTGTCACTCAGAATTGTACGGTACATGGCCCCATCCATTCTCCCATTGATGCGGTGAAGTAGTCCTGTGCCCTTAGCAGAGAAACACCCCAAAACATAACATTTCCACCTCCATGCTTGACAGTGGGGACGGTGTTCTTTGGGTCATAGGCAGCATTTCTCTTCCTCCAAACACGGCGAGTTGAATTCATGCCAAAGAGCTCAATTTTTGTCTCATCTGACCACAGCACCTTCTCCCAATCACTCTCGGCATCATCCAGGTGTTCACTGGCAAACTTCAGACGGGCCGTCACATGTGCCTTCCGGAGCAGGGGGACCTTGCGAGCACTGCAGGATTGCAATCCGTTATGTCGTAATGTGTTACCAATGGTTTTCGTGGTGACAGTGGTCCCAGCTGCCTTGAGATCATTGACAAGTTCCCCCCTTGTAGTTGTAGGCTGATTTCTAACCTTCCTCATGATCAAGGATACCCCACGAGGTGAGATTTTGCGTGGAGCCCCAGATCTTTGTCGATTGACAGTCATTTTGTACTTCTTCCATTTTCTTACTATGGCACCAACAGTTGTCTCCTTCTCGCCCAGCGTCTTACTGATGGTTTTGTAGCCCATTCCAGCCTTGTGCAGGTGTATGATCTTGTCCCTGACATCCTTAGACAGCTCCTTGCTCTTGGCCATTTTGTAGAGGTTAGAGTCTGACTGATTCACTGAGTCTGTGGACAGGTGTCTTTCATACAGGTGACCATTGCCGACAGCTGTCTGTCATGCAGGTAACGAGTTGATTTGGAGAATCTACCTGGTCTGTAGGGGCCAGATCTCTTACTGGTTGGTGGGGGATCAAATACTTATTTCCCTCTGCAGAATGCAAATAAATTCATATACTTTCCACAATGTGATTTTCCGGATTTAATTTGTGATGTGCTATCTCTCACTGTTACCAATAACCTACCCTTCAATTATGGGCTGCTCATGTCTTTGTCAGTGGGCAAACTTACAAAATCAGCAAGGGATCAAATACTTATTTCCCCCACTGTAACTACCTAGTCTTTAAAATACAGGATTACTACATCAATAAAATAGTCCAAAATGCAGAACTACTAAGAAACAGAATTGAAAAAGAAACTTACCAGCTCTCTACACAGTACTAACCTGGTGCTGCTTTCATGGGCTGGCTGTGGTAGGGTCCTTTTATGCCCCTGATGCAGCCCTTATGAGGGCAAAACATGGCCATGTTGGCTCTTCACTTGGTCTGCTGTTTGTGCCTTCTTGGGTCTTGGGATCTTACCCCACAATAGTGACATCAGGGCATGTAAGCACTATTCTGTAAGGGCATGTGGTGGAATAAATGCAAGGGGACATATACATGGGTGGAGCATGGGTGGGGTTCCCACTTACACCTGTAACTTATAGAATATTGGACGTTATGCACATTTCTACCTAAATCTACACAACCGCAGTTACACAAGGTCTGTGGCTGGTCTGAGTAATTGTTAGGCACACTGATACCAGGTTACACTAGTATTCTATTAACAGAATCTGGGTGCCCTAATGTGGGCATTGGGATGCCAACATGAAGGCACCATTTAAAGAATTGCTTCTATAGTGTGACAAAGCTAGCACTCGGGGCCCCACAGAGAAGCAGCTAATCCCTGAACTACGGTTCCCAGAAGCCGTTGCAAGCAGGAGAAAGGAGGGTAGCCCCAAAAGGGTGGAACGGATTTCCAACCCCAGCAGGGGGAGCAGTGACTCAGTGCTAGGGGAGCCAGTTACTCCCTTCCCCACTAGAGGGAGAAGGGGAGGTGAAGCTCAGTCCCTTAGCTGCATCGCCAGTATATAATTCCCTCCAGCTGTGAGAGGAGGGAGAGATTTCTGGGTGGCTCCCAGCCACCAGGAGGGAGAGGAAACTGATTGAGAGAGAAGCTGCCATGCAGTAGGTGGAGGACGGAAAGGGCCTGCCACTGGAGCTTCCCTAGGGGGGGGGGGAAGAGTAAGTAAGCTGCCATGGAGTGTGAGAATGTAAATGTAGCCCTGTCCAGCACATGAAGGCAGTGTGAGAGGCCACAGGGGTGTGGTGCTTTGAGGTAGGAGGAAAGCTGCCAGCCCTGTTTGGTACAGGGTCCTCCTGGGTTCTGTGAAGAGGACAGGGGCATTAAGTAGTGGTTTCCTTTGAAGAGACTGTTTGTGAAAGGGTTGAATTATTGGGATGTATAGAACAGCAGGCTGAACTTTGACTGAGTCCTTCTGAGGGAGAGGGGAAGTAGTGCAAAGGAAGTGGGCCTGAACTGAATGTTGGCTGGAATTGTGAACCTGGCCTGAACCCTGTTTGTGAACTGCATTTCAATTTTGTGAGTGGAACTGAATTGCGAATAAAGCACTTTAGTCTTAAGTCCATATGGCAGTCTGGTTCTTTGCTGGAAACCTGTGAGCCTAACAGGGGACCCCTTTACAATAGGCACCTATGTTGTCTTAATGAAATAGCCCCAAAATAGGCACCCACTTGGACTTCCTACCTAAGGAGCGCTTTTACGAAAGGGTTGCCGCATGGCAATGGGCTTGCCATGCAGCAACCCGGAACTACTGCTGGTCCAACGCAGGTGCTGGCAGTAGTTCCGGCTTGAGTGTGCACCATTCCCATGTGCTGGATTGGAATATTTACTGCAGTGCTAACCCAGCTGCCCAGTTACTGCTGGGTTATCGCGGCCCTTACCGCCATCTCAATGGGTGGTAGTAAGTGCTCCCCACCACATGGCCATGTGGTAACAGTAATCTTACTGCAAGGCCATTTTGAGGGGGAGGGAGGATTTTTACCCGCTGTGGGAAAAAGGGCCCTAGAGCATGGGGAAAATGGCCCTCGTCACTACCGCAAGGCCCTTTTTACTGTATCTTGGGAAAAGGACCCCTAAGTGACCTGTTGTAAAATTACCCTCTAATTTTTTTTCATACAGATGATTTTGGAATGGTAACACAAAGGAGGGAAAATTTAGACCAATCATTTCAAGTGATTTTTCCATGTATCTACTATCAATAATTTTCCTTTACTGAGGTATGGATGTCAGTGAATTTGCTACTTGGATTGGGGATTTTGCCCATGCCTTTCTCAGAAGTTCAAAAAGGGCTCAGATACAGTGGGTATCTTCCTGTGCTAAAGGTTTATAATCTAGACATTTACTTGAGGTAAAGGAGGATTAAGAGGAGTTAAACTCAAACGGAGCACCTGGTTCTCAGCCTGTTGCTCTAACCCTTAAGCTACACCTTCACTCTCCTGGAGTCTTTTACGTTAGTATGAGATGGATTTCTATTTCTTTAAAGGGCATAATTACCATTCCTTCCTTATTGAATAGTACAGGACACAAGTGCCTATTTTAAGTCCATGCAGCTGAAATTACAAGCAGCACAGTAATAAATCAAATTTATTTCCATTTCCATCTCATCAGAGATCATTCATGTAAACAAGTATTTTCACTTCCTTCCTTTGAGACTTCTCCCTTATTCCTCTCTCTTCACTTGCACGTGATGTTCATCAGTGCATCACTTTTTTTTCTCTTTCCCTCACACCTTTTCACATTATCAGGCCAAGTCTGCACTGAAAACATCTGGAGAAGAATCAGAAGAGCACATGTGATGGCGTTTTATTGCTATTTGGTGGATGCAGAAAGGAGTTTCCTATTATGTGAGTTTTCGAATTAGAAGCATGGAAACTTTGATTCACTGTTGATGGATTGCTCTTTATTTTTCACCTTGAGGGAGCCTATTGTTTGGGTGAAACCGATGTTCTGGTTGGTGAATTTATATCTTGTTATCCTTTGAGGAGACATTTATGGTGACTTTATGCTAAGAAGAACATTTGTCTTTCTGACGATAACATTTAGGATTTCTTTGGACATTGAAACTTGCATTTCTCTTCTGGACTTTTCAGATATGTTGGAAGGATTGTGCAGTTTTCCTTAGGTTCTTTGGGATTAGGCAATGATGAGATGAAGGGGACCCCTGCCACCAGCAAAGGTACCTGGTGGCGGCGGCGGCAGCAGCAGGAGGGGGGATGGCGGCAGGAGGGGCGGGCTAAACTGTGACCCCCACCTCGGGCTCTGGACCCCCCTCCCGCCGAGGTCTGGCTAAGCCCCTGCCTTAAACATGACATTTATCAAGTAGCTAAAGACAGGGCAGTCCACAGAATAATCTGAAATAAACAGGTGGTGAAATACTCGGCTGCAAAACAGAACAGCCATACATCATGTGTGCCAAGAAGCAAAGCAGCCCCTGCTCAAAAAGGAAGGGCTCCTTTTTTTCCTGAAAGGTTCTCTCCCTTATTCTCAGGGCCGGATGCATCAAAATTACCATGTCAGGAGCGATTGTTTAGAACCAGTTTAAACTGGTTTAGCGATCGTGGTATCTAGCAACGAATGCACCAAAGCCCACAGCGACCTGATTACCGCATTCGCAAACGTGGAACGAAAATGCTATGCAATTGTATTGTAATTATGTGAATCTCATTTAAGTACAAGCAACGTACAATGCACAGCCGTTTACAGGCAATGCACATAAGATAGTGTATTTACTCCAACTTGTCTGCCCTCCTTCTAGGTAGCTAAACACAAGTCTATACAGTGGCTAAAAGTGTCCACCACTGAAGCATGTAAGCTGTCTTATGAAGTAATAGAAGGAGAGAGACACAGAAGGCTGTAAAGAATATGAGAATAAGCAGTTTATTTTGACTTACCAATCAGGGGTACACGATATATAATTATTTCAGTCTCTAGTCAGTACAGCAAATCAGAATAATTCAATCAGCATAGTCCATAAGCTTTTTCTCATAGAGAGTGGTAAACTGGCCGCCAAGCGCGAATTCTCAGTATTACTTCTCTAAATTCTATAGATTACAGCTGGCAATTATATACCCTAAAAATCACATGCACTTACGTCATTCTCATTTTCCATGTGTAATTACAATTTTGCTTAATTCGCTCAGTATCAAATTAACTCTATATCAGCATTTTCTAAATTTTCATAGAATCAGCACTTAGTTACTGGATCTAATATTTTCAGTAATTTCACCTATCAGTAAGTTGCAACATAATTGTCTGTAACCACAGGTTCTGCTTACTCTTACCACTGTCTACTGTGTTTACTGTCTACCACCTGTTGGATTATCAAAATTTTCCTGAATCAGCTGGGTCTATAAATTATTTTCAAATGAAATCATATCTCATACCCCACACTCGTCCTTCCCTACACCCCTTCCCGTGCACTCCGCTCCATGGATAAATCCTTCTTATCTGTTCCCTTCTCCACTACTGCCAACTCCAGACTTTGCGCCTTCTGTCTCGCTGCACCCTACGCCTGGAATAAACTTCCTGAGCCCCTACGTCTTGCCCCATCCTTGGCCACCTTTAAATCTAGACTGAAAGCCCACCTCTTTAACATTGCTTTTGACTCATAACCACTTGTAACCACTCGCCTCCACCTACCCTCCTTTCCTCCTTCCTGTACACATTAATTGATTTGATTTGCTTACTTTATTTTTTGTCTATTAGATTGTAAGCTCTTTGAGCAGGGACTGTCTTTCTTCTACATTTGTGCAGCGCTGCATATGCCTTGTAGCGCTATAAAAATGCTAAATAGTAGTAGTAGTAGTAGTAGTTTCTTAGCAAAAACTGTTTGCAAACCATTTTCATTTCCTGGTTAGGCCATATTGCAAAAGCCTTTCAGCTGCTACAGGGCTTTTTCCAGTAAATGTCAAATATACCATTGCAAGCATATTTCAGTTTGTCCTTTTTAACCTTTTCAGGCCTAGTTCAGCACACAATCTGACAGCCGGCGTGGCTAAACAGTAAGATAAAGGAAATCATTAGAGCCAAAAAACAATCCTTCAGAAAGTGGAGAAGAGAACCAACTGAAAGTAACAGGATAGATCATAAGGAATGCCAAGCCAAATGCAAAGCGGAGATAAGGAGGGCAAAAAAGGACTTTGAGAAGAAATTAGCGTTGGAAGCAAAAATACATAGTAAAAACTTTTTTAGATACATTAAAAGCAGGAAACCGGCCAAAGAGTCGGTTGGGCCGCTGGACGAAAATGGTGTTAAAGGGGCGATCAAGGAGGACAAAGCCGTAGCGGAGAAATTAAATGAATTCTTTGCTTCGGTCTTCACCGAGGAGGATTTGGGGGGGACACCGGTGCCGGAAAGAATATTTGAAGCGGGGGAGTCGGAGAAACTAAACAAATTCTCTGTAACCTTGGAGGATGTAATGGGTCAATTCAGCAAGCTGAAGAGTAGTAAATCACCGGGACCTGATGGTATTCATCCCAGAGTATTAATAGAACTAAAAAATGAACTTGCGGAGCTACTGTTAGAAATATGCAATCTGTCCCTAAAATCGAGTGTAATACCGGAAGACTGGAGGGTAGCCAATGTTACTCCGATTTTTAAGAAAGGTTCCAGAGGAGATCCGGGAAATTATAGACCGGTGAGTCTGACGTCGGTGCCGGGCAAGATGGTGGAGGCTATTATTAAGAATAAAATTGCAGAGCATATACAAAAACATGGACTGATGAGACAAAGTCAGCACGGATTTAGTGAAGGGAAGTCTTGCCTCACCAATCTAATGCATTTTTTTGAGGGGGTAAGCAAACATGTGGACAATGGGGAGCCGGTTGATATTGTATATCTGGATTTTCAGAAGGCGTTTGACAAAGTGCCGCACGAAAGACTCCTGAAGAAATTGCAGAGTCATGGAATCGGAGGTAGGGTATTATTATGGATTAAGAACTGGTTGAAAGATAGGAAGCAGAGAGTAGGATTGCGTGGCCAGTATTCTCAGTGGAGGAGGGTAGTTAGTGGGGTCCCGCAGGGGTCTGTGCTGGGTCCGTTGCTTTTTAATGTATTTATAAATGACCTAGAGATGGGAATAACTAGTGAGGTAATTAAATTCGCCGATGACACAAAATTATTCAGGGTCGTCAAGTCGCAGGAGGAATGTGAACGATTACAGGAGGACCTTGCGAGACTGGGAGAATGGGCGTGCAAGTGGCAGATGAAGTTCAATGTTGACAAGTGCAAAGTGATGCATGTGGGTAAGAGGAACCCGAATTATAGCTATGTCTTGCAAGGTTCCGCGTTAGGAGTTACGGATCAAGAAAGGGATCTGGGTGTCGTCGTCGATGATACGCTGAAACCTTCTGCTCAGTGTGCTGCTGCGGCTAGGAAAGCGAATAGAATGTTGGGTGTTATTAGGAAGGGTATGGAGTCCAGGTGTGCGGATGTTATAATGCCGTTGTATCGCTCCATGGTGCGACCGCACCTGGAGTATTGTGTTCAGTACTGGTCTCCGTATCTCAAAAAAGATATAGTAGAATTGGAAAAGGTACAGCGAAGGGCGACGAAAATGATAGTGGGGATGGGACGACTTTCCTATGAAGAGAGGCTGAGAAGGCTAGGGCTTTTCAGCTTGGAGAAGAGACGGCTGAGGGGAGATATGATAGAAGTGTATAAAATAATGAGTGGAATGGATCGGGTGGATGTGAAGCGACTGTTCACGCTATCCAAAAATACTAGGACTAGAGGGCATGAGTTGAAGCTACAGTGTGGTAAATTTAAAACGAATCGGAGAAAATTTTTCTTCACCCAACGTGTAATTAGACTCTGGAATTCATTGCCGGAGAACGTGGTACGGGCGGTTAGCTTGACGGAGTTTAAAAAGGGGTTAGATAGATTCCTAAAGGACAAGTCCATAGACCGCTATTAAATGGACTGGAAAAATTCCTCATTTTTAGGTATAACTTGTCTGGAATGTTTTTACGTTTGGGGAGCGTGCCAGGTGCCCTTGACCTGGATTGGCCACTGTCGGTGACAGGATGCTGGGCTAGATGGACCTTTGGTCTTTCCCAGTATGGCACTACTTATGTACTTATGTACTTATGTACTTATGTACTATTGTTCAGCCTGTGATATGGTCTTAGTCATGTCCAGCATGTTCTATATGATCCATATTAACATTAGAAAAGCTGTAACAATTACAATAAAAAGTATCCTTATTTACACTGCAAAAAGAAACCTCAAACATTTTAACATACGTGGTCTCCCTGTCTGTACGATAAACTCCCCAGCACTTTGTCTCACTTTATTCCAAAGTTCACACAGTAATGAATACTGTGTTGAGCAAAAGAAAGAATTAGACCTTAGCAACTTATGGCATTGTACATTGTACAATTTAATGGGTGAAATTCTTCCAGTAGACCTTGTCTCTGGGTGAAATACTGGTGGGTAGAGCGTAGTCTGTAAGGCAGAAATCCGGGTGATAACCTTTTTTTGTGGTTTTATCTTTCTTATTAAATTCTAGGAATTTCAATAGGTTATCCATATGGGTGGCTTGGAAGCTTCCCTCGTCTGGCCCGCAGGACAAGAAAGCATCCTTCGTAGCCCATGTAACCCATTTCCTGTTAGTATCTAAAATCTCCTTTTTAGTTAGGGGAAAAAGTTTACAAGCTTCCTGAATGGGGCTTCAAGTGGACATTGTGTCTATCCTGCAGTAATAGACAATCAGTCAACTAAAAGCAATATGTGTCTGTTGTGAGTGCGCTCCCTGTGAAGTTCTAAAAGGAATTGCCACTGAGGGAGCCATTAGATCTAAGGGACCCACCTCCCAGCGTTGGCAAGGAAAAGATACCAGCCTTATCACAAACTGGATTTAGATAACAAGTAATACAGTGCAGCGATACAAAGCCTATTAGAGCAAAAGCTTTATACTCACAGCTGCTTGCGATGAAAAAACACATTAAAAACCGGAAGCGCTAATCCGGGAAACACTTTTCATGGTACCGGTAACTCCATAAATCGACTCCAAACTACGACAAGTGGAACTCTTCTAACTGCTCAAATGTTTCTCTGAGGCTCCAGACTACGAGTGGAGCTGCTCCCGACTACGACGAGTGGAGCTGGTCCAAACTACTGCGAGTGAACCTTCCTGGCGGCCACTGGTCCGAGGCGTCCCTCTGGAAACTCCTGGCTGGCTCGCCAATCTGTTAAAGGACCAAGGCAGGCGAAGCCTTCTGGGACCCGAGACTAGGTTCAATACCTGAAAGAGATTGATTCTACAAAGTAGTAATAGGTCAAATTAAAATGGATTTATTAAGTGTTACAAAACAGAATGAAAGAAAGGGTTATAAGACTTGAGAAGGAAAGATATTGGTCATTCTCAAGGGAGCATGGCTTCACAAGCACTCACAACTAGGAATCCGGAAGCAATGCCCGGTTTTCTCTTACTACGCAGTTAAATTTATACTAGCAGTTGGCTTCCTGTATATGTATGCTCTTGCTGTGTTCTGCCCTCTTCAAACCGGTTCCTGGCTCTGTGTGGTCAGTGCTCTGTACATTCCTTTGTTATCAGCTGAAAAATGGAACTAAAAAATTTGTGATCTGCTGCAGGAATCTTTAAACCACAGCGTTAACCTTGCCGTTAGCTCTGTATCACATCCAGTTTATGAAACCTCTCTCAACAGGCCCAATATGTTTATGTGCACATACACTCGCTAGTTAAATATTTTTCAATCTGGTCTTAGAGCATCACCTAGCCAGTATGATTGATTTTTAGGATACCCTCAAGAATGTGCATAAGAAAGCTTTGCATCCAATAAAGGCTGTGCATGAAAATCTATCTCATGCATATTCATTGTGGATATCCTGAAAAGTAGGTTGGTAGAGAACACACGAGACTGGCTTCAGAAATACTGTGTCTACTCTATAATTTGACTTGCAAAGGTATACAGCACTTTAACCCTCTGATTTGCAATCTGCTCCTCACACTTTCTCTCCCTCCCTCCCTTTTCCCATCTCCCTCTGTCTAATGTATATATCTCTGCATGTACACCTTTTTTCACTGCACTGCATTGAAGACTGAGGTAAGGCAAATGTACCTTCTGCTTTTCTGCTCCTCCAATTACTGGACCCGGAGGGGTTCTTCAAACGCAATCAGCCACTGAAGGAAGTGCAGTCCAATTATCTCTTCTCTTTGAGAGAGTAGAAATGAGCTGCCCCATATCTAGCTAAGCTAAAAGGGTTTTTCTAGTTATCAGCTCTCCTTCCCTCTTAGAGACATTCAGCAGCAGGAAGTCACTTGCATGGGAAAGAGCCTTAAAAAAAAGAGGCAGATTCTGTCTGGAAGCAGGGTGATTATGTTCAAGAATCAGCTGTTACCAGGATTTAAAATCAACCATTAGAACCACCCACCATAATCAGTAGCCAGCTATTAGCACCGGCCAACATGATCAAGAACCAGCTCTTCTTAAATTGCCAGATAGTAGCAAAAGACTAGAGTATAACTAAGGGGAATGTGCAGTATGTAAGACAGGGCAGGCTCCAGAGCTGATTCAAGGGCTTACAATCTAATGGGCAGATGATCGGAAACCCCAGCTGTTCCAAACAGTGCACTAAAAATAGCTTTGGAACAGCGTGGGGCTTTACCGCCACTATGATCAGAGAGAATATCATGCAAATTTAAGCATGCTATTCTCTCTGATCATAGGGTAAAAGTGCAGGAGGATTGTGCCTGAATCCTCCCGCACTTGTTAGAAAGGTCTAGGCAGTCAAAAGCCCAGACTTGTCAAACACAGGGGATGGAGGTCCATGGCACCACCAGACCCCAAGTACCTCCACCCTGAGCCAAGTGACATGGTGGGCTCCCCCTGATTCCCCCCCCCCCCCCGCCGATACAAGTTCGGGGGCCTGGAGATCTGGTGGGTCTCCAGCCACTCTTACTCCCCCTCAAATCCCCTGAAATAGAGCCCTGGTGGCCCAGTGGGCTGCGAGTCAACCCCCCAGGTCCCTCTGACCCCCCGACCCCCCTGACTCAGGTTCAGGGGAGGCTGGAGATCTGGTGGGTTTCCAGCCCCCTCAACCCACCTGGCATCCACTCACATGAAGCCCTGGTGGCCCAGTGGGCCATGAGTCAATCCCCCCCCCCCACCTGGTGATCTAGCGGCCCTTCCCCACCCCTACCTTCGTTGGAGGAGGGAGGTGGCTTCCCTCCTCTTTCATCAGTGCCACCTCAAAAATGGCAGCTCCCAGCCCTACCTAGTACATCCTTGGATGCACTGGATGGGGCTTCACACCATATAAGGCAGTTTCTCCCTTATATGGTATGAAGCCCCACCCAGTGCATCCCAGGAAGCACTGGGCAGGGCTGAGCACCACCATTTTGAAGGCAGAACCGATGGAAGAGGAGGGAGGCCACCTGTCTCCTCCAACGAATGTAGGGGGTGGGGAAGGGCTGCTAAGACCACCAGGTTGGGAGATGGGGTGGGGGGATTGACTCGTGGCCCACTGGGCTACCAGGACTTCATTCATGTAAGGGGATGCCAGGGGGGGATAGGGGGGGCTGGAGACACCCCATATCACTGGGGGGGGGATGTAGGGTTGGTGCTCCTGTGGGGGGGGGAGTGCTGCATTGGGGGAAATGGGGGGCCTGCTAGAAGATCTTACCATTCCTCCCTAATGGTCTGCAAACCCTAATGCCAGCTCCGAGCTGACATTAGGGTTTGCCATGGCCAGCGAGCCAATCTTTGGCACGCTGGTCGCTGATTATTGGGAAGGAATAAGTTTAGCATGCATTTGCATGCTACTTGCGCTGAGCCTTGTTTTGCATGCATTTGCATACTAGTTGCGTTCAGAGCCCACGAGCGCATTGTTTCATGTGCTCAGGGGCTCTGATCATGGGGCAGTAGCAAATGCAGGTGCTAGTATGGCGCTAATAGCCTCTAGCACCTGCGTTTGCTTCTGATCATCGGCCCATTAGTTTTCAGTTGAGGCAGTGCATGCAAATCTATTTTATGCATATTCATTGTGGATATCCTGGAAACTTGATGGGACTAGGTTTGCCCCGAGCACTGGGTTGGGAATGGCTGGTATTCAGGGTAGGACCCTTTTGATCCTGTGAATTTTCTTCTGCAGTGCTGCTTATGCTGAGGGTGTCTCTTAAGCAGTAAGTATTACTATTAAACACTCCTGGAAATCATTCTTGTACTGCATATTGTAACCTTTACATCATTAAGTTTAACAACAGAATGCCTTTTTTTTTCATCCACAATAGTTTTCTCCAAGAGAAACTGAGGTAACAATTTTTTCTCTGTAAAAGGTCCTCTTTAACTGGAATAATAAAATTTCTTCGACAATATATGTTGACTTATCTGTATTGAAATTGCAGTCTGAAGACTGGGAAGAATGTACATCATAAATGGCAGGATTAGAGAGTTTGATCATCACTCCCTCTCAACACAGTTCTACTCCATGAATTACACATTAATTTGCACGTCTGTACTATGTATGTCTACTCAATCCTCGGTCCTTCCTCTCTATTTCTATCACCTCCTCAATCTACCCCTCCTTGAGGGTTCCATCCATTAAGCCTCAATCATCCCTGCTGTGCCCTCAGTAACCTCCCCTCAGCCTCAATTCTGCCTCTTTTTAACACTATTAATGCTGCCCACCCTGTGTTAATCTCCCTCACCAACAACTCATTCCTTTCTCTCAGCAGAATGAGTCAACAGACCAGCAGACGCCCATAAGCAAAACCAGATAACAGATCCCAGACAGTGAGAGGATGTGTTATGTTAGGCATCCCATAAAGGTTAGAGAGTCAGAAGAGGGGTAGAGGACAGCCATAGTGCCACTGTGGTACCCCTCTGGAGCTGCACATACATTAGTGCCTTAAAAATTTGACTACCCAGGCAGTTGCCTGTATTGCCTATTCCTGCCCCAGCCTCAGTTCCTTTGTTTGTATATGTGTGTGTTTGTGTTTTTCTGTATGCATGTTTACGTTTGTATTTGTGTGTGTTTGGGAAGCTCGTTTCAGCAACTCGGTGAGAAATAAAACTAACTGTGGTTGCATGACAGATGGACAGAAACTGTTTTTCAAGTGCATTTCACTCAAGTGATAGTGCCTTTGGATGGGGAGGGGGTACATCCATCCATCTGTCTGATTTTCAGTCCATTCATATACATAGGTTTATTTGCGCATGCATAAAGAAACCTATGGATATGGATAAAGCCAAGGAAGTAAAGAGCAGAAACTGGTGAGATGGTGAGGTGGCAGGGAAGTAAGACCTTGCAGCCCAAACATGATCAGAGATGCAGAAGGAAAGTCATTGGCATGGGAACCCCAAACCCCACAACACACACACCAAGAAACCCACAGTGATGCAGTCTTCAGTGTACTCGTGAGAACCCAGCACCCCACCAGCAGAAGAAGAGAAGGCTCAAGTAGCTGGGGTTGAGATGTTGATCAGCCAAAGAAGAAGAAGATAATTTTGGGGGTGGGGTGAGTTGAGGGAGTAAATGCAGGGGTAGGAGGAAGTGAGAGCAGTGAAAGGAGAGAAGGAGGGAGATGGGAGAGGAATGAGTGCAAGAGGGAGGGGGAAGGAAATGAGTGCAAAGGGGAGGTGTTGAAGGAGAGGATCTGAGTGCAAACAGTGAAGGGGAAGGAGGAGTGAGTTCAAGGGGGTAGGGGAGAGTGCAATGGAAAGGGAAGAGAGAACACACCCACTTACTCACATACCACCTGAACACGCACACCTCCTCCGAAAAATGCACCCCTGGGCAGTCTAGTGTGTAGTGACCCCATCATACATATTTACCTTACACTCTCTGTTATATAATTGCATACAGGAATTTAACTCCCCCTCGTACCCCTCCTACAGTAACAGGCACACCTCCCTGCAGTTACAGTCATGCTTCACACTCCACACCTCTGTGTACTCACAGCAACATTCCCCTGAACTTACATACTCCAATATAACACCACCCTATATTCACACATACATGACAATCCCCTCCTCCACACACATACATACAGTTACTCAGGCACTATCCCTGTGATGCCACATTTACTCACCCACCAACTTACACACTTACACAGTCAGTGAAACACCTTTATGTAATGCTTAAGGCAGTGTTGCTCAAGAGAGTTCTGGAGTACCCTCTAACCAGTTTGGTTTTTAAGATATCCACAATGAAAATACATGAGATAGATTTACATGCAATAGAGGTAGAATAAGCTAATCTACCTCATTCAATTCTACATGGACCTCTTCTAAGCTTAGGCCCCAGGCGGCTGCTCCACTGATCACCCCAATAACCCATCACTATCGGCAGGAAGGAACAGAATCTTTACTGCTCAATATTCAATTAGTGGCAGTCAGAGTATTTTTATGCACTAACCATATCTGGGCACCGATCTTGAATATTTGGGTATACCCAGACTTGTTCTGGCCATTGGAACATACACGGGTCCTGGCCAATATTCAGGCAGGAGCCTCATAAGAGGATTTGTAAGGGTTTTGTAATTCCCCCTCCCCCCCCCCCCGTGATAAAATCCCAATGCACATGTACAAACCTTGCACTAAAAAATTCCCAAATTTATCTCTGAGGGGGTATGTCTGGGGATGGATAGTCAATATGACAACACGAATCAGCTAGTTTAAGTGAAATTAAAAAAAATCCCAGGAAACTGGGAACAACCTTCAGTGGCAAAGCTTGAACCAGCTTGTTTTATTAAAGCTCTATAAGATTAGTCTCTCCTGTTTTATATTGAGCTCAATATGTGTTGTTCATGTCCCCAAGGATGAAAAGCTTTTGGTCACTATCCTGTTTGAATATAATACCAGTGGCAGACACAGCAAAAGGTTTTGTTCAGTCTTTTCAAGGCATAGATTTAAGAGACAAGACCAGGTCCAGTCTGATGGTCCGGCAGCAGCTGTTCAAATTACCATACAAGAGATTTGGATCTATGAGTTGAGACTGGCTCCAGTTTCTGAGGCCACGCAGGATTGAGCCACTGAGAACACAGCCATGCTCCTAGCCTCCTGGAAAGGAGACAGTCTCAGGAGCCCTTGATGCAGAGCCAGCTGGCAGCCAGAGAAAGTACTGCTATGGAGCAATTCCAGAGTATTGCGGTAGGAGATATTCCCACATTTTGTAATAATCACATTCCAGCAGGGCACAATAAAGAAGGGCAAGGGTGTGTCTTGGGGAAGTCAAAGAAAAAGGAGAGAAAGGAAACTTAAGCTGTGCAGGAGAGGATACTACACACAGACCCTGATACGGCCTCCAAAACTGAGCACAATACTCCACGTGGGGCCTCACCAACAACTTGTACAGGGGCATCAACATCTCCTTTCTTCTGCTGGTCACACCTCTCACTATACAGCCTAGCAATCTTCTGGCTACGGCCACCGCCTTGTCACACTGTTTCATCACCTTCAGATCCTCAGATACTATCACTTTGAGCCTGCAAAGAGGTGGGATAAGGTGGGATACAAATGCAACAAATAAATAAATAAAATCCCTCTCCCCATCTGTACAAATCATACTCTCTCCACCTAACACATACGTCTCCCGTGAATTCTAGGCATCATATATAGAACTGGGTCCTTATTGCCCATATTTTTGCGTCTAATTTGTGGCACTCATTCTCAAATCTATCCCAAAGTGTCCAACCTGTCGAGTCCCAAATGTGATCTTGTGTTTTGTTTTTAAGCCAAACTCTTTTGCAACCAAACCTGCTCTTTGAAAACAAGCACAAAAATACATAGTAGTTAGGGAGACCCACTGCCGTTACAAAGCCCTTTGCAGAACAATTCGACAGCTGCTGCAGAAACTTAATTAGGTACCAAATCCAATAAAGCATTTCCTGTTGGCTCTGGGACTTTATAATTATTTCCCGGAGATATTCACTTTGGTAACTGCTTAAAATGTTCATTTTATTGGAAACAGTGCCACTCACTGTCGGTTATAGCAGGAAATTTCAGGAATGGTTTATATTAACTGATGCATTATTAATACACAATCTTCAAGATAAAATATACCCAGATTCGCTTTGGTGTGATTAGCATAATAGCACATTTGTATTCATATCTAGACAGATTAAGTAGAATCCCTGATGCCATTTGTAATGTGATTGTCATCGTATGGAAAGTTTTTCTTTTAATGATGTTCTTTAATTCTATTTCCTTGCCATTTTATTCTTTTATGGTTGCATTAAAATTGGCATCATCTGAAGCAAAGGTACTGCTGCTAGTTTCATTGCACCGAGACATTCACATAGAAATATATGTTATTGATTGCTGAATAAAAATGGTCCCATCATGGGCCAGATTATATATTTGGTGCTGAGAAAATTGCTGCTGATGGAAAACGCACCCTCGTGTATTCTATAGGCATGTGTGTAGCGCCATCCATGTGACTAAAATGTAGGCAGTCATTTACACTAATGAAAAGCTGATGTAAAAGGTCACGCCTAACTTTAGGAGCGGAATGGGTTATTCTATAACACTGTGTGTAAATATTAGGAATGCCCTCGACCCACCCATGCTCCTCCTATGGCCACGCCCAGTTTTGAGATTCGTGCGGTAGAATTCACACAGACTACGCTTAGGGGTCCTTTTACTAAGGTGTGCTGAAAAATGGGCTGCGCTAGTGTAGGTGCATGTTTTGGGAGCGTGCAGATCCAATTTTCAGTGCGCCTATAAAAAAGGCCTTTTAAAAAACCATTTTGCTGAAAATGGACTTGTGGCAAAATAAAAGTTGGCATGCGTCCATTTTGGGTCTGAGACCTTACTGCCAGCCATTGACTTAGCGGTAAGGTCTCTTGCGTTAACCACCTACGCGTGTCAAGTCGGAGTTACTGCCCAATTTTTGCTGCATGTCAGAAAATAAAATATATTCTTTGGTGTGCATAGCGGACATGCTCAATAAATGAAATTACTGCATATGCCAAGCAGTAATACCGAATTGACGCGTGTTGGGCGTGCAGAGGCGCCTACATGGCAAGGGCCCCTTAGTGAGTAGTGCACGTAGCCTAGTGCTGATAATTGCTTGTTCACATCCAATTATCAGTGCTAATTGGCTTGTTAAACAATAGAGTTGCACACACAAATCAGACTACGTCCAGATTTGTGCCCAACTCTAGTCGCACTATATTGAATTTGGAGGCATGTGCTTAAAAATATCAGCTCACAGGCCATGCTGATATCATGAAAAGCAAATAAAACCTTATATGTAATTTTTTTAGACTGGCCCTTAATAACAGTATTTTTATTGTAAGAATTGCAATATATATTTATCAGTATTGATAAATATTAGGCTAATCATTTGGCTGCTTTTCCACAGGAGTGGAGAAGTACCCTAGTGGTTGGCGAAGCAGGCTGAGAACCAGGTAAGACAGAGTTCAAATTCTATGCTACATGTGACACTGCATCTAGTGGAATCTGAAGATTAAGCAGCAACAACAATACCTAGAAGATAAACTGGATTATTATTCTAATTTTTTTATTTAACTGTTAGATTTTGCCGTATTTTGTGGAAAACTAAGATTAAATAAACCAGTGGGGTAGCCAAGGGTGGGCCTTGGTGGGCCCAGGCCCACCCACTTTGGGCTCAGGCCCACCCAGTAGCACCACACCTATGATGTGGCTGGCAGGGATCCCCAAGCCCCACCAGCTGAAAACTCCCAACAACTGTCCCTCCTGCATACCTTGTAAATAGCAGATCTTCGTCTGCAGCGAGCAATGACTGATACATACTGCTCGCACCAGCCCCACAGCCTTCCCGCTGATGTATTCCTGCCTAGGCGGAAACAGGAAGTTGCATCAGAGGGAAGACTGTGGGGCTAACATGAGCAGTATGTATTAGTTTCTGCTCGTTGCTGGTGAAAATCTGCTATTTAAAAGGTATGCGGGGGAGGGGGGATGTTTGAGACACCATATGGCATGCAGGCAATAGAGGGATAGACCAAATCACTTGTGGGGCGACACGGGGTTCTTCTGCCCACCCATCTTAGGCCCAGGCCCACCCAAAATTGGGAGTCTGGCTACGCCCCTGGAATAAACCTTAACTAAGTGGAGTTCCTTTTTTTCAGACCAGTGATGGTGATTTTTCTCTGTAACAATTCAGGGTGATTGTACACACAAAGGTCTCTTTCTTCCACTGTTTTAGTTGGATCTTAGAACTGAAGTGGTAGATTTTTCTCTGTTTGTTTTTCTTGGAGGAACAGGACAGAGGGAACCAAGAGCACAGTAAATGAAGCACAGCAAAAAGAGTGTAGTAGGCGTCAAGAATGGACGTGGAAAACCAACTTTAATAGGAGTCCTGACGAGGGCCATGTTTCACCGAGCTGCCTGCGTCAGGGTCATCAGTAACTCAGTAGAAATTGGTTCTTCTTCTCATTCAATGCAAATGGACAAATCCAAAAAGTACAATCGTAGAAACTTCACATTCGAATAACTTAATTTTAGAAAAACTGCACTTGCGGGTCAGAAGCGTTGCATCAAAAAAGCTTCTGCTCCTGTAAACTTTATCGGAACTGAAACCTTTTTGATGCAACACTTCTGATTCATTTAAGTTTTTCTCAACACACTCTAATACATAGATAATTGAAATAATCTATTATTTATTTATTTATTAGGCTTTATTTACCATCTTTTTGAAGGACTTCACTTAAGGCGGTATACAGTAAAAAAAAGATCAAACATGAGAAATAGGCAATTACTACTAGCCTTGTAGCGCTATAGAAATGATAAATAGTAGTAGTAGGCAATTACAGCAGTAAAAATATTCAAATAACAATACAAAGTATGGCATATTATACTACTTGCAATGTCAACACAATATGTAATAGAACATTTTAATTGATAGTGAAGGGTATAAGTAAAGATGGAACGTATAGATAGGTAAGAGAGTAAGAGGAGTTAGAAAGTAAGGTGAGTAATTTAAAGAAAGTTGCACATGAGTTCAGAGAGATGGGTAGGGTGGAGTATTGTGGAACTTTACTTATTAGTTTCCCTAAAGTTTGCTAACATTTCAACATGTCTGTTCATTCTGGCCAGGAAGTCCAGGGGTGTATATCCCTTTCACTAATCTTTTTTTCCCCTTTAAACATGAACTGGTTGGCATTTATAATGATTTAACGAGCCAGAAACGGCAGCTGACCAGTTAAATCTCTTGTTCAGGGCTATCCGTTCATTTTCAGTGGCAATTAACTGGCTACTGCCACTGAAAATTAATGGTTAGCACCTAAGTTTATACAATGCATACTGCCAACGTCTCATATCAAGGTACCAAAACTTGGAACTCTCTTCCTAAACAAATTAGATACACAAATGATTACATGGTTGGGGACGGCCAAATCTCAACATTTGGGCCGCCCGTAGAGATCGCCGGTGTTAGAGATGGCCGCAATTGGTTTTCGCCAATAATGGAAACTAATGGCGGCCATCTCAAACCCGGCCAAATCCAAGCCAAATGGTCGTGGGAGGAGCCAGCATTTGTAGTGCACTGGTCCCCCTCACATGCCAGGACACTAACCAGGCACCCTAGGAGGCACTGCAGTGGACTTCACAAAATGATCCCAGGTGCATAGTTCCCTTACCTTGGGTGCTGAGCCCCCCAAAACCCACTCCCCACAACTGTACAACACTACCATAGCCCTTAGGGATGAAGGGGGGCACTTACATGTGGGTACAGTGGGTTTCTGGTGGCTTTTGGAGGGCTCCCATTTACCACCACAAGTGTAACATGTAGGGGGGGGGGATGGGCCTGGGTCCGCCTGCCTGAAGTGCACTGCAGTACTGTAGGGGTATGTCCCTGTGTCTCCCTTGCTGGTCTTGGCCTATACAAGCCTATGACATCTTGTTACTAGAAGATGGCTGCTGTAAACCTCTGACCTGCTCATCTCTGTGTCAGAGTCAGCTTCAGTTTGTGGAAAATCACTGACAGGCTTGCTGAAGCCAAGGACACTCTGTGCTCCAATTATTCCCCTTCTATCTCGGAGATGATGAGAAGGGAGGCATGCATGGCACCAGAAGTTACCATTTCCAAGGTCACAAAGAAAAAAACAAGAACTCTTCTTGCCCATGCACAGGACGGTACAAGAGGATAATTGGTATCACCTGACCGAGAGGCGCTGGAAGAGTGGGAAGAGTTGGGGAGTTAGTTAGTCGGAATCCTTGGAAGAAGGTGGAGGTGGAAAGAAGACCAGTGACCTAAGAAGGTCCACCAACTGATGAACTGTGTATCTGGAAGAGTACCGTGTGGTTCAGCTACCTGCAAGGTGTGACCTGTGCCTTTGCTGACTGCTGCAGAGTGCCTGTCCTGGCTCTGATGAAGACTCGCTGATCTCTCAGCTTGAGTCTGGGAAGTGACCTGTGCTACTCCTGAGAGGCGTCCCCGGAGGTCAGCCTGGTGAGAGACACAGTGATCTATCTCCTATTAGTCTGGGTTAGCGAGTGGTGATTACCTGAGCATAAGGCTGGTGTTAGTCATAACCTTGGTCGGGAAAGAAGCTGCTAATTACCATACTACCTTGTAACATAGTTATTGCATTCTAATCAGTTGTGCAAGTTTACCTAGGAACCAGTAAGAAATGTGTGTAGTGTGAGAATATAGTTGTAAGAATTGCAGCCAGTATTTTTGTTCAGCCAAAGCTTTGCCAAATTTCTATTTTGTATATCTTTTTTTTTATTATCCATAATAAAGCTAATATATATATCAGCCTGATTTCTCAGCTCTCTCTCTGACCGAAATAGTGGCATGTAGGGCCATAGCCAAGGTTTTCCCCCTTCCCCTAGACAGAGAACAGAATATTTTGCTTGCGGATAGTTCTGTTGGGAAACCTTGTTTCAGGTAATTTATTATCTGGGAAATCCGCATACAGTACCCACTAAAAACTGCTCCAGGGACCTGCATAGTGCTGTGATGGAGCTGGGTATGACATTTGAGGCTGGCATAGAGGCTGGCAAAAAATGTTTTTTATTTTATTTTTTTGGTGGGAGGGGGTTGGTGACCACTGGGCAAGTAAGGGGAGGTTATCCCCGATTCCCTTTGGTGGTCATCTGGTCAGTTTGGGCACCTTTTTGAGGCTTGGTCGTGAACAAAAAGGGACCAAGTAAAGCCGGTCAAATGCTCGTCAGGGCCGGCCTTCTTTTTTCCATTATCGGCCGAGGCCGGCCATCTCTTAACCACGCCCCTGTCCCGCCTTTGCTACACTGCTGACACGCCCCCCTTGAACTTTGGCCGGCCCTGCGACGGAAAGCATTTGAAGCCGGGCAAAATCGGCTTTCGATTATACCGATTTGGCCGGCTTTGTGTCGGAAGATGGCCGCCCTTCTCCTTTGAAAATAAGCAGGTTAGTTGATTTTATTATTCTATCAATTCTCGATATAGAATTGTGTATTTCAGGATTATTGTTGCTTACGTTGAAATAGCTCATTTTAAATTTCAACCTAGTATTATATGATATATTATAAGAATTAATACTTTTCAAAATATGTGCATTCTACTGATGTTTGCACATAAGTGCATAAGTATTGCCATACTGGGACAGATCGAAGGTCCATCAAGCCCAGCATACTGTTTCCAACAGTGGCCTGGCAAGTAAATGACAAGATCCCAAAACAGTATATTTTGTGCTGCTTATTCTAAAACTAAGCAGTGGATTTTCCCCAAGTCCATTTTAATAATGGTCTATGGACTTTTCCTTTAGGAAGCCATCCAAACCTTTTTTAAACCCCGCTAATCTAATTGCTTTTACTAAATTCTCCAGTAACGAATTCCAGAGTAGTCACATTGAACCTGAGCTCTTCTTGGGCTAATGTGGATTAAAAATGTCATAAATAAATAAAGAGGTGACAACCAGTATTTTGGGGGCAATCCAGGGGCAGAGTCAGCACTTGGCCAGTTAAGTGCCAATATTCAGCACTTAATTGGCCAGTGTTTGTAAATGGGACTGCATAAAACACAGTCCAATCTTTATGCTGGTTAAGTTCTGAATATCAACTTAACTGGCTATGTTTTAGGTGGTGCTGGACATGGCCTGGCATTGAATATCTGTGAATAACTCCAGGGGTGGTCAGTAAAACGCTCACCACCATCAGCTGAAAATTTACCCGGAATTTCTATCCATAAATAAGGATTCCAAGGTGTATGTGGTTTCTTACAGAACATTTATATTGTTGGAGGATTTTATCTATAGCTTCTGAGTATGCCCAGATTTCTAGGTTGTAAATCGCTTTGAACTCTGTATAGAACATTTGCAGGATATAAGAAATGAAATAATGTAATGTAATGAAATGTAATGTAATGTAATTTATTTGATTCAAGGCCCTCTTTATCATATAATGCTACCCCTCCACCAATTTGATCCACCCTATAACTGCAATATAATTTGTACCCTGGTATGACAGTGCTTCATTAGTTATTCTACTACTACTACTACTACTTATAATTTCTATAGCGCTACAAGGCATACGCAGCGCTGTACACCATACACAAAAGACAGTCCCTGCTCAAAGAGCTTACAATCTAGACACACTCAGGTCTCTCCTCTTGCTTCATCCTTTCTCCCCCTGCAACAGACATCCAGAACTCTCCCCCTCCCTATGGCACACATGCATCCAAGTCCTTACTCCCTCCTCCCCACTCATGGCACCTAGCCACCCAGTTCTTGCTGCTCCCCCCCCCCCCCCCAACACACACACACACACAACTTCCTCCTTCTCAGGGTTGCCAGATGGGCGGTTTTCCCGCCCAATTGGGCGGTTTTCCGCAACCCGCTGCGGGAAACTTTTGCCCGCGGCAGGTTGCGTTTTTTTGGGCTTGTTTTTTTTTTTGTGCGGGTTTTGGGCGGTTTTTTGGCCGGCAGGGGGTGGGGCTAACGGCGACAGAGGCGGGGTTTGGTGACATTTTGGGCAGGGCGAGGTGACATATTGGGCGGGGCGATGATGGCAGGGGCGGGGCTGATGACGGCAGGGGCGGGGGTGATGACGGAAGGGGTTGGGCTGATGGCGGCGGGGGTGATGACGGAAAGGGCGGGGTTGATGATGGCGGGGGTGGGGGTGACGACGGAAGGGGCGGGGGTGATGTCGGGGGTGGGGTGTGTGCGGTTTTTGTGCGGGTTTTGGGCTGTTTTGGGTGGGAATTTTTTTTTTTATATGGCAACACTGCTCCTTCTCCTCCCACAGCACAAAACTATCTCTCCAACCCTGTAGTTCAGGCCAGATCTTCCTCTTCTGCCACTTTGGTGTTAAATGCAAAATTTGAACCACATGGGGGCAATGGAGGGTTAAGTGACTTGTCAACCTACAACCTAGACACCACGTTCAATTTTTTACTCACCATGGTGACCTGGCGCCTGGGGTTTGTCAAGCCCTTGTCTACAAAACCATTACTCATTTATTAGGTATTAAGGCATTTTATTTTGTGCTATTAAAACAGGTAGATAGTACAAAAAATAACAGTATTATGATGTCCAAGGGAGGTAGAGAGATATAATACCTGATTATTTTTCCACTCTGCTTCTTTGGTAGCTGAAATCTTGTCAGACCTGTCCCTGAATTGGAAACACTGTGGCAGTGGCAGTATGGGGTCTTACAAAAGTTATAAACAAACCCACCTGGAAGATTTGTTGGTTTAAAGCTCAGGCATGCCTGGGATGGGGAAAACCCCTGCAAAGGCTTCAACTTCCTCCTTGATAGATTTGATTTTGCTCTGATATTTCTCATCCCAGGCCAGTTTCTCTTTGAATTCTTTCAGGGTGGCTTTGGGACTCATGTCATTCTGAATCTCCAATGTCTCCTTCCACCAGGTCTCAGAGACGCTTATTATATCTACCTGCTCATTTGGGGCTTCGTTTTCAAAGCCGTGCTAGCAATTCCTTTGGGGTAAATGAGAGGAAGCCCACAGGAATTGAATGGGCTTCCTCTCATTTACCATGCAGGAATCACTAGCTCAGCTTTGTACAAGAGGTTCGTAGTGCAATATACTCTAACTCTCCAATCTTATTTTTAGCATTTTTGTTGTTGTTTTTGTTACGTTTGTACCCTGTGCTTTCCCACTCATAGCAGGTTCAATGCGGCTTACATATTATATACAGGTACTTATTTGTACCTCGGGCAATGCAGGGTTAAGTGACTTGCCTAGAGTCACAAGGAGCTGCCTGTGCCTGAAGTGGGAATTGAACCCAGTTCCCAGGACCAAAGTCCACCACACTAACCACTAGGCCACTCCTCCACTTCAAACACTGCTTTATGCTCCTATTAACAACTTGCTCAGCAGTTGACCATGATAACTTACAATTATTCAGGTCTTCATTTAAAAGCACCTGGTTTACTACTGTCTTTATTGCAATCACTCTATCAGGATGCCCTAACTTCTCTATTTTGATGATACCCTTCATAGATACCTTGCTCCAAATCCTGTGCTTTTGAGTGTCTGTTGGTCTTCCCCTAAGTTCTAGTGTTAAAGCTGCTCTACCTCATTTTTAAGTGTTGATGCCATCATCCTGGTTCCACCCTGGTGAAAGTGGAGCCCATTTTTTCTGGAATAGGCACCCCCCATTCCCCAGAATGTTGTCCAATTTCAAACAAATCTAAATCTCTCCTTCTTGCACCAACCTCTCATCCATGCATTGAGACTCTGGAACCCTTCCTGTCTCTTGAGTCTTGCATGCCCAGCATCTTCCACCCTTCATCGTGTCCCTACATCACCTCATCCAGATCTCCTCTCTCTTTTCCCCATCCAGAATCTCCTCTCCTCTCCTGTCTCTCTCTTTCTCTCTTCCTATTCACTCCCATGTCCAGCATTCCCCTTCCCTCTCCTTACCTATATTCCACATGTCTAGCATCTCTACTCCATCTCTCTATACATAGTAACATAGCAGGTGACAGCAGATAAAGACCTGTACAGTCCATCCAGTCTGCCCAACAAGATAAACTCATTATATGTACGACTTTATATGTATACCTGACCTTGATTTGTCCTTGTCATTTTCAGGGCACAGACTGTAGAAGTCTGCCCAACACTAGCTTTGCTTCCCAATTACCGGCGTTGCCACCCAAGCTCCGCTAAGCTGCTATGGATCCTACATTTCCCTTCTTTCTCCTCCCTCACATGTTCAACATCTCCCATCCATCTTCCAATGCTCTTGTCTCCAGCCTCTCCTCTTTCTCCCCCCACTATGACCAACATCCCCTCTCTCCATCTCCTTATCTTTCATCACTTCTGTCTGTCCCTCATCTCCTGTTACTGAGCTGTAATGACATATGCAGGCAGCCTAAGACCTAGATTATTCTGGGGCTGATGCAGTTACTTTGCATTAGAAGCAAAATGCTAAAGCTCAGTGCATGGTTGCCTAATGCAAGCATAATGGAAAACATGATTTCTCCCATGCTGTAAGCAAATAACCTGCAAATTACTACTACATTAAAATAGTGCATTCCACTGTGGTAAGATGCAGCTGTTTGCTGCATTGACGAGTAAAATATCTCTCTTCCTGCCAGAACATGAGCTCATACACTAACAGGAGGAGAGATATACAAAACAGACCAGAATTCTTAGACCTCCTCCACCTGACCCACCCTGACACATCTGACACCCCTCTCCAGACCACACAAAAAAACTTGGTGGCAGTAGCCTCTGGTCCCTGTCCCCCACCCTCACCCTGATATTTTCCTGGTGGCCCAGTAGGCTCTGACCACCGACCTCCCCCCCCCCCCCCCCCAAGATTTCCTGATGGCTCATGGGCCCCCTCCCTGACTCCACCAAAGTTATCCCATGGGTCTGTGTATACCCCAATGCCCCCAGAATCCCCAACTCCCAAAATTCCCCAAATGTACCTTTAGTTGAGAGAAAGGAGGGGAGAGGGAGGTCTGGGAAGTCTGACAGGTCAACAAAAGGAGACCACTTAGACCACCAGGTCTACTGTGGGGTTGAGGTGGGGGTACAGGATGGATGTTTTGGGGATGTGGGGATGGGTGAGGGGGTGAGAGTATCTTCTGCTCTTGCACTACATCTTTAAATGAGTTAAAGGCCCATGTTAGATTTTAGCACTCTTTTTACATCATGAGCAATTTAATATCCAAAGATTTGCCTGTGTTTTACATGCCCTCTGCTACCCTTTAGCACAGTGGTTTTACACTGATTTTCCTTGCTAATCTTTCTTCCTGCATTGTGAAAAAGATTAGCGCAGGAAAAGCAAGTGTAAGCCACTGCAGTAATAGTGCAGTTAAGCATCGGCACCTCTACACTATAAACTTAGTGCAAATGCATCGTTTCCTCACTGACCTAATGAAGAAAGGATAATTCATAAAGCCTGTCACAGAAATATTATGTTAAACTAAGAAAAAGATTTCACTTTCAAGTTGTTTGTTGACCTTTATTTCAGCAACATATATAAAAAATTTTCAGGACAGTAAATTTAGCTGAATCTGAATCTAATGACAGCTGAATTTGCTTTCCTGTGTTATAAATTCAAAGGATTACATCATCATCCACAGTTTATTCCCATTAAGGGGAGTGGGGTTTGACATTTTGAGTTTAATAGTCTCTCTTTTAAAAGTGAATTTTAAAACCAAGAGTGTGAATAAGTAGCCAGAAATATATTCTGAGAAACGAAGCCCAGAAGGCTATTCTTTGAATTTTGCTTTTAAAACATCTGCTACTGTTTAGGTAGGTGATATTTGTGTGACTTTCTGTTTGATGATGTGATGTGCAGGGAAATCACAGGACAGGCTTCACAATCTATTTTCACAGTGCAGTAATGTACAGTATATAAAAAAAAAAAAAAAAAAAAAATTTTCCAGAGATTATCATTTATCTATAATGTTGCAAGGAGTCATCCGACCTTCCCCACCCACAGATGTCTGACAATGTCCCCTAGAGCAAAAGGAACTTTTTAAATGCAGACACACGGCTCATCTATTTGCTCTGCCGCAGTCCCTCCTGTGGCATCAGTTGCTGAGTCTTAATTCTTGCTGTATATTGATTGAAAGAGATGAAAGGGTAATGGAATTTCCAGAGAAGGCCCTGAAATCCTGGGCTGCCAATTATGAGCAGAATCTATGTATTTGTTTACTATTGGAGCCCAGGAAAAGAATGAAAATTATCAACAGCAAAGTGCTCGGCCTTGAGCATTCATAAATAATAGAGTTTTTCTGTTGGGTGAGGGAGAGAGGGGTTGGGGGACTGAATGGTTGTTCAAGAAGAAGGCTGTGACAGGTCACAGGTTGTGAGTTTCCAAAGCGTCTCTTTTCCTTTGTATTCTTTGGGAAGGGGTCCTATGTATACAGCCTGCTTCAGTCAGGCTTTGTGCATCTCCCAATGGCTTCTACATTCTGCTTCTCGCTGTGGATTACCTTCATCTCGGAACAAGCTATTCACTCTGACCTTTGGCCCTGCCAGCATGCAGTCATATCAGAAAACATTTGCTGTGTAATGTGGTAGAAAGGAAGACAAGACTCCCCATCAGTGGAAAGAAAGTGGGAAACATGGTTACAGTATTCCAGTGTCAGAATGGCATCTACTGGAGAAGGCTCTTAGGAAAGGTGATGCTTTGGTAATAAGTGGTAAGGATCCTTCTTAGGACATTACCCTGCAGTAATTATCCTTTAGGACATTACACTGCAGTAATTATACAATACAACCAGAGGGTGCTGTATATCAGACTGGAAGTACATAAAACAGGCTTGGCTGGAAATTGCATTCATACATTTAAGTTTTATTTATTATTTATTGGATTTATAACCGCCTTTATGAAAAGATTAACCCAAGGCGGTATACAGTGGTACAGATTAACATAAAACTTACAATTTTGTTAACAGCATAACAATAGTAAAATGAACAAATAGACACATAAATACAATACATTGAGAACAGCAAATTCAAACCTAATAGGACTGTCATGAAACAGTATCAAAAAATATTCACATTTAACTGCACTGAAATTCAAATAGTAGAGATATAATATGATGTCAGCATAATACTAATGAAACACCTCATAAGCATGCTTTAGAACATTCAACTACCATAGATACAATGCTAATGATTTTCTACAATATAGCTTACTATTCAGCTTATTTTCGAAAGAGATGGCCGGCCATCTTCCGACACAAATCAGGAGATGGCTGGCCATCTCCTGAACCGGCCAAATCGGTATGAATCGAAAGTCGATTTTCTGGCCGGTGCCAACTGCGTTCCGTCGTGGAGCGGCCAAACTTCAAGGGGGTTGTTTTGGCAGGGTGCGAAGGTGGGACAGTGGCGGAATGGGGCGTGGTTACGCGATGGCGGCTTCGCCCGGATAATGGAAAAAGATGGTCGGCTCTGACGAGCATTTCGCCCGGCTTTACTTGGTCCATTTATTTTTAGGACCAAGTCTCAAAAAGTGCCCCAATTGACTAGAGACCACCAGAGGGAATCGGGGATCACCTCCCCTTACTCCCCCAGGGTCACCAACCTTTCTCCCACCCAAAAATTTTTTAAAAAAAACCTTTTTTTGCCAGCCTGTATGCCAGCCTCAAATGTCATACCCAGCTTCCTGACAGCAGTATGCAGGTCCCTGGGGCAGTATTTAGTGGGTGCAGTGCACTTCAGGCAGGTGGACCCAGACCCATCCCCCCCTACCTGTTACACTTGTGGTGGTAAATGTTGAGTCCTCCAAAACCCCCCAAAACCCACATGTAGGTGCCCCCCTTCACCCCTTAGGGCTATGGTAGTGGTGTAGAGTTGTGGGGAGTGGGTTTTGGGGGGGATTTGGGGGGCTCAGCACCCAAGGTAAGGGAGCTATGCACCTGGGAGCAATTTTTGAAGTCCACTGCAGTGCCCCCTAGGGTGCCCGGTTGGTGTTCTGGCATGTCAGGGGGGCCAGTGCACTACAAATGCTGGCTCCTCCCACGACCAAAAGGCTTGCATTTCGCCGGGTTTGAGATGGCCGGGCCCGGTTTCCATATGGCCAAAAACCGAAGCCGGCCAACCCTAAACCCGGTGATCTCAACATTTGAACTAAATGTTGAGATTTAGCCGGTGTTAACCATATTATCAAAAGAAAGGATGGCCGGCCATCTTTTTCGATAATACTGTTGGCACCATCCCTTTTCGGCGCCGGCCATATAGATGGCCGACCATCTATTTGGCCGGCGCCATTCGATTATGCCCCTCCACATAGCCAGGGGTCCAAGTGCAGACATATAGATGGGGACAGGGTCAGCTGGGATAAATAGATAGGTGGCTAAACTCAGGCAAGTTCTTTCCCTGAGTTTAGCCCAATGTATAATTAAGCTCTGGAATTCATCGCCAGAGAATGTAGTAAAAGCAGTTAGCTTAGCGGGGTTTAAAAAGGTTTGGATGGCTTCCTAAAGGAAAAGTCCATAGACCATTATTAAAATGGACTTGGGGAAATCCACAGCTTATTTCTAGGATAAGTAGAATAAAATGTATTGTACTTTTTTGGGATCTTGCAGGTACTTGTGACCTGGATTGGCCACTGTTGGAAACAGGATGCTGGGCTTGATAGACTTTTGGTCTGTCCTAGTATGGCAATACTTATCTACTTATGTACTTGTACAGGTAGACAAGATATAAGGAAATGGTCTAAGTTACAGTCTGTGTGGCAGCTAGTCCAGGTGCAAAGTGGTGTATATTCAGTCACCCTATGGGAGAAGAGCCAGACTTTTACTTGCTTCCTGAAGTAAAGGTAGTCTCAAGTTAGACGTAGCCTCTCTGCGAGCAAATTTCAGAGCATGGGGGCTACTCCTGAGAAGACTCGCTGGCTGTCGAGAGGTCACTGCCACCATTTTAAACTGTGGAGCTAGCACAGGCAGCAGTGATTCGGGATCAATACTGCCTGCCTTAGAACAGCAGGACATCATTCAAGTAGGTCAGGGTGGGGGTAGTGGGAAGCTTTTGGAAGGGAGTTTTTTTTTCTGGGGGGGAGGCCAGCTGGCTTTTGCGGTGGGACCTGGAGATAGGAGTGCTCTAGGAGGGATTAATTCCAGTGGAGTTTCCTGAAATACATGAGATGAGGGGTCTTTAGCATGTGAGCTGCAGAATGGTGGCTGAAAGTGTTTCTCATGTGACTTGGTATGTCTGTGTGTCCCAAGGACTGGGTTGAGAACCTCTGGGCTATGATTCATGGACTGCTGTACTTTATCCACCAAGTTAACCAGGCACCAGTCTGAGTTTCTGGCCTGTGCCCAGTTAACCTTGAGGTGAACCCACAGGTACCTAGGTATTCAATGCCAGAAGTCAGACCTGACTCTGCATTGAATTTCTGGGGGTTATTTCAGCCCACGGCTGTGAGCAGCTTACAAGCTGCTTTCTGCAATGAGCTGAAATATCAGGCCCAGATAGGATATTTATGATGTCAGCAAAATATAAATGACAGACTTTAATAAGCGCATTCTACCCCCAAGTACTATGGAAGCCCTCATTCCACCCCAATCCCCCATGCTCCATGCACTCACTGCAGTCAAAGGAGGGGGAAAGAAGGGAACCCTCTTCCAGGCAAGCTGTGGAAAAAGAAAAGATAAGAGGAAAGGCCAGTAAGCCTTGCTTTTCCAGTTGACTCTATGCACATTTCTCCAGTGCCCCTAAAAACCTACAGTCTCAGCACTGCTCTTTAAAAAGCTACTGCCCAGAGATCCATACAGGGCTTTGCCACATGTGGGCTCATCCACATTTGCCTCAGACCCACCCAGCTTGGCACACCAATCATAGCTGCCAGGGATCTGCAAGCCCTGCCAGCTGAAGAAATCTGGAGCCAGCAGGAGTCTTCTAATCGTGGCACTCATGCAGCATGTTGACCTGCTGATACCACGGCATCAGTTGCATGCTCATTTCTCATGCATACTCAGCACATGCTGGCATTAGAGGGTTAACATGCTGCTGTTCAATGCTGTAATTTACCAGACTGCAGGCAATTCTAGATTTTTTTCAGCTGGTGAGGCTTGGGGATCTCTGCCAGCTAAGGGAAATTTTAATTGTTTTTGTGGGTGGGTGATGAGGGAGAGGAGGTGAGGGTACAAAGGGAAGAGTAAAGGGAAGCCAGTGGAAATGGGGTGACCGGTGCTCACAGTAAAGCAGAGCACATAACTAGTTAGACCAACTCTGTAGTCATAATAAATGAAGTATGAGGAGGAAAAGGCCTTAGTTGTTCCTTGATTGGCACTCAAATATCTTTTATAGGAACTTAACATTTTCTTTATTGGTCAGAAACCTCCTAAATTGAATCTTCTATTGCTTACTTATAGTAATGTTATTTCTCTGAGGAAAAGCAGAGATGTGGATGATGTCATGGAACCATTGTGTGCTGGTAAATTTTAACAACAGGCTCTCTCCATGGTCCACCTCCGGCACCCCCCCCCCCCATCCACCTCTGCGCCCCCCCATCCCCACTGCGCCCCCCACCCAGCTCTGCACCCACCCCAAAAAAAAATTGCAGAGCTGGCTATACCCCGGGGGGGGGGAGGGGGGCGGCCCAACACATTACTCTCTCCAGGAAAAAAAAAATTAAAATTATCCCAGGTTCCAACCTAATTCATGTGTAATATGGGATAAAATGCCATAAATAGTACATAATATAAACTTTTAACGTTCAGCACCTGATTCTCAAAGTGGACATTTCCAAACACTATAATGAAAATAAAATTATTTTTTTTCTACCTTTGTTGTCTGGTGACTTTGTTTCTCTGATCATGCGGGTCCAGTATCTGATCCTGCTGCTCTCTATCTGTTCCCTTGACTCCATTCCAAGGCTTCCTTTCCATTTATTTCTTTTCTTTCCTCCTTTCTTCTTCATTCTGGTCCTCTGCAGACTTGACTGTACAGTGGATCCAACTTCTGCCTATTTTCTCCATCCATGTGCAGTTTCTCTCCTCACTTCCTTTCCCTCATCTAATCTCCTTCCTCTATCTTCCCTCCATGTCCAGCATTTCTTCTCTCTCCCTTCCTCCCCTCCATCCATGTCCTGAAACTTCCTCTCTCCCCTGCCCCTCTCTATCATCCATACCCAGCAATTCTCTCTCCCCTGCCCCCCTCTACCCACCCATGCCCAGCAGGTCTCCCCTGCCCCCTCTACCCACCCATGCCCAGCAAGCCTCTCCCCTGCCCCCTCTACCCACCCATGCCCAGCAAGTCTCTCCCTGCCCCCCTCTACCCACCCATGCCCAGCAGGTCTCTCCCCTGCCCCCTCTACGCACCATGCCCAGCAAGTCTCTCCCCTGTCCCCCTCTACCCACCCATGCCAGCAGGTCTCTCCCCTGCCCCCCTCTACCCATCCAGCGATTCTCCTCCCTCCCCTGCCGCTCCAAAGCATGTCCAAAGATGTCCTTCGCTCCACCCTCCCTCCCACTCCCTCCGTCTTTTTTTAATACCTCGTCGAAGCGCACCATTTAAAGCCCTGCTGCGTGCTGGCTGTCTCCAGGCTTCCCCTGCTTGATTCGGATGATGTTCGTGTCTTAGTCCCGCCTTCATTCTGAATCATTCCTTTTTTCGCGAAGGCGGGACTAAGGCACGAACATCATCCGAATCAAGCAGGGGAAGCCTGGAGACGGCCAGCACGCAGCAGGGCTTTAAATTGCGCGCTTCGACGGAGGTAATTAAAAAAAGACGGAGGGGAGCGGGAGGGGAGGGTGGGAGCGAAGGACATCTTTGGACATGCTTCGGAGTGGCAGGGGAGGTAAGCATGGCCTGTGATGGCGCCCTCCTGCCATGCTTACCTACCACAATGGAGCCGGCGCCCCCAACAACAACCGGCTCGCAAGAGCTGTCAAAATTTAACAAGCGGCTCTTGCGAGCCGGTGCGAGCCGGCTCCAGCACACCACTGCATGGAACCCTGGTACAGACACTGCACAGCATTCTATTTATTCTAGAAGCTTTTTTGCAAGCCCTACCATGCATGTGTGCATATCTTCCCACCAGCCTGACTTGTGCGGGACCCACAGTTTTCTGTCATCTGGGGAGCAGATAAAACATGTCCTCTTTCTCTCTCTCTCTCTCTCTCTCTCTTCTGTTGCATGGTTTTTTTTCCCCTCTTACTTTGTAGTGTTTTCAGCACTTCTTAAGTTTTCATTTTTCTATGCCTCGTACCCTACTTAGACCTGAGCTCCCAGTCAGGACCTTTTCTATTAAAAATGAAAAAAAAAAAAGGTGTTTTTTTTTCAGAATTGAGCCATTTGATTTCGCTTTGGCTGTTTTCCAGTTATGTCCCAGAAACCTTCCAGTGGTTTAAGAGGTGCTCAAGGTGGACAAAGGGGAGTCAGTTGATTGTGTATCTGGATTTTCAAAAGGCGTTTGACAAGGTACCTCATGAAAGGCTACAGAGGAAATTGGAAGGTCATGGGATAGGAGGAAACGTCCTATTGTGGATTAAAAACTGGTTGAATGATAGGAAACAGAGAGTGGGGTTAAATGGGCAGTATTCACAATGGAGAAGGGTAGTTAGTGGGGTTCCTCAGGGGTCTGTGCTAGGACCGCTGCTTTTTAATATATTTATAAATGATTTAGAGAGGGAGTAACTAGCGAGGTAATTAAATTTGCTGATGACACAAAGTTATTCAAAGTTGTTAACTCGCGACAGGATTGTGAAAAATTACTGAAGGACCTTATGAGACTGGGAGATGGGCGGCTAAATGGCAGATGACGTTTAATGTGAGCAAGTGCAAGGTGATGCATGTGGGAAAAAAGAACCCGAATTGTAGCTACGTCACGCAAGGTTCCACGTTAGGAGTTACGGACCAAGAAAGGGATCTGGGTGTCGTCGTCGATAATACACTGAAACTTCTGCTCAGTGTGCTGCTGCAGCTCGGAAAGCAAATAGAATGTTGGGTATTATTAGGAAAGGTATGGAAAACAGGTGTGAGGATGTTATAATGCCGTTATATCGCTCCATGGTGCGACCACACCTTGAGTATTGTGTTCAATTCTGGTCGCCGCATCTCAAGAAAGATATAGTGGAATTGGAAAAGGTGCAGCGAAGGGCGACTAAATGATAGCGGGGATGGGACGACTTCCCTATGAAGAAAGACTAAGGAGGTTAGGGCTTTTCAGCTTGGAGAAGAGACAGCTGAGGGGAGACTGATAGAGGTATATAAAATAATGAGTGGAGTGGAACAGGTGGATGTGAAGCGTCTGTTCACGCTTTCCAAAAATACTAGGACTAGGGGGCATGCGATGAAACTACAGTGTAGTAAATTTAAAACAAATCGGAGAAAATTTTCTTCACCCAACGCTTAATTAAACTCTGGAATTCGTTGCCGGAGAACGTGGTGAAGGCAGTTAGCTTGGCAGAGTTTAAAAAGGGGTTACACGGTTTCCTAAATGACAAGTCCATAAACCGCTACTAAATGGACTTGGAAAAATTCCATAATTCTAGGAATAACATGTATAGAATGTTTGTACATTTGGGAAGCTTGCCAGGTGCCCTTGGCCTGGATTGGCTGCTGTCGTGGACAGGATGCTGGGCTCGTTGGACCCTTGGTCTTTTCCCAGTGTGGCATTACTTATGTACTTATGGTAGGATCATGTCTGTGACTGACCCTTACAACTGGGGCCTACAATGCCTTGGCTCTATCATAAATATTCTCATTGTAAGCTCTGTTTCCAATTGCAGAAAAGAGCACAGAAGAGTAGAAAGGCTCTGCATGAGAAACTTTTCGGCACCCTGAAGTCTGGTCCATTGGCATCAGCATTGGAGGCATCAGCTGCACTGGACAATGGGAATGCATCAACATCACGGAGGTCTCCCCCTGCCTCGACATCAGACATGACACCGAGGACCAGTCAGGATTCCGCATTGTCTTTTATAACTAGCATGCACAACTTTGTGCACTAGCATAGAATTAAGGGATACGATTATAGAATACTAGCATTTAAGTGCATGAATGTGTTATTTATGTGCGTGTGTTGTGTGCGTTCAGCAGTATTCTAGAATGTGACCACGCAGGATGCAAAGACATAACTGCAAGGGGCATTCACATCTGGAAGCACATTAATGTAATCTAAAGCTTGTATACCGCACTAAAGCGGTTTACACAACAAGAACCTCATAATAATATGAGGGATCACCTAAAACATTTTTATAATTTATCAAACAGAAAATGTTTTCAAACTCTTATGCAGTTGCATATAATTTGTCACAGATCAGATACGCAAGAGAAGAGTGGTCCAAATTGACACAGCCCGAAAAGGAAACATAGCATCATACTGATGCTTAAACCATACACCTGGGTGGGGCATGGGCGGGGGTCTCACATATGTGTAACTTATAAAGTTATATACTAAAATGCAACATTTATGCACTCACATTTACACTTGCCATTTACATGGCGTGATAGTGCTTAAATGTTGGTGTGCAAATGCTGACCTATGCTCCATTCTGTAATGGAATCCGGGTGTCCAGATGCCATTAATTCACACTCTAAATATATGAGAAGAAAAAGAAAAACCAACTGATATAATGATAAAAGACCAGAAAACCTGAGCAACAAAACTCAAGACAAGCCTCTAAATGTTTGTACATGATAAGGAAAAGAAACACAGAAGAACATCAGCATATCAAACTATTAGGCCACTGGATCTTATAGTCCCAGCCTATATCCAGAAATAATCATTTGTTACTTCTGTACCCCCCCCCCCCCCCCACAGGGCACATTAGCTCCAAAAATCTAATTTATTTATTTTCACAAAATTAAAAATATGAAAAGCTTCTTTACGACATATCTTAAACCAACAAATAAATCAAGTGATCACTTATCTGCAAATGCAGGAACAGCGCTCTCACCCATACAGTACCTTACGCCTACAACACAATACTATGGTGTTTTGATCAAGTCAGACCTGCCTCCAGGGTAACCAAGCAGATTACTGAACATGTATACAATGGGCTAATGCCCTTCTCAAAAAGAAGGCCTTACTGCAGCTTAGTAAAAAGACTCCTATACACCTGACTTTCAAATCTAGGCATGAACACCCATGCCAGCTCTATGGTGTATATACCTGGTTACACTAGCATTATGTAAAGGAAAGTAGGTACCTAATATAGAATAGGCTTCATGTAAGCGCTCTCCCAAGCATGTAAATCTAGGAGCCCCTTATTTGAATTCATGAAAGCTTGTAACAAGTACATAGGATCTCTAACAGAGAGGAAAGGATAATAGGTGACATGGATGGGTAGACTGGATAGGCCATATGGTCTTTATCTGCCTTTATGTTTCATGATATTTCTGTAAGACTTTAGCTATAGTAGTGGAAAGTTGTTTCCTAAGTCTCTGGGTGGGGTGGGCACTAGATAGATCCAGCTACCAGGTGCTCAGTGGCATCCACAGGGTTTCATGGCCTGTCCACATTTTATTTCAACATCACTTGGTAACTGTTTGTCAGTCAGAGGAGAAGAGAGCAGCAGACATGAATATTGAAATCTTGAACAGCAGCTGAGTTGGACTATAAGCAGCAGTGGCCCCAAGCTACAAAGACTCAGAGCATTCTAGCCCAAGCCATCTGATGCACTCATAGTGTGGGCTTTTTGTATTTGATCCATTTTGAATATGTTCAACTGAAGGAAATTAAGTGTACCTCATACCAGGAGTAGACTGATAGTGATCTGGGCCCCTGAGCAATAATGGTCATGGGCCACTAACAACCTATCATAAGTGACTAAACTAGATGGAGGCAAGGGGCGAGTGAGCCCTCTACTGATGTGGGCCCTTGGCCAGTTCTCCCTGCCTATCACAGAACTAGTTATGTCAAGTGCTTAACAATACTATGGAAATGAAGTGGTTTTATAGACAAGGAAGAGGTTTCTTTGATGTTACTGAGTTGTCTGTAGGCCACTGGAAATTTCCAAAGTGGAAGATCCAGTGAACCCGAACCGCAGCTGGAAAGCCAAAGATGGTTCCCTGTTTTGTCCCCCATTCCCGCCCCTCCAGCCCCTTTCTCATTCCTGTCCAGCTGCTGGAGTAGGAGCCTGAAACACCCTGCAGATCATACTGACATAAGAAAAAAGGTCTTTAATGACAGTCAATTACTCATTCTACCAATGATCAACTACAATATCCATAGCCTTTCCTCTTTTGCCTTCCCGAGTACAGGAACTGCTGATGCACAGGATAAAGTTACTCATATCTGGCCTTTTCATTTTCAGAGGCTATTACTGTACTTTGATCTGAGGTGATAATGTCATCAACTATGTCATAATTGTGCTGCTATAATAATATGTGATAAGCATTACGAGCTATCACTTTGCTCATTTTGCCTTGCTAGCTCATGGTAGAGCTTGGTTCAATTAGATTTTATGCTAGTGCTAGGCAGTTATTTGCAGGGCAGAATGTCCCTCAAGATCTACATTCCGCCACTCCTGCACTTTTTGGCGTCTCATTATTTAGTTCTTAGTGGACCTGTCTTTCTGAAGACAAGCTTGTTTTCTAAGTTTGGATTACTTCTTCTTTAACATCACATATAGACCCCTGAGGCAGGCATCTTTTGCCGAAACACAGACCGGTTGGGTCTGACTAATAAAGTATAGCTGAGACACTCTCCATTTTGAAGGCTCATTGTGCTCTTTTGGCTGTTTGGAGCTTGGTTCAAGCAATATTATGACGACTGAAGAGGTTAAGCCAAGAAAAAGATGAAGAAAAAAAGCTCTCAGAAAAAAAAGTTAAAGAACGGTAAATAGTAAAGATTTGTGCTGGCACCATTGCCTTTTAACATATTTTCAAATGATCTAGAAAAGAGTGGTGATTTATTAATGGCTGCCCAAATGATGGTAGCTAGAGGCTGGAAGCAGGCGGGGGGCCCATAGATAGGTAAATGGATGGACAGAAGTGTTATTGATGATGAGCTATGATAAATGAAAACTTGTATGATACATAAAAATGGTGTGATTTCAAGGAAATCTGGGTTCCATTCATTCAACTTCTAAGGAATAAATAAGTTCTGTCTGGTAGAGGTTGCTGAGTTCTTAAAAGGACATTTGCCCCTCTGGTCTTATATTCCAGGAGTAGGGTGGGGGGGGGGGGAAGGGAGGAGCTTTGGTGGAGGATAGTAAGGAATCATTGGGGAGTTTTTTAGGGGAGGTGTTTTTTTTTTTGGGGGGGGGAGGTATGGTTTGAGTGGTTTAGATTGTTCTATGTTTATTATTGGAGACTGATTTTCAGTAACAAGTGCTCTCTGCTTTGGAAGAAAAATCTTACCTATATGTACATAATGAGGAAACGGATCTTGGAGCCTTTGTGAACAATATGTTGAAATCTTCAGCTCTGTGTATGGCAGTCATCAAAAAAGAAAATAGAAAGTCAGCTACTATAAGGAAAGGTATAGAAAGTATATCATAAGGTCTAACGGAATTCAAACATGCGTGGGATGTGCATAAAGGAATCCTGTGCAGTAGGAATGGATCCTCAGAAGCTTAGCCAAAATTGGGTGGCGGAGTAGGTGGGGGAAGAGAGGTTGGTAGTTGGGAGGCGAGGATAGTGGAGGGCAGACTTATACGGTCTGTGCCAGAGCCGGAGATGGGAGGCGGGACTGGTGGTTGGGAGGCGGGAAATACTGCTGGGCAGACTTGTACGGTCTGTGCCCTGAAAAAGGCAGGTACAAATCAAGGTAAGGTATACACATATGAGTTTATCTTGTTGGGCAGACTGGATGGACCATGCAGGTTTTTTTCTGCTGTCATCTACTATGTTACTATCCACCTTATAATTGAAAGAGAAAAACGCCTAGATTTCGACCCAAATCGGGAGATAGACGTTTATCTCACAAAAAACGAATAAATCGGTATAATGGAAAGCCGATTTTGGACGTTTTCAACTGCACTCCATCGCGGAAGCGTACAAAGTTGACGGGGGCGTGTCGGAAGCGTGGCAAAGGTGGAACTGGGGCGTGGTTATCGGCCGAGGAGAGATGGGCGCCTTTCGCCGATAATGGAAAAAAAGTATGCGTTTGTAGCTAGAATTTAGGGCACTTTTCCTGGACCCTGTTTTTTCACGAATAAGGCCCCAAAAAGTGCCCTAAATGACCAGATTACCACCAGAGGGAATCGGGGATGACCTCCCCTGACTCCCCAGTGGTCACTAACCCCCTCCCACCACAAAAATGATGTTTCACAACTTTTTATTTTCACCCTCAAATGTCATACCCACCTCCCTGGCAGCAGTATGCAGGTCCCTGGAGCAGTTGTTAGGGGGTGCAGTGGACTTCAGGCAGGTGGGCAGGTGGGCCCATCCCCCCCTACCTGTTACAATTGTGCTGCTTAATGCTTAGTCGTCCAACCCCCCCAAACCCACTGTACCCACATGTAGGTGCCCCCCTTCACCCCTTAGGGCTATAGTAATGGTGTAGACTTGTGGGCAGTGGGTTTTGAGGGGGATTTGGGGGGCTCAACACAAAAGGGCAGGGTGCTATGCACCTGGGAGCTCTTTTACCTTTGTTTTTGTTTTTGTAAAAGTGCCCCTAGGGTGCCCGGTTGGTGTCCTGGCATGTGAGGGGGACCAGTGCACTACGAATCCTGGCCCCTCCACGAACAAATGCCTTGGATTTATTCGTTTTTGAGCTGGGCACTTTCATTTTCCATTATCACTGACACAAAAACGCCCAGCTCACAAATTGTCGAATAAAACACGGACGTCTATTTTTTTCGAAAATACGGTTCGGTCCGCCCCTGCACGGACCCGTTCTCGGAGATAAACGCCCATGGAGATAGACGTTTTCGTTCAATTATGCCCCTCTATGTCTCTGTATCAATCCATGGTTGATAGCATCTTAAGGCCCTTATTTTAGAAATCCTATTTGTGTATTACACATATAAACACCAGCATTTACACATGTAAAACACAATTTTAGGAAGCTGTTATTTACACATGTAAATCTACATGGACAAGGCTTGAATGAAACTAAAATCTACACTTTTTAAAAATTAAAATAAGCATTTTGGGAATCAACACTGGAAGAACACCACTTCCTCGTACCCTCAGCCTCCCATTCCTTGCCTAGAATTCTACTCTTTGTTTTTTTCTTGCTATCTTCCTCGGCTACGCAAATATACATATTTGCTTCAGATAGAAAAAGGACAGTGCAGTAATATCTGTGGCATTAAAACATCAATACTGATTTTTTGGTTACTCCCAACGTAACCCTAATTACAGGGGCCTTTTACTAAGCTGCGTAAACTTCTACGTGCACCCAACATGCACCAAAATGGATTTACCACCAGACTACCACGTGGCTCTTGTGGTAATTTCATTTTTGGCACGCATCCGATACGCGCGTCTGGAAAATATTTTTATTTTAGGATGCACATAACAGATGCGCGCCAAGTGGAATTTGATGCACATAGGTCATTACCGCCTGGATTCTTTACTGCTAGGTCAATGGCTGGCGGTAAGGTCTCAGACCCAAAATGGACGCACGGCAATTTTGATTTGCCACATGTCCATTTTCAATTTAAAAAAAGGATTGGTGTGTGCCCAAAACCCACGCCTACACTTACCGCACCTTAGTAAAAGGACCCCTAAATGATTTGTTTTGTAAGGAGCCAAGTAATAAAGGGAGGGGAAAGAGAAGGGCAGGAGAAAGGAGAAAGTGGAGAGAAGAGGGGAAGGAGAATATAGGTGGGAAGAGAATAGAATGGAGAGAAGAGGGAAGAAAAAGGCAACAGGAGAGGGAAAAATTGAGGGGGGAGGAGAAGGGCACTGAATTGAGGGAGACAGTAAAGCAGACAGAAAAGAAGAGAGTAGAAAGGGAGATCGGGGAAGGTGGAAAGGGGAAGAGGAGGAAACATGGTTGGAGAGGAAGAAGAGAGAAGGCAAATAGACAAGGTAGCAAGAGGAAAGTGACTGGAAAACAGAGGTGGGGAAAAGAGGAGAAAGATGAGGGGAGAGATATAAAAGATTAGAATGATCAGTTTTTGGTTTTGATTTTGGTTTTGGTCTTTCACCTGCTCTTCTGTTGCCTGTAGCTCTGTCCCAGTCTTCTGCTATTCAGTTCCACTGCTAGCAGAGATGTCCCAATATATCAACACTGGGATGTACAACTGCTCCTTTGCACATGTAGGTTTGTAAAAAGTGCTTGTTTACACCAGCCCTTAACAAAGGAGATTAAGGGGCACTTTTACTAAGCCGCGTAAGCGTCTACGCATGACCAATGCACGCCAAATGGAATTACCACCTGGCTACCATGTGGTTCTTGCGGTAATTTCATTTTAAATGCACGTCCGAAAAATAATTTTTATTTTCGGCCGCACGTATTGGACGTGTGCCAAGTGGCATTTGACAGAAATAGGTCATTACCATCTGGTTACCATGTGTACTGCTATGGATTTACAGCTTGCTTCACTGACACAGACTACTCAATAATTACTGTGGATGCTTTTGGATTCATATTAGGTAAATGAGACCTTCATTAGAGGTTCTAAAATCTACAATGATTAAGATATATACAATGATTAAGCTATATACACACAATGATTAGCTATATAACTAAAAAGAAACAATACCTATCTATAAACAATCATTACATCACTAGTCTCTACATCTAAGCAATGCTACGAGTTCCTAGACCAGGAAAAGAAGCAATAAAACAATCATCACTGGTCCTTATATCATCTAGGCTTTTATCATCAGCTGGGGGGGGGGGGGGGCAGTTCACAGCGAAAGCCAGGAGTTTCTTTGACCAGGAAACATATTTCTCTGCATAGTTCGTACATTATTCACAGATGAGCTCCCAATTTCACTGAAAGAAACTCCCCTTTTTATTAGGCATAGAACTCATGTTCAGAGCTAAGGAAAATTACAGGATGCTTCTCTGTTTAGGTAAACAAGCCATACTGAGTTCGATTCCCACTTACTACTACTACTAACTAGCATTTCTAAAGCGCTACTAGGGTTACGCAGCGCTGTACAATTTAGACATAGAAGGACGGTCCCTGCTCAAAGAGCTTACAATCTAAAAGACAAGAGAACAATCTAAAGACAAGTGAACAATCTAGAGGACGAGTGAACAGTTAATCTGATAGAGTGGATAGATAGGGGCATTCTGTCTATCTAGAGCGGTTAGGCGCCGAAGGCAGCATAGAAGAGGTGAGTTTTAAGCAGAGATTTGAAGATGGGTAGGGAGGGGGCAAGGCGTATGGGTAAAGGAAGATTGTTCCAGGCATAGGGTGAAGCAAGGCAGAATGAGCGGAGCCTGGAGTTGGCAGTGGTGGAGAAGGGTACTGAGAGAAGGGCTTTGTCCTGTGAGCGGAGGTTACGGGCGGGAACATAGGGGGAGATGAGGGTGGAGAGGTAGTGAGGAGCCGCAGACTGAGTGCACTTGTAGGTAAGGAGGAGGAGCTTGAATTGTTCAGGCACAGCTCCTTGTGACTCTGGGCAAGTCACTTAACCCTCCACACATACATGTTCGCCAAAATGTTTTAAAGGCCTTTTTTACAGACGCGCTGAAAAATGGATCAGCGCATGCCCAAAACCCGCGCCTACACTACCGCAAGCCATTTTTCAGCGCGCCTTTGTAAAAGGACCCCTAAATGAGTTCTCCCCCTAAATCCCCAGTTGCTTATTTCCTCCCTCCAAGATGAAAATAAATGAGGATTGCAGCATCAATTGTTAATTAGTAGCATGTATACATGTAGATTTGCAATATGTCAGACACGCATATATATTTTACACGTGTAAGCTGTGACATACCAATTTGCATGTGTAACTTGAGTTCCTCAGTTCAGTTTTTCAACGTGCATCTTTGTGAATTGCTGCTTCCACAGCACAGGCAGGGCAAATAATACACATGCACTCCTGCAGGTATTTCAGAAAAGGCTCTATGCGGGCAGATTCTTTTCTAAAATACGACCAGATTTGTACATGTCCGACCTGGATGTATGAGTTCTGATTTCTACCTTCCATCTACAATGGGGTTGCACGTACTGTTTGCAGTTTTGATCACCTCATTTCAAAAAAAGATATAGTAGAACTAGAAAAGGTACAGTGATAAAGAGGATAATGAGTGAAGTGGAATCGCTTGTTTATTCTTTCCAAAAATACTAGGACTAGGGGGCACGCAATGAAGCAGCAAAGTAGTACATTTAAAACGAATTGGAGAAAATATATCTTCACTCAGCATGTAATTAAACTCTGGAAATCCTTGCTAGAGAATGTATTAAAAGCAGTTAGCTTAGCGGGGTTTAAAAAAGGTTTGGCTAGCTTCCTAGAAGAAAATTCTATAAACCATTATAAAATAGACTTGGTAAAATCCACTGCTTATTTCTAGGATAAGCAGCATAAAATGTTTTGTACTGTTTTGGGATCTTGCCAGATACTTGTGACCTGGATTCGCCACTGTTGGAAACAGGATACTAGGCTTGATGGACCTTTGGTCTGCCCCACTATGGCAATACTTGTGTACTTATGAATAGGTTGAAGCTCTTCAGTATAAGGAAGAGATATGATAGAGGTCTGTTGAATCATGAGTGGTGTGGAATAGGTAATTGGGAATGATTCTCTACTCTTTCAATTGGTCTTCAGTATAAGGAAGAGATATGATAGAGGTCTGTTGGAATCATGAGTGGTGTGGAATAGGTAAATTGGGAATGATTCTCTACTCTTTCAATTGGGACACTAATAGGTAGCACACTTAAAACACACTGGAGAAAGTATTTCCTTACTCATCACCTAATAAACTGTGAACTTTATTGCCAGAGGATGTAATCAAGGCAGGTAGCAATTAGCATAACTGGGTTTGAAAAAGCTTTTAGACAAGCTGCTAGAGGAAAAATCCTTAAACCACTATTAGTCAGGTAGACTTGGGAAAGCCAGAAGATATCACTGAGAGTGAGCAACAAAGAATAAATCTACTCTTTGGGATCTAGCTGGGTACTTTGTGATCTAGAATGACCATCATCACAGCCAGACTGCTGGGCTTGATGGACCCAGCCGACACAAATCTGTAGCTAATTTCCAAATACTGTTTTTTTCCCCCTAACCTCTAGATTTCCTGTAATTTCCCAGATTAAGCTAAGGTTAGACAAGTGTAGCCTATGTAGCTCTCCCCTTGAGACCGTTCACTTTGCTGTTGCAGTGCTTGATGTCTGTGCCCTTTAAGGGCTTCATGCTCTCTGCGTCGCTGTTGTACCTTTAAGCATTTTGACCCCTGAGGAAGGCTCGTTGCTGAAACACGGACCGTGTAGGGTCCCAATAAACTTGTTTTGATGCTCTTACTTCCTGTTTGGGCTGGTCATTTGGACTTAGTTTTGCTTCCACCTTTGTGTGTTGAGTCTGTGTACGTTGGCCAACCTGCTCTGCATTTAGCCCCTTACTTTTCTGTTCTTTCAGGAGAAGGATCTAAGAGAACAAAATGGCACAAGATCCTGACAGCCTTATCCACCATCTTTCTAATTTTAATGCTGCCTGTATCAGGATGCCTTGCTTTGAAGGTAAGATACTACTAATAAGACTCTATGTAATGGGAAAGATCAGCTACACTTTAAAGGATGTTTCCCATAATAGTCCCCTTGAGCTGAAGCACCATATGTAAGCCACATTGAGCCTGCAAATAGGTGGGAAAATGTGGGGTACGAATGTAACAAATAAATAAATAAATATACCCCACCCACCCCCCCAAAACATAGAAACAATTTACATGATGCATGGGGTGGAGGGGGACACAGCTGCTCCCCATGAATTATTTTGCAGTTCTCAGATATCTAGTTTTGGCAGATAGGGATATCAAGGGAGCAGAAATTGTTACTTTAAGGGGTATTCATTAAGCAGCGTTAGGGCCTTCGTGCAGGTGTTAGGGCCTTAACATAAGTTAATTCCCTTAACACACGCTAAATGCTAAGAAGCCCATAGCTATAAAGTGGGCTGGTGGAGGCACAGCTGCCCTAAGGTCTTCACTCAGGGGCTCTCAAAAACACGGAAAATTCCACTCACAAACAAGTGTCCACTCAGCTATGTACTTGTTTTAACTCAAAAGATCAGCTTAATTTTGGTGAACTCCCCAATTAAAAAGTGCCTCCTGGAGTCTCCTGGTCTAAGTTCCTCATGGACTGGTCTTTCTGCTCTTCTCTGGGCTCCTTAGTCCTCCTCTGAAAAAAACACTCACAAAATGCAATCAAAAATACAGTTGGGTCAGTATTTGTAAGGACTTACCCGTGTAGTGGCAACTACTGTATGGATATGTCTGCTATCTATGAATTTCAATGGCCCTATACAGATGGGGGGTAATTCTATAAAGAGGGTGCCAAGATTTAAACACCAGGAATGCACGTAAATGACCAGAATACTAGCAAATATGTGCATAAGTGCACACATATGCACACATATACCACTATTATGTCCACGCACTTTCTATAAATTCTATGATATGTAATTTACAGATGAGAATTCACATGGGTAAAGCGCACATTTACATGTGTCAATATGGTCAGGAAAACCTGCAAGATTTATTTATTTATTTATTGGGATGTATTAACCGCCTTTATGAAGAGATTCACCCAAGGCGGTGTACAGCAGGTACAGTTTAACATAAAACTTACAATTTTGTTAACAGCACAACAATAGTAAAATAACCAAGAATAAACATAAATACAATAAATGAGGTAAATTGAAAATAGTATATTGAAACCTAATAATAGGCGCTGGGACCGCTGCTTTTTAACATATTTATAAATGACCTAGATGTGGGAATAACTAGTGATGACATAAAGTTATTCAAAGTTGTTACATTGCAAAAGGATTGTGAAAAATTGCAAGAGGACCTTACGAAACTGGAAGACTGGCAGATGATATTTAATGTGAGCAAGTGCAAAGTGATGCATGTGGGAAGAGGAACCCAAACCATAGATACATGATGCAAGGTTCCACATTAGGAATCATCACCCAGGAAAAGGATTTAGGTGTCATGTTGATGATAATTTGAAACCCTCTGCTCAGTGTGTGGCGGTGGCTAAGAAAGCAAATAGAATGTTAAGAATTATTAGGAAAGGAATGGAAAACAAATATGAGAATGTTATAATGCCCTTGAATCGCTCCATGGTGTAACCACCACCTCAATACTGTGTGCAGTTCTGGTCACCGCATCTAAAAAATTATATAGCAGAATTAGAAAAGGTACAGAAAAGGCAATGAAAATGATAAACGGGATGGGACAACTTTCCTATGAGGAAAGGCTAAAGCAGCTAGGACTCTTTAGCTTGGAGAACAGATGGCTGAGAAAGATATGATAGAGGTATATAAAATACTGGTGGTGTGGAACAGGTAGATGTGAATCGCTTGTTTACTCTTTCCAAAAATAATAGTACTAGGGGGTACACAAAGAAGCTATTACATAGTATATTTAAAACAAATCAGAGAAAATATTTCCTCACTCAACAAGTAATTAAACTCTGGAATTCACTGCTAGAGAATGTGGTAAAAGCAGTTAGAGTAGCAGGGTTTAAAAAAAGGTTTGGCTAATTTCCTAAAAGGAAAGTCCATAAGCCATTATTAAGATGGACTTGGGAAAATCCACTGCATATTCTGGGATAAGCAGCATAAAATCTGTTTTACTTTTCTAGGATCTTGCCAGGTACTTGTGACCTGGATTGGCCACTGTTGGAAACAGATACTTGTCTTGAAAGACCTTTGGTCTGTGCCAGTATTACTACTACTACTACTATTTAGCATTTCTATAGCGCTACAAGGCTACTGCACAAACATAGAAGAAAGACGGTCCCTGCTCAAAGAGCTTACAATCTAATAGACAAAAAATAAAGTGAGCAAATCAAATCAATTAATGTGTACGGGAAGGAAGAGAGGAGGGTAGGTGGAGGCGAGTGGTTAAAAGTGGTTACGAGTCAAAAGCAATGTTAAAGAGGTGGGCTTTCAGTCTAGATTTAAAGGTGGCCAAGGATGGGGCAAGACATAGGGGCTCAGGAAGTTTATTCCAGGCGTAGGGTGCAGCGAGACAGAAGAAGCGAAGTCTGGAGTTGGCAGTAGTGGAGAAGGGAACAGATAAGAAGGATTTATCCATGGAGCGGAGTGCACGGGAAGGGGTGTAGGGAAGGACGAGTGTGGAGAGATACTGGGGAACAGCAGAGTGAGTACATTTATAGGTTAGTAGAAGAAGTTTGAACAGGATGCGAAAACAGATAGGGAGCCAGTGAAGTGACTTGAGGAGAGGGGTAGTATGAGTAAAGCGACCCTGGCGGAAGACGAGACGGGCAGCAGAGTTTTGAACCGACTGGAGAGGGGAGAGGTGACTAAGTGGGAGGCCAGCAAGAAGCAGATTGCAGTAGTCTAAATGAGAGGTGACAAGGGTGTGGATGAGGGTTTTGGTAGAGTGCTCGGAAAGAAAGGGGCGGATTTTACGGATGTTGTAAAGAAAGAAACAACAGGTCTTGGCAATCTGCTGGATATGAGCAGAGAAGGAGACAGAAGAGTCAAAGATGACCCCAAGGTTTCGAGCTGAGGAGACAGGGAGAATGAGAGAGCCATCAACAGAAATAGAAAATGGGGGGAGCGAGGAGGTGGGTTTGGGGGGGGAAAATGAGAAGCTCTGTTTTGGTCATGTTTAATTTCAGGTGGCGTTGAGACATCCAGACAGCAATGTCAGACAAGCACACTGAAACTTTGGTTTGGATGCAAGGTGAGATATCAGGGGTAGAAAGATAGATTTGGGAGTCATCAGCATAGAGATGGTAGGAAACGCCATGGGATGAGATTAATGAACCAAGGGAAGAAGTGTAGATAGAAAAGAGGAGGGGACCAAGAACAGAACCCTGAGGTACACTGACAGGCAGAGGGATAGAAGTAGAAGAGGATCCACCAGAGTGAACACTAAAGGTGTGGAGGGAGAGGTAGGAAGAGAACCAGGAAAGGACAGAGCCCTGGAATCCAAGTGAGGACAGGGTATCGAGAAGTATGCTGTGATCGACAGTGTCAAAAGCAGCGGAAAGATCAAGAAGAATGAGGATGGAATATTGACCTCTGGATTTAGCCAGTAATAGGTCATTGGAGACTTTAGTAAGCGCAGTTTTGGTTGAGTGGAGAGGGCGAAAACCAGATTGTAGTGGGTCAAGAATAGCATGTGAGGAGAGAAAATCAAGGCAGCGGTGGTGAACAGCACACTCAAGTAATTTTGAGAGAAAAGGAAGGAGGGAGATGGGTCGGTAATTAAAGGGACAAGTAGGGTCAACTGAAGGCTTCTTAAGGAGAGGTGTGACCACAGCATGTTTAAAGGCAGCAGGGACAGTCGCAGTGGAAAGTGAGAGGTTGAGATTGTGACAGATAAAAGGAATAAGAGCAGGAGAGATGGCATTAAGAAGGTGGGTGGGAATGGGATCAGAGGAACAGGTGGTACATTTTGTGGAAGAAAGGAGAAGTGTAGTTTCCTCAATAGTAACTTCAGGAAAGGAGGAAAGGGAATGAGGGGAAGGAGAGAGAGGAGAACGGACTAGTGGAGGGAGAGGTGGTGAGGTAGAGAATGCAAGGTTTATCTTTTGAACCTTGTCGTGAAAGAATTCAGCAAGAGTCTGAGGAGATAATGAAGGGGGAGTTGGGGGAGGGGGCACCTTGAGGAAAAAGTTCAATGTGGTGAAGAGAAGTCGAGGGTTAGAGCCAAGAGAGTTGGTCAGTTGGATATAATAATCCTGTTTGGCGCATAAAAGAGCAGATTGGAAGGAGGTCAGCATGAACTTAAAGTGTAAGAAATCAGCAAGGGCCCGAGATTTCCGCCAGAGGCGTTCAGCGGAGCGGGTACAGGAACGTAGGTAGCGGATATTAGAAGTCAGCCAAGGTTGGGGTTTTGTATGGCAATGCTTAGGTTCTTATGATACATGTCTGTGAGTACCAAGATCAATGTTGGGATTTATACCTGCTCTTGGGCAGCAGGTGCTCATTTTGAGCAGCTTTCTACAGGAAGGATTAAGGGAAGTTGCCCCTTTCTCTCCCTGTTCCCCCTCCCTAATCAAAAACCAATAGTGTTACATGATTGTGGGCTCTGTAGCTACCTAATCGGGAAAACTTAGGGCTTCTTTTACTAAGCCACACTAGCGATTCCAGAGCGGCAAATGAAAAGAAACCCAAAGGAATTGAATGGGCTTCCTCTCATTTGTCGCGTTGGGAATTGATAGCGCATATTAGTAAAAAAGGCCTTTAGGTATCTAAGGGGTCCTTTTACAAAATACGTGCTGAAAAATGGCTTGCTGTAGTGTAGGTGCGGGTTTCGGGCGTGCGCCATTCATTTTATAGCACGCCTGTAAAAAAAAAAAGCCTCTTTTTTTTGCCTGAAAATGGATGTACGGCAAAATCAAAATTGCCGCACATCCATTTTGGGTCTGAGACTTTACTGCCAGCCATAGACCTAGTGGTAAAGAATCTGGGCAGTAATGACCTACGCGCGTCAAATGCCACTTGGAAGGGCATAATGGAAAGATCATCCAAGTACGAATTAGGACGTTCTTACGAAAACGTCCAAATATAGACCTGTATAATGGAAAAATAGTGTGGGTGTTTTTCGATAATCGATTATCCCTGTAAGAAAACAATCAAATGACGAGCGCATAAGCGTGACTAAATTGGGCGCCCTAAGATGGTCGATTATTGCAGGTGCAAACGACCAAATCACGTGGTGTGTAAAATAATGTACATAGGTGTATCGCAAGTACAGTACATGTTGTTCAGGCCATCCAGGTACGGAAATATATGAGGAACGCATATATGTGTCAACTACAGACATATCATGCTGCTCCACCCATACTTTCATCATATGTGCCCATCTGAATGTCCGGATCTGCATGCACTGTACACCTACTGAACATGCAGTAAATGCATATTGTGTATATGGGAAAAGGGTCAGGTGGGGTGCGTCATACTCATCTATATAAGGCACGTTTCACACTCCTGCAGGCATGTGCACGTCAAAGACGTCTATGCTTACGAGGGCGTCCACGTGCTGATAGGGGCCATATATGGAATGGTCATCCATATATGGAGCTGTGCATGAAACGACGTCCCTCACGCAAGGTCGTCTATATAAGGCACTTCTTTTCCAACACGTGGAAAAATGGCACAACGCAGGGAGCCAAATTTTGGAGAAGAGGAGAGCCTGCTGCTGGTGCGGCTGTGCCTAAGGCACCGGCACAGGCTGTTTATCCAGCACCACCACCTGCCCCCCAGGCTGCAGGCCATGCGAGCCTGGTCCCGCATCCGGGAAAGGTTAGAAAGGTAAGGTTATGGCCCAACCCCCCTCCCCTCCTGTACCTACACATATAACAGCTCCGTCATCAATGTTACCAGCAGTAACTGGAGTGTCCATGCAAGGATCATGAGTAATATAGGAACATGCACAATCACTAATAATTTGTATGTTATTGAAACGACCACCATTCCCACATCCCTACAAGAATGTATTTCGTTAGGTTAGGTATGTGACTATGCTATTAGTGTTATGTGACAATTTCGTTAGTTATGTGAAGGCCACATTTTCCAACCCCTCTTTGCAGCCAGTGGGTTACAACGCCTCCGAATAGTGGAAGCATGAGACCAATGAAACCTATACCATACTTTATAACATGGTCATGATAACACATATAAAGTAGTTTAACAAGCATACATTATAATGTATACAAATGGTACTGTCTGGCCTCATGCCCACCTCTCTGGCATCATCTGCATAGGAACCAACTCGGTGGCTGCTGTGGGTGCTTCACCACCCCACCCCCAATGTCAAATATATATGGAGGGAGGGGTCATCTCCACTGGGGGTTCCACCCCCCAAAATGGTAAAAAGGTGGCTCCTATGATTCACTACCAATGGAGGTGCCCCCCCCCCCCAACACTGTAGACCCTCTCTCTCTGGTATGTGAATAGCAAATGAATGTGTGCAGAGGACAAAAAGGACCAACACTCCTGACCCCTGCTCTACAAACTTATATCTTACAGACGCTTTGGAGTCCACCGGGACCTGGAGTCCCTGAGGAGGCGGTTCCGCCGGGTGAGGCGGGAGAGGCCCGACCTCATCCGGGCGGTGCGAAGGCACCTCAGGGCTTGCCGTAAGTATTCAAAAACAGGACACCTGTACAGATTACTACATACATTTCATGAATAAAGCAAATGTGTTGTACAATATCACTTCCCATGTGCCTAATAGCCACCTAGTAATACCATATCTGTCCCAGATCAAGGATGCAGGTTGCAGGGGTTTCCCATGAGCGTGCCTGCAACGTCCGACCATCCCCCCGAGATGAATGAGATGATATGCCACACTTTACTATTCCCCTTATTGTGGTGGCTGATTACTGTGTCCTGGTACAGCTGCCTGAGGCCCTACTTTTACTGCATGTTATGGCCTAAATCACATAAAAGAATTGTGCTCAACACCCTTCCCACTGCCCCCCCCCCCCCACAATAACTCCTACAACAACTGCCCATCAACCCCTCGTTGCATCTCACAATGCAAACATGCTGGTCAGCAATGAATTTGGTATGGCAACATGTCCTGCGTGGTGTGTGTCAGAGGAGGGTCCAGGGTTCTGTTTCATGTCATCTGATGCAGCTCATTCCCCATGGGCATAGGCTACGCCTTACCACACCCTGCCCCATCCCCTGCCTCACGCCACCCAGCTACTGCACTATGCAAGCCATGGTGTATGCACTGATCTCAATCACACTCCTTTTACATACACAGGGCTCCACCAGCAGGAAGCTGAGCGCGAGGATGAGGAGGGCCACCACCTCCAGGAGGAGGAGGAGGAGGAGGAGCAGGAGGAGGAGGAGGAGCAGGAGGAGCAGGAGGAGGAGGAGCAGGAGAAGGGGCACCTGGATGAGGAGGAGGAGGAGGAGCAGCAGCCAGGCCAGGAGGCGGCCCACCAGGAGGAGGAGGAGGACTCGGAGGAGGGAGTCCTCATCATAGATGAGGAGGATGAGGACATTAATGAGGACCCCTCCCCACCTGCAGCTCCGTATGAGGCCTCTCCCTCCCCTCAGGTAGCGCCATCGCCTGGCCCACCTCCATCCCCTGGGCCAGCTTCAATGTCCCCTGGCCCACCTCCATCCCCTGGGCCATCTTCAGTGTCCCCTGGCCCACCTCCAGCCTTTGGCCCTGCTACTGTGGTGCGCCTCCTGCAGCAGCTGGTAGATGGCCAGCAGCAGCTTATAGTTGGCCAGCACCAGCTGCTGCAGGAGGTGAGAGCCCTACGGCAGGGCAATGAGCAGCTCCAGGGCCCACTAAGGGTACTGCTGGGGCTGCTCATTGCCCTGCTACAGAGGGCCTTGCTCAGAGGGCGTGGCCGCCCTTAATTTAAATAGGGGGGGCCTGTTGGGGGTGTGGGGAGTGGGTGGGGGAGGGAATTGTTGGGGTTGTGTGTGTGGGGGGAGGGAAATGTTGGGGGTTCTGTGGGGGGTGGGGGAGGGAATTGTTGGGGTTGTGTGTGTGGGGGGAGGGAGGGAGGGAAATGTTGGGGGTTCTGTGGGGGGTGGGGGAGGGAATTGTTGGGATTGTGTGTGTGGGGGGAGGGAAATGTTGGGGGTTCTGTGGGGGGTGGGGGAGGGAATTGTTGGGGTTGTGTGTGTGGGGGGAGGGAAATGTTGGGGGTTCTGTGGGGGAGGGAATTGTTGGGGTGTGTGGGGAGTTGTGGGGGGGAGGAGGGCATTGTTGGGGCTTATTTTGTAGGGGTGGGGGTGAGGGGGAAATAAATGTTTCTGTTACAATATAACTATCAGGGTGTGTGTGTGTGTTTGTCTCCCTTGTGCATTACATATCACCAAATGGTGCTGTTGAGTTGAGAGGAAGGAGGCAGCAATATGCATAGCATTAAATGTGCTGTGTGAATGAGAAGGTGATGTATGTCTGAGAATGTTGGCCATTCAGAACGCCACCTGTTCATTCCAACCTGCATGGCCATATGTGCAGGGGGGGTTGGGCCGGGGAGGCTGGATGGATATTTGTGTTCATGAATAAAAATGGCCAGCCAGCATCTCTCTCTCCCTTCCTCCCTCCCCTCCACCATACTGACCCACAATACAGAGTGCCATCAATAAGAGATTAATAGTGTACCACGTGTGATCTGCCAGGTACACACTTCCACATAACTCCAGGTACCACATACACAGTGTTTGCTATCTGATGGACACATATCCTTACCCACAAGCCACATTGGTGGTGGGGGGGGGGGGGGGGCCAAGAAGGACCTACAAACAGCTGGCTCATATTTTCACATTGAATACATCAGCTATGGTATATAATGCTGAGGAGCAAAAGGGAAACAATGGGAAACCCAATAGATGGATGGTTACTTCATCACAGTTGCAATGTAATACTTGTGTTAGGGAAGGGCACAAATAAAAATGGTGCTCATTATTTGCAGGTGTGATCACACTTTCTCCAGTAGTTGATCAAGGTGTGTTACATTCAAGTATTCTGGGTTGGTGTCAAACTTTGTCCCTGAAGTGACTTGCCTTAGGTGGGATTTGAACCAGCAACCTTATGATTATAAGGCTGGTGCTCTAACCACTAGGCCACAGCAGCCACCAGGCTTTAGCCACCACCAGTTACTTTGGGTTGGTACCTGTACACACACCCCTCTCCCTCACCACCACGTCATAGGCCTCAGTGGCACTACCTGTAGCCACCTCGATCATTTTGTCCAGGCTACCGATTAAAAACAATGTAATGTGCATGTTCCCTACCCTACTACCTATGGAGCAATTTAGGAAGGTGTTCCATAATGTGCTATACACATCCATTGCATTAATCATTCTCCCCTCCCCCGCCTATGGACCTTGAGAATGGGTGGCCACTTCATAAATGGGGACTGGGGTACACCACATAAACAAGGAAGATGGAAGCTACCGGGAACCAATACAGCACCTCCAACAGCTGGCCCACACCACTGAGGACCTGCCAACCCCACAGTACAGTGCACAGGAACCTGGTGAAAAGAGAGCTACCTAACATCTGACTCCAGACTACATACATACAGTGAATGCACACTCCTTGACTATGAGCACAAAGAGAAGAGGTGGCAGACAAATGAGAGCTTACCATGAACGTCTGTTTCAAGACTGTGTAGTGCGCCTTTTATCTTCTGGAACATTAGCTGCACATCTCCCTGATTGAAATGACCCTTACCGAGGGGTGCTTGATTTGGGACGACTGTACTAAATTCTTGGCCCCCACACACTGCCTGCTACAACCAGGCAGAGAGAATGGGAGAAAGGAAGGGAGCATCAGGGGATGTGGAAGACAGGAAACGGAAGGCGTGGTGGCTGAGGGCCAACAATAATTCCCCCCCCCCCCTAAATACACAGGTGTACCCAAGCATACATTGCTAAACACATACCTTCATATAAGTGAGGGTAAAACCCTGTAAATGATTATTACGAACAACGGGCAAGGTCTAAGTGCAGGAAATGGCAGGTAAAATGGCAATGAAGAAAGGGAAGGCAGGTGGAGACGCCCACACTTATCTACTCATAATCGAAACCATGTGTTCCTAATCGCTATCTGAGCTGGACACGCTTAGGAATTATGTGTATAATTGAAAAAGAAATGCCCATATCAGAAACGCCTATTCCTCCGTCTCAATGGGCGTTCTTGGCGCCTATATAAACGCCCACTCCGTATTTTCGAAAACCCCATTGGTACAATGCCACCACGCATGCCGCCGACCCGGAAGGGTAATTTTGTCGAAGCAGAGGTGGAGCTCCTGGTGCAAGAAATAGTACAGCGGCACCGGAGTCTGTTTGCTCCCACAGGGCAGAGGCTGGCAGCAACATTAAAGCAGCGCGAATGGGAGGCAGTACGGGACAGCCTGAATGCTGTCTTCCATGCTGGGAGAGACGTGGAGGATTGCAAGAGGAAGTGGCGGAAGCTGAGGAGGGATGTTCAGAGGAAGGCGGGGGCCAATCCCCCAGGCAATGACACTGCCAACCTTACACCCATGGAGCTGATGGTGTACTCCCTCCTACCCCAGGAGGGCATCCACGGGATTGGCTCCCTGGACACCTCGGGCCAGGCTGAGGACTCAGGTAGGTGTTTCATTATGCAGTTGGGGTATCTGTTGTGCTGCAGTACACTTGTGTTATAGAAGTTGGGGTCAGGGGGAGGGAGGTGAGGAGTGGGGGGCAGGAGGAGGGAGGTAGGTGGGGGGGGGGAGTATCTCTGGCTGTCTTTATGTATATTAACAGGCCACCTTTATGATGCTGTTGTGACCTGGTAACCCCTACTCACTAGCTCTCTACCCTTACTCCCTATCCCTACCGTTGTCATTGGGTTTCCTCTTACTTGTCCTGTGTGCCCATATTTATTGAATTAATTGTAAGCTCTATTTGAGTAGTGGTAGTGGTCATGTGTGTTATAGGAGCAAGCAGACAGGGTGGGTGCTGTGTGTGTGTGTGAGCACCCCCAATATTGAGGAAAGATCATGTAGCTGTGCAGGGAGGAGTGTTGGTCACTGGGCTTAGCACCCCCAATACTACTTTCCAGTTGGCTCCTATGGGTGTGTGTAGGTTACTACTGTGGCAGAACTTTGGGGGCCGTCCTTCCCTACTACTCCCTCCTATTTTCCCATTACCAAACTGTGCCTAGTTCCTCCTGTGACCTCTGTGCTCTACTGAGTGTGAGCCACATGCATTCAACTGAAGGAGCCTGTAATGGGGGTCATAAAGCAGTTCTATGCAGTTTAGCAAGTCAGTAGTAACACAACACATGCTGCAATGTTGTTCAATTTAACAATTATACAACTAACAGCTTGAGCACAACGTTGTGAATGGTGTCCTTCTCTTGGCTGCTCATCCACCACCTCTACCCAGCTGCCTGCGGGGCTCTCTCTTTCGTACCCGTGTCAATTCCATTCCTCCTCACCATCTCTTTGCTGGGTCATCAGGTTGGGGGACATACCAATGTATATGAATGCTGAAAGACAAAAGTGGGTTATTTGCACCAACACTATTCCTCACTCTTGTGCTATACAGGTGATGACTCAGAGGAGGCTGGCCCTAGTGGCCTGCAAGGCCAACGCCCTACACCAGCAGTCCAGCCTCAACCTCCACAGCCTGCAGCACCAGCAGTCCAGCCTCCACCACCTGCACCAGCTGTGCATCCTCTGCGTCCACCACCACCTGCACCAGCTGTGCATCCTCTGCGTCCACCACCACCTGCACCAGCTGTCCAGCCTCTACCACCACCAGCTGTCCAGCCTCTGCCACCACCACCACCACCTGCACCAGCTGTCCAGCCTCTGCCACCACCACCACCACCACCACCTGCACCAGCAGAGGCCGCACCTCCAGCACCGGAGGACTTTGTTGAGGAGGAGGAGGGCCCAGCTCCCCGCCAGAGGCCATCCGGCCAAAGGAGGCAACTCCTGCGGCTGGCCACGGAACTACTCCGCCACAACGTGCGCTTGGAGGAGTACCGGCAGCAGAAACTGGAGCTGCAGCGCCAAGCACTGGAGGCACAGCAGCGAGCACACCAGGAACTCCTCCAGGCGCAACGTGAAGGCCACCAGGAGGTGCTCCAGCAACTGAGACGGCTGGAGCAGAGCATCCAACACCTGCGCCCTCAGGGCACCGCGCCTACTCCAGCCCCCGTGCTGCTGGAGCAGCCCCTGCCATCAACATCCTCCTCCACTGACCACCAGCAACCACCAGCTAAGAGGTGGGCATTGCGATCCTCAGCCTCCGCACCCACTCCTGTAGCACCCACCAAATCTGCTCCCATTCTGGGTCCTGTGGCCAGACCACTAGAACCAAGAAGGTGGCCCGATTTCCACGGTGCAGCCGAAGCCGCAGGCTGCCGTGGGGATAGGGAGGAGGACACTGGGAGCAGCAGCTCAGAAGGGGGTGAAGAGACTTCCCATGCAGCACCAGCTGCAAAGGAAGGGCGTGGGAGGGGTAGGAGGGGACGGGGGAAGGGAAGGGGAAAATGATGGGACATGCTGTAGGGTGAGGGTTGGTGGGAGGGGGGTGGGTGTGGGAGGGGGGTGGTGGTGGTGGTGGTGGTGGTGGGGTTGAACACACACATGCACTGAATGTAAAAAATAAATGTTCACTTATTTTCACCTAAAACTTGTTTCAATGAGTCTTTGTCTTGCTCTTACGCCAAGCTGGTAGGCATTGAGCTCTGCTCTGTGGGCTGGGGGTGGAGGGGGCTCCTCTTCCAGCTCATCTAGGGCCTCTTCTGGTGGTGGCTGTGGCTCCTCTGGGAGAGGCTGTCCTCTGCGCTGGGCCAAATTGTGTAACATGCAGCACGCCACAAAGATCTTGGCCACCTTTTCTGGACTGTAGAGCAGCTCTCCTCCAGACCGGTCCAGACAGCGGAAGCGGTTTTTCAATAAACCAAAGGTGCGCTCAATGATCCCCCGGGTGCTGCAATGTCTCCTGTTGTAGGTTTCTTCTGGCCCTGGTTGTGGGTGGATCAGGGGGGTCATGAGCCATGTCCTCTGCGGATAGCCTCGGTCACCTTTGCAGAAAAGCAGAATGAGATAGATGAGTGTGTATCGCTTGGAGCAGGTACAGGGGGGGGCGGGGGGATTTGGATAGTGGGTTGTGGTGGAGGAAGCCAGGGCGGAGGGTTGCCCAGTGGAGGAGGTCTAGTATGGGTGGTACATGCATCTTGCACTTACCTAGTAGCCATCCACCAATGAACTCCCCTCGCTCGAACCTGCGGAAGATGCCCGAGTGCTGTAGGATGTAGGCATCGTGGCTGGAGCCGGGGTACCTGGCACACACGTCTAATATCTCCCCCTGGGCATCACATACAACTTGCATGTTCATAGAATGAAATGCCTTCCTATTTCTGTAGGTGGCTTCGTGTGCCCGGGGGGGTCTGAGGGCTACGTGTGTGCAGTCTATCACACCGATGACCGAGGGGAATCTAGCAACAGCATAGAAGGTGGCCATGTTGTTGTGCAGGGCCTGGGGGGTGGTGGGGAAAGTGATGTAGTGTGAGGTGTGAGTTATGAAGGCATCCAGGAACTGGGTGAGACAGTGTGAAATAGAAGCCTGGGTGAGGCCTGTGTTAGCAGCTAATACGGATTGAAAACTGCCAGTGGCCAGGACAGAGAGAGCGGAAGTGATTTTGAGGTGGGCAGGGATGGGGTTATTCCTACGTGTCTGGGGCTGAAGGAGGGGTGTCAGCTGCTCACACAGCTGACGAATGGTGGCCCTATCAAACCTGAACCTTGTTAGACACTGCTGGTCAGTGAGTTGTAGGAAGGTGGTGCGGGGCCTAAACACTCGGGGCCATGATACCTCCTGCGGTGGGTGGCCTCTTCGTGTAGCATGCATGCCACAAGTGCATTAAGTGCATCCATATCCCCACCACCAGTGCAAGTATTAGGACTAGTAGTCAAACAAACAGCAACACACACAGATCTTTCACTTCCAGCCACCACGCCCTCTGGCCACTCACTCGCCAAACAGTACAGGAACACAGAGACAAACGGAGGTCAGGGAATAGAGTATACACGTGGGAAGAGTGAATGGGGAGGATAGGGGGAGGGGAAGGGGGCGATGGAGCAAAGGAGTAGGAGTAAGGAACGGTCAAAGGGTAAGACACAAAAAGAGGCAGGGCACACAGACGACCGTCACAGGTACTCAACACGCTCGGCTTTCTCTCTGCAACCACCACTTCAGCTCTTCCACCAACAATATCGCCACTCTCCAACTACACACAATCGCTAATGGGTCTAAAGACGCTTTCCCCCTTGCTCTGGTCGCTTTTATTTCGGGTCCATCATATTACGCCCATCTTCCCGCTCAACCAGAGCCATTTCACTATTCGTTATACGTTGTACCCGTCCACGTCGTATCACCGCCCCTAACATGCCCCCGACACGCCTCTTATTTGGACGTTTTCACGTCCACGTACGAGCGACACGGACGCACTGAAACATTGCTTTCGATTATATGGATTTACTCGTTTTTGTGAGATTAACGTCCATCTCCCGATTTAGGTCGGAACTTGGGCGTTTGTCTCGTTCGATTATAAGCAGGTTGGCGTGCAGAAAATAAAAAATATTTTTCAGACGAGCACCAAAATTGAAATTATCGCAAGGGCCACACGGTAAACGGGTGGTAACTCCAATTTGGCGTGTGTTCGGCGCACATAAGCGCCTAAGCGGCTTAGTAAAAGGGGCTCTAAGGTCCAAAATGACAGATATGCATCTAAGTGTCTGCACTGTCACCTGTATTTTCTGAAATATCCACATAAAAGTTTCCTCTCTGGTTCTTTACCTTTCTGAGTAGATGAGCATATAAACTCCCATACATAATCCAACACCCAGTGCCACCTAGCTTTGTAATAATGTAAACAGCTACATAACTAGAAATACGTTTACTCAAACATCTGGTGGCCTAAATCCTTATGGCCTCAGTGATATTACCCAGCCATCATCAGTTGGGATTAGTCTGGTTGGTTTCTGAGGAGTTGTAGCCATATTGGTGCCAATTTATCTACCTTGTGGCTTCTGTGAACATGGAATAAAAAGATGTTCCAAAAGCCTAGGCAACTTTTAATCTCCTTTGACTTCAACAGACTTTGTATTCTATCAGCAAACAATGCATTATCTAATTGGCGGCTAGCATCCTATAGAGCAGTGTTTCCCAAGTCCAGTCCTGGAGTACCCTTTGCCAGTCAGGTTTTCAGGATATTCACAACGAGTGTGCATGAACTTCATTTGCATGCACTGCCTCCATTCTATGCAAATTTCAAGGGCAATCCAGGTTCCCTTGGCCTGGATTGCCAGGTGCCCTTGGCCTGGATTGGCCGCTGTCGTGGACAGGATGCTGGGCTTGATGGACCCTTGGTCTTTTCCCAGTGTGGCATTACTTATGTACTTATGTATATATCCTGAAAACCTGAGTGACAAGGGGTACTCCAGGACTGGACTTGGTAAACATTGCTATAGAGCAATGCTTCTCAACCCATTCCTAGGGGTACACCCAGCCGGTTGTTGTTTTAGGATATGCACAATGAATATGCATATGAAAGATTTGCGTGCACTGCCTCCTCGGTACGTACATCTATCTCATGCATATTCATTGTGGATATCCTGAAAACCCCAACTATCTGGATGTGCCCTAAGGACCTGGTTGAGAAGCACTGCTACAGAGAGATGAGGGGCAATAGGAACAGTGAAGTACAGGGCACCCATTTATGAGCAGAATGTGTGCATTATTCTGTGTTGTATGCATCCTCCATCTCTCTATACTCTCTCTTAAGATGTCTATTACAAATCTCAGTATTCCTATTCTCTTCTTCCACTTTCCAGACTTATCTTCAGAAAAAAGCCAAGTGCTGTGGGATACAAGTCCATCAAGCACAGTCGTTTTTCAAGGCTTTGCAAGAGGTAGAAAAAGACCAAGTAACAGAACCTCAAGATGCGCCACTAACAGTCCAAGGATCAAAAGGGTCACTTAGCCTTGTTGAGCAGCCCGAAAAGCAGTCAGTTAGAAATAGCCTGGCAATTACCAGTCATGAAATGGAAAAAAATGAAGATCCTATAGATGGTGAGTGTTGTGCAATCTTTATCAGACACCACTGATAACCAAAGATTATCACATAATACATACCTCCTGCAACTGTTTTGACTTTTAATCCAATAACTGTCATAATAGCTGCAGGTTCATGTTGTATTCCAGAGAATCAATTTTGTCCCTTGTGATATTTAATATATACCTTGCAAGATTAGTGGACGTTGTTTAAAAATACCATTGTGAAAGCCCAGACAAGATGTATTCCACATTTTAACAAAGGTGAAAAGAAGAGCAAACAACAGCCAGCATGGTTAAAAGGTGAAGTAAAATAGGCTATTAGAACCAAAAGAACATCCTTTAAAAACGGAAAAAGGATCCAAATGATGAAAATAAGAAGCAACATAAGCAGCGTCAAGCTAGATAAAAAGCATTGATAAAGAAGGATAAAAAAAGAATATGAAGAAAAACTTGCCACTGAGACAAAACCTCATAATAATACCTTTTTCAAGTACATCAGAATCAGGGCAAAATGGTAGAGACTATTATAAAGAATAAAATTACTCAGCATATTCAAAAGCATAGATTAATGAGACAAAGCCAACATGGATTTAGTGAAGGGAAATCTTGCCTTACCAATCTACTACATTTCTTTGAAGGGGTGAACAAACATGTGCATAAAGATGAGTCAGTTGATATTGTGTATCTGGATTGTCAAAATGTATTGGACAAAGTATTTCATGAAAGACTCCAGAGGAAACTGAAGAGTCATGGGATAGAAGGTAGTGTTCTATTGTGGATTAAAAACTGGTTAAAGGATAGAAAAGAGAGAGTAGGGTTAAATGGTCACTATTCTCAATGGAGAAGGGTAGATAGCGGGGTTCCCCAGGGGTCTGTGTTGGGACTGCTGCTTTTTAACATATATATAAATGATCTAGATATAGGAATAACTAGTGAGGTAATTAAATTTACCAACAACACAAAGTTATTCACAGTTGTTAAATCGCAAGAGCATTGTGAAAAATTGCAAAATGACCTTATGAGTCTGGGAGATTGGGCATCCAAATGGCAGATGACGTTTAATGTGAGCAAGCACAAAGTGGTGCATGTGGGAAAGAGGAACCTGAACCATAGCTACGTGATGCAAGGATCTGCGTTAGGAGTCACTGACCAGGAAAAGGATCTAGGATCATCGTTGACGATACCTTGAAACCCTCTGCTCAGTGTGTTGCGGCAGTGAAGAAAGCAAATAAAATGTTAGGTATTATTAGAAAAGGAATGGAAAATAAAAATGAGGATGTTATAATGCCTTTGTAACTCTCCCTGATGTGACCGCACCTTGAATACTATGTGCAATTCTGGTCATCGCATCTCGAAAAAGACATAGTTGAATTAGAACAGGTACAGACAAGGGTGACGAAAATGATAAAGGGGATGGGATGACTTCCCTATGAGGAAAGGCTGAAACAGCTAGGGCTCTTCAGCTTGGAGAAAAGACATTTGAGGTATATAAAATACTGAGTGGAGTGGGTAGACATGAATCGCTTGTTAACTCTTTCCAAAAATACTAGGACTAGGGGGCATGCAATGAAGCTACAAAGTAGTAAATTTAAAATGAATCAGAGAAAATATTTCTTCACTCAATGTGTAATTACATAGTAACATATATATATATACTAGCCGTTAAGCCCGTTAAAACGGGCGAGTTTTTTTAATTTCACCTCCATGTGTAGCAAGTCTGCTCTGTCCCCTGTCCTCCCCCCATGTCCAGCAACCCTCCTCTGTCCTCTTCCCTCACCCCATGTCAAGCCACAGTCCTCTGTTCCCTGCCCTCCCAAAGAGACAGTGAGTGTGAGAGTGAGCAGCTAGTGTGTGTGTGCTTGGGTGTCTGTGTGTGTGTGTGTGAGTGAGTGAATGAGAGAGAGTGTGTGAGTGAGTGAGAGAGAGTGCTTGTGAGCTGTTAGTACTCCCTGTCTCAGTGTAGGTTGTGTCTCCTTGTACTCAGTTGTTGGAGCTGTGTGGCAGTGGAGGTTCAGTGTCTCCTTGTAGTCAGTTGTTGGAGCTGTGTGGCAGTGGAGGTTCAGTGTCTCCTTGTACTCAGTTGTTGGAGATGTGTGTCAGTGGAGGTTCAGTGTCTCCCTGTAGTCAGTTGTTGCAGCTGTGTGAAAGTGGAGGTTCAGTGTCTCCTTGTAGGCAGTTGTTGGAGCTGTGTGGCAGTGGAGGTTCAGTGTCTCCTGTGTGGCAGTGGAGGTTCAGTGTCTCCTTGTACTCAGTTGTTGGAGCTGTGTGGCAGTGGAGGTTCAGTGTCTCCTTGTAGTCAGTTGTTGGAGCTGTGTGGCAGTGGAGGTTCAGTGTCTCCTTGTACTCAGTTGTTGGAGCTGTGTGGCAGTGGAGGTTCACTGTCTCCTTGTAGTCAGTTGTTGCAGCTGTGTGAAAGTGGAGGTTCAGTGTCTCCTTGTAGGCAGTTGTTGGAGCTGTGTGGCAGTGGAGGTTCAGTGTCTCCTGTGTGGCAGTGGAGGTTCAGTGTCTCCTTGTACTCAGTTGTTGGAGCTGTGTGTCAGTGGAGGTTCAGTGTCTCCTTGTAGTCAGTTGTTGGAGCTGTGTGGCAGTGGAGGTTCAGTGTCTCCTTGTAGTCAGTTGTTGGAGCTGTGTGGCAGTGGAGGTTCAGTGTCTCCTTGTAGTCAGTTGTTGGAGCTGTGTGGCAGTGGAAGTTCAGTGTCTCCTTGTAGTCAGTTGTTGGAGCTGTGTGGCAGTGGAGGTTCAGTGTCTCCTTGTAGTCAGTTGTTGGAGCTGTGTGGCAGTGGAGGTTCAGTGTCTCCCTGTAGTCAGTTGTTGGAGCTGTGTGGCAGTGGAGGTTCAGTGTCTCCCTGTAGTCAGTTGTTGGAGCTGTGTGGCAGTGGAGGTTCAGTGTCTCCCTGTAGTCAGTTGTTGGAGCTGTGTGGCAGTGGAGGTTCAGTGTCTCCCTGTAGTCAGTTGTTGGAGCTGTGTGGCAGTGGAGGTTCAGTGTCTCCTTGTAGTCAGTTGTTGCAGCTGTGTGAAAGTGGAGGTTCAGTGTCTCCTTGTAGGCAGTTGTTGGAGCTGTGTGGCAGTGGAGGTTCATTGTCTCCTGTGTGGCAGTGGAGGTTCAGTGTCTCCTTGTAGTCAGTTGTTGGAGCTGTGTGTCAGTGGAGGTTCAGTGTCTCCTTGTAGTCAGTTGTTGGAGCTTTGTGGCAGTGGAGGTTCAGTGTCTCCTTGTAGTCAGTTGTTGGAGCTGTGTGGCACTGGAGGTTCAGTGTCTCCTTGTAGTCAGTTGTTGGAGCTGTGTGGCAGTGGAGGTTCAGTGTCTCCTTGTAGTCAGTTGTTGGAGCTGTGTGGCAGTGGAGGTTCAGTGTCTCCTTGTAGCTGTGTGGCAGTGGAGGTTCAGTGTCTCCTTGTAGTCAGTTGTTGGAGCTGTGTGGCAGTGGAGGTTCAGTGTCTCCTTGTAGTCAGTTGTTGGAGCTGTGTGGCAGTGGAGGTTCAGTGTCTCCTTTTAGGCAGTTGTTAGAGCAGTTTGAAACGCAGGCTCATTTTTCAGTCGTGTGCCGGTCTCCCTCCCCCCCCTTCCCCCTTCCCCCCTCCCCACATACATGTTGTTGTTCCGCCCCTTCTGCTGACTCCTGCTGTTCAGTGAGCCAAAGGGGCGGGACAGCTATGTCTTTGCTTCATGCTGCAAAGCAGGACTTGTGTGTGTGTGCTGTGAGTGAATACACCTGTTTACCTTTTTCTGTTGGCCCCAGAACGTTTTTTGATCCCTGCTTGGTTTCTGCTGTGGGTTTTTTTAGTTGCCTCGGCCACTTCGTCGTTCCTGCTGTGCCCTTGTACATGGTGGTTCTCTTCTCCATCCTCCCTCCCTCCCTCCCTCCCTCCCCCATTGATGTCCACGCCCCCTCCTTCCCTCCCTATTGGCTGCATTACGTCCTCCTTCAATTTCCATGCCCCCTCCCCTCCATATTGGCTGCATTACGTCCTCCTCCGATTTCCACGCCCCCTCCCTATTGGCTGCATTACATCTTCCTCCGTTTTCCACGCCCCCTCCCCTCCCTATTGGCTGCATTACGTCCTCCTCCAATTTCCACGCCCCCTCCTTCCCTCCCTATTGGCTGCATTACGTCCTCTTCCGTTTTCCACGCCCCCTCCCCTCCCTATTGGCTGCATTACAACCTCCTTCATTTTCCACGCCCCCTCCCCTCCCTATTGGCTGCATTATGTCCTCCTCCGTTTTCCACGCCCCCTCCTTCCCTCCCTATTGGCTGCATTACGTTCGGTACAGGAGCTGCTGGTGGAGGCGGGGTTTGGAGTGTTGCTCCTTGAATGTTCGGTCTCTACTGCGCATTTGCGGGTGAGTACGGTCACTCGCAATTTATATATATATATATATATATATATATATATATATATATATATATGTAACATAGTAGATGACGGCAGAGAAAGACCTGCACGGTTCATCCAGTCTGCCCAACAAGTTAAACTCATATGTGCTACTTTATGTATACACCTGGCCTTGATTTGTATCTGCCATTTTCAGGGAAAAGAGCGTAGAAGTCTGCCCAGCACTAGCCCTGCCTCCCAACCACTAGCCCCGCCTCCCAGCACCGGTTCTGCCACCCAATTTCCACTAAACCACCCAATTAAACTCTGTAATTTGTTGCCAGAGAATGTGATAAAAGCAGTTAGCTTAGAAGGGTTTAAAAATATTTGGATAGCTTCCTAAAAGAAAAGTCCATATGCCATTATTAAAATGGACTTGGGAAAATCCACTTCTTATTTCTAGGATAAGCAGCATAAAATGTATTGCACTGTTTTGGGATCTTGCCAGGTACTTGTGATCTGGATTGGCCACTGTTGGAAACAGGATACTGATGGATCTTCGGTCTGTCCCAGTATGGCAACACTAATGTACTTACGTAGAAAGCCTGTGACGGAATCCGTGGGACCATTAGATCATAAAGGAACAAAAGGGGCACTCAGGGAAGACAAGGCTGTAGCAGAGAAATTGAATGAATTCTTTGCTGTGGTCTTTATGGAAGAACATGTAAGAGATCTACCTGTACCAGAAATGGTTTTCAATGGTGATGATGCGGAGGAACTGAAAGAGATCTCAGTGAACCTGGAAGATAGATGGGAAGGCTGTAGAACTAGGCCCGCAGGAGGTGGTGGAGATGAAAACAGTAACGGAATTCAAAAATGCGTGGGATAAACATAAAGGAATCCTGTTCAGAAGGAATGGATCCTCAGAAGCTTAGCCGAGATTGGGTGGCAGAGCCGGTGGTGGGAGGTGTGGCTAGTGGTTGTGAGGCGGGGCTAGTGTTGGGCAGACTTCTACGGTCTGTGCCCTGAAAATGGCAGATACAAATCAAGGTCAGGTATACACATAAAGTAGCACATATGAGTTTATCTTGTGGGCAGACTGGATGGACCGTACAGGTCTTTCTCTGCCGTCATCTATTATGTTACTATATGCTGAGCCAAATCAACAGGTTAAAGAATGATAAATCACCTGGACCAGATGATATACACTCCTGGGTACTGAAAGAACTCAAACATGAAATTGCTGATCTATTGTTTGTGAGCTGTAACCTGACCTTAAAATTGTCCATAGTACCTGAAGATTGGAGGGTAGCCAATGTAACACCAATTTTTAAAAAGGGTTCTAGGGGTGATCCGGAAAATTACAGACTGGTAAGCCTGACTTTAGTGCTGGAAAAAATAGTGGATTAAAATTATGAAACACACAGACAAACATGGTTTAATGGGACAAAGTTGGCATGGGTTCAGCCAAGGGAAGTCTTGCCTCTCCAATTTGCTTCATTTCTTTGAAGGTGTAAATAAATATTTGGATAAAGGCGAGCCAGTTGATAGTGCATCTAGATTTTCAGGAAGCTTTTGACAAAGTTCCTCATGACAGACTCCTGAGAAAATTAAAAAGTCATGGGATAGGAGGTAATGTCCTTCAGTGGATTAAGAATTGGTTATTAGACAGAAAACAGTGGGTAGAGTTAAATGACTATTTTTCTCGATGGAGGAGGGTGAATAGTGGAGTGCCATAGGGATCTGTACTGGGACCAGTGCTATTTAACATATTTATAAATGGTCTGGAAAGTGGAATGATGAGTGAGGTAATGTTTACAGACTCAAATTCTGAAAACCAAACCTCGAGCACACTCCCCAAATTCTTGGCCAGTCCAAATATGCAAGTAAGCATGCAGATCACTGTTCAAGTCAATGTTTTATCTTCCACAGATTCTTCTCACGACACTAATCCACTTCCCGCCTTTCAGGACTGGGCTAGTCTGTCCCTGCTACCTCCTGCATAGTCTTTCCCCTTGGACTACCACCACCCCAGCAGGATTCTACCCTGTCTATGATGGAATGGACTAGACTCAAGTGGTCTTCCTATTCTTGGCTATAGATACCTTCGATACCTTGTCTTGTCTGGGGGAGGAGGAGGGGGAGGGAAAGTGACAGGACCTATCTCCCAGTGAGGGGATGTACACCTTGTCATAGAACTAACATGACTTAATTTACTCTAATGCAGCGTTAACTAAGGCACTGTAGGCTATATAGTAATAAGATACAAGCCTTGCAAATGCATGTAAAACAGCTCATTACTAAGAAAAATCTAGAATGTAACTAGCGGTCAACACAGGAAGTTTCATTATAGCTGGAAAATCTGGTCATTTTATTGTTCCTGGAGCATTGGGCCTTAACACACAACCCAATGCTTCCAGGCCACATTTTAAAGGGGCTGCAGTGCTGCCCCCCTCCCTGTCCCAAGCATCACCTGCATCCCCCCCAATCAAAGTCTCCCCCTTCCCACAGGTAGTATCCCAAATCCAAATTTTCCCCTTGAAGAGATGTTCCCCATCCAAAGGACTCCACTTGAAGTGACCCCACCCTCCCGAAAGGACCTCCTCAAGCCACAGGAGCCTACTGGTCCTTACTTGGTGGTCTAGTGGTTTCATGGACAGGAGTGATCTCTAATCACTCCTGCCCTTTGTGACACCATCAGTCAAAATAGTGCCCCTAGGGATCATGTTTCCGTATATTCCACGGTATTTCATAGATAGTGTTCACACGGTCATGCTAAAAAAAAGTGATTCTTTCTTATTGTTGAAGGAAAAGATATGTGCAGGCACTTAGTTGTGCTCACCAAAACATGTCATTGGAATAAAAACCTTCCGTGAACATTAAATTGCTACCACTTCTCAAAAAGCAAAGTCACTCACCTGAAGCAGATGTTCTCCAGGAACAGCAGGCCAGGTATTCTCACAGTTGAATGATGTCATCTGACGGAGCCAGGTGCAAATGCTGACTATCGAGAAGATTGTAGAAGTTTCTAGCAGCATTGCACCACGCATGCGCTGGTACCTTCCTTCCTGACAACGAGTGCTGGTCTCTCAGCCATGTAATTTGGATAAAGAATTCAACTGCAAGGGGAGGGGGAGGGTTTCTGAGAATACCTGGCCTGCTGTCCTTGGAGAACACCTGCTACAGGTGAGAAACTTCACTTTTTCCAAAGACAAGCAGGTCAGTTGTATTCTCACAGTTGAGAATCCCTAGCTACCAGGCTCACTGAAAACAACAGTAGGACAATAAGTTCTTGAAACATTGAGGCCTTGAAGTTAATCAACCTGAAGGAGATTGTGGAGGTGCAGCCTGCAATAGAACAAAACTGGGCCTCGGGGGTGGAATTGGATTCTAGATATCGATCAAATTCTGCAGAACTGGCTGACCAAAGTAGCTGTCATGTCAAAGCAGTAATGAAATGTTTGTTTATTCCTCATTTGATATACCGCCTTTCTGTAGATATCGTCAAAGCGGTTTACGTATACTATTTTTGCAGGTACTTTTCTGTCCCTAATTGGCTCACAATCTAAGGTTATTTGTACCTGGAGCCATGGAGGGTTAAGTGACTTGCCCAGGGTCACAAGGAGCTGCAGTGGGAATTGAATCTAGTTTCCAGGATCTCAATCCACTGCACTAACCATTAGGTTACTCTTCCACTCCAAGGTTATGGAGGATTAAATGACTTGCCTAGCAAGATGTGAATATGTAGATAGAAGACAACATCACAGCTTTGCAGATCTCCTCTATGGAGGCTGACATCAAGTGGAGTACCGACGTCAGCACAACTCTGACAAGACCCTCTAGAGTCAGTCCAGCCGACATCAAGGATCTCTCCACAGGCACGGATGGAGCCTCTGGAAGAATATGGGGCTGAATCACAGTTGGTGCAAGCACCCTTAATGCCTGAGCGGATTGCAACTGCTGCTGTAGATACGTTCAGAATACATTCTAAGGAACTTTACCCTCCTATATTCAGCTGGCGGCAGTTAGTGTTTTGCTGCCCACTGCCAGCATTATTCCCAGATATTCAATGCCAGGCCCTGACCAGGCTTCGGCATTGAATATCCTTTTTTTTTTTTTTTTTAAATTGGTTAAGTCAATATTCAGCCTTTGCCCACATTAGCTAAACTGCTTAAAGATGGGACTGCTATTTATGTGACCCGATTTAAGCGACTTACTAATGCGATGAGGGCCTGACTATTGGCAGTTAACCCAACTCCATCCCTGGAATGCCCAAAAGTTAGCCGCTTTTGAGTTTGGCTCTAACCGCTCATTTTCAGTGAAGAGAACCAGTTAAGTGCCACTGAAAATGACCAGATAACCACGAACAAAAAATTTAACCGGTTGGGCCTGTTTCTGGATGGCTAAATCATTTTGAATATCGGCTAGTTTGGTTTTTCCTAACCTCTAGATTTCCTGTAATTTTCTAGGTTAAACTAAGGTTAGACAAGTGTAGCCTGTGCATTTCCACCAGCCTGCTTTGCATTTAGGCTCCTATTTTCTGTTCTTTCAGGAGAAGGAGATGGATCCCAGCGATGCAATACCTCCATTTACTACAAGATTATAATGGCTTTGGCCATCATATTTTTAATTATTACATTCCCGATATCTGTATGGTTTTTACTGAAGGTAAGATACTACTATTATGGCTTTTTGTAATGGGAAAGATCAGCTATGCATTAAAGAATGTTTACCATAATAGTCCCTTTGAGCTGGAACACCATACCATACCAAGGGGAATTCACTTCTGCCCCCATCAAAGGTGGTCAGTGGCCCAACTGTTTGGGGAGGCTAAAGGGGGCGGGGTTAGGGGTGGTACCAGCGGTGGGGCTTACATCCATAATTGTCTAACAACACACCTAGCTCTGCCCCCACCTAGCCCTGCTCTTGTTGACAAGATGTGTTTTAAAATTCAAGCAAAACTTGTACAGGAAAACTAATTCAAATAAGCACAATGCTATCATAGGAAACCTATCTAGCCCATTATATGGGCTGAAGCCAGTAGGCAGAGCTTGCCACCATTTCCACTCACACAAAACAATAGCAAATGCTATTGAAAACAATCCTATATAATAAAACGCACCTCCAACGTTCTGAAGCTGACTTCGTGGCTGAGGCATTCCTGCTCTCTTGCTCCAGCCTCCAGCTACTAGACCGACGTCACGTAGTTCCGGGTACGTCAACAGCACGAGACCCTGCCCCTGCTGCCCTCGCCGCAACGCCACGTACCCCCAGGTCGCCGCCCCAAGGCGTGCAGGCTCGGCCGTTCTCTCTCTGTTAGCTCTGGTCCTGCCCTCATTTCCTGTTTCCGCAATGAGGGCAGGACCAGAGCTAACACAGAGAGAAGGGCCTGCACGCCTTTTAACGCTGCTTTTGACGTGGTAAGTGTGAAGATGATTTTACACATTTGGAGGGAGTGCTGCTGGAAATGGAAGGGAGGGAGGGACGACGACCCTAGAACTGGGAGGGAGGGAGACCCCAAAACTAGGAGAGAGAGAGGGAGGGGGGAACCTGAACACCCCATCCTCTCTCACTTACACACACACACACACACAAACTCTCTCTGTTACACACACACAGACACATTCTCTCACACACACAATATAGTTCTGTGACACACATGACCTTTCACTAACACACAAAGACACACAACCACCACCACCCCAACCCCCCCCCCCCCCCAAAAAAAAAAAAACACTCACAAACACATAGACTCATGCGGAACATGGATAGATGCACACTCCATCTCTCTCTATATATATCATCCCAGAAACAATAAACACCCTCAAAGCCACACAACACTTCATCCAACTTTGCCAGCACAAGACACCCCCCAACCCCCCCCAACAAAAAAAACCCAAAAAAACCACACCACAGCACCACAGTAATACGAGCAAGCAACAACATGGCCAACCCCCCACCCCCCCCAAAAAACATGACCCACCCTCCAAGCTCCCTGCCACACCCTCTCAGATCACCTCCCCCCCCCCCCCGCCCTTGGTGAGAAACACACAATAACACAAAAACACAGACACTAGCACCCAACCTCACAGTCTGCCCCACCCTCTCTCACTTTCACACACGCACACACACAGTCTCCGTGCCACACACACAGTGATGCAGGCCCACAGATTGCCAAACACGCCCCCTCCCCAACCCATGCCCCCCCAAGCCCACCAAACTGGCAAGACTCCTGTATCTGCAAGACAAAAACAATACAACCCAACAGCCAACCCCTCCAATTTCACCAGACACCCCCCCACCACCAACACACACACAACACAACCCTCTCTCACTTTCACACACACACAAGCTATCTCTGTGAAACACACGCACACTCTCTGTGACACACACGCAGTGATGCCACCTCACAGATCGCCACACATGCCCCCTACCCACACATCATCTCTCTCTCACACATACTCCTTCCCATGCATCACTCTCAGGCACACACATACTCACTTCCAGGGGCGTAGCCAGACACCCAAGTTTGGGTGGGCCTGGACCCAAGGTGGGTGGGCAGAACTCCACCTTGTCCTACAAGTGATTTGGTTTCTCCCTTTCTCGCCTGCATGCCATATGGTCTTTCAAACATCCCCTCTCCCCATATACCTTTTAAATAGCAGATTTTCACCGGCAGCAAACAGTTGTTGGGAGTTTTTGGCTAGTGGGGCTTGGGGTCCCTGCCAGCCACATTATAGGTGTGCTGCTACTTGGTGGGCTTGAACCTAAAGTGGGTGGGCCTGGGCCCACCCCAGCCCACCCTTGGCTACGCCACTGCTCACTTCATGTAACTGTCAGACTTACTGTCTCCTAACAGAGTACTACAATAAATAATTGAAAATACATGACAATTGTGACACTGCCCATTTCATTTCTAACAGAACACTGGACACACAGAAAACAACAACTGAACCACCAAATAACATTACAACCAACACAACAAAAAAGCAAATTAAAAAAAATACTATTACACACAACACAAAAATGTAAATGAATCATTACCATGACAACACAATTATCCTAAATATCCCTTTCAAAACATTAATTGCAGAAAACAAATACCTTACTAGCGCCCGTTTCATTGGTCTCAGAAACGGGCCTTTTTTACTAGTTTTATATAATATGTCTTGATCCCTCATATTTGAAATGTGTATTTACTCATATTTGAAAAGTGTATTTACTGATACTAGAACGTGCTGTCCACCGTCGCTGCCTCGACTTTCGTTCTTCTCAAGCTATTCTTGATCCACTCCAATCTGGCTTTCGCCCCCTTCATTCAACTGAAACTGCACTTGCTAAAGTCTCCAATGATCTATTCCTGGCTAAATCCAAAGGGTTCTACTCTATCCTCATCCTTCTCGATCTTTCTGCTGCTTTTGACACTGTTGAGGTCACAGCCTACTCCTTGGTACGCTGTCCTCACTTGGATTTCAGAACTCTGCTCCTTTCCTGGTTTTCTTCTTATCTCTCTTGGAGTACTTTTAGTGTATACTCTGGTGGATCCTCCTCTTCCTCTATCCCGCTCTCAGTGGGTGTACCTCAAGGATCTGTCCTAGGTCCTCTCCTTTTCTCCATCTATACTTCCTCCCTTGGTGCTCTGATCTCAGCCCACGGTTTTCAATATCACCTTTACGCAGATGACTCCCAGATCTATCTCTCCACATCAGAAATCTCAGCAGAAATCCAGGCCAAGGTATCTGCCTGCCTGTCTGACATTGCTGCCTGGATGTCTCACCGCCACCTGAAGCTCAATATGTCCAAAACTGAGCTCCTTATCTTCCCACCTAAACCTACCTCTCCCCTTCCCCCACTCTCTATTTCTGTCAACAACACACTCATTCTTCCTGTCTCATCTGCTCGTAACCTTGCGGTCATCTTCGACTCCTCCCTCTCCTTCTCTGCACATATTCAACAGATTGCTAAAACCTGTCGTTTCTTCCTCTATAATATCGCCAAAATTCGCCCTCTCCTTTCTGAGCACGCTACCAGAACCCTCATCCACACTCTCATCACCTCTCGCTTGGACTACTGCAACTTGCTTCTCACAGGTCTTCCACTCAGCCATCTCTCTCCTCTTCAATCTGTTCAAAATTCTGCTGCACGATTAATATTTCGCCAAAGTCGCTATGCCCTTATCAGCCCTCTTCTGAAGTCACTTCACTGGCTCCCTATCCGTTTCCGTATACAGTTCAAGCTCCTCTTATTAACCTATAAATGCATTCACTCTGCTGCCTCTCACTACCTCTCCACCCTCATCTCTCCCTACACTCCTTCCCAGGAACTCCGTTCACTAGGCAAATCTCTCCTAATTGCACCTTTCTCCTCCATAGCTAACTCCAGACTCCGTTCCTTTTATCTCGCCACACCTTTTGCCTGGAATAGGCTTCCTGAGCCATTACGTCTAGCTCCATCCCTGGCCGCCTTCAAATCCAGGCTTAAGGCCCACCTATTTGATGCTGCTTTTGACTCCCAACTTTTCACTTGCTTGTAACCTTTATCTTGTCTTCTTCTCTTCAATAGTCCCTGTCCCTATGTGTCCTTCTGTCTGTCCTACTACTACTACTACTTAACATTTCTACAGCACTACTAGGGTTACGCAGCGCTGTACAATTTAACAAAGAGAGACAGTCCCTGCTCAAAGAGCTTACACTCTAATAGACAAGTGAACGGTCGGTCCGATAGGGGCAGTCAAATTGGGGCAGTCTGGATTCACTGAACGGTAAGGGTAAGGTGCCGAACGCAGCATTGAAGAGGTGGGCTTTAAGCAAAGACTTGAAGACGGGCAGGGAGGGGGCTTGGCGTAAGGGTTCAGGAAGGTTGTTCCAAGCATAGGGTAAGGTCCTACCCTTATCCCTTATTTGTCCTTTCTGTCTGTCCTGATTTAGATTTTAAGCTCTTTTGAGCAGGGACTGTCTTTTCTTCCTGTTCAATTGTGAAGCGCTGCGTACGACTGGTAGCGCTATAGAAATGATTTGTAGTAGTAGTACTGTCTTTATATGTTGTTTTTATATGTTGTTATGTAAATAGACTCCTGATGCAGGTCCTGTGGACCGAAACACAGCTGTGTCGAGTCATATTCAACGATCAATAAATTTTGAACTTTTATTTGGATTTTCATCTGAACCGTCGTCTTTTTATTATGTTTAGTCTTCTTGGCTGTTTTGTTTTTTTAAAGGATATTTGCACTGAATATTGGCCACCACCCACATATGTAAACCACTATGATGTTTATTTTACAAATGGCAGTACATCAAATGTCATGTCAATAAAGAAATGAACAACTTTCAGGTCGGCGGCAGACCCAGATTTTTAACGCTGGTGTCCAGATGTGGCCCTGGCATTGAATATTCAGGTTAGATTCATCCCATTGCATCCCAGTGCACCAAGGACTGAATACTGGGGGGAGGGTGTATATCTAATTTGGCTTTGCCTTCAGGAGATATTGTTAAGTTTATGCCAGACTAATATTCTTCAGTGACAGCTGCACACACTGTTTGCACATGTGCTGTGCAGCTGTTAAAATGACTTGCTTACTTGTATATTCTAATGTGAATAATGTGCACATTTGTTACATGTAACCAGGGCTTTTTTTGTGGGTGTACTTGGGGTTACTGAGTACCAGCACCTTTTCCATTGTCTGCTAAAATTGACCCAAGGACCCCAAGTATTAATGAAAGAGCTCAGGCTCTACACACCAATTCTGCATTGTCATAGGTTCTGTGACTGGTTGCAGGGGGCCTGGCTATTGTGGGGTGGATCCCTCAGTGATCACCCCACCCTTGAAGGGTGGCCTAGAATTTGAGTACTGGCACCTTTTTTGCTAGAAAAGATGCACTGCATGTAACTGATCTCTAAATGGGAGGGGAAGAGGAGGGTGCATGAAAGGGAAAGTGGCGTATATGGGAAATCTGCTACAAGAACTGTATCTTTGCTTTTGTTCCACAGAGAGTCCCGGAATACGAGAGCATTGTGGTGACCCGCCTAGGTAAATCAATAGATGCCAAAGGACCCAGATTGGTCCTCCTATTACCTTTTATTGATAAGTTGCAAAGGATTGATCGCCGCAAAAAATCTCTGAAAATCCAGCCCATTAAGGTGAGATGTGCTGGCACTGCTCCATGGGGATCAGCCCCATTCTCTTCTTCTAACTTTTCACTTTTAGCTCTAAATGGCAATTTTAGCAATGGTCCATGTCACAATTTTATCTGTTTATTTCACTTTAGTGGTCTATCATTTTAATGCAGAAAGCATAACAATATATTAAAACAAATCCTGTCAATAATAAAATATTAAACAATTTTGTCATCACAATAAAATTTAAAATGTAGTCCTCTCACCTAAGGTATTTCTGTCCATAAACATTCACAATTTAAAGAAACAAAGCAACCAACCAACCTATGCAGGGTCACTGGCCTTTACTGTCAGTCCATATTCATAAGAACATAGAACATAAAAACATAAGCATTGCCATATTGGGACAGACTGAAGGTTCATCAAGCCCAGTATCCTGTTTCCAACAGTGGTCAATCCAGGACACAAGTACCTGGCAAGATTCCAGAACAGTAAAACAGATTTTATGCTGCTTATCCTAGAATTAAGCATTGGATTTTCTGAAGTCCATCTTAATAATGGTTTATGGCGGTGGTTCCCAAACTTTTTCAGTTCACGGCACCCTTCATGTCTGAGCAATTATTCATGGAACCCCCACCCTCCGGCCACACCGATCTTGGCCCCCCCCCCCCCCCCGTCCACACAGGTCTCCATCTTTTTCTCTGCACAAATATAACAGTGCTAGGGTGTCCCTATAACCAGCCCCTCCAAATGACACACTGATGATGTTTTTATAACAAATTACTACTCTACCTATGAAAAGTTATTCTTTTATTATATGTCCTCTTTGCACATCTGTATGCTGCACAAGCTATGATGTTTAAAAATATAAGCAAGATTAAATAAAAAATGCTACCAACAATAATGACAACTTGGATGCAGCAGCTCATATGTTTGCTTGCTTTATTTTGAATGGGAAGGGAAACAGAGATTAACCTAAGGTTTCAACTTTTTGACTTCATCCCATCTCCTGTTTTCATCCAACCTCCTTGGCAGCAGGGGCGTATCTGAACTGCGGCGGTAGGGGGGGCCAGGGCCAGAGTGAGGGGGCACATTATAGCCCCCCCCCCGCTGCCGCCGCCATTGCCAATCCCCCTCCCCCCAGCCGCTGCCATTGCCAATCTCCCCCCTCCGTTGTTGTCGCCTACCTTCGCTGGCGGGGGACCCCAACCCCCGCCAGCCGAGGTCCGCGTCCTCCTGCCGCTGCCGGCTGCCGTTAAAAGAATTCCGTCAGCTGGCGGGGGACCCCCAACCCCCGCCAGCCAAGCCGAGGTCCTTTCATTTCTTCTTCCAGTAAAGCTGGCGCCGAAAGTTTCTTCTGAGTCTGACGTCGCTGCACGTTGTACGTGCAGGACGTCAGACTCAGAAGAAACTTTCGGCGCCAGCTTTACTGGAAGAAGAAATGAAAGGACCTCGGCTTGGCTGGCGGGGGTTGGGGATCCCCCGCCAGCTGACGGAATTCTTTTAACGGCAGCCGGCAGCGGCAGGAGGACGCAGACCTCGGCTGGCGGGGGCTGGGGTCCCCCGCCAGCGAAGGTAGGCGACAACAACGGAGGGGGAGGGTTGGCAGCGGTAGGGGGGTCCAGGGCGAAATCTGCGGGGGCCCAGGCCCCTGAGGCCCCACGCAGATATGCCCCTGCTTGGCAGTCACCTCTGCGAGTCCCGAAGGCCATCTGCTCCATGTCCCCAGTGGCCGCAACAACAAAAAAAAGCAAGCGCGGGACCACAGCAGCCTTCAGGTATGGGCTGTCGGCTCTGCCGGTCCTCTGCGTCCGCTGACATCAACTTCCAGTTGTGGGGGCAGAGGACTGGCAGAACTGGCAGCACATGCTTGAAGGCTGCTGCAGCCCTGCGCTTGCTTTTCTTGTTGTTGTTTTTCTGCCGCTGCTGTCTGAAGTAGCGGTTCGGGCTGGAAGGAGATTGGGATTTGCCACGGCACCACAGAGAGTTTGCTGCGGTGCACCAGGATGACGCAGCGCAGTTTGGGAAACACTGGCTTATGGACTTTTCTTTTAGGAAATTATCCAAACCTTTTTAAAACCCTCCTAAGCTAACTGCTTTTACCACATTCTCTGGCAATGAATTTCAGAGTTGAATTACTCGCTGCGACTTGACGACCCTGAATAACTTTGTGTCATCTGCGAATTTAATTACCTCACTAGTTACTCCCATCTCTAGGTCATTTATAAATATGTTAAAAAGCAGCGGTCCCAGCACAGACCCCTGAGGGACCCCACTAACTACCCTTCTCCATTGAGAATACTGACCATTCAATCCTACTCTCTGCTTCCTATCCATCAACCAGCTCTTAATCCATAGTAATACCCTACCTCCAATCCCATGACTCTCCAGTTTCCTCTGGAGTCTTTCATGAGGCACTTTGTCAAGTGCCTTCTGAAAATCCAGATACACAATATCCACCGGCTCCCCATTGTCCACATGTTTGTTCACCCTCTCAAAAAAATACAGTAGATTGGTGAGGCAAGACTTCCCTTCACTAAATCCGTGCTGACTTTGTCTCATCAGCACATGTTTTTGTATGTGCTCTGTAATTTTATTCTTAATAGCCTCTACCTTTTGATGGCTGCTTTGCTATCTTTAACCATTTGATTGGATGAAGAGCAACATCTGTAGCACATTCTGTACTATTTTAACAGTTCTTTGCATTCTTTTAAGGATTTCTTCCTAAACACTCAACATTTTTTGAGATGATAAGGTTTCTTGTATATTGGACACTGATGATTTGGATCTACTTTATCTGTAGTAGGAAGATGATTAGACAGTGTGGATGCTGTGGGCGGCAAATATGTCTTATATACATATATATAAGTTTCCTAATGTTGCCATACTTCTTAACTGGCTTCTTGTTCAGGAAATTGCTTGTCATGGTTGCTTCAGGCATGACAAAAATGAAACTGGGGAGGAATCAAGATGGCTGCCATGTAACACGCACTGGCTAGAAGCTCTGTCATCTTTAGTTTTGGACTGTGAGCCTGGAGAATCTGATTCCCTGCTACTATGGGGAAAAAGAGGAAGAATTCAGATCATAAAGCTGCAGAAGCAGTCATGGCTAATGGTATTGAATGCTGCACAGAAGCACGTAAAGCGAATTTTGGCCCTGGTTTGCAGTCACTTTTTAAAATGTAATTTAATTTATTTTTTAATAAAAAATACAAAATAAAATAAAACGTAAACAACAAAATGATAAAGCAAATTCTGGCCCTGGTCTGCAGCATTTGTATACCATTTGCATGAGACAGAACTGTTTGAGTGCCATGTGCACTGTAGAACCCTGACTGATAGACATGAACATTGCCTGCCTCCTCAAAGTACTTTAATATTTTTCAATTCATTTCTGTCAAAAGAGGAGATTAAAGACCTGTTGATAACAGATCCAAATGTTTGGACCCGAGGCAAGCATTTTAAAAAGACTTCAATCTCATGCTTGTGGACTGTGCTGTAGTACACAGGAAGGAGTATTCATGTCAGAACTCTTGGTGTGCTTCACAGATATAATCTCTCTGCTTGTGACTTTGTGCAGATGACAACCAAGGATGGAGTAAGGATGTTGGTTGGTGCTCATATCCAATACCATATTAGTGACCCAGTGCAGTGCATTGAAGCTGTGAACAATTTAGTCACATTCCTTGAAACCAAGGCCCAGAACTGGCTTTCAAAAATACTGAGAAAGAAAGATATGGATGAAGTTCATAAGCAGAAGGAGAGCATGGAAAACCAAATGTTGGTATGGCTCCTTTATCTCTATTACCCTGTCCAGTTTTTTTCCTTAATCCTGTATTATGCTACTTTTCTTTCTCCATTCCAATGTGCTCTGTGTTCTGATTAATAGTGAGACCAAAATGCTTAAAGCTATTGCTATACTTTTAGCCAGGACACAAAACAAAATGGGTCTGATAGTCAGTGGCAGTGATGAGCATTTTGCTCACCGCTGATGGAGTTATTTCCAGATGTTCAAAGCCAGGACCTGTCCAGGTTTCAGTTTTGAATATCCAGTTATTTTTGAGCTGGTTATCACATAACCACTTAAGTCGATATTTAGCACTTAAGTAGCTATGAGATAGTGCATAAAACCAGGACAGACTTTTTATGCGGTCCAATTTATGTGCTAAACTGGCTGCTTAAGAGCTAAATATCTGCATTTAGTATCCTGATGCCGATTCTGCCCCCGGAACACCCCCAACATAGCCTGCTTTAGAGTTAGGGCCTAACTGTAAATTTCAGCAGCATTTAGCCGTTTAAGTGCCACTGAACATTAGCAGCTAGCCCCGACCAAGAGATTTAACCCATCAGCGCCAGCTAAATTGCTTTGAATATCGGCTGTATGATGTCACAGTGCAGGTGAAAACGTATCATTTTTGCAGCTTTAGTGCTCTGTGGTACAGTGCCAGTTCACAACTCTTTTTTCTGCTTCTCTGTTATGTACTTTTCATTTGCCCGGTTCAGGAGGGCACATCACTACAAGACCCCCTGAAATTCTCTTAGGTTGCACTAGTGAATTCATAGCTCCAATCAGAGCCTAGAGTAGTGTCATATAATTACTATATCCCCTCCCACTGGGCCCTTTTGGATTTAGAATCTTCTATTATATCAATATATGAGCTTAAGAGGATAATCATCAATGATGCAACTACAATAGTCCTCTTCAACAATTGGTGGTCTTTACTCTAATCATTCTAGACTTCTACTAAACCAAAAAAAGGAAAATGTGGAGGAAAAAGCCTTTCTTTGTGGCGTTGCTTTCTCATTCAAGGAGCTGTCTTTATCATCACTGGCCAAAAAACTTCCAACCTCCTTTAAATTTCAAATTTTATGTGAATGCTTTCTACAACAAGAAACTGAAGTGAATTTACACAATAAACTTATCTGTGCATGCTGCTCAGTACCGTCCATACGCCACAGTACTGAGTCCCATTTGGATTTAGCTCATGTCTTTCTCATCAATTCAAGAAGAGTTACATTCAGATACAGTAGGGACCTGATATTCAAAGCAATTTAACCGGACCTGATATTTAAAGCAATTCTGCCTGGTTAAATCTTGCCCATCTGCTAATATTCAGCAGTCGTTAACCAGGCAGTGCTGCTTGATATTGCTCTGACTGCTGCAGCACTGCCCGGTTAGTGCCAGGGCAGTCTGTGGATGGAGCCAGAGAAGAGAAAGCAGTTATATAGGCACCGACCATATTCATTGCCAATGTCCACATAACTAAGTGGACAGATAGGACACACAAAAAACAGTCCTGTCTGTGCTTGATTAACTGTGCAGGTGCCAGGACCAAATATTGCCTGACACCTGCATAATTTCCAGATTGGCAGCGGACCCTGTATATTCAGTTCTGGTGCCTGGACATGGTGTATCATTGGACTTAATTCTGCCTGTGGCTGTCAGTGGGTAAAATATTGCTGATAGCCGTGGGCTGAATATCAGCCCCTCAGTTGATACCTGAGGGTTAAGTGACTTGTTCAAGATGAGGAGGAGTGGCAGTGGGATTTCAACCTGGCTTTGCTGGTTCTCAGCCTCCTGAAAGGTGCGCATATAAGTTTCCCTACTTAATCCAACACCCAGTGCCCACCACTGTCTATATGCCAAATTGTAATAATCTAAACAGCTGTCTAATAATCTAAACTAGAAAGTCTTTTGATCAAACATCTGGCCCCTAAATTCTTATGGCCTCAGTGACATTGCTTGGCTATCACCAACCTGCTGATATCAGCCCAGTTGGCTTCCCAGGACTTAGGAATGAAGAAATGTAAGTGGCTGAGAAAAGGGTCAATAGCCACAGTAACGCAGAGGCATAAATGCATCAGCAGGGTGTGTTGTACGTGTTCTTCTGCTCTCTGTAGTCTCCTTGAAGACTTGTCTATTACAAATCTCATTATTGCTACTTTCTGCTTCCACTTACAGATCTATATGAAGAAAATAAGCAAGTCCCGGGGCCTCCATATGCATCAAGTGGAGCTCGTATATCAGACTGTGCAGAAGCAACACAAACTCAATGTTTTTGGAGCAAACGTACCTCCTGCTAGCACAACTGACTTCAATCTGCAGCACTTGTTTAATTCCAGTGAGTGCTGGACGACCTTCATTTGTTGAATAAGCAGGATGCAGTATCTGGTAACTTTATCCAATCAGAAACCATTTAAACCAAGGACTATCACACAGAACACGCAGTTTTATTTTAAAATATCACCATAAACTTACACCCCTTCTATAGGCTGATTGCTTTCACTTTTACTTGAACAACGGTCATGACTGATGTGATATGTAACGTTCACAATTTGAATATGATAGGGTAAATATTTAACTGGTGGCAATCAGTGGTTTTGGTCGCCAGCGGTCTTATGCCCAGATATTTAATGCCGAGTCATGTCTGCTCACCAGCACCGAATATCCGGGTATGTGCAGCTGGCTATCATTAATTTAGTTAAGTGCAGTGTTCAGGACTTAACTGCATATGTTAAATGGGACAAAGATGGGACAGTGTTTGATGTGGTCCTATTTGTCCGGTTAACTTATGCGGTTAAGTGCTGAGTATCGGCACTTAGCTGAATCCACCCCTGGACCGTCCACAGAATCGCCAGGTTTCAGTTGTGCAGTTAGTGCTGATATTCAGTGGCACTATCAGGCTTATTTTCGAAAGAGAAGGATGCCCATCTTTCGACACAAATCGGAAGATGGGCGTCCTTCTCATAGGGTCGCCCAATTCGGCATAATCGAAAGCCGATTTTGGGCATCCCCAACTGCTTTCCGTCGCAGGGACAACCAAAGTTCCCGGGGGAGTGTCGGAGGCATAGCGAAAGCGGGACTTGGGCGTGCCTAACACATGGGCATCCTCGACCCATAATGGAAAAAAAAGGGCATCCCTGATGAGCACTTGGACGACTTTACCTGGTCCAGTTTTTCTTACGACCAAGGCACAAAAAGGTGCCCGAACTGACTAGATGACTACCAGAGGGAATCGGAGATGACCTCCCCTTACTCCCCCAGTGGTCACTAACCCCTTCCCACCCTCAAAAAAGAACTTTAAAAATATTTTGTGCCAGTCTCTATGCCAGCCTCAAATGTCATACTCAGGTCCATCGCAGCAGTATGTAGGTCCCTGGAGCAGTTTTAGTGGGTGCAGTGCACTTCAGGCAGGCGGACCCAGGCCCACCCCCTCACCTGTTACACTTGTGGTGGTAAATGTGAGCCCTCCAAAACCCACTGTACCCACATCTAGGTGACCCCTTCACCGGTAAGGGCTATGGTAGTGGTGTACAGTTGTGGGTAGTGGGTTTTGGGGGGCTCAGCACACAAGATAAGGAAGCTATGTACCTGGGAGCTTTTTCTGAAGTCCACTGCAGTGCCCCCTAGGGTGCCCGGTTGGTGTCCTGGCATGTCAGGGGGACCAGTGCATTACGAATGCTGACTCCTCCCACGACCAAAGGGCTTGCATGGGCGTCCTTAGTTTCCATTATCGCCAAAAATCAGAAATGACCAAGTCTGAGGACGACCATCTCTAGGGATGACCTCAATGTCAAGATTTGGGTGTCCCCAACCGTATTATCGAAACAAAAGATGGACGTCCATCTTGTTTCGATAATACGGGTTTCCCCGCCCCTTCGCTGGGACGTCCTGCTAGGACATCCTCAGGAAAACTTGGGCGCCCCTTTCAATTATGCCCCTCCACCTGTTAAGCACCTTTAAATAGTGCATGGCCCCTGCATAAGTAATTTAACCAGGCGGGAGCCTCTCCTGCCCAGTTAAATCACTTTGCATATTGACCCCGATATCTTTATGTATCCATTCCTCTCTTTTTATAATACTACTGACATAAACAATGTATTTTTATTCTGGAGTGAATGTGCAAAATTATGTGCAAAGTACATAAGTACTTAAGTACATAAGCAGTGCCATACTGGGAAAGACCAAAGGTCCATCTAGCCCAGTATCCTGTCACCGACAGTGGCCAATCCAGGTCAAGGGCACCTGGCATGCTCCCCAAACGTAAAAACATTCCAGACAAGTTATACCTAAAAATGCGGAATTTTTCCAAGTCCATTTAATAGCGGTCTATGGACTTGTCCTTTAGGAATCTATCTAACCCCTTTTTAAACTCCGTCAAGCTAACCGCCCGTACCACGTTCTCCGGCAACGAATTCCAGAGTCTAATTACACGTTGGGTGAAGAAAAATTTTCTCCGATTCGTTTTAAATTTACCACACTGTAGCTTCAACTCATGCCCTCTAGTCCTAGTATTTTTGGATAGCGTGAACAGTCGCTTCACATCCACCCGATCCATTCCACTCATTATTTTATACACTTCTATCATATCTCCCCTCAGCCGTCTCTTCTCCAAGCTGAAAAGCCCTAGCCTTCTCAGCCTCTCTTCATAGGAAAGTCGTCCCATCCCCACTATCATTTTCGTCGCCCTTTGCTGTACCTTTTCCAATTCTACTATATCTTTTTTGAGATACGGAGACCAGTACTGAACACAATACTCCAGGTGCGGTCGCACCATGGAGCGATACAACGGCATTATAACATCCGCACACCTGGACTCCATACCCTTCCTAATAACACCCAACATTCTATTCGCTTTCCTAGCCGCAGCAGCACACTGAGCAGAAGGTTTCAGCGTATCATCGACGACGACACCCAGATCCCTTTCTTGATCCGTAACTCCTAACGCGGAACCTTGCAAGACGTAGCTATAATTCGGGTTCCTCTTACCCACATGCATCACTTTGCACTTGTCAACATTGAACTTCATCTGCCACTTGCACGCCCATTCTCCCAGTCTTGCAAGGTCCTCCTGTAATCGTTCACATTCCTCCTGCGACTTGACGACCCTGAATAATTTTGTGTCATCGGCGAATTTAATTACCTCACTAGTTATTCCCATCTCTAGGTCATTTATAAATACATTAAAAAGCAACGGACCTAGCACAGACCCCTGCGGGACCCCACTAACTACCCTCCTCCACTGAGAATACTGGCCACGCAATCCTACTCTCTGCTTCCTATCTTTCAACCAGTTCTTAATCCATAATAATACCCTACCTCCGATTCCATGACTCTGCAATTTCTTCAGGAGTCTTTCGTGCGGCACTTTGTCAAACGCCTTCTGAAAATCCAGATATACAATATCAACCGGCTCCCCATTGTCCACATGTTTGCTTACCCCCTCAAAAAAATGCATTAGATTGGTGAGGCAAGACTTCCCTTCACTAAATCCGTGCTGACTTTGTCTCATCAGTCCATGTTTTTGTATATGCTCTGCAATTTTATTCTTAATAATAGCCTCCACCATCTTGCCCGGCACCGACGTCAGACTCACCGGTCTATAATTTCCCGGATCTCCTCTGGAACCCTTCTTAAAAATCGGAGTAACATTGGCTACCCTCCAGTCTTCCGGTACTACACTCGATTTTAGGGACAGATTGCATATTTCTAACAGTAGCTCCGCAAGTTCATTTTTTAGTTCTATTAATACTCTGGGATGAATACCATCAGGTCCCGGTGATTTACTACTCTTCAGCTTGCTGAACTGACCCATTACATCCTCCAAGGTTACAGAGAATTTGTTTAGTTTCTCCGACTCCCCCGCTTCAAATATTCTTTCCGGCACCGGTGTCCCCCCCAAATCCTCCTCGGTGAAGACCGAAGCAAAGAATTCATTTAATTTCTCCGCTACGGCTTTGTCCTCCTTGATCGCCCCTTTAACACCATTTTCGTCCAGCGGCCCAACCGACTCTTTGGCTGGTTTCCTGCTTTTAATGTATCTAAAAAAATTTTTACTATGTATTTTTGCTTCCAACGCTAATTTCTTCTCAAAGTCCTTTTTTGCCCTCCATTGGTAAATTGGCACTAACCCCCAGATTCTATATAGCACACCTAGCATTCCATGCCAGAATCCAAGTGTATTCTATAGCAACGTGTGTAACTTAATAACAAGCCAATCAGTGTGGTTAGCAGCACTTAACAAGCAATAATGAGCACTAATTGATAATAATTTGAATTTACATGTGCAAATCGCAAAGCGTATTCTGTAATGCATAGCGCGTAAATTTTAATGCATACAGGCAAAAAGGGACGTGGTTATGGGTGGGGAATTGGGCATTTCATGGGCGTTCCAAAATTCACATGCATTGTTATAGAGTATGACCCGCTGTGCCTAAATCTACGTGCCAGGATTTACGCCATGTTTTTGTTGGTGTAAATGGAGGCACATAGAGTTAGGCGCTAGGGTGTCAACTAAGCATATTCTATATATCACGCCTAGGTGCTGCTTATAGAATGCACTTAGGTGGAAATGTTTTCCACGTGGATTTTTTAGGCACCATATATAGAATCCCCACCTACAGGCTAGATTCAGTAAATGGCACTTAAATATCAGTGCTGAAAAAAATTGGTGCTCAAGGCTAGTCTGTAATGGGCATTCAAAGGTCAGCACCCATTATAGAATAGTATTGAGTGCCGATTTCCAAGACCAAAATTTAGTCACCATGACAATGCCACGTATAATTCTCAGTGCCCAATTTGGGTGCATATCCTTGGTATTTTACAACACTGTATACAAATTTTCGGAATGAACCTGATCCACACATGCATTTGCCACGGCCACGCCACCTTCTGGGTCATGCGTGATGGAATTTGGGCACATAGAGGAGCATAATCGAACGTCGCCGGCGAAACATATCGCCGGCGATCTATTTTGGCAGCAGCGCAACAGCTGGCCGGAACAGTATTATCAAAAAAGTTGGCCGGCCATCTTTTTTTTTGATAATACGGTTTAGCCCGGCCAAATGCCAGAGTTCGCCGGGTTTGAGATGGCCAGTTTTGTTTTTCAGTGATAATGGAAAAAAAATTCTGGCGATCTCAAACCCGGTGAAATCCAAGGCATTTGGTCGTGGGAGGAGCCAGCATTTGTAGTGCACTGGTCCCCCTGACATGCCAAGACACCAACCGGGCACCCTAGGGAGCACTTCTAAAAATTAAAAAAAATATATATACAAATAGCTCCCAGGTGCATAGCTCCCTTACCTTGAGTGCTGAGTCCCACAAATCCCCCCCCCCCCAAAAAAACCCACTCCTCACAACTCTACACCACTAACATAGCCCTTATGGGTGAAGGGGGGCACCTACATGCGGGTACAGTAGGTTTTGGGGGGGTTTGGAGGGCTCAACACTTACAACCACAAGTGTAACAGGTAGGGGGGGGATAGGCCTGGGTCTGCCTGCCTGAAGTGCACTGCACCCATTAAAAACTGCTCCAGGGACTTCCATACTGCTGTCAGGGAGCTGGGTATGACATTTGAGGCTGGCATACAGGCTGCCAAAAAAGGTTTTTATTTTTATTTTTTTTTAGTGTGGGAGGGGGTTGGTGACCACTGGGGGAGTATGGGGAGGTCATTCCCCATTTCCTCTGGTGGTCATTTGGTGAGTTGGGGCACCTTTTTGAGGCTTGGTCGTGAAAATAAAAGGACCAAGTAAACCCGGCGAAATACTGATTAACGCCGCTTATTTTTTCCATTATCTGCGAAAGCCATCCATCTGGTAGTCACGCCCATGCCCCGCCTTCGCTATGCCGCCAAAACACGCCCCCTTGAACTTTCGCCGGCTCGGCGACGGGAAAGCGGCGATGCTGTAAAAAAAGCAGCTTTCTATTATATGGATTTCGCCGCTTTTGAGAGATCGCCGGCCATCTCCCGATTTATGTCGGAAGATGCCCGGTGATCACTTTTGAAAATAAGCCTGATAGTGTTTATAAAATAGCACGTAGCAAGATGTGCACCCAAATCCAAATTGGTGCAAATTAGTACCCTTTAGAACTCAATTAGTGGCACTAATTGGCTCGTTAGCCAATTTAGTTGGGCACACATTTTGCAATGATGCCAAAGTTTGGGTCCCTTATATAGAATCTGGGGTAAATGGTTTTAACAATTAATAACTGCGTATAATTGGAATTAATTGGTACTAAGTTGCAATTACATACAACTTCACTTGGTATTCTTTAACCTTAGTGTATAACTCCTTTAGCACACAACTGCTAGAGAGTGTGGACATGGGAGAGGCATGGGTGGGTCAGGGGAATGCCTAGTATGCACTGATAGGCTGATAATCAAAGGCAAACATGGGTGATAGAGGTCATTAGTGCCCGAGTTTGTCAGCGCCCGATGATCAGAGCTGGCGAACATGTGTAATAACGTGCTCACTGGCTTTGAACACTAGTTGCATGCAAATGCATGGTAAACAGGGGAATTAATATTCCTCCCCAATGTACAGCGGGCAGCGTGCCAAACAAGGGTGCTGCTCCCATGGCAAATGCTATGCCAGCTCAGAGCTGGCATTAGGGTTTGCCAGGGTATCTGGGAGGAAAGGGGGACCCTGTCCAGCATGCATTTGCATGATTGCAGGCCCCCCCACCTTTCTCTGAACACAAGGGGCTGGAGGTCCAGTAGACCTCCAGACCCCCCTATCCCCCACACAAAATCCCCCCCCCCCCCCACCAACAATAAAAAAAATCTGGTGGTCCAGTGGGACCCCTATTATCCCCCACCCACCCACCTGAGGGTTGGTCTGGTGGTCTAGTGTTTCCCAGACCCTCAACCTCCCTGTACCTTGAAACAGGAGGAAAGAATAGCTCTCCTCGTGAGCACCAACTCAAAATGGTAGCGCCTTGCTCTGCCTGGTGCATCTAGGGATAAAATAACATGCAAATTTAGTGCTGATCATTGGGGCACTTCTGCGGGAGGATGGTGCCTGGGCATATGCTCAGGCACCATCCTCCCGCAAAAGAGGTTTGACAGGTCCGAGCTGTCAAAAAATGAAAAAAAAGCCTGGACCTTTCAAACCTATGGCCCTAAGCCCCCTGACACAGGGTCCTGAGGACTGGTGAACCTCCAGACCCCCGAAACACAAGGGGCTGTAGGTCTGGTGGACCTCCAGATCCCCTTCCCCACACAAAATTCATCCTCCCACCAATAATTTAAAAAACCTGATGGTCCAGTGGGACCCCTACTAGCCCCCCACTCAGGGACTGGCCTGGTGGGCTAGTGTCCTCCCAGACACTCAATCGCCCAAGCCCCCAGACCCCCCCGTACCTTGAAACAGGAGGATGGAGTAGCAGTCCCTCCCTCCTCCTGCGAGTGCCGACTCAAAATACTGGTGCCCTGCGCTGCCTGGTGCCCTTATATGGTAATGAAGCTCTACCCAGTGCATCCCAGGATGCACTGTGCAGGGCAGGGCACTGATATTTCGAGGTGGTGCTTGCAAGAGGAGGGAGGGAGTGCTATTCCCTTCTCCTGTTTCAAGGTACAGGGGGGGTTGGAGGGTATGAGAAGGTTAGGAGTCTGGGGGGGCACTCAACCACCAGGCCAGCCCTCGGATGGGTGGGTAGGGGGCTAATAGGGGTCCCATTTTTTAAAATTGTTGGTGGGAGGGATTTTGTGTGGGCAATAGGGGGTCTGGAGGACAACTACACCTCCAGCCCCTTGTGTTTAGAGGTGGGTGGTGAGCCTGGAAGAATGCAAATTCATGCTGGGTAGGGTCTTCCCATTCCTCCCTAATGCCCTGGTAAACCCTAATGCCAGATCTGAGCTGGCATTGGGTTTGTCACGGGAGCAGCACCCTTGTTTGGCGCACTGCCCGTTGAGCATTGAGGAGGTATATTAATTCCCCTGTTTAGCATGCATTTGCATGCAATTAGCGTTCAGAGCTGGTGAGCTCGTTATTACACATACTCGCCAGCTCTGATCATCGGATGCTAGTCCAGCACTAATGGCCTCTAGCGCCTACATTTGCCTTTGATCATTGGCCTATAAGTGACAACAGTTACACCTAAGTATTTACATCAGCCATGAAGCTAGTGTAAGAGCTTGCACCTAAAGTTAGTTATCAAGCTGCTTTTTCTTTGCTGCTGCATTGCAGACTCAAAAGTTAGATTTCAAAATGAGTTGGCGCCTTCTCCTGCATCGCCTCCTGTTGGAATGACTTTCTCCTACAAAGCTGACATCAGCGAGAAAGAAGTGATAAAAGCTGTGAAACGTGTTCTGTCTGAAGAACTTGTGAAAAAAGTAGGAGCGTGCTATCTATTTAAAATTATGTACCCTGGAAAACAGAAGAGAACGTTCTTTTTGGATCTCACAGAAGGTATGGTGCTGGCCTGTTATTCTAAAGTAGTAGCTGTGGCTACTGCTGCAAAATTAAGATGTTTCTGATGATGGACCTTACTCGTCTCATTGTTCCTTTCATGTCATTGATTTCTGTTTCTTTTCCTTTTTCAGTCATTCTCTCCCTCTTCTCATGCTCTCTTGACATGCCAGTTTGTACTTATAATGCCAAAATAATACATACAGTAAAGTGGTAAAAGGAAAGAAGTCTGAGGTACAGAAAAGAATTAACAAAGACAATGTCTGGATTTTTTTTTTTTTGGGGGGGGGGGGAGTTTCCAAAGCTTTTTCTACAAGTAAACAGTTGTTTACAGGCAGAAAGAGACCTACTGAAAATTGCCTCCTTCCTTAATGTGGTGGGTTATAGTCACAGCTGATGCAAAGGAATAGTGGGAAACTGATCACAGACTCCAGAAACGAAGAAGATAATATCCTTCTTAAGAAGGTTTATTGATAAAATACTCAACACAGTACTGTGTTTCAGCCTATGGCCTGCGTCAGGAGTCTAAAAACAGATATACATTTATTATGATAGGTAACTAGTAAAATACGAATATAAATTGTAAAACAAACAAAACAACCTCAAAAAAACAATAAGAATTCAAAACTACAAATGTATTGAAATACAGTGCAGTCCATTTAAGTGCATGTCGGATAAGCGCATGCTCTGTTTAACTGCATGCCGTACTTTGGTCCCGTTTTTGGCGCCATCAATTTCTATGGGGACAAACTTCGGTTTAGTGCACCACTGATAAGTGCAAGTTTCGCTTATATGCATGGTTTAAGACCGCTCCTCTGCAGAAAAGACTCTGCATAAGCGCACGCACAGAATATGGAAGCCGGTGGGCACGTGACAAAGGGGCGATAAATTTGAAATCTCATTGGTTAACTGCCACAGGCAGAATGAGTGAAAGAAAGTTGTTAGAGTGTACACTGGAGGAGTTGTCGTTGTCTTCGTCATTGCGCAACTGTAAGACTTTAACACTGGCTGAACGAATAGAAGTTCTTAAAAAATTAGAAAACAAAGTCAAGCATGTATTGCTAAAGAATATGGTGTCAATCCCAGTCAAATTTCACGTATCTTGAAGCAGAAAGATTAGCTTCTGGAAGACTGGCAAAACAATACAAATCCACACAAGAAACGTAAACCGGTGGGAAAAGCTGAGGATGTAGAAGATGCTCTTCTTCGGTGGTTTACTCAAGTCAGGAGCAGACAGTTTTCTGTCAGTGGTCCACTGCTTATTACTAGTACTATTACTACTATTATTACTATTAGTAGTAGTAATAGTAGTAATAATAAGATGCTCTTCTTCGGTGGTTTACTCAAGTCAGGAGCAGACAGTTTTCTGTCAGTGGTCCACTGCTTATGGAGAAAGCTAATCAGTTAGCTGAAAGTCTTGGACTAACTGAATTCAAAGCCACTGTTGGATGGTTGGAAAGATGGAAGGAGAGGAACAACATAAAATTCAAGAAACAGCATGGTGATGACTTTGGTGCTGAAAATTGGGTTGTTTCAGTTCTTCCTACCATCTCGAACGAGTTTGCATCTCATGACATTTTCAATGCTGACGAAAACAGTCTCTACTGGCGAGCGATTCCTGATGGAACACTTGCATTCAAACAAGCCGAAACTACAGGAAGTAAAACGTCGAAGTACCGACTGATGATCCTCCTTTGCTGCAATATGGATGGGAGTGAGAAGTTGGAACCCTTCGTCATTGGAAAGAGCAAACAGCCCCGTTGCTTCAAGAATGTTAAGCGACTTCCTGTGTCATACGAGGCTAACGCAAATTCATGAAAGACTGGGGAAATTTGGAAGCAGTGGCTAAAGAAGTTAGACACTAGAATGCGGGCACAAAAGCATCAGATTTTGTTGCTTTGTGATAATTGTGCTGCACACAGTGATGATGGCAGGCTGTCTAACGTCAAGGTGGTCTTCCTGCCACCAAACACTACCTCTCTGATCCAACCTATGGATCAGGGCATAATAGCCAATTAAAAAAAACATTATTGGGCTCTTGTGCTACGTCGTCTGATGAGCGTTATGGATGACCAGACTGGCAAGGATAAACGTGCTGTTGAACTGGCTCATAATCTATCACTGTTGGATTCCCTACATATGCAGAAAGAAGCCTGAAATCATGTTACACAGGCAACCATTGTGAACTGCTACAAGCGAGCAAGCTTTGTTAAGGATGTGGAGAGGGATGAAACAGATGCAGCTGTTGCAAACACGTCAGATGAACAGGCTATTGACATCCCAGCCGGTGTTACTGAAGAAGAGTTTCATCACTTCGTAGCTGTTGATTATGATCTACAAACAGCTGACGACAGCACTGATGTCGAGATATGCGCCTACATGCAGGCAACAACGGCTGGTGATGAAACAGATGATGAAATGAGCAGCAAGGCACATGCTGATGAAATTCAACAACTTTCTGTCACTTTTGCAAGAGCGCTGGAGAGTCTCAACACCATGCAGGCCTATCTGGAGGCCACTGGATGTCAGTACTATGACAGTTTTTACCGTCTGGCACACGTAGTCTATGGAACTCACAGACACAATAGTGTACGGAGGACTATGACTGATTACTTCAAGTAAGCCTAATGTCAGTTAACGGAGACTGTATACTGTACGAATAATAAACAGTACTGTACATATGTTTATCAGATGTCAAGCTTCTTTGGATCACAATGGTTAAGTGCACGCCCCGGTTAACTGCATGTATTTCTTTGGTCCCAGACCCTTGCACTTAAGCGGATTGCACTGTATATGGCCGAAACATAGTACTGTCGAGTCTTTGATCAATAAACATTCTTAAGTATCAAGATTGTCTTCTTCGTTTCTGGAGTCCATGGTCAGTTTCCCACTATTCCTTTGTATTTGCTTCTTTTTGTGAGATTTCAGAGTTCTCCGCCTAGGCGGATATCTGCTGGAACCTGATAGTCTTAGCTGCGCATTATCCCCCCTAATACTATAAACTTCAACGTACAATGTGACACTCACTGCACAAAGCTGCACACATAAGTTATGGAACAGTGACAGGTACGCACACAACTGAATTGTTCAATTAGCTGCTAATTGGCATTAACAACCAATCATTGGCTTTAATTGGTGTTAATTGGCGCAAACTGGCACTCATTTGTGATTATCTGTGTAACTACCCTTAGTTGATATTCTAGAAATTGAGTGTGCAAAATCCATACCCACACCCCACCCCCGATTTTCTGCCAGCAGTAGGTAGCACAGAGTACAGTGTCTGGCATTGAATATCCGGTTTCAGTTTTGTCCGCGGCAACTTAACCAGTTAAGCCGATATTCAGCACTAACCGGTTATGTGCTTAGTGGTTAAAGATAGACTTACTATTTATGCGGCCTATTTTAACCTCTAAAGTTAGCCAATTAGCGCTGAATATTCATGCTTAACCAGCTAAGTCACGTGGCATAGCTAGTTAGCAGTTAGCCGGCTGCTAAGTATGAGATTGGCGCCTAAAAAATCAGCACTGAAATCAGTTTCAAATAAATGTATGCTATAATCGGCAGCTATGTTTAGGCGCCGATTATAGCATATGCTTAGTTAATACTTCAGTGCCTAAATCTACACACATCCATTTTTACCAATAAAAATGTGCCATAAATCCTGGCGTGTATAGATTTACGCACACTGGACCATATTCTATAACTAGGCACATAAATTTTAGAACACCTACGAAATGCCCATTTCCCCACCCATATCCATGCCCCTTTTTTGCCTGCACATATTAGAAGTTCAGTGTACATTATTACAGATTATGCTTAGCGAGTTGTTCGCCTAAATTCTAATCAGTGCCAATTAGTGCTCATAATTGCTTGTTAAGTGCTGTTATTGGCGCTCATTAGCTTGTTAAATTATGCGCATTGTTACAGAATCTGCACCGATTTCAGCACCAATCTCTAGGTGCACTATATAGAATCCAGGGTAAGCGCTAATATTCAGTGGAGATAACCAATTATTTTGTGCTAAATATTAACTGTTAGGTAGGTAAGCCCTATTTAACCAGCCAGGAGCCATTCCTGGACGGTTAAATAACGCTATCAGGCCCATAATGCACAACTGCAAGGGGGGGGGCATGGACCTTGGAGGGGCATGGGTGGGTCAGGAATGTGCCTAGCATTTATGTGCGCAGGTTATAGGATATTCATTTATGCACCTGACAGCGGTTAGACATAAACATTTACAGCAGCCATTGAGCTAGCACATAACTGCGGACTTACACTAGTATTCTATAGCTGCAGTCGTGCACGATCACCTTTATAGATGTCGCACTTAGCACCTTTTGAGAATGACCCTTTTACAAGGTAAGCTGCATTGAGCCTGCCATGAGTGGGAAAGCTTGGGGTATAAATGTAACAACAAAAAAATCTGTCACTGTGCACCAGCAGTTAGGTGCAACATGCGCATGCTAATGGCACCTCACTAGCCATGTGCGAGGACCCAAATTTGAGCACCAGAGTATAGAATTGCCACTCATGAAGACAATTTCTATAAGAAGAGCATGTGCAAATGACCAGAATATACACATGTATGTGTGCATGTACACAGGTAAATGCTAATATTCCGGCTACATGACATTCTATAACATAGCACCTGAATTCAACAGTGTATACATTGAAGTTGGGTGTACACATGGGCAGAGTCTGGGTGGATGGTGAATGGGGCTTACAATTTCACGTGTAAATTATAGCATGCTACAATTTACATGTGGTTTTTTTTGCAATCTAGCATGAGTATTAACAGCAACTCTGTGGCTAGTGTAATTTGTCGCACCTAAAATATAGACACGTATTTCACATGCTAGATTATAATCTAGAAAGCAAAATAGGCGCCTACTTTCCTTTATAGAATATGCTCCAAATAACCACGGTTTTATAGAATTACCCTGTGTGTTTATGTGTCTATTGCAGGCAAAGGGAAGGCTGGCCAGGGAAATCCAGACTGTAAGCCTGATGTCATCTTGGAGATGTCTGATGACACCCTTAAGCGAATACTGTCCGGTAACCTCATATGTCTAACAGCCTACTTGACTAGAAAGCTGCGTGTGCATGGTGACATTTCAGCTACTGTAAAATTAGAGGAGGTCTTAAATAAAATAAATCAACAATAATGTGACCAATAATATGACCCTGAAGAGACCATCTAGGCCATGATCACAATCTCACTGAAATACTAGGCACATAAATCCACAGATTGACCAGATCTGGTCACAGTCACCCAGTGTTTGCCTCCTGTTCACCAATCAGAATGCCCAAGAACAGATTTTCTCAGTGGCAGTGGGTTCTGTTAATCCCTCATAAAAAAAACTGAAGGACAGAGAAACTCCTCCATTGCCCTAGCATCTTTCTGCTTTTCATGCTGCTGCAGCCTGAGTCACTCCCTGCCCTGCCTGCCCCAGCCCCTACCGTTGCTGTCCTGCTGGGTTTAAAAAAAAATATTTTATTGAACTTGCAAGGCAAGCATTACAGGTGGTATATACAAGTTTGGTTTTCGGTTGATATACTGCCTTCCAGATGAACCGTTAAAGTGGTTTACATTCCAGGTAGAATTATAAGTAAAAGCAGGAAAGCCGGAAAAAAGTGTTCTGTCATATATTTGGCAAATCCTACATCTCAGGCTCTGGCTCAGAGTACATTCTCATGGTTCTTCCTCCACCCCCATCCCACTCTCTGTTGGAGTTCCTCAGGGATCTGTCCTTGGTCCCCTTCTTTTTTCAATCTACACCTCTTCCCTGGGCTCCCTGATCTCATCTCACGGTTTCCAATATCATCTCTATGCCGACGACACCCAGCTTTATCTCTCCACACCAGACATCACTGCGGAAACCCAGGCCAAGGTATCGGCCTGCTTATCTGATATTGCTGCCTGGATGTCCAACCGCCACCTGAAACTGAACATGGCCAAGACCGAGCTTATTGTCTTCCCACCAAAACCCACTTCTCCTCTCCCTCCACTCTCTATCTCTGTTGATAACACCCTCATCGTCCCCGTCTCATCTGCCCGCAACCTCGGAGTCATCTTTGACTCCTCCCTCTCCTTCTCTGTGCAAATCCAACAGATAGCCAAGACCTGTCGCTTCTTCCTCTATAACATTAGCAAAATTCGCCCTTTCCTCTCGGAGCACACCACCCGAACTCTCATCCACTCTCTCATTACCTCTCACCTTGACTACTGCAACCTACTCCTCACTGGCCTCCCACTTAGCCATCTATCCCCCCTTCAGTCCGTTCAGAACTCTGCTGCACGTCTTATCTTCCGCCAGGACCGATATGCTCATATCACCCCTCTCCTCAAGTCACTGCACTGGCTTCCGATTAGGTACTGCATACAGTTCAAGCTTCTCCTACTAACCTACAAATGCACTCGATCTGCAGCCCCTCCCTACCTCTCTACCCTCATCTCCCCCTACATTCTTACCCGTAACCTCCGCTCTCAAGACAAATCCCTCCTTTCAGTACCCTTCTCCACCACCGCCGCCAACTCCAGGCTCTGCCCTTTCTGCCTCGCCTCACCCCATGCTTGGAATAAACTCCCTGAGCCCATTCGCCAGGCCCCCTCCCTGCCCATCTTCAAATCCTTGCTCAAAGCCCACCTCTTCAATGTCGCCTTCAGCACCTAACCACCATACCTCTATTCAGGAAATCTAGACTGCCCCAACTTGACATTTCGTCCTTTAGATTGTAAGCTCCATTGAGCAGGGACTGTCCTTCTTTGTTAAACTGTACAGCGCTGCGTAACCCTAGTAGAGCCAGTCTCTCTCAGAGAGCTTGTTGACTTTGCTGTCTAATGAGACTGGAAGATACAGGATCAACAGGCTCCTTGTGGACCTCAACACATATCAGATACTTCAAATTTTTCTAAAACCCCATCTGATGTTAAGTAGTAGTAGTAGTAGTAAATACCTTTCGATGGAGACCACATGGCACTGTGTCTCAAAAAATTTCTGGAAAAAAAATTAAGTCTTGAGCAGTTCCAAAAACATGATAAGAGGATGTTATATGGAAGTAAAGAGGGAGAGAACTCCACTACATATGGCCAGTCACAATAAACCTTCCAAGGAAAATTTGGCAGAAAATAGAAACCACAAGTAGGTTTTGTTGCAAGGAGCAAAGTACACAAGTGTTGGAATATAGAATAAAATAATGGACAAGGAATGGTGGATGACCAAGGACATAAGCTTTATAGGCCAATGTAGGATTTTATAAAAAATGTAGAATTCAACAGCTAGCCAGTGTTCTGCCCTCAAGAGTGGAGTAACATGATCAAACTTACGCCTTCCAGAGATTAACTTCACAGTTATATTCTGCATAAACTGGAGACATTTAATTTCCCTCTGATGAAGGTCCTTATAACAGAGCAAAGGATCACAAATTAAAAATACGAAGACAAAGTCAGCATGTACTGCAATACTGGAGAAATGAAAACATAAATGCATTTCCTCATAATATATAAACACCTGCAATGTACTTTTCCCAAAACTAACATATTTCAGTTAATAAATTTAACATTAAATATTTTTGTCTACCTTTGTTGTCTAGATGGGGTTTTTTCCCATTAAGTTCTGCCCAGTTTCTCTTTTCTGCTTTCCTGTCTGTAGTTTGCTAATTCTGTTTCCAGCGGCCACTGTCCATTTGTTCCATTTCCTCACTACACCTACAGTATCTCTGACATATTGATTTTTCCCTTAAAGCTCCCTTGTTTTTCTTTTCTGCCTCTCTGTTCACTTAGATTTCACCAAAAAAGATAGGTGTGGTAGCCGTGTTAGTCCACTCTTAAAGGTTATCAATAGAAATCAAACAAAATAAAACATGGAAAAGAAAATAAGATGATACCTTTTTTATTGGACATAACTTAATACATTTTTTGATTAGCTTTCGAAGGTTGCCCTTCTTCGTCAGATCGGATTTCCGATTTGACGAAGAAGGGCAACCTTCGAAAGTTAATCAAAAAAATGTATTAAGTTATGTCCAATAAAAAGGTTTCATCTTACTTTCTTTTCCATGTTTTATTTTGTTTGATTTCTATTGATAACCAAAAAAGATATAAAGGAATTAGAGAAGGTGCAGAGAAAGGCGACGAAAATGATAAAGGGAATGGAATGACTTCCCTATGAGGAAAGGCTGAGAAGGTTAGGGCTCTTCAGCTTGGAGAAAAGGCAGCTGAAGGGTGATATGATAGAAGTCTACAAGATAATGAGCGGATTAGAATGGACAGATGTGAAGCGTTTGTTTACACTTTCAAACAACAACAAAACCAGGGGACACAAGATGAAGCTAGAATATGGTAGATTTAAAACAAATAGGAGAAAGTTTTTCTTTACTCAGCGTGTAGTTAGACTCTGGAACTCATTGCCGGAGAATGTAGTGACAGCAGTTGGCCTTACGGAATTTAGGGGGTTTGGACAGATTCCTGAGGGAAAAGTCCATTGAACATTATTAAGACATTTTTTTTTGGGGGGGGGGGGGGGGGTTTGCCTGGTTCTTGAAGCCTGGATTGGCCGCTGTCGGAGACAGGATGCTAGGCTTGATGGACCCTTGGTCTTTTCCCAGTATGTACTTATGTACTTATATCTCACTCTACTTCTTTTCACTTTTCATCTATCAACTTTATATTTTCATCTCTCATCCACTAGCTTTCCCAGCCTCCTATTCCATAAATATATAAGTATTGCCATACTGGGACAGACCAAAGGTCCATCAAGCTCAGCATCCTGTCTCCGACAGCACGACTTAGACAAGGCCCCAAAGCTACCACTACCAATAGTGATCAAGGCACATGAGGGCAAACTGCAAAAAGGGGGTAGAGAGCGAGAGAGGGCAAACTGCAGAGGGATGATGCTGATCCCAAGGGACACAGAAAACAGATGCTGAGTACGTGGGGAGATGGAGATGAGGACACAGAAGGGGGATGCTTGACAGGAAAGATACGAACTCAGAAGGAAGACAGGTGGTGGATGTAGAGAGAGAGAACAAATGTTCAAAGGACTGGAGACCTTGCAAAGAAAGGAGAAATATACAGAGAAATGCAATGGAGATATCCTGGGTCTAAATCAAATAAAACAATAAAATGTACAAACAACTAAAGGTAGGAAAAAAGTATTTTAATCTGAATTTATTAACTGGAATGTCAGCTTTTAAAAGTGCATATCTCTGATATTTTGTATTTCAGTTTCTATTTCACTAGTATTGCTGTGCATGGAGAGTCTGATTTGTTGAGGTTTCCAGTTCAGTTTTATGCCTTCATATCTCTATTACTGATCTGTTTTAGATTTGTCGGGGGTCTTCTATGCTTTGCAGGTGTGACTTTGGTGCAGTATTCTGTTAGCATGTAGTTTCTGTCCAGAGATGTTATAGCAGTCCTATTTATTTTGTTTTCTCACTAGGTGGTGTATTCGTGTTTTAGGGCCCAGTGTAATATTTACAGCACCGCCTTTTTACACACTTTTGAATCCTGGGAGTTAGTGAAGTTCCAACTGTGTTTTTGCACAGGTTTGTGCAAATTGTTTTGCAGTGGATGGATTGTGTGTTAGCCTTACTGAGATCACATCAAAACTTTGTTTGTCTTAACATCAGATGGGGTTTTAGAAAATTTTGAAGTATCTGATATGTGTTGAGGTCCACAAGGAGCCTGTTGATCCTGTATCTTCTAGTCTCATTAGACAGCAAAGTCAACAAGCTCTCTGAGAGAGACTGGCTGAAGGCTGGTAGGAAGTGATGGGGAGTGGAAGAGATTGGCTGAGGGTTGGTAGGATGTTTGAGAGATATAGAGGGGATAGTCTGGCTAAGGACAGGTGGAATATGTGAGAGAGGGGGTAGACTGGCTGAGGGCAGGTAGGATGTGTATGAGTTAATGGGGAGAGGGGTTCACTTGGCTGAGAGCATATGGTTTGTGTGTGAGAAAGAGAGGGAGGGAGGGAAGACTCTATGGAAGTATAGGCATCATCTACAAATACTTTTTTCTGCTTTAATTCAATTACTGCCTCTGACCACTCTAGGCCCTTCCCTCTGCCATACTGAAACACTGTAAAGTGAGGGCCTGGGAAATATTACAGCATGTTGCCAGATACAGAAAAGGGAATAAGGTATACATATTAAGGTCTTCCAGTCTCTTCTCATACATCTTTTGATGCAAACCCTGTACCTTTTTGTCACTTTCCTCTGAACCTCTTCTTTTTATTTCCTTGGAGAGATATGGAGGGGCATAATCGAACGAAAACGTCTATCTCCATGGGCGTTTATCTCCGAGAACGGGTCCGTGAAGGGGCGGACCGAACCGTATTTTCGAAAAAAAAAAAAAGACGTCCATGTTTTATTCGACAATTTGTGAGCTGGGCGTTTTTGTTTTTCAGTGATAATGGAAAATGAAAGCGCCCATCTCAAAAACGAATAAATCCAAGGCATTTGTTCGTGGGAGGGGCCAGGAGTCGTAGTGCACTGGTCCCCCTTACATGCCAGGACACCAACCGGGCACCCTAGGGGGCACTTGTACAAAAACAAAAAAAAAGGTAAAAGAGCTCCCAGGTGCATAGCACCCTTCCCTTGTGTGTTGAGCTCCCCAAATCCCCCTTAAAACCCACTGCCCACAAGTCTACACCATTACTATAGCCCTAAGGGGTGAAGGGGGGCACCTACATGTGGGTACAGTGGGTTTGGGGGGGTTGGACAACTAAGCATTAAGCAGCACAATTGTAACAGGTAGGGGGGTTGGGCCTGGGTCCACCTGCCTGAAGTCCACTGCACCCCCTAACAACTGCTCCAGGGACCTGCATACTGCTGCCAGGGAGGTGGGTATGACATTTGAGGGTGAAAATAAAAAGTTGTGAAACATCATTTTTTGTGGTGGGAGGGGGTTAGTGACCACTGGGGGAGTCAGGGGAGGTCATCCCTGATTCCCTCTGTTGGTAATCTGGTCATTTAGGGCACTTTTTGGGGCCTTATTCGTGAAAAAACAGGGTCCAGGAAAAGTGCCCTAAATTCTAGCTACAAACGCATACTTTTTTTCCATTATCGGCGAAAGGCGCCCATCTCTGTTCGGGTGATAACCACGCCCCAGTCCCGCCTTCACCACGCCTCCGACAACTTTGTACGCTTCTGCGATGGAGTGCAGTTGAAAACGTCCAAGTTCGGCTTTCGATTATACCGCGTTATTCATTTTTGGGAGATAAACGCCTATCTCCCGATTTAGGTCGCAATATAGGCGTTTTTGTCTTTCGATTATAAGCTGGATGGCCTCCCAAACTGAACACAATGCTCCAAATGAGGCCTCACCAATGATTTGAAACCACTTTGATTTATCTACAACTAGAGGTGATATAGTAAACCAATAAAAGATAAACTTGTACAGAAGCATCAACACATTGTTTTGCAGCCTTGAGATCCTCAGACAATCACCCCAAGGTCCCTCTCCTGATCCATGCACATCAGTCTCTCACTCCCTAGTGCATACTGCTCTTTTAGATTTCTACACCACATGCATTACTTTGCACTTCTTTGCATTACATTTTAACTGCCAAGCATTAGACCATTCTTCTCATTTTTGTAGATCTCTTCTCATGTTGTTCACTCCCTCAAGGATGTCTACTCTGTGTCAAATCTTGGGGTCATCCACAAAAAGGCAAACGTTCCCTTCTAATCATTCAGGAATGTTGCTCACAAATATATTGAATAGAAACAGCCCCAGTACAAATCCTTGAAGCACTCCACTACTTACCTTTCTAGCCCCTGAATAAATTCTATTTATCACCACTCTTTATCTGTCAATCCATTTCCAATCCAGTCCACTTTGAGTTCTAACTTTAGCTACCAAGTTTATTCAAGAGTCTCCTATGCGAAACTGTGTCAAAGGCTTCACTGAAATCCAAGTAGACTACATCTAACACATCCACAATTTAATTCTCTGGTCATCCAGCCAAAGAAAAAATAAAAAGATTTGTTTGGAAAAACTTTCCTTTGTTAAAACCATGTTGTCTTGGATTTTGTAACCCACTGGATTCCAGGAAATTTATTATCCTTTCCTTGAGCAGCACCTACTTAACCTTAGGCCTACAGTTTCCCAAGTCTTCCCTGTCTCCATTTTTGTGACGAGAGACCATATCTGCTCTTCTCTAGTCCCACAGAACCACTCCCATATCCAAGGACCTGTTAAACAAATCTTTAAGAGTACCAGCCAGAACCTCTGTGAACACCGTCAAAATTCTGGGATGGATCTCAACTGGCCCCATGGCTTTGTCTATGTTCAGTTTTTCAAGCTCATAAACACTTTCTTCCATGAACAGTGCAATATCTACTTCATTCTCAAATGTATTTTTATCAATGACTGAAGTCCTTCTCCAGGATTTTCTTCCATAAAGACAGAAGTATTTCTTAAGCAAGTCTGCTTTTACCTCATCACCTCTCTACATAGTAGTTCACAACATCCTTTAGTCTTACAATTCTGTTTCTAGCTTTCTTCTATTCACTAATATACACCTAGATCCTTTTCTTGGGCGGTGATTCCTAATGTGGATCCTTGCATCATGTAGCTATTTTTTGGGTTCCTCTTTCCCACATGACTCACTTTGCACTTGCTCACATTAAAAGTCATCTGCCATTTGGATGCCCAGTCACATACAAACATAAGTGTTGCCATACTGGGACATACCGAAGGTCCATCAATTCCAGCATCCTATTTCCAACAGTGGCCAATCCAGGTTACAAGCACCTGGCAAGATCCCAAAACAGTACAATATATTTTATGCTAAATAGGCAGTAGATTTCCCCCAAGTCCATCTTAATATTGGTTTATGAACTTTTCTTTTAAGAAGCTATCCAAACCTTTTTTAAACACTGATAAGCTAACTGCTTTTACTACATTCTTTGGCAACAAATTCCAGAGTTTAATTACACATTGAGTGAAAAATATTTTCTCTAAATTTTTTCAATCTCATAAGGTCCTCTTCCCATTTTTCATGATCCTCTTGTGATTGAACAACTTTGAATAACTTTGTGTCATCAGCAAATGTAATTACCTCACTAGTTATTCCCATCTCTACATCATTTATAAATATGTTTAAAAGTAGCACTCTAAACACAGACCACTGGGTAACCCCACTATGTACTCTTTTCCATTGAAAATACTGACCAATTAACTCTGCTCCGTTTTTTTTTTATTACATTTGTACCCCGCACTTTCCCACTCATGGCAGGCTCAATGCGGCTTACATGGAGCAATGGAGGGTTAAGTGACTTGCCCAGAGTCACAAGGAGCTGCCTGTGCTGGGAATTGAACTCAGTTCCCCAGGACCAAAGTCCACCACCCTAATCACTAGGCCACTCCTCCAATCTTTTTACCAGTTTTTACTCCACAATAGTTCATTACCTCCTATCCCATGACTTTCTAACTTCCTCATTAGGTACTTTGTCAAATGCCTTTTGAAAATCCGGATACTCAATATTGACCAGCTCACCTTTATCCACGTTTATTCTCACCTTCAAAGAAATATAGTTGACTGGTGAGGCGAGATTTCTCTTGACTAAATCTATTGGCTTTGTCTCATTAATCCTTGCTTTTGTATATGCTCTGTAATTTTGTTGTTTATAGATAGTATAGTATGTACCATTTTGCCCCGCACCGACACCAGGCTCTCCGGTCTATATATAACAAATGGGGCAATTTCGAGATCTGGCCTCTGACATTCAGTTTCTAAGGAATACATAAGTACTGTCTGGTAGAAGTTGCTGAGTTCTTAAAAGGACATTTGCACCTCTGGTCTTACTTTTAATGTTAATATTCCAGGGGTAGGGAGGGGGGAGGAATGGGAGAGGAGGAGCGTTGGCTTGGGACTGGAGGGGAGGGAGAGGTGAAGGTGGGGGTGGTTTTTTTTATTTTTTTTGGGGGGGGGGGGTGGTATGGTTTGAGAGGTTTAGATTGTCCTTTATGATTGGAGACAGCTGAACTGATTTTCAGTGACAAGTGCTCTCTTCTTTGCTTTGAATTGCTGATGTACTGGTTGCCATAAAGGTGAGGATACATTTTAAATTGTTACTTCTTTTTAAGATTTTATATGGTTTAGATCCAGAATATCTCTGAGGCATAATTTCTATTTTTCTGCTACAGTATTACCTTCTGACCAGGAAGTTAGATTGTGTATTCTAACTAAATCAGCCTGTCAAAAATCAATTACTAGGCAAAAAACGCAGGAACCCTGCATTTTGGAACTAATTACCATGCCATATTTATAATATAAATTGTTATAACGCTTTTAGGAGCACAATTAAAGGTTTTCTTGTTACTCTCTTCTTGGCAGATGTTTCATGTTACAGAATAAAAATGTATAATTTCTTTTTTTATTAAGGAAATGTTTTGTTTCAACAAGGGTTTACCTCATTGTTTCTTTTCTTCTTGATGAAATCTGCCTGGAGCCTCTTTTCGGTAAAGCAGAATAGAAATACCAAGATTAGATTAGATTAAAAATTGAGGGGGTGGGGGGGGGGGGGGGAGAAGAGCACTGAATAGATGGGGAGAGTAAAGAAGACAGATAAGAGAGTTGCAAGTGAGATTAGAGAAGGCGGAAGAGGAGGAAAGGTGGCTTGGGCAGGGAGAACAGAGAAGTCAGCAGGACAGGTAGCAAGAGGAAGAAAACAGAGGTGGAAAGGAGAGGAAAAAGAAGAGGGAAGAGATGTAAAAGATTAGAATGATCAGTTTTAGGTTTTGGTCGTTCATTTCCTTTTCTGTTGCCTGTAGCTCTGCTCCAGCCATCTCCAGTTCTACCACTAGCAGAGACATCGCTATTTATCAATGCTCGAATGTACAGCTGCTCCCTTGCACATATAAAAAGTGCTATTTTGGTATTTTTGGGAGAAATCAGCATCAAGTGCTGGACAGAGACAGTACATACATAGTACCTTGTCAGAATGCTTCTGCCCCAAACCTAATAATTACTTTCTCAAGGACTTTGGACATAAAGGTAAGGTTGGAGATAGGCCGATAATGACTAGCTATTGCAGGATCTAACATAGCTTTCTTCAGACTGGGACGAACAATAGCTAATTTCCAAAGGTCTGGGAACTGGCCAGTAGGCAGGCTTAAATTAATCAGTAACAGAAATGTAGGAAGCAAATCTAAAGCAGGGTTTTTTTTTTTAAACCAGGATGCAGGAATTGGATCAGCTTGACAGAAGGTAGTCCTCATTGAGGACATTATGGCTTTCAGAGACTGGAGGGATTGTGGCTGGAAAGTCGTCCAGAGAAGCCAGATCGGGGTAGAGGAAGAACCATCTCTGATGGAGAAATTGGTAGAGGTGGAAAGGGACTGAGAGGAGACTCAATCAATCCGCAGAGGGAATAGGGTAAGATACAGTAAAGGTTGATGGGGACAGCATTTGTTGATAGATTGAAAAGAGGTCTCTTGAGGGATTGGGTGATTTCAAAAGTCTCTCGGAAATATAAGACTTTTTTGCCCTCCTAAGGTGAAGGTTAAATTCATGATGGACAGCCCTACATTTCTGTGACAGATTTAGACCTTTTCCAGAGCCTCTCTGCATGACGATACTGATTTAAGTAAAGAGATTAATGGAAAACATATGAGATAGATTTGCTTGCACTGCCTTCTTGGTATGCAAATTTCTCTCATGCATATTGTGGCAAAATAGTTATTGTGTAACCTCAATATAGAGAGAGAGCTCAGCAGGTGGTATATAATGCATATTCATTATGGATATCCTGAAAACAACAGGCCAGGTGGCCCCTAAGGACCAGTCTGAAAGCCATTTCTATAAAATAGTGCTTACGTGAATTAGCATGTAATTGCAATGGGATGTACATATGGGCGGAGCATGGGAGGGGCACAGGCATGTCTCCCAGAAAATGTGCATCACTTTCAGAATAATGTCAGTTGTGAACAGATCATGGAATATAACAGAATGTGTGTGCACAGATATACAGACTTGGGGCTCAGCACACCCCCGGTGTGGCAACCAATACAGGGCGCCAAGTAACAGAATTGCCTCCTACGGTAGTGTGCTTCTGCAAAACAGTGAACCAATTACTTTTTAATCATTTTATCTGAAGAACATCATATGGTTACCAATTAAATGAAAAACCCTATCAAATGCTATCAGTCATGACAAAAATGTAAACATGTATGCAGAGTTTCAAGAGGTTTGAACAAGACCTGGATCATCAAAATTATGCACCAGATGGAATTGAGAGCCTCTGCTCATCCCTGGAAATGAATGTTTATTATAAATTTATAAAACCATTTTTTCCAGCTAACAGATCAAAGGGGTATACAAAATAAAAATAAAGCAGACATCACAACATATCATAGAAGGGAACACCCTCATAAAATAGGAAAGAGACTCTACACAGCAGAACAAACATATATGTATAAAATAAATAAAATAGATCTACTTTTGGGATTCACCAGCAACTTGTAACCTAGGTTGCCACTGTTAAAGACACAATGATTATCTCAATGGACTTGGGTTTGACCCAGCCTGGATTTTCTTATATTGTTATAACTTTCTATGGGCCCTGTTTACTAAGGTGTGTTAATGTTTTTAGCAGGCCTATAGGTGCCTATTGGGATATTGTAGGCATGTACATGTTTAACGCACCTACACTGCTGCTTAATAAACTGGGCCCTATATTTGCTATATATAACATAGGATTTACTTTTTTGAAGGGGTTTTAGCTTTCTGTGCATACAATATTGCCGTTGTGTTTCTGAATTTTCATTGTATTTATGATGACGTTAGATGTTTTTAGTTAATATTATGTATGCTTTATTGTGTACTGCCTAGATTTGTAGATAGTGTGATATATCAATTGTTTTGAATAAATTAAAAAAGTCAATAAATATATTTTCCTGTTCAGAAGTGCTGCCAGCTGAGTTTCTAAGTCTGCATGAGAACGACAACCAGTCCTAGGTTTTTCTAGAGCCTTCTGTGTTAGTGATTTCTCCCCAAAATACTATCAAGTGCTGGACAGAGATGGTACATACATAGCACCTTCTTAAGATTAATTCTGTACCAAACCTAAAAACATCTTTAATTGAACATTGTTATCTATATAAAATCATTTTTTGCTCAACCATTAGGAACACCATGTATAAAGTGTCCTCTTGCTTCTTTTGTACTCATGATCTTGCTGAGTTTATAACCTTTACCGCAAAACAATCTTTCGGCACAATGGGGTACTTAGACTTGTTAGAAAATTGGGCAAGACCTCAAATCTATGACACTGAGCATGAGAAGGTCCGTTGGCAACACTAGCTAGAATTGGTTTGAGGGTGCCCCTTTGAAGAATGGAACTTGTTCCTGGTTCCCCTCTGCAGTTTCCATTCTTGCCTCGTGTCATGGCTTGGAAAGGACTCAAAGAATTTGATGTAAGAGGTGTATCATCGTCGCGTCATTGCCTTGAAGACCTCCTCTATTTTCAAGGTGGTCCTTAAGTCTCCATGCACAAGCAGTCTTCCGCTCATGTATGCTCCCAAAGGTCGGAGGTCACCGCAAACCATAGCCTGAAGGTCAGCTTCTGCCATTTCCAGGATTACATCAGGTTTGTGTTCAGGTTCTCCATAGCCAGCCTTTCCTTTGCCTGCAAAGGACACACAAACACATACAAAGAATAGCAGGAGATGAGCTAATAAGCAGGAGATATGACTCAGTGCCACCAAAGGTGCCAAATTCAGCTTTTAGATAAATATTTTGGTGAAAGACTGAAAACCAGGGAAAACAGATCCTTAATGCGTGTTACATGGCAATAAAATCAATTATTTTATGCAATGCACATTAGTTTAATTTATTGCAGGATACATAATAATTAGATGCAAACACATGCAAAACACCTCATTATTATATAAATTGACTAATGCAGCTTGAGATAGTAGTATTTATACCTGAATGTAAAGTTACTCACCTGTAGCAAGTGTTCTCCGAGGACAGCAGGACATATGTTCTCACACGTGGGTGATGCCATCCACAGAGCACCAATAAGGAGAAAATCCAACATTCAATTCTAGAAACTTTTGGCAGGCCCTACAGCACGTGCACATGTGCCTTCCCAGCTGCCTGACTCACACAGGACCCACAGTTGGCTAAAAAGCATAAAGAATTCAAGTCCTAGGGGAGGTGGGAGGGAATGTGAGAACAGCTGTCCTCTAAGAGCACCTGCTACAGGTGAGAATCTTTGCTTTCTCTGAGGACAAGCAGGATAGTATGTACTCACATATGGGAAGCCCTAGCTACCAGGCTCATGGGAAAACAACAAGCAACAGTCAATAAGAACTTACAAAGGCAAGACCAACCAGAACCAATAACTTTTAACAACATAAAAAAGCCAAATGTGACGGTATGCCTAGAACAGAAATGAATGGGCCTACTGGTGGAGTTGGATTCAATAAACCAAAATAAGTTCTGCAGAACTGCTAGTTCCTACAAAAAATATTCAGGGTGAGGTCGTTGTAGACCAAGTATCTGCTCAACCTTTGGATTTGAATAATATTTCAGTTATTCTTGAAGAATCTATTACTGACTCAACCGCGACATCTACATTATTAGTGCCTATGATTTTTGAGCAAGATGTAAATTCAATTGTGAAGCAATATTTTAGTCACTCTCAGGACTTGTTTCATGGGCAGAAACTTTGGATATACCCAGATGTAGCTAAGGTTACACAAATCTCCTCAATGGAGGCTGATCTCAAGCTATTGACGCCACCATGGCTTTTGACATTGTGAGCTGTGACATGACCCACCAGAGTCAGCCCAGCTTGAGCATAACTGAAGGAGATGAAATCTGCTAGCACATTGGATAAGGTGTGTTTACCTATGGCTGCCCCCATCCTGTCTGGGTCAAAAGAAAGAAAAAGCTGGGTGGACTGTTTATGGGCTTTAGTCCACACCAGATAGAAGGCTAAGGCTCACCTGCAGTCCCAGGTGTGCAGTGTGCTTTCACCAGGACGTATGTGGAGAACTATACTATTAAGAAGAAATTTTGGGTAAGGTGGATCAGCTACTAGGGCCTGAAGCTCACTGACCCTGTGAGCTGAATTGACTGTCAACAAAAATAAAGACCTTTTAGGTCAGGTACTTCAGACAGCAAAAGTCAAATGGCTCAAAAGGAGCTCTGAACAGGTGAGTAAGGATGACGTTAAGGTCCCATGATACAGTCAGAGGTTTGATGGGGGGACTTTGTCAGAAGCAAATCTCGCATAAAACAAATAACTAGAGGCTGTACAGAGATGGGTTTACCCTCTACATGGTGATGGTAAGCGCTGATTGCACTGAAGTGAACCCTTACAGAGTTGTTTTTAGATGCAGAAGGTATTAGTGGAATCTTTTCTGGAAGCCAGCAGGACCTTGAAACACCCTCAAGCAGTTGAAGGGATTCAAATTCTACACTCTCAATATCCAAGCCATGAGGACTTAGGATAGGAGGTTGGGATGCAGAAGAGATCCCTCATTCTGTGTGATAAAGGTCGGAGAACACTCAAATCCCCAAGGTTCTTCGGAGGAAAACTCCAGGTCTTGGCCAGTAAGGCGCGATGAGGATCACAGTATACTGCTTGAGTTTCTGCAGAGTGTTCCCGACCAGAAGGATGGGAGGATATGCATACAGAAAACCTTTCCCCTAATCTAGAAGAAAGGCATCTGATACTAGTCTGTCATGCAAACTGAGTCAGGAGCAGTACTGAAAGACTTTGTTGTTGAGATGAGTGGCAAAAAGATCCACCAAAGGGATCCCCACTCTCAGAAGATCTTCCAGATAATGCTCATACTGACAGACTACTCATGCGGTTGCATCACCTGGCTCAACCTGTCCGCTGGACTTTTGTCTTTGCCCATCAGGTATGTGGCCCTGAGTACCATGCCATGGCTGGAGGCCCACTGCACATTCCAACTGCTTCCTGACACAAGGGGCAGAATCCTGTAACCCCTCCCCCCGCTTGTTGATGTAGTTCATGGTAGCTTAATTATCTGTTTGGATTAGAACTATTTGGTTCAACAGCTGATCTCTGAAAGTCTTTATAGTGTTCCATATTGCCCACAGCTCTAGGAGCTTGCTGTGAAGTTCAGTCTCCTGAGCAGACCAGTGTCTCTGGGACAGGAGCACCCAATCCTAGGTTGGATGTATCTCTAGTCAGAATTTTCTAGGAAGGAGACACCAATTGCCCATATAACCGCTTTAGGGTTATCATATAGGGCACGGACTGCACTACTGATATCCCTGGACGTTTCCTCCAAGTTTAATTCAGTAGATGTCACTATGTTATTGCTTAGGTTGAAACAGCTAGGAGTGGTTGGTAAAGTTTATGAGTGGTTTGCCTCCTATTTGTCTGGACATGTCATACAGGTTCGTAGTGGGGGAAAGATCTCAGAACCTATTGTAGTTCAAAGAGGGATGGAACGGCTCTTTCTGCTCTTTCATTTAGTACTACATGGCCCCATTGTGTCGGGTGTTTGACCACCATCTTTATGCTGACAATGTTCAGGTTTTTTTTACCCAAAAGTCTTGTGGGGGTTAGATCTGTCGAGTCAGATATCAATATATATGAATTGTACAGGTGACTGGATCGCTGTGAACAAGCTTACCTTGAATTTGGAGAAAACTGAAATCATGGTTGTGGGAAGAGTATTGGATGAGAGATGGCAGCAGACAGTACAAGTAGGTGGATTTGAGGTGCCTGTTAGAAGTGAAATGAGGTTGTTAGGGGTGCTGCTGGATGCCCATCTCACAATGCAAGATCAGATTGGAAATGTGATACGTGCATCTTTCCATCAGTTGCATTTACTATATCGATTAAAGCCAATGCTGAAGGAAGTGACGTCAGCCCAGTGAATGGCTGCCTAAGAAAGTAGCGCGGCACACTGCACTTCGTTGAGGGGAATCAAAAAGGATCTTAAATTAATGCACACTGAATTTTCAGTGCTAAGTATGGAACTAAGATGGAAGCTTATTGATCTTGGAAAACGGGCTGAGGAGGCAGAAACGCGTTTTGATGAGTACATCAAGGTGCTCCAGACTGGGATAGGAAAATGTAGGAGGACAAGGCTGCGACAACACATATTTTAGATAAACTTGAGGACTTGGAGAATTGAAGCCACCGGAGGAACCAGCGCTTTGGATCCTGAAAGATCCAGAGTACTTGAATTCTGAGGAAGTGGTACAAAAAAAATCATAAGTCAGCTGTTATCTATTGAAACAGCTGATGGATCACGCAGTAATCAACTGGAGAGAGCTCACCGTGCTCTGGGCCGTGCCCGGTCTAATCAGCCGAAGGACATTATAGCGTGTTTTATGACTTTAAATTAAAAGAAAGGGACCTTACCAAAGTGCACACAGCTGGGACATTTGAGTGGGACACCTTTCCCATTACTATCTATCAGGACCTTTCCATGATAACTTTGAAGCGTCTGAGAGAAATGCGCCTGCTGATGCAATACCTTTGGGAAAAAGGGATCTGATACTGCTGGCAGAACCCCTTTGCATTATCCTAGTACCAGGAGGGCAAGTTGTTCCAAATTTAAATTGTGGTGGAAGCACAGGCAGTGCTTGCCCCGGAAGGTTGCTTGAAACCTCGCACTAAGGGATGCCAGACTTTGCTATTACCGGAGCATCCTAAATGGCACAGTGGTCAAGGGTGGCTGAAGAGACAACTTTCAGAGAAGATGCTCCCAGAGCATAGAACCACCTGAGAGACAGCTATGAGAAGTAATTTATGAGACAGTTTCTGATTTGACACCAGGAGTGATGGATCACGCAATTCTCTTTAAACTGTTGGTTAATACAATGATGTGATGACAGTTTCATCCTCTTCGTGACACCTTGGCATCTCTGTTTGATAGCCGGAGTGTTACAGTTTGGTTATGGGGAATGGGGAGAGGTGGGATGGGGTTGGGGTGGTCTATAAAGGTTATCATACTGTTCTGTTTCTTTGATTTTGATGCTTATCTGGTTGCTGTGCATTTGTATGAGGGAGGGTGGTTTGGGAGATGGGGACTGGATATATGCTTTCCTGAATTATGGCTATGGTGAATTTGGTCTATGTATCCTTAAATGTTATGGATCTGAATACCCTGTGTAAGCGTTGACTCCTTTTTAAGGAGCTGACATAATTGAATGCAGGGATGGGATTTGTGCAAGAAACACACTTGTTGCCCACACATGAAAAGCTTCTATCGCACAGGGAATTCCCTACTATTTTGTGCGCGTCTAGCAAGATGCAGCAAAAGGTTAAGGGAGTTCTTATAGTCCTGTCTAACCATTTTCCTTGGTATATCAGAGAGTTGGTTCTGGATACTGGTTAAGGTGCAACTCAGTGGACAGCTATATATGCTTCTTAATGTTTATGCACCCAATGCTGACCATAGTTTGTTTTTTGATAACCTGAATACAGTGTTACTCAATTATGGGGAGAGAAGACTATTGCTGAAGGAGGGGACTTTAACCTTACCCTTCATCCTTCCCTACATAATTCTAATTCTAAGATACCCTATGCCTGATCAGACAGAGAGCATTTGAGAACTTTTTTGCTCCCCTGGGGCTTGCTTGACCTGTGGAGACTGTATGTACTATCTGACAAAACAAGTACAACTGTCATGCCAAGAAAGATTCTTTAATCTGAAAAAGAGGGAGAGAATAACTGGAAATAGGTAAGGAAATTGAAATAAAGAACAAGAAAGGAACAGTGAGATGGAAAAGAAAAACAGGAATAAATTTATGGGATAGATGAATAACAGCACCTCCTACCTGCTGCTAAACCAAGAGTCATTTTCGAAGCATCTAATTTCAGCTATAAGGTATGATACAAGAGAAAAGCAGGAAGAAGAGGACCCGTTGGTTATCTTCTTCATCTCAACTTAAAAGTAACAACATTTGTGGGTTTAGATCAGAAAAATCTGCCAGCAGATCTTGCACCTCACCTTTACCGTATCTCAAATTAGTGGAATTAGAAAACGTTCAAAGAAGAGCAACCAAAATGATAGGATGGAACTCCTCTCATATGAGGAAAGGCTAAAAAGGTTAGAGCTCTTCAGCTTGGAAAAGATATGGATGAGGGGAGATATGATTGAGGTCTACAAAATCCTGAGTGGTGTAGAACGAATAGAAGTAAATCAATCTTTTACTTGTTCCAAAAGTACAAAGACTAGGGGACACTCAAGAAAGTTACATGGAAATACTTTTAAAACAAATAGGAGGAAATATTTTTTCACTCAACGAATAGTTAAGCTCTGGAACATGTGGTAACAGTGGTTAGCGTATCTGGATTTAAAAAAGGGTTGGACAAGTTCCTGGAGGAAAAGTCCACAGTCTGCTATTGAGACAGACATGGGGAAACAACTGCTTGCTCTGGAATTTGTAGCATGGAATGTTGCCATGATTTGGGTTTCTGCCAGGTACTTGTGACCTTGCTTGGCCACTGTTGGAAACAGGATACTGGGCTAGATGGACCACTGCTCTGACCCAGTATGGATACTCTTATGTTTGCAAGATCTGTCTCCTGGAATATGTTAATTTTGCAGCAAGCAGGAGATGCAACTGCTTTTCAGAATAAGAAAACATTGCCATACCTGTTGTGAGATCCAGGAAGTAGGTTTTCCGCTCTCCCTCAGGGCAAATAATGTTGAACTGGTAGCAAGCACCCACGTGACTAACCAAGGACTCAGACAGGAAGAGCTCCACGGCGGAGATCATCTCATCTGCACTAAGGTCAGCCTTGCAGGAGACAGGTACCACTGAAGGAGGGTCCAGCTCATTCAACAGCTCAACATTTTCACCTGCAATACAATGGCAGAGAAGTAATTTGAAAACCAATGATAAAGACTAGCGGCATGGCAACACTGGAAGCCCAGGAGTACTACAGCATCTTGCAACTTGTCAGGTAATGGATCCTGAGCAAACCATGGAGAACAAAGCTGCTTACCTATAATATGGGCTCTCCATGAACAGCAGGATAAATCAGCCACACATAGGTAACATCACCACATGATGGCATCAGCACAGTTTTTCTCTTCTAGAGCCCAGGAAAGCCTGGAAAGTGTATGCCAGTCACTTCTCCTCATCACTCTTTTGTATAGCTGGAAAACAGTATCTTGCTTCAACTGTAGGGAGAAGGTGGAAAGGATTGTGTGGCTAATTTATAGTCCTGTCCATAGAGACCCCGTCATACAGGTAAGTAACTTCACTTTCTCCATGGACAAGTAGGATCCAATTAGCCACAAACAGGTTACTCCCAAGCTGAGAATGCAAGAGGATGTGATATTCCAAATGTTGATTAGTACTCTTTGCAACCTGGATACTGTTGCTGTGGTAAGTTGAAGCAAGTCAGGCAAATACACTTTAGAAGACTTTATATTACTGACTACCACTGTCTGCCTTGAAGATGCCAATAATTGTAAAGAAGCAGAGATTGACTAGGGCTGTGACCATCAGTTGCATTAAAAGCACTTTTATATATTTCCGAATCAGGTATCAAAAGTATGGATGTGGTCATCAGCCTCAACTGACACATTTGTACAAATTTTCAGTTTAGACACCAAAATCAATTTGGTTGGAATTCAACATAGTGTAGCTGCCCTATCACCATCATGCAAAGGGTTAACTTATCTCTGCATAGCTTTTAGATGTTCCTTATATGTAGGGCTTGCTTCTATTGAGGCCAACCATGGTCTGAAAGAGTATGACAGGCATAATGGTACAATGATGGCAGAGGAGCAGACACCGGCTACGACTTTGGCCCACACTCACATAATATATGCAATCAACCATGCATTTAAAAGGGAGATGAGAATTAGTAGCATAAGTAGCAGTATACAACTGCAGACGAAGGTGTGGAACTGTCCTATGCTCATTTTGTTATGTTACTGAAGTCAGAGATGACTTTCAGTAAGAAATGTAGATGGATTCTAAAAACAATGGTACAGTGGTAAAACTGTGAATAATGCCAATAACAACCAGAGCTTGTGACTCGTCCTGCTAATGAGGGAAATGTAAGTTCAGAGAGTAGGAAGGGCAGCAGACGATGTCCGAACTATCACCATTATTAAGTATCCAAGACTTGAAACGAGTCATGTTTTGGCCCGCAAGGGCCTTCCTCAGGAGTCTTCAGTTGGATGTATGTTGATATCAAGCTAAACGCAATGCGATACAGGTAATGTTTAATATTTGTTTTAAATTTACTACACTGTAGTTTCATCGCATGCCGTTCCCATGGCTAAAAATCAGAAGTGGCAAAGAAAAGGTGAGTGTGCAGTGGGGGATTGGGGGCAGAGTAAAAGGAAGAGTGTACCATGGGGGGGGGGCTTAGGGCAGACAAAAGGGGCGAGTGTGTCATTTGGGGGGGGGGGGGGGGGGGTCCCAGGGTTTTCTTCCATCTGAGCACGGTAAGGGAATAGCAGCAATGCTCTGGGTGTGCCAGGTTTTTTTTTTTTTTTTTGGAGAGCCTGGTCAATTAGGGCACTTTACTTGGCTTATTTGTTCTAAAAACAGGTCTAGCTCAAAACATCTTAGTTTCAGTCCTGGACATTTTTGTTTTGTTCCATTATGACTGAAAAACGTCCAGGTCTTAGGAATGCCTAAATCATCCCCCTGAGATCTGGACACACTGCAGGAGAAAAACATCTGGAAAATGGGTTTCAAAAATACTGATTTGGATATTTTTGTAAGAAAAATGTCCAAATGCTGCTTTATGCCACTTTTAACACATTTTTCTCTTTTGAAAATGAGCCCCAAATTATAATGCTTATCAAAAATGAAAGAAAAACACCCCACAAGTTTGCACAACACTCACCAGCATCAGGCTTTTCATTTTGCTCTGAGCTTTGATTGGCTACTGCCAGACTGTTGTTAAGGAAGTGCATTGCAAGTTGCTGAATGGGGCCAACCAGCCCTTCCAATCCTGGAACAGTAGGTGGTACAATCAGAGGCCCAGGGACAAAGTCTTCAGGTGGCTTCAGCACTGCCTCAAAAATCAACTCAACTCGATCTACTTCTAGGCCCCAGAACTTGGTATTTTCATTGAGGTCAACCTGAAAAATGTAAGTTGACAGTAGCAGTGCTAAATCCATAATGGACAAGTCTTGGACAACAGCAGAGAAGGCAGGAGGATGCAAAAAACAGTAGGAAAGCATACATTCTGCTAATGAACATGCACCTTCTACTTTGCTGTTGCTAATGCCTCTCATCTTGTGATCTGTATCTTCTTTCCACGCTCACCCACACAGATTATATGGTAGCTGAGCTGGAACCAATCAGGCTACAACTCCTCTTAAACCAACCAAGCTGACATCAGTGGGATAGTGATAGTCAGGTACTATCTGCTGAGATCACTAAGCAGTCAGATGTTTGGACAGCATGAGTTCTAGTAGCTGTTTACAAAAGTTGGTGTTAAACAGCAGAGGGCACTGGGTGTTGGATTAGGTATGGGAACTTATATATCTATCTACTTAGGGTAGTAGAGAACCACAGAGGAAGACAACAGGGAACTACAGTGTTGAGATAGTTTCTGAACCCCCTAGGATTGTCTAATTTAGTACAATTTTACTGAAAAGATTATCAGGATCTGATCTAAACTTTGATAAGAGAGAAAGATAATACCATCAAATAAATAACTCAGAACAAAAGATAGATTTTGATTATTTATTCTAGCAAAAAGATTCAATATATATCCCTGTGTGAAAATGTTTGAACCCTTCATTTAATATCTGCTAGCACTCCTTTGAATGACAATAACGTCGAGTCAAAGTTTCCCACACTGTCAGTCTAATTCTTACTTTGGCCCATTTTTCTATGCAGAACTGTTTCAACTCTGCAACATTTGAAGACATCCTAGCGTAAACAGCTCACTTCTGCTTTACTCTCAGGACGCTCTTGACAGGACAACTGCTCTTGGGTAGGATTATTGTAGTCTTCAAGTTTTTCAACTGTATGGAACAATGGAGCCTCACGTTTAGAAATGGTCTTGTAGACCTGTCTTGCCAAATGAGTGTCAACTAGTCTTTGTCATAGGTCCTCTAAAATTTATTTGGACAACAGCATGATTGATCTTCTCTGTAAAAGTTAATTCAACCCAACTCAGAACCTTTTGGACTTTTATACAGGACAGGACATCCAGGCTCAGCTATGCATTTACTCTGTAGGATGGATTACTTATTACCTAATTATTTAAACACCTAATTTTACTCAACCAATTACTTGTGCTAAGGAAACTACGGGTTCAATTACTATTTCACTCACTGAATCCTAATCAGTCTTAGAATTATCTCTACTTTCAGGGCTGTGGAGTCGGAGTCAGCAAAAATGTACCAACTCTGACGCCAGCTTCAAAATAAAAAAACCCATTATAATATATGGTAAATTAATTTTATACTTATCTCTTTGTCCTGAATCTAAAGTTATATTTAGCAGTACTTTAGATCCAGAAGAAAAAAATTAAAGCCTAATCAGAGTCGGAAAAATAGAGGCGTCAGACTTGAATGTTTAGTGTATTGACTCCACAGCTCTGCTTTCTACATTGCATCTCAAGAAACACAGAATTGTTTCATGTACATCTTTTTTATGCATAAAAGAGTATCATGGTAAGATATTCATTCTCATTATTGTACTTGGGTTCAGAGACATTTTCTAAGCATTGCATACCCTACAATTGGTCAAGTTTTTATGGGTGGTGGCTGAGATATATCCTTAGCACTATAGACAAGAGTAACTGGGAGGACTGGATAGGCCAATTGGTCATGATCTGCAGTCTTCTGCCATGCTACTTTCAATCACTCTGCTCTTTACAGAATACTTTCCCTCTTCCATGTAACTCCCTCTCCGCTTTCCGATCTTAAATTTTCTCTCTATCTCTCAATAATTCTCCCCAAAGACACCCATACACTATGCACACATGCAATGAGTCATTCCACCCACCAATGCATCCTATGTGGTGCTACAGTAAGGGATGCCACACTATAATGGAGTACCAATATGTTTGTAACACATTCCCTTTTCTTTTCATATACATATTAACAATGAGCAGGCCGGCCTCTGATGACTGATGCATTGGTTCACTATGTTGAAATATAGTGACTGTGAACCAGGGGTATCAGTATGCTGTGTGCTGAGGACTAGGCCTTGTCCAGTTTGCCTTGGTCCTAGTACATTCTGGGGAGGTGACAAGAAGAAAGGAAACTTTTTGTCTAATCCTACCACGCAAATGCATCCTGCACAGAAGGAAGAAGGATGGGCTGTAGAAGGGAGCATAGTAATTACAAGACACCATGCTAGACTGTCCTTGGGGCTATGAGTCCACTAAAGTGTCCTAAGAGAATTTCAGGGGTCAAGTAGTAATATATCTCTCACAACTGTGCCCCCTACCCCCAAACCAGAGAAATGAAAAGCACAAAGGGAGAAGCAGAAGAATGACTTGTGAATTAGTGTTATAACTCACAGCACTAGAGCTGTCAAAGAAGTGTATTCTATCTGTGTTTTGATGTCATATTGTTCTGTGTTGGGTCTAATGGTGTAGTAATAGCTGACAGGGGTTCTGAATAAGAATATTGGGGTCTCACTTCTCCAGAAGCAATAGTCAACATATCACAGAATACAGAGCATGCTGGATTGGAAGAAGGAAAGAAAGTGTAATTCAAGGCTGGGAAAGAATATTGACAAAGTAATAAGTAAGAGGAAGGCTCACCAGCAGGTGGTCTAAAATGCGCAGCTTCTCCATCTGAATCTCCTTCAGATGCTTCTTGCTCAAGGTTCCAACCATCAGGTTCTGGGCTGTCATCCGGGTGGCTGTGTTTAAATTCTGCACAGCCATGACAGACAGAACCGGGTTCGAGATGTGGAATTGGATATCAGCACCAACCGAGATCATTGCTCCATCCTTGGTTGTCACCTGCAGAAAGACATGAGCAGAGAGATTATCTCTGAGAAGCACACCAAGAGTTCTGACCAGAATCCTTCCTGAGTACGGCAGCAGAGCCTAACAGTATTCCTCCAAGAGTATTGCATGGTGCATTACACTTCTGGAAGTGCCAAGGTAATCTGTAAAGCTTCTGGAATAATAGCAGCTGAAGAATTGACCCTAGATAAAATCTCTTTACTATATATAGTATGTGCAATGGCCAAACTGAGGCACCAACACACCTACCTTTGGCCTCCCACATTCAGATTTAGAATTATTATTTATAATCTGCCCTTGTCCAAAGCAGAAAACAATAAACATACATAATATCTACAAAAATAAACCATAATCAACAGAGGTCAACAGTCCAAAAGCAACTAGACAAATCAAAAAAGCATCCTCATTCAGCAGGTAGGTACATAGCAAGCCAGACACAATAAATGGCCCCTTAACTGTCGCTTAAATGCAACCAATTGGGACTCTTTTTTTTTTTTAGTTTTATAGGCAATTTGTTCCATTCAAGTGGCCCTGAGATTGAGCAAGTCCCATTCTTCATCAGTTCCAAGTGCAAGCGTTGTAGAGGGGGCACAGCAAGATCACAAGCCGTTGCAGGTCACAAGGGGCACAATGGCACATACCATTTAACAACATTTTTCAAATAAAAAGAACAATCCTGGTAATCCTGGAATAGAGGGTTGAGGGAATCATTCTGTATAATCCCTCGTTGTTTAAACTTTACATGATAAACAACAGGCAGCCACCGTAAATGCTTCAAATACATCGTAATATGCTCAGACTGTGGTAAGTCAATATCCCTGTTACACAGCCCCAGTACTTCAGTTGTTTTCATTGCTACAAGCTGTTAACACCCTCCTTCCAGACCAGGTCATATCATCCTTGGCTCCTTCTTCTTTGCAGCTAAATGTCTGCACCTTAATCTTCATCACCACCACCGGAGCCACCAACTAAACCTCATTCTTTCCTCACTGCTGCTTCCTTGGTGGATAAAACCCCCTATTTTACATAGAATATAGAGAATGGAATTTAAATGTCCTTGTCGTGAAGTGTTCAATTCCTGTTGTAGTTTAGAAAAGGGTCTGCCATCGTAGAAACTTTTAAAAATACCTACAAGAGCGCATACATATTTGCCTGCACATGCAGTGGGAGCAACCATTTCACAAAGATACAAGCTGAAAAATGAGAGAATAAATGGCACAAACTTGACAGTTAACAAACAGAACTGTGACCAATTACATGTGGAAGTGGTGATTTTGTAATGTCCACATCTAGCTGCTCCATTATACAAACCTCATGTAAGTGCTACCAACTGAATACTTGTTTTCATTTTGGAGGTGGGTATAAACAACAAGAGAATAGAGGGTTGAGGGAGTCATTCTGTATAATCCCTCATTGTTTATACCCACCTTCAAAATGAAAACAAGTTAAAGCTGTGGCCTTCCCTGAATAGAGCACTTTTTAAAATCCTATACATGCCCTTGAGCTGGTATCAACCCCAACAGGTACCTTTTTCTCCATATAAGTGTATTCCCTCAATAAAATGGTAAATACTTGTACAGTTTTTACTCCTGCCCAAGTCACTCCCAAACAACAATCATTTGAAATCTCTATTTTGTGTGATCTCCACGTGTAAAAAGAAACAGAAAAATGAAGGCAGATAAAGGTCATTTAGCATATCCAGTCTGCCAATCCATGCAAACTGTTCTCCCTATCACTCCCTCAGAGATCCTATGTACTTCTCCCAAGCTCTCTTGAATTCAGATATTGTTTTCATCTCCACCACTTCCACCGGGAGGCTGTTCCACGAATTCACCATTCTTTCCGTGAAAAGCTATTTTCTTCAGGTTACTTCTAAGTCTATCCCCTTTCACCTTCATCCTATGTCCCCTTGTTCCAAAGCTTCCTTTCAATTGAAGCAGGCTCGCCTCCTTTGCATTTTTGCCGAATAAGTATTTAAATGTCCTATCATATCCCCTCTCCTGCCTTTCTTCCAAAGTATACATATCGAGATCTTTAAGTCTGTCCACGTACACTTTATGACGAAGACTGCTGACCATTTTAGTAGCCACCCTCTGGACCGACTCTATCCTGTTTATGTCTTTTTGGAAGTGTGGTCCTCAGAATTGAGCAAAATATTCTAAATGAGGTCTCACCAGTCTTATACAGGGGCATCACCACCTCCCTTTCCCTATGCACTCAAGCATCCTTCTAGCTTTCGCCATCACCTTTAGTACCTGTTTAGCAACCTTAAGATCATCACATAAATCCAAATCAGTAACTTTCTGAAATCGATATATACATGTGTATGTGATATAAACGTGTAAATGCTACTACTTACATGTGGAGATGTTTCTAATGGCCAATATATCTTATTGACTGGTGGTACTGCTTCAAATGGTATATGCAGTATTTAATGGAAAAAAGAAAAAAGCCTCAAAGAGCCCCAAGTCATGTGATACCTTCAGAGCAGAAACTTTCATCATTGGCACAAAATCCTTCCTTAAAAATCACTCAATGTCCATCGTGCAATAAAAATATACTACTACTTTAATTTTTTTCAAATTTTCTTTTAAAATGTACTTATCTTTGCACAATGATCTGATATAGAGCAGTCTCCCAGATTCACTTGCATAACTCTGATCCCAAACAAAATCTAAAACAAAACAGTTCATACTTCTTAATCGCGCATTTTCTGCTCAACCATGGCTCTCAAAAATCTACAAGCATAGCTCCTCTTCTTTATATCCTGACGTCAGATGCCAAGATCACCTCAATCCAATCACAATTCAGGAACACTCAGGGGTCAATTAAATCCTCGATGTATTCAAAAGAGGTAACACCGTTCTATACGAGTGTTCAAACCAGATGGTTCTAAGGTTTTCAGGCAGAATATCCATTTCTGTTCTCATTGTAATAATTTCCTTTGTCTGTCACTGCCTCTCTTCGGCAGCGCTCTCCATTGCAGGGCAAGACAGTGCAAGGGAACAAAATCATGACCACACTGAATTCAGCGTGGACATCATTTTGATTTCTTGCCCTGCAATGGATAGCACCGCCAAAGGGAGGCAGCGATTGTGATTTACAGCATCAAATTTCTATGTTAAATTGTACAGCGCTGCATAACCCTAGTAGCGCTTTAGAAATGTCAAGTAGTAGTAGTAGTAAATGCTGACGAGATATCAAACTGTAAAAGAACTGCTTCCTTGCCCAGAGCCAAGTATCGCTTTATTTCTGTTGTAAGCACTGTTAGCACTGTTTCAGTAATATGCATTGGGTGGAACCCAATCTGAGAAGAATGCAAATACATAGATTCTTCTAAGAAGAGTAAAAATTGGTGATTCACCACAAACTCTAATAGCTTTGCTATCCAGGGAATACTCGCTACAGGTCGAAGTTATCAACCTGAGTGAGATCCCCTTCTAATTTTTATAGGAATGGGAGTGAGAGCAACGGAAGCAATTTCATTAGGATAAATGCCCTCCAACAGCACATTATTTATAAATGCAGTATTTTGAGAAGGACCTGCATTTAAATAAAATGATGGACAAATATCCAAGGAACCTTCTCTCTTAGCTGCCCTTCCCCAAATTCTTCCAATCATAGTAGAGGAAACAGATGAAAATTCATTCCAAAGTCTATCTGCTGGTATATCATTTGTCTGACTAACCTTATGGAGTATAAGAGAAAAGATCAAGTGACATGAAGATGGTTTGTGCTGAAATATGCTGATTGTCTGTTCTCACCTTGAGACAGCTGAAATAGCAAAACTCTGGCCACAGTCAATATGACTTGATTCACAGAAGCAAAAGTGCATCTTGTCTTTGAATATTTTCAGATTTTGTCATATTTACTGGGTGGATCCAGTTGAAACTGAGCTTGAGTTTTAACTATTCCTTTTAAAAAGGGTTTTCTTTTATGCCTATGAAGATAATTGACCCTGATAAAGTCCTTTTCAACCTGAAAGATTTACAATATGGGTGGAGGCGAGGGAGCTGTGGCTTTTTCCTTTTCAAATTTATTGTACTCCATGAGGATTAATATAGTCTAAAAAGTACTTTTCCAAATTATATTTTATTTCTTTATTTATTGCATTTGTATCTCACACTTTTCCACCATATGGCAGGTTCAATGTGGCTTAACCATTTGATTGCAACTACAGAAAGACGGTATATCAAATCCCATCCCCTTTACCTGCTACGTTATATCTATATCTCTTTCCCTGCTAAGTTACATCTATATCAACCCTCTAGATCTTTGAGATCTGCTGATCATTTCATACAAGATGTACCATCGTACCATGTGATAAGACCAAATGGGCTTAGATTGAGGTTGAGAAAAATCCAGTATGTAAAACAATTTAACAGAGAGCTGAAGACCTACCTTTTTATACAGGTATATGGAGAGGTGGAAGTGTTCAATTAAAAGGACAGAACTGGATATACTGAGGTATTGTATAGGCTGAAAAGTTTACATATACTAATGTTTGTAAGTATGGTCTTTCTGATGTGTAGTTTTATGTGGTTTGTTTAATTTAAGTGAATATATTTTTTTGTTAACTGTCTAGAATGATTGGATTGTGCAGTATACAAGTTATTAAATAAAATAAATATTAAACCATAACTTCTGTGTTAAAGACTGCTGTCAAAGCAGGGCTTTCCAGAGAGGGCCCATAGTTACCACAGACATCTTGACCACTGGAACTAGTTTTAACTCACTGGTATCATTGATGTTTGGCCCTATAAAACGGGCCCAGTTCCGATTGCTTCTGTGGTAACCTCATTCCCTCAGTGCGGATCAACTACCCAGTGTAGTGATTATCCTCTCTCTCTCAACCAGAACTGACAGCTTCTCCCTATGACAATGGTGGGCAACCACGATCACCAATGGCTACAATCCATTTAGGTTTTCAAGATTTCCATACAATAGGAGCAATACATGTATAGCAATCTCATGCGTATTCATTATGAAAATCTTGGAAACCCAAATGGATTGTGGCCCTCAAGGACTGTGATTGCCCACCCCTGTCCTATGACTTCTCAGGCATAGGATTATGACCTTGAACGTTGTCAAAACTGTCACACAGAGGTAAAAGTGAAGAGTCAGGAAAAAAAGAGAAGAGCTGACCATTTTGGACTACTGGCAGTCCATCTCACCTTACAGGGAGGCACGTTGAATGCTCTGATTCTGAGGTCAACCCGTTGCCACTGATCAATGAATGGCAGCAGCAGAACCACCCCGGGCCCCTTGGGGTGCTTAATCCTGCCCAGGCGAAACACCACAACCTTCTCGTAGTTCGGGATTATCTGTGGAGCAAAAGCAAAGGCAGAATACTTTCAAAAAGTTTCCCATGCCTTCTCTGTTTCTATTATTTGTACATCCCTTGTGTTTACAAGGCCATGTGCAGAAGCATTAACAGGTATACAAACACAGGTTATAAAACAGAAGGTAGCGAGTCATTTTAAAGCTACTGGACACATATACAAATACTGTGCGTGGCTATCACCGAGGAACATTGGTTTGAAATAAATTTTAATAACGTTTGGTGATGGAAAAGCCAGAAAGGGTTGGCATTGGGAGGGGGGTGCAAACAGGGCACTTGCCCTGGGCCCCCATGCTACAGATAGTCCAAAGCTTGCACAAAGCTGAAGAAGATGCAGCCTGCTGTTGAATTTTGGGGTCCCAGCACGTTTAACACCAGCCCTGAAGCCAGATGAAGATCGACAGCTTGTTTTTAACTGGGGCCTGAAAACACAAAGAGATAAAGTGACTTGCCTAAGGTTCCACTGAGCATCAAGGGCATAGACACACCTTAAAACACATTCTTCTGTGCTCTCCTGATCCACCGCCCTGTGCGTTATTCCTTCTCTTTCCTTTCCAGGTCAATCCTGCTGTAGGCTCACCACAGCATTACTGTCAGCTACATGCCAACTTCCTGGAACCGCAGAGTAGCCCAGTCATGCAATGCAAAGAGGGAACCATTCCAGTCTCCCTATCTCTCCCTCCAGCTCCATGAAGTGAAATCAGTGCAGACAGTCTGAGAACAGCTCCACTCAAACCTTTAAATGATTTCAGTACAAGGAGGAGCTAATTTAAGTTAACCTTATTTTCTTTAGTACTACTACTACTTATCATTTCTAAAGCGCTACTAGATGTACGCAGAGCTGTACATTTGAAAATGAAGAGACAGTCCCTGCTCGACAGAGCTTACAATCTTAGCAACCTCATGCAGGGGTATTGCAGATCCAGTGTGTTCAAATGCACATATAGACCATGGCAGCATCTTCATCTCAGAACACTTTACTGCTAACTCATTACATTTCTTAAACTGTTCTTTCACAAATACTCTGTATTTCTGGGAATAGGCACGTTGCCAACAGCACTTAACAATGCTATCATGTGGGACAGAATCGGCTGAACCTTCCTTAGGGGTTAGGGAATAGGGTGAATGGGGGCCACCACCCCAGCCCCATACGACTGAAGTAGCCCCACCTCTATGCTATACTTTCCTGTCAGCTAGGGAGAGGACCAAAAGTCACCATTTCAAGGACTCACCGTAGCTTATTTATTTGTTTGTGACATTTACATCCCACATTATCCCAAACAAGTTCAGGCTCAATGCGGCTAACAGGAAACATTTCCAATAATACAAGTAATTTGAGCATTCTAGTGTACAATCCATAAACATCGCTTCTATACAACAACCAAGGTAAGATACCTAACATGCCCAGGAACTAACAATCACTAACATAGGTAAGGGATTACAAGCTTACAAAATAATAGGTAATCAGTGACATATCTTAGTGGGTTTGGCAGAGAACTCAACAACTTTGTAGCTTGGTAGGTAAAGACTGCAGTATGAATAGATTTATAATGAACTTTCTTACAACTTGGATAATGAAGCAGAGAGTCCCTAGATGAAGGCAAAGCATTTCTTGAAGGCAAATCTATTGGGTTTTGCATGTAACTAGGCAACAGACCATACAACATTTGATAAACAAGTACACAACGCATAAAGGTAATCCGAGAATTTATTGGAAGCCAGTGTAATTTAACCAGGAGAAGAGTTGCTTTGGAATAGCGGGGAGCTCCACATACATTCTACGCCAACTTTAATTTCTTGACTAAGGAGTACTTCAAACCTGAGTAAACAGCATTATAATAATCAAATCTGGAAAGTACTAATGTTTGGACCAAAGATCGAAAGACAGAATTTGAAAAGAAAGGTGTAATCACTTCACAATGTATTGAAAACACTGGAAACCATCTTAGAAACCTGAGGTTCAAAGGCCAGATACTGGTCAATAGTTATACCCAGAATTTTCTTAGTGGTAGCTAATGGGTATAATGAAGTTCTTACTGACCACAGGATGATAGGAGTTAGTCAGAATTAGGAATTTGGTTTTATCTTTGTAAAGTTTAAGTTTGAAATTAATGGCCCAGGATTCCATCAGATCCAAGCCAGATTTGATGGTAGCCAATATTTCTACTAAATTATCCACAAATGGAATAAAAATGGTAATGTCATGGTATATATAAAGGCCTTAAAACCACAGAATTTCTAGCTACCTAGTGGGGGCCATCATTAAATTGAACAGAATAGGAGAAAGAGGGGAGACCTGAGGAAAGTCACAAACAGAGGGCTAAGACGGAGACAAAACACCAGTCTGATTACTTGATAATGTCAAGATTTTAGAAATCCATTGAACCACTGCAAAGCTGTACCGCAGATACCAAAATGATCCATCAAACTCAGTAAAATGCAGTGGTCATCTGTATCAAAAGCACTAGACATATCAAACTGCAAAATTAAAAATTTCCTACCTAGGCTCAGTTCTTTCCTAAAGTTGGCTATCAAGGTGGTTAATACAGTTTCTGTACTATATGCAGGTCTGAACCAAGATTGAGAGCTATGTAGAGTAGAGAGTAAGTGAAGGTGTTCCATGAGTTGAGATGACACCAAACCTTTCATCACCTTTACTAACAACGGTATGGAGGCCACTGGTCTATAACTGGAAACTTCACTCCTGCTAGCCGAGGGGTTCTTCGGAATAGGAGTAAGAATTATACTGACTTTACCTTTAGGGAAAAAACCCTGAGATAGCATACAGGACAGAATTGATGGGAGACAACAAATAAATAAATCTAGAGCAGTCCTCAGTAAATAACTTGGGCATAGATCCAATAAACAATGTGAAAAAAAGAAAAAAAAATGTACAGAATCTTTGGCAATGAAAAGAATGACCACACCCTATCTGCAGGAGAGCACTCTAAGGGGTCCTTTTACTAAGGTGTGACGAAAAATGGCCTGCGCTAGTGTAGGCATGTATTTTGGACATGCGCAGATCCATTTTTCAGTGCGCCTGTAAAAAAAAAAAAAGGCCTTTTTTTTTTTGCTGGAAATGGAAGTGCGGCAAAATAAAAATTGGTGCGCATCCATTTTGGGTCCGAGACCTTACTGACACCCATTCACTTAGCAGTAAGGTCTCACATGTTAACAGGTGGTAATGGTCAATACATGTACAATGCTGATTACTGCCCGGTTAGCGCCACGCGCCGGAAAATAAAAAATATTTTCTGACGCGCCTAGTAGATGCACATAAAAAATGAAATTACCACCTAGGCCATGCGATAGCTGGGCAGTAGTTCAAAATGTACGAACGTTGGACACGCATAGGCGCCTATGTGGCTTAGTAAAAGGACCCCTAAGGAATTAATAGGTAAACCAAAATAATCATTCAAGATAGAGCTAGGACGATTTAGCTCAGCACGGATTTTACCAATTTTCTGTGCAAAGTAATTTGCAAGTTCAATTGCAGATGGGATGAATTCGGTAATGGCTGATACAATTTGAGTATGTAACAATGAATTAACCAAGAAATAAAGCTTCCTAATACTTATCGAGGGTCCATCTATCTGCTTTGCAAAGTAAGAAGTTTTGGCTATCTTGATTTTATGTTTATATTCCTTAGACAATGTTTTCCAGATGGACCAATTTTCGGCAGTTCTGGACTTTGACCAAGCTCTTTTGTGCCACCTACAATTCCTTTTTGCCTCCAAAAGCTCCTCTGTGAACCATGGAGATAATTTCTTACTAGGGGCCCTGTTTACTAAGCAGCATTGTAGGCGCGTTAACGTTGCTAACATGTGTTAGCCATGTACGCGCATTAACCATTTACATGCCTACAATATCCCTATAGGCGCCTACATAGTTAGCGCGCTACAAACACTAACACACCTTAGTAAACAAGGCCCTAGGTCTCAGTTTTGGTTTTCTCAGGCGTATTAGGTCCAAAACCTTCCTACAGGTGGTGTCCCAATATTCTAAGAAATCCGAAGAAGAAGCTGACAGTAATTGATCACATGGCATACGAGACCAGAATTCAGTTGCATTAATTTTGTTACAAAGGTGTTTAATTTATTTGCCGACCTACCAGCAATAACAATTGCATTCTAATAAAGTGTTAGAGTCAGCTAACTGTAATCAGACCACGGAGTAGGGGTCCAAGATGGCTCTGAAATGCCAAAATTTACAGGATCAGTAAATCTATAAGCTAAAAGGTCTAACTGGTGACCCTTAATATGGGAGAGATTACCAGCACAAAGGGAAAATTGCAAATGATTTAAGAAGGGAGATAAATTCGTAGTATGGGAATCACTAGGTTTAACCAGAAAACTGACATCTCTTAGCAAGAGAACATTGTCGGAAAGGACACAAGCATTAAAAATGAATTCAAAGATATTATTTTCTACATTACTCCAGTTACCTGGCGGACAATAGAGTAAAACCAGACAAAGATGTCATCACTGATGTCATATGCAACAATTTCAAGCTTCAGGGAGAGTGATTCAGAAATTGGCTTTAGTTTGAAGAATGATTTATATATTATTGCTATACCACCACCTCGTTTTTTATTTCTGGCAACAGGAAATATACTATAACCAAAAGGACATAAATCATTGACGACAGGATCCACCTTCAAATGCAGCCAAGCCTCAGAGATCAGAAGAAATCCAAATTGTTCTTCTTTAATCCAGTCTTTTATTTATCCCACCTTGTTAACAACAGATCTAGCATCTATGTAGCAGTTAATGAAACGGATTTGCACATTAACTAAGTGACATAAGAACACAAGAGTAGCCATACTGGGTCAGACCGATGGTCCATCTAGCCCAGTATTCTGTTTTCCAAACAGTGGCCAAGCCAGGTCACAAGTACCTGGCAGAAAACTAAATCGTGCCAACACTCCATACTACAAATCCCAGGGCAAGCAGTTACTTCTCATGTCTGTCTCAATAGCAGCCTATGGACTTTTCCTCCAGGATTGTGTTCAAACCTTTTTAAAATCCAGATATGGCTTAAGTCTCGCCTTAGCCTGAGAGTAGTGTGGTTCTGATACACAGTGAATAATATTGTCCGAGGTTCAAGCCTGCACTGGCTGTTAGTAAAATCTATGACTATTTCAGTTAGCTCTGACTCGATGAGAGGTCAGGACTGGGGATACTATAGTGAGCTTCTAAAGCCACGGTTTGAGGGCCCAGTAATAAAGCACAAATCAGTAAGCAACAGAACCATTTTACCACATTCGCTTGAACTAACATTATTAAATTTCTAGGAACAAATTTATATCGTCATGAACTTACAAAATATCCTAAAAAGAGCAAGATCTTTGGGAAGTGCTTCCTCCAAGCAGCCATGCCCGGAAGCACCTGAAGTTGCGTACAAAGGGATGCACAAAGCTTACTGCCCCTCCCTCTAGGTATCAAATTTATTCATTCAAGGAAAGCCTGAGGATCAACACTTTAGGGGGTCATAGCTGGGTCACTCTAGCACAAGTTCTATAAGCAGAAATTCTAGCAGAAATGCAAGTGCTCATGTATCTAGGTCTGTCTGGTAGGCTATGCAGGGGAACAAGAAGGTCAGATGTTTAGGCAACAACAACATCAGCGACATCAGGAATGGTGAATGCTGAAGAGAACTAAATAAGGTTCTTGTATGCTCTTGAAGTATCAAAGAGGAAGATAAAAAAAAGACTGTCTTGGATAAGGAGAAATCTTAAGAGATGGCTCAACACTGTAGATGGCACTTGTGACAAAACAACTGAGCAGACTAGATGGTCTTTATTCGGTTACCGTTTACTGTGTTACTAAATGCAGGCTATGCTCCCAGGCAAGCTGGGTTAAACTTCTTCCTCATTTCTTATTGATCTGCATATCTGCTAAGCTCATCCATGCAGTTGCTGACCCCACGTGGCCACAATTAAACACTGCTGTCCACAGACTTTTGGGGGGGGGGGGGGGGGGGGGGGGGGAAGGTGAAAGCAACATTAAAGCAAAAATCATTTGTGTTTCCATAGCTGTACAAATACTAACACTAAGCACCTTTTTTTGCTAGAATATAAACTTGTAAATAAATTACAATTTAAATATTGTACGCTTTTGAGGCTTAAGGGCCATATCTTACTTTTATGGAAAACCATCCAGAGATAGGAAAAGTGAGGAACAGCAGTATGGTGGCCAACACTGTGACAACTCCGTGGCAGATCCATGATAAACAGCTTTGAGACTTATCTCCTGAAGGAACAGAAAATTAAGGGTTAAATGAGGAGCAGGCTGGCAGATGCAAGCAGCTGAGAGCAGAAAGTGACAGAAATAGAGAGAAAAGAAATAGAGTTTTTACAGCAGGCTAACAGACATGAATATACAAGAACTATAAAATAGTGATGAAATTTGCAATATCCAACAGTAAGACGTAGAGCACTGCCTACTTAAAACCTTGCTCAAATCAATTAAATATTTGCAGTTTGTGTGATCACTTCCCTGCCGCAGTAAGGTGACCAGCACTTTATATGGCCATCAAGCTAGGGATGAAACTACACAGAGGACACGCACCATGTGGCTCAGACTCACTCAGAGCCAAGTGATGTAGGGAGAAGTTCCTGTTCCAGTGGCAGTGGTGACAGAGAGGAGATGTTCTTGCTCCACAGATTGCAGCGTGATTAGTAGGGGAGCTAGAGGAGAAGTATGAGGCTGTCTTGCAGGAATAAAGGCTGACTGGCTGTGATAGGGTTGGAATAGGGTTGGGGGGAGGCTGACTGGCTTGATGAGACAGGAACAGGGGCTAAGGGATGGCTGATGTTGGCTTGCTGGATGGTGAGGGTGAGCTGGTCTGGTCAGGGAGTGGGCAGCAGGAGCTTGGAGTTGACTAATTTAAGAGAGAATGGAGATGGTGGGATGGAGAGGAAGACTGGTGGGAGTAACAGGCTGGAGACAACAGAGGTGGGGAGAGAGAGTGAGCTAGACTGGGTGACAACAAGGTAGATGGGGAAGAGTGAGAGAGCAACTCTATGTAATGACAGGGTGAGACTGGGTAGGGAGTGGGGATGGGGGCTGCTGGCTCTCTGTTTCTGCCAGTGGCCTGCAGGGCTTCATGGGCCTGATTTACTAAGCCTTCTTCTCCCTTGGACATGAGAAGGGAAAAGACCCTTGTATATAAGGCTCTAAAGAAGCTGTAGTAGACTTCAGAGACTTCCCCCTCCTTTCCCACTCATATTAAATGGAAACAGTGGGGGTCGAGGGAAGTCTGAGCCACTGCTCCTAAAGCCAAAGAAAAATTGTCAAGGCCTGGCATATGAGATATATACTAACACACTCACTGACATAGACAAGATCCAGTGCACAATTCCTATATCCTAGTCATTCTCAATATCTTTAACAAAACACATACAGCCAGTTTGGTTTTAGGAATGTCCACAATAATTTAATATGAAATAAATTAGTAATGTACTGCCTCCATTGTATACTAATCTGTCTCCTTGATTGCAGATATCTTGAAAAACCAGACTGGCTGGATGTGTCCCAGTGACTTGTCTTGAGAGTCACTGCTTTATCCTAATAAAGATGATTTTATGAAGATTATTTTAATTGTTCCACAAATCAACTTTCCAAGAGAAATATTAAGAGACTCGCAATTTACAGACAGAAAGTATCTACTTAAGTAATTCTGAGAAAGCCAGTGACAGTTTGGAGATATATAAATCACAACTAATGCATATGCCACAGATAACCTTTGAGATCTTAAAACCCACAGATCACCTTTGAGATCTTAAAACCCACAGATCTGGGATCTGCAGTTATTATTTTAGCCAGTCTGAGCTGTGTTTATGGCTGTTTGTCACACAGATCTCTCAGTAACCTAGTCCAGGTACAGTTGTTACCCATATAATAAACCATATGACGTTTGAATATTTAAACTTACCAGGAAAATACTGGCCAGCTGTTACTGTGAAGTGATCAAGGTCATTTTTTACAGAACCAACATTGCAGAAACTCTTCTGAGACCCATAGAGGCTGGTGCCACAGGGGAATCGATCAAAATCCCCCATAGGAAGGGCTTGATAGCCTGACCGGTTAAACATGTTCAACAGCTGGACAGCCACACACTTAAAATAAGCGTTTCCCTGTGTGGCACACTGCAATCAGCCTGCACTTGCCCATCGGAGGCAAACCCTGTCAATAATCCCAATTACTCTGATCTCCATGTGAACAAGAGAGCTCCTGCACCTCCTTCCTTTCTATTTCACTGTATTACAATGTAGAGGATATGGAGTGTCATTTCTATCTCACTGTATCACACAATAAAGATAATAAAGCCCAATCTCCAAGCACTTTTATAGTATCCCTCACTACAAAAGCTGCTTCTCACGTCCTCAGCTTCCTGGTGTACTGGGAACAGATCAGTAAGGGCGACGGGGGGACCAGGAGAAAAAGAGAAGCACCTTGCATGGCAAATAACTAAAGAACTGGGAAACTGCTCCCTCTAGCTGTTGGAAGATCATAGCAGGGAGCGAGAAAGAAAAGTGGGGGAAGATACAAAGAAGAGGGTGAGATGAGACAGAAAGAAAAAGACACAAGAGACCAAGAATATGTAGGAAAAGTAAGAGAAAGAAAGCGTGAGAGAGAGAGAGAGAGAGACCTTGGATCCTTAAATGGATAATCTACACCAGGTCTTACAAGATGGTTTGTAGGACTGGAACCTGGACATGCATGAGCCACTAGTCTCATTTGAAGCCTCAGAAGAGGGGCTAAAATGTTCTGGCCCAGAATTTCCCCAGAAGTCTTTGCTTTTCTCTTTGAGAAAGCACATTTTTTCTATTTTTGATTTTTCACACAGCACAGAAGGAAATGCATGTCTGTCTACTTCTCTGGTATTGCACTTATACAAAGTCTGGCTTCTTGGCTTTCCAGTTCTCCTTTTGTTTCTAATGTAGAGGCCATTTAGGGACAGCCCTTAAGCAGTACCAGAACCTTCTGTGCTCTGCCAGAATAAAGCAGTTCTGACCCTTTTCTAACCCTCAGCAGTTTCCAGAACAGAGGTTCTGTCTTCCTTCCTGACAGACAGGCAGTGCTGCCGACGGGGAGATTCCCTGGGCCCAGCCTCCAAGGGAGGCCCGGCATTGGCAAGGCTTCTGGAGGCAGGCAGAAGGTTCTGCTCCCTCATTCTATCTCTCTCCTGCTCCTATGTGTCGGGGGCCCCCTGACACACAGGAACAGGAGAGTGACAGACCAAGGGAGGAGCACACGCAGGAAAGTAAGGGGGCAGGGGTGCTGTTTGTAGCCCAATTTGGGGGGGGGGGGGGGGACGGCAGCAGCAGCAGCTTTGCCCAAGGCCCGGCTCTGTCTCTCGGCAACCTTGCAGGGAGGGAGGATAGATCTCTTGGAGTGAAAACTGGGTTCACATAAATATTCAGTCCAGGGGAAAGATCTTTGGGCCTGATGTTCAGCCGACGATAAGCTGAGCTTTTGTAGTCCGCCGCTGGTGTTAAATCCTGAAATTCAATGCCAGGCCATTTCCGGCAACCGGCATTGAATATCCAGATATTTTTAACAGCTAAAAAGTTAACTGATTAAGCTGATATTCAACGCTAACCGGTTAACGTTTTAACAGTTAAAGATAGGCCTGTTATTTATGCAACTTATTCTAACTGCTAAATAGAGTAGTGCTAAATATAGGTAGTTAAGCACTGAATATCCCCGCCTAACCATCTATTTGCGGTTAGGTGCCGATATGCCATTTAACCGGTCAGCGGCCATGTCTGGCCAGTTAAATAGCTTTGAAGAGTGAGAGGTTTGTCTTTGGATTCTGGTCCCTGGTCAAAGTACCTTAGCACAAAGGGACCAAGGTTTGGGAGAGCCTTTGGCCAGACCCCAGCATCTATGCAAAGGGACTAAACTTTTAACCTCTAAGCTGCAGTATCTTTTGATCTACTAGGGAGAGGTCTTATGACCAGGACAGTCTAGGATCCAAAACAGCCAGGAGTTGGAACCTGCCTCAGAGCCTGCACAACTGTTGAGTGGGAGTATCAGGTACGGCACCCTGCCTTCCACCATTGCTGGGAGAAGCAGAACAGGAGTTATGGAAGAACAGATACTACAAACTCCAGCTGGACTAAAAAGGTATACTTTTACCTTAAGAGAAGGAGAATTAGGAAGAAGAATATACAGAACTTGTGAGAGTCTCTTTTACAAAATATCTTTATAGATTTTACTGGAATATACTAGGCGATGTAAATAATTGGAAGACGTGATTCCCCTGTTGAAGTATCCAAGTTCTCAATAAACCCTTCATAGTTCAAAGCAAGCATAACTAGGCAGACTGCTTTATGGACTGTAAGAAACCTGCTGAGTGCCAGCCAGCCTCCTAGCATCACTAGTCCTAGCTCTGCCCTCAAAACAGTCCTTAAATTTATTTGTGTAGCCCATCTGATGCTCACACTTAACTGAAGCTTAATACTAATTTCTAATTTGTGATTACTTAGTGAGGTCTGTCTATGTGGTAAGGATTATGGATCCTGCTACAGCACAGTGTCTTCAGGGCCAGCTCTAGGATAAGGCAATGATGACAGCCACCTGGGATGACACACAGCGCATGACAAGGGGCACCACCAGGAACCTCCTGCATATTCAAGCTGGATTCACCACACAACAACCCTCTTCCAATTCAACCCATTTGCTTTGTCTTGAGTGCATGCAAAACTGAAGTGTGCCATGGCCTCCAATGAACCTAACCCTCTCTCTCAATCTGGGGGGGGGGGGGCACAACCAATGGGGGTATGCTTCTGTCTGAGGTGGTGCCCCTCCCCCCGCACAGGGCACCATTCATACTAGATCCAGCCCTGAGTGTCTGCATAAGGATATTTAGCTCTATGAGTTCTTTTGTTCTTCAGTCCACACCTCCTAATAGGGCTCTTTCTATTCTAATCTGACACTTCTAGACTGCTAACTTCCCATAAAGAGTCCAAAGCAGTTCACAATAAAGACAGGTGCATAATAAAATAAAAATGCACAACAAAAAGCTTAAAATAGCTGAAAAATAAACAATCTTTAAATTAACAAGTAAGTATTCATTAAACAGAACAGTTTTAAGATTTTTATGAAATAAAGCATGAGTTCTCAAGTCTTAAATCAATTTGAAGAGATTTCCATTAAAGAGCAGCCTGATATGATTAAGATCTTTTGTAGTTTCTTTTAAACACAGGATGATGAATCAGAAGGAAAAGAATATTGTTCTTTAGTTTTAAAGTCAACTGTGATGAAGAATGATAGAGTAAATCATATTTTTTTAAAAACTGAAGCTAAACCATTTAATGATTTGAAGACCAGACAAATGAATCGCGCTGCACTGAGATCCTAATAAAAAAATGAAGAAAAAACTGGTTGTATGTATGCAGTGCTTTTGAAAGGATATAAGGGAAGATGTTACATATTATTATGAGTATTGAAGGCGCTGGGCATGTTTGGATTTAATGTGATTTTAAGGTCAGTTTTCATAGGTAAAGCAAGGGTTAATTAGTTAACCAAAAGTATTGCAAAAATAGGCAGAAATAGCTCTGGTCCCAAGAAGGGAGTCAGTCTTGTTCAAGGAGCTGGCCTGCTCAAGGCCACAAAATGTGAGAAAATAATGGTAGATAGAATAAAGAATGTTTTCTGGACATACAATGTGATAAGATAGTGGCTTTCCTGGTTTTAATTAAAAAGCACAGATGTTCTTTGTCTAGAATTCAGAATTCCCTTTGCCAGAAATACGCAGAATCTTCTATCCATGCCCTGTATGCAAGCATTAAAACATACAACTGATGGTTCAGATTTTAAATTAATTTATTTGCAGGCAGAGTAACCCAAGTTATAGCTATATCATGCAAGGTTCCATTAGGAGTCACACCTCCCAGGAAAAAATATTTAGGTGTCATCATCGACCACACATTGAAATCTTCTGCTCAGTGTGCAGTGGCAGCCAAAAAAGCAAACAGAATGTTAGGAATTATTATGAAGGAAAAGAGAATAAAACAAAGAAATATCATAATACCTCTGTTTCACTGCATGGCATGACTGCAGCATCCCCCTAATTCTTTAAACTTAGGGCCCAATATTTAAAATGATTCAAATGCCCATAAGAGGTTTCTGGCCATTTAAATCAAATGTCTGGGGCTAACTGGACATATTCAGTGGCACTTAATCTAAGGCTGCCTACTGTATCCAGTCCTGGGTTTATTCCTTTGCATGCAAGGACATGTAGTTATGATTTTCCCATTGCATTCCCTATGAAAAGCAAGACTACAAGTCCCAGCATGCACTTGGGTACACCCAGGACTGGATCATCCAATCTCTCCTCCAGTCCCACCTTCCTCCGTATATCCAGAGTGTCACCCTGATCTCCTTTTCCCACTTTCCTCCTTGCCCAGTGTGTCCCTCTATCTTCATTCCCACCTTCCTCCATGTCCAGCATGTCCCCCGATCTCTCCTTCTACCCTCCTCATGACCAGTGTGTCCCTCCGATTTGTCCTTCCTACCTTCCTTGCCGCTGCTTGCTGAGCTGCAAAGTATTGAGCAGCAGCGATCCCCAGCCACTGCAGTGCTGCCTGCACCGGCTCCGCTCCACAGTTAAAATTGCGGCTGTGATCTCTCACGGTAATTTCACAAGAGTTTGCGGCCACCATTTTAAACTGTGGAGTGGAGCTGGCGCAGACAGCAGCGGCTGGGGATCGCTGCCGCTTGACCAGACACCAAAGTCTCCTCTTCGAGTCTCAGTGCATGAGAGGAGGGGGCTTTGGCATGTGAGCTGGAGTTGGGGGCCCAATGCAGGTGTCACAAGCAAAATGCGTGTGACTTGGCATGTCTGTAAAACTTAGTGTGTACTAAATGTATGGACGGACACCCATAGGAATATTATGGGTGTCTATACTTTTAGTGCCCACTAAAAACACTAGCACACCTTTGTAAAAGACCTCCTAAATCTGCTATGTCTAGGGTTACCATATGTCCGGGTTTCCCCGGACATGTCCTCTTTTTGAGGGCACCGTTGGGTGTCTGGATGGGTTTCCTACTTTTCATTATTTGTCTGGGTTTCCCAGTTCAGTCACAGGACCTGCACGGCAGCAGCACAGTTCCAGCCCCAGCTGCAGGCAGCTCTCGGTCCTCACCTACCCGCCCTCAGCTTCCCGACAGCAGCCCTCCAGTCCTTCCTCCTGCCCTGCGTTTAAAATTTTTATTTTACCTCAAGTTGCGACGGTGGCAGTGAAAGCAGCAGGCTTGCCTCCAGCCTTCCTTTCTCTCTCAATGTCATGCCCTTCTCTGATATAATTTCCTCTTTCCACGAGGGCAGGACACTGAGAGGGAAAGGAAGGATGGAGGCTAGCCTGTTGCTTTCACTGCCGCCGCCGCGACTTGAGGTAAAATAAAAGTTTTAAACACAGGGCGGCAGCAAGGAAAGGAGAGCTGTTGTGGGAGAAGAGGGCGCGCAGGTGGGGCTGGGGTTAGAACTGGAACCCGTGGGCTGAAAAGGGGGACAAGTGGGGGTTGGGGTGAGTCACTGGACATGGATGGGAGGGGAGAACAAAGGAGCATCGCTTGACATGGATGGGAGGGGAGAGCAAAGGAGCATCGCTTGGCATGGATGGGAGGGGAGAGCAAAGGAGCATCGCTTGGCATGGATAGGAGGGGAGAGCAAAGGAGCACCGCTTGGCATGGATTTGAGGGTAGGGCAGAGGAGAATCGCTGGACATGGATGGGAGGGTAGGGGAGAGAGGAGAAATCGCTGGTCATAGAGGGGAGAGGAGAGAGGAAAATTGCTGGATATGAATGGAGAAGAGGGCAGGGGAGAGAGGAGAGTTGCTGAACATAGATGGAGGGGAGGGCAGGAGAAATGCTGGACATGGATGGAGGAGAGGGAAGACAGGAAGGAGATGCACATGGATGGGTGGAGGGGAGAGGAGAAATGCTGGACATGGAGGGGAGGGAAGACAGGAGGAGATGCACCTGGATGGAGGGGAGAGAGGAGAAATGCTGGACATGGATGTAGGGGGGAGAGGGAAAATGCTGAATATAGATGGAGGAGAGAGAAGAAGATGCATATGGTTGGAGGGGTACTATTCTGCTTCAGGGGCACTATTGTACACACCAGCTGCTTTGAATTGGTCAGGATTCACAACTGCATGGGATAATTACAGACATACCAAGTCACATGCATTTTGTGTGTGACACCCGCATTGGGCTCCCGACTCCAGCTCAAAACACCAAAGCACCCTCCTCTCATGAATTGAGACTCGAGGAGGTGACTTTGGCATCTAATCACGTGGCAGTAATCCCCAGCTGCTGCTGCCCGCGCCGGCTCCGCTCCACAGTTTAAAATGGTGGCCTCAAACTCTTGCGAGAGATCACAGCCACCATTTTAAACTGTGGCGCAGAGCCGGTGCAGGCAGCACTGCAGAGCTGGGGGATCACTGCTGCTCATTACTTTGCAGCTCAGGGGTATGGAAGGGAAGGGAAGGGAAGAGAGATGCCAGACTGCCTGTCGGGTGGGGTGGGGTGAGGTGAGGTGGAGAGGGGAGAAGAGAGATGCCAGACCATGAGAAGGGAGAAGGAAGAAGGAGGGAAGGAAGGGAATGAGACCTGCTATGATACCATGAAAGAGAGGGAGAGCTAGAGGATGCAGGACCTGCAGGAAAGGGGAGGGAAATACAGGAAGGGGGTAGAAGACAGAAAGAGAAGGAAATTAAATATGTCTGGAATCTGTGAGGGAAGGAGGAAGAGAAATAGATAGTGGACACATGAGGAGTGGGGGAAGGAAAGAGAGGGACCTTTCCTGAATTCCTGGGGAGGAAGGCATAAGGAAGGGGGAAAAGATGTTGGACAGGTGGGTGGGGGGATAGGGACACACAGGGATAATGACTTATGAGGGAGGATGGGGACACAGAAGGGTGATACTGATAGGCCAAGACTACAGAAACAGAGAAGAGGAATACTTAACATGGTGGGAGGATAGAAACAGGGACATAAGAAATACTAGAGTGATAACAACACAGAGGGAAGATGGATAGTGGGCATGTAGACAGAAGAAATGCCAAATGGACCAAGAGGCCCTGGCAAGAGAGTTAAGAGAAGACAGAGGAAAGCAGAAACCAGAGACTAGGACCACCATGATGAGGAAAATTAAATGACCAGACAACAAAGGTAGAAAAAAAAGAATTTTATTTTCTATTTATTGATTGGAATATGTCAGTTTTTGGAATGTGCATGATCTGCCAGAACTAGTTTGAGACATGGCTGAGGCCCGCGAGAAAAATCTCACTCATTTGGCCTTCAATCTCCAGCACTGGGATGGGCCACCCTTGGCATCTCTGTAATTACACTGTCCTATGCCAGAGCCCCTAGATAGCCTGCCATCTTCTTTGGAGATGATGTCACTTCCTCTTTGAAGAGTGAAAATTCATGAATTTCAGAGGGAGGAGTGTTTAGGTTCATTTTTAGAAAAATAGATCACTGACTGCAGAGTTCAAATGCTGACCTGTGAGTAAATGATGGAAAACAGAAATCGAGCTATCCCTCTCCCCACTTTGCTCTCACCTGACTACCTAGGTTAAGGCACATTAGAGGAAGAGGGTGGAGGAGTCTTACACTGGTAATAGCAGTGTGGAGAAGGAATAAAAAACAAAAACTACATTGTACCTCATTATTGTGGTTGCATCCAGACTAAACTCCCTTGCCCACTGGATGTCACCATTGCCTTATGCAATAGACAAGCAGAAAGGAACTGAAGATTCAGTGATTTCTTTCATAATCAAGATGCTACACCATTCCCAGAATAGAGGCCCTAAGTGCATCTGGAGTGTGTTGTCACAGCAAGTAAAGTAGAGCACAAAATAATTTAATCTTTAGCTCTGTTTTTATTAATTTCTTTCTTTTTCCAGACTTCTGTGTATGTAATACACTTACAGTGGGGGAAATAAGTATTTGATCCCTTGCTGATTTTGTAAGTGTGCCCACTGACAAAGACATGAGCAGCCCATAATTGAAGGGTAGGTTATTGGTAACAGTGAGAGATAGCACATCACAAATTAAATCCGGAAAATCACATTGTGGAAAGTATATGAATTTATTTGCATTCTGCAGAGGGAAATAAGTATTTGATCCCTCTGGCAAACAAGACCTAATACTTGGTGGCAAAACCCTTGTTGGCAAGCACAGCGGTCAGACGTCTTCTGTAGTTGATGATGAGGTTTGCACACATGTCAGGAGGAATTTTGGTCCACTTCTCTTTGCAGATCATCTCTAAATCATTAAGAGTTCTGGGCTGTCGCTTGGCAACTCGCAGCTTCAGCTCCCTCCATAAGTTTTCAATGGGATTAAGGTCTGGTGACTGGCTAGGCCACTCCATGACCCTAATGTGCTTCTTCCTGAGCCACTCCTTTGTTGCCTTGGCTGTATGTTTTGGGTCATTGTCGTGCTGGAAGACCCAGCCACGACCCATTTTTAAGGCCCTGGCGGAGGGAAGGAGGTTGTCACTCAGAATTGTACGGTACATGGCCCCATCCATTCTCCCATTGATGCGGTGAAGTAGTCCTGTGCCCTTAGCAGAGAAACACCCCCAAAACATAACATTTCCACCTCCATGCTTGACAGTGGGGACGGTGTTCTTTGGGTCATAGGCAGCATTTCTCTTCCTCCAAACACGGCGAGTTGAGTTCATGCCAAAGAGCTCAATTTTTGTCTCATCTGACCACAGCACCTTCTCCCAATCACTCTCGGCATCATCCAGGTGTTCACTGGCAAACTTCAGACGGGCCGTCACATGTGCCTTCCGGAGCAGGGGGACCTTGCGGGCACTGCAGGATTGCAATCCGTTATGTCGTAATGTGTTACCAATGGTTTTCGTGGTGACAGTGGTCCCAGCTGCCTTGAGATCATTGACAAGTTCCCCCCTTGTAGTTGTAGGCTGATTTCTAACCTTCCTCATGATCAAGGATACCCCACGAGGTGAGATTTTGCGTGGAGCCCCAGATCTTTGTCGATTGACAGTCATTTTGTACTTCTTCCATTTTCTTACTATGGCACCAACAGTTGTCTCCTTCTCGCCCAGCGTCTTACTGATGGTTTTGTAGCCCATTCCAGCCTTGTGCAGGTGTATGATCTTGTCCCTGACATCCTTAGACAGCTCCTTGCTCTTGGCCATTTTGTAGAGGTTAGAGTCTGACTGATTCACTGAGTCTGTGGACAGGTGTCTTTCATACAGGTGACCATTGCCGACAGCTGTCTGTCATGCAGGTAACGAGTTGATTTGGAGCATCTACCTGGTCTGTAGGGGCCAGATCTCTTACTGGTTGGTGGGGGATCAAATACTTATTTCCCTCTGCAGAATGCAAATAAATTCATATACTTTCCACAATGTGATTTTCCGGATTTAATTTGTGATGTGCTATCTCTCACTGTTACCAATAACCTACCCTTCAATTATGGGCTGCTCATGTCTTTGTCAGTGGGCACACTTACAAAATCAGCAAGGGATCAAATACTTATTTCCCCCACTGTATGAGTCAATATTCAGTCACATCAGTATCAGGTTTTTGTAAATTCTGACTCTGGTGATTAAAAAAACATATATATTCACTGCCACTAGAATATGGCTTTCTTGTGGGGGGGGGGGGGGGGGGGGGGAGTGGTCAAGGTGTCTGTGTGGCGCAGGGGTGGGGGGGGGCAGGAGTGGGGCTGAATTTTATTTTGTGTCCTCTATATTTCTCATGGGAAATATGGTAACCCTAAGTTGGATTGCTGCTGATGTTGTAGCCAGTGCTGTAGAATGTGAAGGTACATGGGGAGAAGGGAGATTTGAGAAAAAAGAGGAGTTACCGGATTGTTGGGGGGGGGGGGGGGGGTAGGGGGGAGGGAGTGGAGAGAGAAAAATACTGGATCGTGGGTGTGGAGACACTGATGGCAATGTTGGTTCACGGCACTACAGTCCCTTGAGCTGGCCCTGTTGTGTAAATTAGGGCTTCTGAATTTGTGCTTTATTATCAGCCAAATTTAGGAACATAACTTTTCAGCTGATAAATCACCTTAATTTAGGAGCTTACAAATTATGCTTATAAATTTAGGCCTGCTACTTATTTGTCAAGGTTTATGTGCCTAATTTATAATCCTGGTGCTAAAAACCAGTGCTAAGCTCCTAAATATTTTTCCCTGTGCTAAATCTGCTCTTGTTACCACAAACCTTTTATACTTTTACCACTCCATTGTGCGACCGCATCTCAAATAAGCTATAGCTGAATTAGAAAAGGTACAGAGAAGGGCGACGAAAATGATAAAAGGGATGGGATGGCCTCCCTATGAGGAAAAGCTAAAGCAGCTAGGGCTCTTCAGCATGAAAAAGAGACATTTGAGGGGAAACATGATAGAGGTCTATAAAATAATGAGTGGAGTGGAGCGGGTAGACGTGAATCACTTGTCTACTCTTTCCAAAAATACCAGGACTAGTGGGCACGCAATGAAACTGCTAAGTAGTACATTGAAAACAAATTGGAGAAAATATTTCTTCACTTAATGAGTAATTAAACTCTGGAATTTTATGCGACAGAATGTGTAAAGCAGTTAGCTTAGCAGGGTTTAAAGGTTTGGATAATTTCCTAAAAGAAAAGTCCATAAGACACGATTAGGAAGGACTTGGGAAAATACACTGCTTATTCCTAGGATAAGCATTATAAAATCTATTTTATTGTTCTGGGATTTTGCCAGGTACTTGTGACCTGGATTGGCCACAGTTAGAAACAGGTTATTATTCTTATTATTTTATTTACATTTGTACCCCACACTTTCCCACTCATGGCAGGCTCAATGCAGCTTACATGGGGCAATGGAGGGTTAAGTGACTTGCCCAGAGTCACAAGGAGCTGCCTGTGCCAGGAATTGAACTCAGTTCCTCAGGACCAAAGTCCACCACCCTAACCACTAGGCCACTCCTCCACATTTGTATCCCATATTTTCCCACCTTTTTCAGGCTCAATGTGGCTTACATATAACCGTTAACGGCATTAGCAGATTACGGTCTGAACAAATACATGGTATGAATGAATACAAAGTGGTATTGTGGTGGAATGAGGTACATGTATGGTAGGTACAGTTGGGGGGAACTTAGAGAGGGAAAGAGGAAAGAAGAGTCAGGTAATGTCCGTTATGGTTTTTGGTTACATTATGTCACAAGTGACCAGGTATTTTTATGTTGGGTCGGTGGGGTATGCTCTTCTGAACAGGTCTGTCTTTAGTGCTTTCTGAAAATTTAGGTTACTGGGCTTGATTGACCTTTGGTCTGTCCCAGTATTGCAACACTTTTCTAAATTTAAGAGTTTAGTGACATTTGGGGTTGACTTTCGAAGTGATTTAACTAGCCAGAAACGGCTCCTGGCCAGTTACATTGCCTGTTTGGGGCTAACTGGTCATTTTCAGCAGAACTTTAGTTTTGGGGCGGAGTCAGCACTTGGCCAATTAAGTGCCGATATTCAGCACTTAACCGGCCAAGGGGACCTCATAAAAGTCAGTCCTACCTTTATGCTGTGCCCCAATCTGGTTAAGTACTGAATATCGCACTTAACTGGCTATGTTTTAGCTGGCTCTGCAAACCCAGAAATTTAAAGCCGAAACTTGGACATGGCCTGGCATTGAATTTCCAGGAGTAGCACCAGCGGTGGTCAACAGGGCCACTGGCTAAATATTGGACCCTTTTGAAAACAGATTTATGCCTTCAGCTCTAGTAAATTTTCAGAGACAGCAATATATGAGCATAACTGTCAAAGTTAGGAGCATAAATCCTTTCAATCTGGGGCACTGGGGATATACCAGCAGAAATTACACCTAGACTTCAGCTGCGTACATTTATGCTTATTTGGGAGCAGGTGTGAATTACCTATGTAAGTTATGACTCTAGCCAAATCTGCCCAGCACATGCCAACATACAGGTCATGTAAAAGTATGTGCCTTTTTGTCATGGCACATACATTTATGCATATAGCCTGCGGGGTAATTTTATTAAAACCATTGTAAACAAATGTATTTGAGAAACAGTCTTGCAACCCTCAGTGGTGTGTAACTCATCAGCACATTCCTGGCATCTGGCCTGTATAATGATTCCTAAAGGGTGAAAAGGAAAAGGAGCAATAGCCATATATTCAAGGGACATATGCACTGGCTGTCGAGGTCTGAGAAGTTACATGGATAATAATGGGCTGTTCAACTCACTTAGGGGTCTTTTACTAAAGCTTAGTGCACATAGAATAGCATATAGACCCAGGACTGCCGAGAGACTAAGCCAGGCCCAGGGTAGGGCCGCCGCTCCCCACCAGGACCGCCATGTAGCCAGACCACAAAAATTGGGGGCGGGGGGGGGGGGGGGGGGGGGGGGGGGGGGGGTCCGGAGCCCTAAGTGTGGGGGGCACATTTTGCCCCACCGCCGCAACTTCACATACCTTCCTCCAGCGCTGTTCTCCGCTGCATTGCCTACCCTGCGACTGCTTTTCCCTTCATGTCGTGAATGCGACCCATGCCAGCCAAACTAGAGGTCCCAAAGCCCTGTGTCTGCTCCTCCCCAGCCTCTAGGGGGGCCCGGTGCCGGAGTTTTCTCTCTCCTGCTCCTGTCAGGACGCAATCATCTGGGTCCCATCAGGAGCAGAACAGAGACAGACCCTGGTGCTGGACCTCCCTTGGAGGCTGGCCCTGGGGGAGTCTTCCCCCTTCCTCTCGGTGGCACTGCATAGACCTGGATCCACGCCCAATTTTTAGGTGCAAGGATTTACACCAACTGAACCCTGAATTCTGTAATAGCCTGTGCATCTCTAGTGAACGCCCCTGACCCATCCACGCCCCTCCCATGGCCACACCCACTTTCAGTTGTGTGCTAAAGAATTTACGCGCACTTTATAGAATAGCGCTTAGCAAGATGCACGCATAAATCCACATTGTTGCCAATTAGTGCCAATAATTAATTGTTAGTGCCCAATTACTGGCACTTATTTATTTATTTAGATTTTTATTTAGATTTTGCTTACACCTTTTTCAGTAGTAGCTCAAGGTGAGTTACATTCAGGTACACTGGATATTTCTCTGTCCTAGGAGGGCTCACAATCTAAGTTTGTACCTGAGGCAATGGAGGGTTAAGTGACTTGCCCAAGATCACAAGGAGCAGCAGTGGGATTTGAACCGGCCACCTCTTAAATTGTACGTGCAAATTGAGCGTGTGTCCAAATTTGGGCACACAATTTTAAGCGCCATTCATAGAATTCCCCTGCATGTGTGCGCTAAGTGCCACATGGCCTGATGCACTGCATTTAGAGGCCTTTTTTTTTACCAAGCTGTGGTAAAAAGGGTTGTGGTAAAAAGGGTTGTGGTAAAAAGGGTCCTGCAGTAGCAGCAGTGGCTGCTTTTGCCACGTGTTGAGGTCTTTTTTTACTGCAGCGAGTAAAAAGGCTGCAAAAATACATGGCCATGTGGGGGGAGCACTTACTGCCAACCATTGAGGTGAGGGTAAGGGCTCTTGTTTTAACCTGGCAGTAACCGGGTAGCACATGGTGCTGCTCGATTACCGCCAGGTAACCGCCATGTAAAAATAAAATTGAGCCTCTATTTCCCCCAGCATGGGAAATGGTGCATGCTGGGGCTGGAAATACTGCTGGTGTCCACGTTGGGCCTGTGGTATCTCCAAATTGGCGCACAGTAATCCCTCGTTAGGCTTACCACCAGTGGCGTACCAAGGGGGGACGGTGGGGGCGGTCCGCCCTGGGTGCATGCCGCTGGGGGGGTGCCGCGCGCCTGTCGGCTCCGCTCGTTCCGTGCTCCCTCTGCCCCAGAACAGGTTACTCCTGTTCCGGGGCAGAGGGCGCATGGAACGAGCGAAGCCGACAGGCGCGCGGCACCCCCCCAGCAGGTAAAAATGCACCCGTGGGGGGGGTGTCCTTTTGCCAGGGGGGAGGGGGGTGTCCTTTCGCCGGGGTGGGGGGGTCGCGCTGCACCCGGGGGGGGGGGGGGGCGCATCGGTGATCCGCCCCAGGTGTCAGCCACCCTAGGAACGTCACTGCTTACCACCACTTTGTAAAATGGCCCCTTAGTGAATTAGTGTCCATTAGCACAAGCTAAGCTTTAGTAAAACGGCCCATAAATGGCCCAATATTATCTGTTTAACTAGAGACCGGGTTAGGGGCAGGTCAGAGGCAATGCCAGGAATTATCCGGTGCCCACATATTAAAAAAAATTGCAGATCACTACTGGCTGAATATCAGCTGGTTTATGTGTAAACACTATTGGGTAAAACCCCTCTTATAAAATTACCCTATGCATGTGCAGCAGTATAATTTTAGAGCTTCAGCTACATCCTCTATTCTTCGTATTAAAAAAAACAACCTTTCTCATCAGGTAGAATGAGAGGACATGAAATGAGATTGAAGGGGGGCAGACTCAAGAAAAATGTCAGGAAGTATTTTTTCACGGAGAGAGTGGTGGATACTTGGAATGCCCTCCCACGGGAGCTGGTGATGAAAACGGTAACGGAATTCAAAAATGCATGGGATAAACATAAAGGAATCCTGTTCAGAAGGAATGGATCCTCAGAAGCTTAGCCGAGATTGGGTGGCAGAGCCAGTGGTGGGAGGCGGGCAGTGGTGTGCTGGAGCCGGCTCTCCCGGTTCTGCAGAGCCGGTTGTTAATTTTTGAACAATTTAGAGAGCCGGTTGTTCTGCTCTCAGCTGCGACTTGAATGGGGTTTTTTTTCCCCACAAATTGCAGCAGGAAGCTGGAGGCACGCATGCCCAAACACACCAGCTGTCACCTGATATTGGTGCATGCGTGGTGTGTGGCAACCCTGCCTCCTCGTGCTGCACTGCAGGCAAGAGGTTCGTGTGCATCGTCCCTCCCAGTTCCTGATTCTCTCTCCCCTGCTGCTGCCCTTCCCACTGCCCCATGCATTGAACTTTGTTTCTTCCCTCCGTATCTGCTCCCTCTCCCTGCCTCCCCTCCTTCAACCTCACCCCCCCCCCATCCCCCGCCGCAGTTCGACCGGATCGTTACTTACTTGCAGGCAGGCAAAGGACACTGTCCGGACCAAGGAGGCAGCCGATCTACTCCAGGGTAAGAAAGGAAACCAATTTGTTTAACCTTTGTTTTCACTCCCCCCCACAGCTGACCTCTAGTGAACCAAACAAAGCAATCAAACCTACATCTGCTGCATCCACATTCTCGTTTTTCTTTTTTTTAATTCTTGGTCCATCTGTAACAAGTCTAAAGCTGTTTCAATTGGATAGGCAGTGCCTTAAAAGGTGGAGGACAAAAGTTTTTTTTTTTTTTTAACTTATTGGACAGATTTTTTATTTGAAAGCTTTCCATATAATATAAATATCATGAAATAACAATTGAATATCACTAAAACATCTTTAAAAAATTATTATAGCTGGTAGAAATAGCAATCTTAAACTTTGTATTTTGTGCTCATTTTTCTACACTAAAAAAAAAAAATAATAATAAATACACTGTCTGTATACAATACAGATGGCCAAATTTCAGTGAGGATATCCTGTTTCCTGATGGGTTCATCTTAACTGTTGTTGTAATCTACCTTGGGAAGCCTTGTGTTATAAAGATGATGATGGAATATATTGAAATTAAATGGAAGTAGAATTAAACTCTCCTTTCATTGGGGCTCATGGAATCAGATCTTAATCTGTTTTGTAGAAGTTTACCTTTTATATACACAAATTGATTATTCTGTTTTGAACATGTTTCAGGGGCAAGTGGTTTTATTAGTCAAAATAAAAATATTTTGTTTCTTGCAGATTTCTTTTGTTTAAACATAAATAGGCCATAAGCCCCTAAAGCAGCCCATTGGTTTTCTTATATTTTGTTCTTGTGATAAATTATACAGTGTCAAAACTGAAAACTCTTGTCTCTATCTGGTCGATAATAAAAGGAGCTCATTGTGAACACTATCCACCCTAAAAGTTTGTTTTGTGGCTGTACATGAAGAATTATGATATTGGCTAAATACCTGTATGTGTGTGTCCCTAGTCCTGCATCCTAAGTTTATATAATTATTTCAAGAAATCCAGTTAATCTTTTAACTTATTAGTGGAGCATAACCGCAGAGTCATCGTATGGTCGCATCTTCAATATCGTAATACTAGTGCCCATCTAAGGAACAGCCAGGTTATTTTGAGTTAGTCTTCACTTGCTTTCCTTGTGCCATCACTATCCAGCAGGTAAGCAGTGTCTTAAAAGATGGAGGATAAAGGATTGTTTTTTACATTAAAAGAAGGTAAATTTGGATATAAGGATTGTTTGAAAGCACGCTCCCTCCCCGGGTATAGCCAGCTCTGCAAATGTGTTTTTTTTTGGCGGGGGCACAGAGGTGGATGGGGGGGGGGGGGGGCATAGAGGTGGGGGGGGGGGGGCGCAGAGGTGGACCAGGGAGAGAGCCTGTTGTTAAAAATTTACCAGCACACCACTGGAGGCGGGGCTAGTGCTGGGCAAGACTTCTATGGTCTGTGCCCTAAAAATGGCAGATATAAATCAAGGTAAGGTATACACAAAAAGTAGCACATATGAGTTTATCTTGTTGGGCTGACTGGATGGACCGTGCAGGTCTTTTTCTGCCGTCATCTACTATGTTATATTACTATGTTCAGGTGGCAAATCAATAATATATACATTCAGGGGCTGATATTCAGGCTGTAGGAGTTAGCTGGGCTGTCTCCCGTAATCGGTGCTGAGCCCGGATATTCAGTGCCGGGCCGTTTACAGTGACCAACATTGAATATCCGGTTTATTTTTGTCCGGTTCAAACTTAACTAGCCAAGTCAATATTCAGCACTAGCCAGGACATTTGAACAGATAGACCTGCTATGTTGGCACTTGGCCATCAATACGCTCAATATTCACGGATAGCCAATGCACAATATAGCCGGTTATCTGCTAATCGCTGGTTGGGAATATTCAGCAGGAGATGACCGGCTATCTCCCTCTGAATATTCATGGATAGCTGATTAAGTGCTATTTATCCGGCCAGGAGCTGTTCCTGGTTGGTTAAATAGCATTGAACCGGTCAGGGAGCAATCCCATAACTGGGTGCCTCCATTTAAGCGCAGCGAGGTCAGGCAGTAGGAGCCTGTTCTATTATGGAACCTTGGTGCCTGGGTTCTGATATAAAAAAAAACTAGCAGAACCTAGTATCAGGGTGCCTAAAGGCAGCAGGGACATGCGTAATTTAAACTATTCTGAAAGTTAGTGCATAATAGGGAGCCCTGCCTATGTCCCACCCATGTCCCCCCTCCTTGAAAATACAAACTATTGGGCTCATTTTCGAAAGAGAAGGGCGCCCATCGTTCGACACAAATCGGGAGATGGGCGTCCTTCTCCCAGGGTTGCTCAAATCGGCATAATTGAAAGCCGATTTTGGGCGCCCTCAACTGCTTTCCATTGCGGGGATGACCAAAGTTCCCGGGGGAGTGTTGGAAGTATAGAGAAGGCGGGACTGGGGCGTGCTTAACACATGGGCGTCCTCGGCCGATAAAGGAAAAAAGAAGGGAATCCCTGACGAACACTTGGCTGACTTTACTTGGTCCTTTTTTATTTACAACCAAGCCACAAAAATGTGCCGTAAATGACCAGATGACCACTGGAGGGAATCAGGGATGACCTCCCCCTACTCCCCCAGTGGTCATTAACCCCCTCCCACCCTAAAAAAAATGTTAAAATATTTTTTCCAGCCACTATGCCAGCCTCAAATATCATACCCAGCTCCATGACAGCAGTATGCAGGTCCCTGGAGCAGTTTTAGTGGGTACTGCAGTGCACTTCAGGCAGGCGGACCCAGGCCCATCCCCCCTACCTGTTACACTTGTGTTCTTGTGGTGGTAAATGTGAGCCCTCCAAAACCCACCAGAAGCCCACTGTACCCACATCTAGGTGCTCCCCTTCATCCCTCAGGACTACGGTAGTGGTGTACAGTTGTGGGGAGTGGGTTTGGGGGGGGGGGGGTTGGGGGGCTCAGCACACAAAGTAAGGGAGCTATGCACCTGGGAGCTTTTTCTAAAGTCCACTGCAGTGCCCCCTAGGGTGCCCGGTTGGTGTCCTAGCATGTGAGGGGGACCAGTGCACTACAAATGCTGGCTCCTCCCATGACCAAAGGGCTTGGATTTGGTTGTTTCTGAGATGGACGTCCTCGGGTTCCATTATCGGCGAAAATTGGGAATGACCATCTCTAAGGCCGACCTAAATGTGGAGATTTGGGCATCCCCGACCGTATTATCAAAACAAAAGATGGCCGCCCATCTTGTTTCGATAATACGGGTTTCCCCGCCCCTTCGCCGGGACGTCCTGCGAGATCGCCCTCAGGAAAACTTGGGCGCCCCGTTCGATTATGCCCTTCCATGGGACCCTTTTACAAAGCTGCGACAAAAAGTGACCGATTTTCTATTTTTGGCATTAATGACCACATGCTACTGTTGCCGTTAGCGCATGGGCCTTTACCACCACCCATTTTGTAGGTGGTAAGGGCTCACGCACTATTTAGCATGCGGCAATGTGGCTGCGCTAACCGATTAACACAGACAAACACAGTCTTCACCCAAATTTATTTTTTAGCATGTGGATAGTGTGTGTACATCAGGATAGATTTTAGCAAAGCTTTTCACACGGTTCCCCACAGGAGGCTCTTAAATAAACTCGATGGGCTGAAGATAGGTCCCGAAGTGGTGAACTGGATTAGGAACTGGTTGACGGACAGACGACAGAGGGTGGTGGTAAATGGAGTTCGCTCGGAGGAGGGAAAGGTGAGTAGTGGAGTGCCTCAGGGATCGGTGCTGGAGCCGATTCTGTTCAATATATTTGTGAGTGACATTGCTGTAGGGTTAGAAGGTAAAGTTTGCCTATTTACGGATGATACTAAGATTTGCAACAGAGTGGACACCCAGGAGGGAGTGGAAAGCATGAAAAAGGATCTGAGGAAGCTAGAAGAATGGTCTAAGGTTTGGCAATTAAAATTCAATGCGAAGAAATGCAAAGTGATGCACTTAGGGAGTAGAAACCCAAGAGTGACTTATTTGTTAGGCGGTGAGAGTCTGATAGGTACTGAGGAGGAGAGGGATCTTGGTGTGATAGTATCCGAGGATCTGAAGGCGACGAAACAGTGTGACAAGGCGGTGGCTGTAGCGAGAAGGTTGCTAGGCTGTACAGAGAAAGGTGTGATCAGCAGAAGAAAGGAAGTGTTGATGCCCCTGTACAAGTCGTTGGAGAGGCCCCACCTGGAGTATTGTGTTCAGTTTTGTAGGCCGTACCTTGCGAAGGATGTTAAAAAAATGGAAGTGGTGCAAAGAAAAGCTACGAGAATGGTACGGGATTTGCATTCCAAGACGTATGAGGAGAGACTTACTGACCTGAACATGTATACCCTGGAGGAAAGGAGGAACAGGGGTGATATGATACAGACATTCAAATATTTGAAAGGTATTAATCCGCAAACAAATCTTTTCCGGAGATGGGAAGGCGGTAGAATGAGAGGACATGAAATGAGGTTGAAGGGGGGCAGCCTCAGGAAAGATGTCAGGAAGTATTTTTTCACAGAGTGGGTGGTGGATGCTTAGAATGCCCTCCCGCGGGAGGTGGTGGAGATGAAAACGGTAACGGAATTCAAACATGCATGGGATCCTCAGAAACTTAGCCGAAATTGGGTGGCGGAGCAGGTGGGGGGAAGAGGGGTTGGTGGTTGGGAGGCGAGGATAGTGGAGGGCAGACTTATACGGTCTGTGCCAGAGCCGGTGATGGGAGGCGGAACTGGTGGTTGGGAGGCGGGAAGTACTGCTGCGCAGACTTGTACGGTTTGTGCCCTGAATAAGGCAGGTACAAATCAAGGTAAGGTTTACACATATGTTTGTCTTGTTGGGCAGACTGGATGGACTGTGCAGGTCTTTTTCTGCCGTCATCTACTATGTTACTATTACCACAGGACACCTCAGCATGCCTGCGGTAAACAGGTAGAAGAGGTGACAGCGAAAGCTAGAAGGATTCTTGGGTGCATAGGGAGAGGAATAGCCAGTAGGATAAAAGGAGGTAATGATGCCCCTGTATAAGACTCAGGTGAGACCTCATTTAGAATATTATGTTATGTACAATTCTGGAGACTGCACCTTCAAAACGATATAAACAGGATGGAGCCAGTCCAGAGGGCAGCTACTAAAATGGTTAGTGGTTTTCATCATAAAGCATATGGGGACAGACTTAAAAATCTCAATATATATACTTTACAAGAAAGGTGGGAGAAGGGAGATAGGAGAGACATTTAAATACCTATGCAGCATAAATGCACAGAAGGTCAGTCTCTTTCAATTGAAAGAAAGCTCTGGAACAAGATAGGATGAAGGTGAGAGGTGACAGACTCAGGAGTAACCTGAGGAAATACTTCTTCACAGAAAGGGTAGTAAATTTGTGGAATAGCCTCCTGGTGGAAGTGGTGGAGACAAGAAAAGTATCTGAATTCAAGAGAGCTTGAGACAAGTACAAAGGATCTCTAAGGGAATGATAGGGAGAGTAGATGACATGGATGTGAAGACTAGATAGGCCATATAGTCTTTATCTGCCTACATTTTTCTATGTTTCTAAACACACATTAGTGCTTGCTGCAGCTTGGTAAAATGACCCTTTAGTAAGTTACGCAGGTATTTGCAGAATATCGTGTAGATGGTATGTTGGCAGTGACTGCATAAATGTTAGCACCTAGTTTGGACCCAGTATTCAGTGGGACTTATCTGGGTAGGAGCAGCTCGTACCTGAATATGTCCTGGTCACTGATTTTCAGTGGCGTCATTGGGATACTGCAGGGGCAGTCTGGGGGGGGGGGGGGAGATGTTATTTGGATATTGCCAATATTCAATGACTGTATCTCAGAACCGGATGTAGACTTGGTGAGGCCTTAAACTATATAAAGCTTGAGGCCCCTTGTTAAAAATTTACACCAGAACGTCTCACAAAGGTACGTACCAAAACAGGACCTTGGGTCACCTCAAAAAATATTACTTAAATTAATTACGTATAAAGCCATTTTAAAACTACACATAAAAATTTACTACACAAGATTTTAAAAACTACAGTACACAAAAAAAAATACAGTACACATAAAAAGCCACATAAATTCTAAAAGCCAAAAAAAAAGAAATCTGAAATTTTGTGAGACTCTGCAGGATTGTGAGGCCCTAAGCTGTAGCCTGTTTAGCTTATGCCTAAATCCGGCACTGCTGTATCTGGATAACCATCCACACAAGTTAGGACAACAAAATAGATGTCTTAACGTGTCCAGATACTTACCCAGGTAACTGCAAGGAATATCAGCAGCACCCAGACAATTTCCAGGGACTGCTTAATACCCAGGTATTCAGAGCTGGTATCCAGGTACTGCCCGGTGCTGAATATCTGGGTATAATTTTAAACACTATGAGGGTTTTACTTCCATTGCTGGCTCAATCCGTCCTCCTTTTTCTGGAGCCATATGAAGACAACACTGACTGCAGTGTTTAAATCTCAAGGGATTTGTTCAGGTCTCCTGAAAGGTAGGTTTAAATGAAATGGATGGTGCTGATTCATATATTCAGTACCACTATCTTCAGTACATGGTTAGCGAAGCTGGATATACAGATTAAATTAAGCACAGTGCTTATAGTGGTGTAGCAACGGGTGGGCTCAGGTGTGCTCAAGCCCACCCACTTTGAACCAGGGCCGCCGAGAGGGGGGGCAGGGGGGACAAAATTCCCCAAGCCCGGGCCTCCAAGGGGGGCCCAGCGCTGCAGTCCCCGGTATCACCCGCCCGCCCTCGGCTCCGTCAACTGTCCACCACCGGGCCGGGTCCCTTGCATTCAAATCACAGTGCCTCATCTCCGAGTGAAAGCGCAGCAGTGGCAGATCGCCTCCCTTTGGGCCTTCCCTCCCTGTATCCCGAGAAGGCCCAAAGGGAGGCGATCTGCCACTGCTGCGCTTTCACATGGAGGTGAGGCGCTGTGATTTGAATGCAGGGGGCCTGGCCTGGTGGCGGATGGAGGGGGGCTGTCGACGGGGCCGGGGGTGGGCGGGTGGAGACTGGGGACTGCAGCACGGCAGCCTCAAGGGGACGGTGGAGCCCCGGGGGCAGCCTTGCCCCAGGCCCGGCCCAGTCTCTCGGCGGCCCTGCTTTCAACTCAGACCCACCCAGTAATGGCACAGCTATGATGTGGCTGGTGGGGATTCCCAAGCCCTGCCAGCTGAAGACTCCAGCATCTCTCCCTTCCAAGCAATTAGAATTCTCAACTTCATTCCCCCAATGTCCAGTACCTTTTAAATCCTTCAGGTCTTCACTGGCAGTGAGCAGTGACTCATACCTGCTGCTTGTGCTGGCCCTGAGCCCTCCCTCTGATGCAACTTCCTGTTCACAGCAGGACCAAGATGTTGTGTCAGAAGGAAGGCTTGGGGCCGGCATGAGCAGCAGGTATGAGTTGCTGACTGCTACTGGCAAAGAACTAAAGGACTTAAAAGCTATCGGGGGGGGGGGGGGGGTGATGGTGGAATGGAGTTAAGAGACTCTTGATCACCTGGGGGAGGGAGGAGGGAGAGATGTCAGGTGGGTTCTTGTTTTTGGTGTCAGGCCTGCTCAAAATTGGGTGTCTGGCTACATCCCTGATTTAAGCCTGTGCCATACTGACTGAATACTGGAATAAGTGTTATAAGCAGGGCCGGTCTTAGGCAGAGGCGACCAAGGCGGCCGCATAGGGCCCTGCGCCTAAGGGGGGCCCCGCGCAGTGCGCCTCAACTCTGCCTCCGCTCGCCTCAGACGACCATCCGCATCATTCATGATGATCCCACGGCTCAGCCGCTCTGCTTCCGCCACCACCGGCGTGGCGCCCACCCCCGGCTTGGGCCCGCTGAGCCCGCCGTCAGCTCCCGAATCCCCAGACCCCGGCGAGGCGGCGACAGTAGCTTTGCAGGCTTGCAGCGAGCCAGGAGGCAGCGACGGCCCTGCCCCCAATGGCGACAGAAAGTTGCAGCGCGACGGCTCACCTCCAGGCTCCAGCTTTTTGTCTATTAGATTGTAAGCTCTTTGAGCAGGGACTGTCTTTCTTCTATGTTTGTGCAGCGCTGCGTACGCCTTGTAGCGCTATAGAAATGCTAAATAGTAGTAGTAGTAGTAGTAGCTTTTCACTTCCCACTCAGTGTCCCGCCTTCTGATGAGGTATTTCCTGTTTCTGCGAGGGCGGGAGTCACTGAGCGGGAAAAGCTGGAGCCTGGTCCGAGGTGGTGAGCCTTCATCACTGACTGTGGTGCGAGCGAGAGCGCGGCCGTGCAGACTTGTGGAGCCGAGCGAGGCGAGCAAACTAAGCAACAGACAGGCAGGCAGGCAGGCAGGCAGCAAGCCAGGTATGATGATAACTTTTTTCTAAATTAGGAAGAACTTTTTAAAATTAAAGTACTGTCTGTCTCTGTGGTGGTTTGAAATGTTTCAGCTATGTCCACCATTTTGTCAAAGGTTTTGCCTGGGACCCTTGCGTCCAGTGACGGTGAGCCACAGTAGTCCCCTTCTTCCCCTTTCAGTCCCTGCCCACCTTTACCCATAGATATCCTTTTAATCATCTTTTACCTCACTTCTTCAATGCACCTTCATTTTATTAATTCTTCCTTCTGAGCCTTACTCATCCTCGCCTAAGTGGTCCCATATGCCTCATCCTTCCCCAGGGTTCACCCCAAGTCTCACTCTCACCTGTACTCCACACTACACCTCAGTCACCCTCCACCCTCCCAGTATCATTCATTCTCTCACTAGTGCTGCCACACATCCCCATCCATCTTTTCCTCCCTTAGTGCTGTTCTCCCACTCCAGATCCTGTTATCCTTTCCCTTTCCCAATATTTATGTCCAAGCCTCTCATCTCCCCAGTAGCCTGTATTAGTCAGCCTTAGTCATCCTTGCTGCAGTGCTCCCCTAACTTCATACATCCTTCCGCTCTCACTCATCCTGCCTCCCCAGTGTTTCCCCTATTGTTAGTCACTTAATTTCTCCACTGCTTCGCCAGGTATCTCCCTTCTACTCTCCACATCCAGTGACTCTCCCCTCTTCACCTCCCTCCAGCATCTCTCCCTACCCTATCCCTCTATGTCCAGTATCACCCATCTCTCTTTTCCTCTCCATGTTCACTGTTTCCCTTTTGTGTCCTATTCCCTTGCACCCCTTGTAATAGGGGAATTTGAAAGTACTGGATCTTTTCTTAATATTTTTCCTTTATTCTCCTTTGTTATGAGAATTGGAACTACTAATTGTAGTGGACTTGAACTGAATAATTTCTGGGGAGGGGAGGTTTCATGATAGCGTTGTGCTTATTATTTCAATCAGTTTTTTTGTACAAGTTTAGCTTCATTTGTCTTTATTTGAAATTTCATAAATAAAAAAAATTTCTAAAAATGGAATAATCTTATCAATGGGGTGGAGCTAGGGTGGGGGCAGGGATAAGATGGGGCCCCATCAAATTGGTCTGCACAGGGCCCCGCACTTGCTAAGACCGGCCCTGGTTATAAGAACCTAATTCCACTAGGGTAAACTGGAATAGGAAAACCAAGGGACTTTCCCAGAGATGCATATTCCATTCTCATATTCCATATCTTCTCCGACCAACCCCCAGACCATACCTGCTGCCAGAAATCTCCCTGATGGACAATTTGTGGCCTGAAATGAGTCAGGAACCCTTTTCCTTTCATGCCACAGAGGATCCTCTATCAGCGTTTAGTGTTTTTCACAAAGAGCTGGGAAAAATCTTTGAGATGCTTTATTCTTGATGAATCACAGTACGAGCAATGGCATACAGAGGGACACATAGATAGCTACTGTGATCATATTTTCTATGTACATGAGAGTCTTCCATTCTGTTCACTTTTCCCATTTAATTAAAACAGTGCTGCTCAGTGACCCTGCCGCTAAGAACTTTTTCCATTAATTGGTGCTATGTGTCTGCACCAGCTGTCGGGTACACAGGAGCAATCACTGTAAAGACATCGTAAAAGGATACACAACATTAACAGCTGGATTGTAGCTATAAACTAGGTGGCACAGGCTGTTTTTTTTTTGTGCTTTCCAATCAATGGAATGTTGTAAAGCAATTATACAAAGCGGTCAGTGTCTATCTTTCTGTCTATAACTCTAAGGAAGGGATGGATACAAAATAGGTTATCTGTGTGTCGCTGCTACACCCGGACACACAGATAAGTGCTGTAAATGATACCTTTGTTGAAATGAAACGTTAAGCTTAGCCGTGACAGTATGAATATTGTCTGACAGAGATAAAAATAACGAGAATATTTATTTAAAAAAACATGTAAATATTAAGAAAATAACCAAAAAAGAGGCAGGTTGGGGGTGAGTCGATGATTACACTTGTCACAAAATAGGGGCACACCACATTGGTGGTATACAAATTGCCCTGGTGACCATATGAGACTTTCCCTTATTAACCTTTCAGAAAAATATATTGGAAAAACCCAGTTGGAAGACATTAGACACTCTTGCTATAAACTCTACTATTTTTTGTATTGTATCCTAGAAATAAGCAGTGGAGTTTCCCCAAGTTCATTTTAATAATGGCTTATGGACTTTTCTTTTAGGAAGCTATCCAAACCTTTTTTAAACCCCGCTAAGCTAACTGATTTTACTACATTCTCTGGCAATGAATTCCAGAGTTTAATTAGACGTTGAGTAATTTTCTCCAATTCATTTTAAATTTACTACTTTGTAGCTTCGTTGCATGCCCCCTAGTTCTAGCATTTTTGGAAAGAGAAAACAAGCAATTAATGTCTACCCGTTCCACTCCACTTATTATTTTATAGACCTCTATCATATTTCCCCTTAGCCATCTTTTCTTCAAGTGGAAGAGCCCTAGCTTCTTTAGCCTTTCCTCAAAGGGCTGTGAGAGGACCATGGACTGGACTAGTGATCGGAACATATTTCTATGGAAGTAGTTCTTTTAATGTGTTTTAGTTTCCAGATGATGTGGAACATTTTCATCGTAGTGTGTGAGATTTGTTTATTGAAGGATAGATAGCAGTCAATAGTGATTCTACTACTACTACTACTACTTATTTCTATAGCGCTACTAGATGTACGCAGCGCTGTACACTTGAACATGAAGAGACAGTCCCTGCTCGACAGAGCTTACAATCTAATTAGGACAGACAAACAGGACAAACAAGAGATAAGGGAATATTAAAGTGAGGATGATAAAATAAGGGTTCTAAACAAGTGAATAAGGGTTAGGAGTTAAAAGCAGCATCAAAAAGGTGGGCTTTTAGTTTAGATTTGAAGACGGCCAGAGATGGAGCTTGATGTACCGGCTCAGGAAGTCTATTCCAGGCATATGGTGCAGCAAGATAAAAGGAACAGAGTCTGGAGTTAGCAGTGGAGGAGAAGGGTGCAGATAAGAGAGATTTACCCAGTGAACGGAGTTCCCGGGGAGGAATGTAGGGAGAGATGGGAGTGGAGAGGTACTGAGGAGCTGCAGAGTGAATGCACTTATAGGTCAATAAGAGGAGTTTGAACTGTATGCGGAAACGGATAGGAAGCCAGTGAAGTGACTTGAGGAGAGGGCTAATATGAGCATAACAACACTGGCAGAATATTAGTCGTGTAGCAGAATTTTGAACAGATTGAAGAGGGAAGAGGTGGCTAAGTGGGAGACCTGTGAGAAGCAAGTTGCAATAGTCTAAGCGAAAGGTGATAAGAGTGTGGATGAGGCTTCTGGTAGTGTGCTCAGAAAGGAAAGGGCAAATTTTGCTGATATTATAGAGAAAGAAATGACAGGTTTTAGCAGTCTGCTGATTATGTGCAGAGAAGGAGAGTGAGGAGTTGAAGATGACCCCAAGGTTACGAGCTGATGAGACAGGAAGGATGAGAGTGTTATCCACAGAAATAGAGAAAGGGGGAGGAGGAGAGGTTGGTTTGGGGGAAAGATAAGAAGCTCAGTCTTGGTCATGTTTAGTTTCAGATGGCGCTGAGACATCCAGGCAGCAATGTCAGACAGGCAGGCTGATACTTTGGCCTGGATTTCGGCTGAGATTTCTGGTGTGGAGAGGTAGATCTGGGAGTCATCAACGTAAAGATAATACTGAAAACCATGGGATGAGATCATAGTACCAAGGGAAGAAGTATAGATGGAGAAAAGAAGAGGTCCCAGGACAGATCCCTGAGGTACACCAACTGACAGTGGGATAGAAGTAGAGGAGGATCCACTAGAGTATATACTAAAGGTACGCTGGGAGAGATAAGAAGAAAACCAGGAAAGAACAGAGCCCTGAAATCCAAGTGAGGACAGCATATCAAGGAGAAGGCTGTGATCAACAGTGTCAAAAGCAGCAGATAGATTGAGAAGGATGAGGATAGAATAAAGACCTTTGAATCTGGCCAGGGACAGATCATTGGAGACTTTAGCAAGCGCTGTTTCAGTTGAATGAAGGGGGCGAAAGCCAGATTGAAGTGGATCAAGAATAGCTTGAGATGAAAGAAAGTCAAGGCAACAGCAGTGGACAGCACGTTCAAGTACCTTGGGTAGGAAAAGGAGGAGGGAGATGGGGCGATAGTTGGAAGGACAGGTAGGGTCCAATGAAGGTTTTTTAAGGAGTGGTGTGACTACGGCATGTTTGAAGGCATCAGGAAAAGTTGCAGTGGACAGTGAAAGATTGAGGATATGACAGATAAAAGGGATGACAGTAGGAGAGATAGTGTTAAGTAGATGGGTAGGAATAGGATCAGAGGAACAGGTAGTTAGTTTCGAGGAGGAAATAAAATGTGTAGTTTCCTCTTCAGTGATTTCAGAAAAGGAAGAAAAGGAGGCAGGGGTTGGAGGGTTGAGAGAATGGACTAAGGAAAGGAGAGGTGGAGATGAGCTGGTTGAGAATTCAAGTTTAATCTTGTGAACCTTATCATGAAAGAACTCAGCCAGAGTCTGGGGGGGAAAGTGAAGGGGGGTTGGAGGTGAAGGCACTTTGAGGAGAGAGTTCAGTGTGGCAAAGAGACGTCAAGGGTTTGAGCCAAGAGAATTTGTCAATTGGATGTAATAGTCCTGTTTGGCAAGTAAAAGAGCAGACTGGAAGGAGGTCAGCAAGAATTTGAAATGTATGAAGTCAGCATGGCCATGGGATTTCAGCCAAAGGCATTCGGCAGAGCGGGCACAGGAATGTAGGTAGCGGATTCTAGAGGTCAGCCAAGGCTGGGGTTTGGTATGTTTTACAGAATGGGGAATGGGAGGAGCGAGAGTATCCAGAGGAGAGGAGACAATAGTATTATAGGAAGAGACAGCCTCATTGACAGACTTGGATAACATAGTGGTAGAGAAGAGATTTGAAACACTGGAGGACAGAGTAGAAGGGTCAATAGCCTGAAGATTCCTAAATGTATTGGTTAAGATTGGACGGGACTGGGGAGGAAGGTGTTTAAGTGTGAAAGTTATCAGATGATGGTCGGAGAGGGGAAGAGTTGAGGCACAGAAACTGGAGAGTGAGCAGTTTGAGAACAGGATAAGATCAAGACAGTGGCCATTCTGGTGAGAGGGGGCAGTGGAGCACAGTTGAAGATTGAAAGAGGATGTAAAAGCAAGAAACTGAGAAGCATAAAAGTCAGAGGGATCATTAGCTGAATGTTAAAATCCCCAAGAATGAGGGAAGGAGATGAAGGTTCAGGAAAGAAGGAAAGCCAGGCATCAAAGTCAGTGAGAAAGGAAGAAAGGGACTTATCAGGGGGTCGATAAATGACTGCTACTCGGAGAGGCAGAGGAGCAAATAGACGGATGGAGTGGACTTCAAAGGAAGAAAAGCAGTGAGACTGAGGTGGAAGAAGAGGTTGAAATCTACAAGAGGGTGAAAGTAGTAGCCCGACACCACCTCCGCGGCCAACCGGGCGAGGTGTATGGGAGAAAAGATAACCTCCATGGCATGGGGCCGCGACTGAAGTAGAGTCTTCAGGGTAAAGCCAAGTTTCAGTTAGGGCAAGCAGAAGGAGAGTACGAGAGATAAAGAGGTCATGGATGTAGGAAAGTTTGTTACAGACAGAGCGGGCATTCCACAGAGCGCAAGAGAAAGGCAGGGAAGAAGGGGGGAAGAGAGGAACAGAAATTAGATTGGAGATATCACGGTGTGACCTGCACAAATAGGATGAGAGCTGATATGGAGGACCAGGATTGGGATTAATGTCCCCAGTGGAGAGCAGAAGAAGCAAGAGAGTACGGAGAAGAGTAGGAGAAGTATGATGACAGCGACGAAGGTGAGATGTACTCAGATAGAAAGGAGAAGGATGAATGGAAGGAAGGAAATGTTGAAGGTTGAGAGCTGAGAAAAAGGAAGAGGAAAAAAGAGATGGTGAGATGATGAATACAGAGGGTGGACAATGTGTTCCTGCATTGTATAGTGGTTTCAGATGGAGAAACAGATTAGGAAGGGACAGTACCAAGAAGAGAAAGTGTACTGGAGCCATAAGTAGTAACTGGGAGAAAAATAAATGTAAAGAGAAAAATGCCCCTAGAGTGGAGGCCCTCAGTGGATCGGAGTGGACCTGGGAGTCACCCCGGAGAAGGCTGTAAAGGATATGCAGATGAGCTGCAAGTCCTCCACAGCACCTGAAAGGCAGCCGGTGGTAGAGCTGGGCACCTCTCAGCCGAGCTAAGGCTTACCAGGGGTTAGGCCGAAGCCAGCATTCCTCCCCCTGAGGGTCGCCTGATTCCCAATATTTTCAGATTGTTGATTATTGGAAGGGATGTGCCCATGATGGTGATGTTTGAGAAAGGGATTGGTATTGTTTGACGATGTATCAGGCAGTGTGTTGTTTCTTTGTTCAGTTTGAGCTTGAATGCTGCCGCCCATGATTCCATTATGTTTATGCCGTCCATTATCCTGGTTGCGATTTTGTGCAGATTCTTTTTGAAAGGGATATAGATTGTTATGTCATCAGCGTATATAAGAGGATTGAAGCCTTATTTGGATAGTGTTTCGGCAAGAGGGGCCATCATCAAGTTGAATAGCATTGGTGAGAGTGGCGATCCCTGTGGAACCCCACATTCTGCTTTCCATGGAGGGGAGAGGGAGGAATTTGTCTTCACTTGGTAGGATCTAGTAGTCAGGAAGCCTAGGAACCAGTCTAACACTTTCCTACCAATACTGATTTTATGATCAACCATGTCAAAAGCATTGGACATGACAAATTGTAATAGGAGAATGTTTTTTCCATTGGTAATTTCCTTTTTGAGGTTGGTTAATAGTGTAATCAGCACTGTTTTGGTGCTGTGTTGTGGTCTGAAGCCTGACTACGATACGTGTAGTATGGAGTATTTGACATGTAATCAGTTAGTTGTTTGGCCTCTATACCTTTCATTATTTTTGTTGTTAGAGGGCTGGATGCCACTGTTCTGTAATTCGAGGTATCCTTGATGGGGTTTTTTGGTGTCTTTCGGGATAGGTGTGAGCAGTATATTCCCTTTTAATCATGGGAAACAGCCTTCCTGAAACATGTAGTTTAGATGGGAGGTGAGTTGATCTACGAATTGGTCCAGTGCTGTTTTAAATAGATGATTAGGACAGGTGTCTAGCATTCAATGGGCAGAATAGAATTTTCTTAACGCTTGAGCTACTAATGTATGGGTTGTGTGAAGGTGGCCCATGTCCTGTCCACTGGGGCTTCTTCTGGGGGCTGATTGAGTTTATCTATGAATGTTAGGCTCTTCCTGAAGTTGAGGATCTTTTCTTTGAAGAATCTGGCAAGTTCATTCGCTGTTGTCAAAGGTTTGGTGTTTATTAAGTTATCTATAAGTTTATATAGTTTCTTTGTATCTTTTTAATCTGAGGCAATGTGTTCTTTGTAGTATTTTATTTTAGCCTGGCTAATTTTTTTTTTTAATCATTTCATGCTTCCCTCCATGCATTTTTGTTTGCATCATTTTTATTTTTTGTTTATGCTCGTTCTAGTCTTCAGCAATGGGTTTTGGCCATTTTTAGTTCTTCATCGTACCATGGTACTGTTTTGTGCCTCTGTCCTGTTTTTGTTTTCAGAGGAGCTATAGTGTCCAATATGTGAGTGCCTCTTTTGTTCCAATCTAAGAGGAATTCTTCCGCATTAGTCGGTGGTGACCATTGACCGTTGTATATGGCTGTCCAAAATTTGGTTACATCAATCTTTCCTCATGATTTGTATGATATTTGTGATTTTGTTAGATGGGTTTTGTATTCTTTCCTGTAAAGGGCCATGTTTAGCTTGAAGTGATCAGAGCATGGAATTTCTGTCCATCTCAGGTTCTGTATTCTGAAGTCATTGTATTGTGAAAATCTGTAGACTAGTAGGTCTATGATGTGTCCTTTGATGTCGGTTTTATTCATTGGTAGTTGCTGGAAGTCCCATAATTGAAGCAATTCGTCGTATTCTTTGTAGCAGTCTGTTCTCTGGTAATCTAGATATATATTAATATCTTCTAGTAGTAGGGTATTGGGGTTAGCTACACATGTGTTTGAGATTAAGTTCATGAAGTTTATTTGAGTCATTTTCCAAGTTCCTGGGGGTTAAATAGGATGCAGCACAATTGGTTGTGTAGAGTTTGATCCTTAATTTAAAATGAGGCAATTTCCAGTTGTGGTGTTATAGATTCCGCATAGGTTTTGACCATGAAGAAGGATCTGTATATTAATGCAATTCCACCGCCTTTTTTCCCATTTCTGGTCCAATGTAGGAGTTTATATCCTAGTGGGCATAGGTCCAGAGTGAAAGGGTCTTCTTTGTCATGCATCCATGCTTCAGTGATGAAAACCAAGCCAAGGTCTTCGTCAGTTATCCAGTCCTTTATTGTTTCTGTTTTGTTTATCACTGATCAGGCGTTGATGTATCCCACTGGGATAGGTAGGTAGTTGCCCTCCATTAATGCAGTAGTGTTAATTTTTGTTAGTTGACGTTGATTTGGGTTTTTGTGTTTCTTGGTTTCTTTTTTGGCCCTTTGTGTGCTTCGAGTGATTGATTTCCATTTTTTGGTTGCCTTGTCCAATTGTTTGGGTTCTGCCTGGGGGGGAGGGGGGGTGGCTCTTCCAGCTGGGTGACGTAGATTGCATAATATTGATATATTGTTGTTTTCCCCTTGGGTTAGGGCATCCATGGATGTTATTAGCATTAGGGTTGCTAATCCTACTAGTATGTTTGTAAAGTACATTTTAACTCTTGAGATGCAAGGGATTTTATTTTTTTATTAGTATGTGTGAGTATTCAGTTGAGTGAGTTCGTGAGTGCATGAGAGTATTTTAGGTAGGCCTTGAGCTACATGTGTCTTGTTGGTGTTGACTGTGGTGGATGCTCTCAGCCTCGTTAGTGATGCTTGTATGCCATGAGTCTATTGATAGCTTCATGCCTTTGAGTTCATTGATCTTTCTGGATGGTGTTTCTTCTCCAGTGGTGAGCTTGGTCTCTGGCTCCGCTTGAAGTGTTGCCATGGTGTCGGTTCCAGAGGTCACTGCAGGCACGCTTCACGTGGCTGTCCACCAACTGCGACTCCTCTCCTTCCCCAGATGCAGGCCATGGGATCCTGCAGACCCAGCGTTCACTCACCACGTGGTTGATGGTGGTACTAGGTGTGCTACTCCTCCAAGCGCTGAGTGCAGAGGGAGTGTTCCGGTGTCTTTTAGTGGCTGTCCAACTTGCTGTATCACCTCTTTGTCCCCAGAGGTAGGGGGCTGTGAGACTCTGAGGGCTGGATTTTCGTCTGCCACATGGTTGCTGGTGGCATCGGGCATGCTCCCCAATCGGTATCCGACACAGGAGGGAGAGTTCCAGCAGGGAGGTTGGTGCGGCATAAGTGTCTGCAATAGGCAACAGAAGTCGGCGCCCCAGTGCCTGGTGAGTCTCGGCGAATTCTGGTGATAGGGAGACTGAGTGTTTAAGCAGCTGGAATGCGGCGCTCCCTCTGCCAGATTACCTGGTGGTGAGTCTTGTCAATCAAGGGCCTTGTAGGGAGTAGTCTTGGGACATAGAGAGAAGACTCTGATAGAGGTTGAAGAGGGGCTGCTGGCCTGGTGGAGCTCAGAGACAGTAAGCATATCTCCCTTCCTGATAACCAGCTAGATCAGAGGCCCACAAACTTTATGGACTGATGTCAACATTGTCCGTTTTCACTCACTCAAAGGGCCAGGGAGTTTGCAGAGTGGGGGATGGGCAGGAAGGTGGTTCACCCCTCACCATCCTCATCTCCCCCTTCTTCTTCTAAAAAGTATCTCCTCCCACCTCTTGTCCAGCAGCCTTATACAGCAGATGTAGCTGAAGCTCCAGGCCATAGTTTGAGGACTCCCTCCCCCCCTCACCTCTCTACCCCTCCAAGCCATGTGGTCAAGCATCTGTACGTCTCTGTTCCCTTCCTCCCATACATGGTCCAGCATTTCCCCTCTTTGGCATCACAAAGCAGGGATCACTTCAGTATGTTTAGAGGCAAAGATGTTGAACTGCACCTCACACTGGGATGTGTTGGAGCATAAACATGATATCATGCACCATACTCAGTAAATCCCAGTGGCAGAAAAATGGCACTGTTCTTCATGCCACTATGTTTAGAGGGAGAGATAGGACACCAAGTGTTACTGCAGTACATTCAGTGGCAGAGAGGCAAAACTATATACCATACCAGTGCATTTAGTCACAGAGAGTTGGCACAAGGCAGTGCCTCGATCTAATACATTCAAGGGCAGAAATGTGGTACTATCCATTACCTCAACACATTCAGTGGCTGAAATTGGCACTATGTTTCACACCACTACATTCAGTAACAGTGATGTGGCATCATGCATCATGGGATAATGTGGGATACAAATGCAATAAATAAATAAAATAAAATAAATCAGTAAGTTCAGTGGCCGAGACATGACACCATCCATCTTATAATCGAAAGAGAAAAATGCCCATATTCTGACCTAAATCGGGAGATGGACGTCTTTCTCTCACGGGCGTCCAAATCAGTATAATCGAAAGCCGATTTTGGGCGTCTTCAACTGCACTCCATCGCAGGAAGGAATAAAGTTGACGGGGGCATGGTGGAGGCGTGGCGAAGGCGGGACTGGGGCGTGGTTATCGGCAGAGGAGAGATGGGCATCTTTAGCTGATAATCGAAAAAAAAGGCGTTTTTACCGCGATTTTGGGTCACTTTTTTTGTACCCTTTTTTTTTCACGAACAAGTCCCAAAAAAGTGCCCCAACTGACCACTGGAGGGAATCGGGGATCACCTGCCCTGACTCCCCCAGTGGTCACTAACCCCCTTCCACCAAAAAACCCCCCCCACTTTACAAACTTTTTTCCCAGCCTCAAATTCCGTACCCACCTCCATGACAGCAGAATGTGTTCTATCCTCTGACAGCCTTTCCCTGGTTCTGATGTGGGTCTCGGGTGAGTATGACACCTTTTCTGTTAAGGGCACTGCAGAGTCACATCAGCAATGCATTGTGGTGGGTGTAGGGTATTGGGCTCCGTGATTCCACTAGCTTGTGTTAAATTCTCACGATGTTGGTAGTTGGTAGGCTCTACTCCCATGGTGCTTTTCCCTCTGCTTACTGTGTCAGTGTACCCTGTTTTCTTTCCGGTAGTCCATGAGGTAGTGGCCATTTTTGTAAGCCAGTTTTAGATCCTGTTCATGTGTTAGCCACGTTATACCACTTAGTTCTTACCTTGAATGTTGCTGAAAGAGGGCATTGTACACCATTCTGCCAGCTCGGACCTACTGCTAATCTCAGTACTAGCGAGACTCATTGCCAGTGGGGCACAACCTCTGATCTGCAGTTAACTGTGAGTAAACGTGCTTATTCAAATAAAGGACATTTTCAGCGAGATTAGTCTTCAGGTGTCAACTGGTGTGCCAAGGTTATACAGCAGCAACAAGTCTTGTCCCTGGAGCACTTTTAGTGGGTACTGCAGTGCACTTCAGGCAGGCAGACCCTGGCCCATCCCCCCCACACCTGTAACACTTGTGGTGGTAAATGGGAGGCCTCTGAAACCCACTGTACCCACATGTAGTTGCCCCCTTCACCCCTAAGAGCTATGGCAATGTTGTACATTTGTCCCTCCCACGACCAAATGGCTTGGATTAGGACGTTTCTGAGCTGGACGTTTTTATTTTCCATTATCGCAAAAAAAAAAAAAAAAGCCCAGCTCAGGACCAAATCCATTGCATTTGGTCCGTCCAAACCGTATTTTCGAAACAAAAGATGGACGCCCATTTTTTTCGAAAATACGGTCTGTCCCGCTTCTTCACTTACCCGTTTTCGGACATAGATGGCCATGGAGATGGGCGTTCGCGTTCGATTATGCCCCTCCATGTATCCTTCCATTGAATCTATGAACTTTTACCTAGCTTTAATTTTAAAAACTGCAGCTACAAATTCTTGCATGCAGTGGAGCAAAACCAGAATTGTCTCAGCCTCTGCCTGAACCTGAAACCATTTACAAGCCCTAGTCCTTATGATCCAAATCCCTTTCAAATCATAGCAGCATACACGTTTCCTAGACATGTTCTGAATGATTGCTCCATCTCTTGCATTCCTGGCCTATTTTGGCAGCTCCTGTTTTGTTTATGAGGTTTGAAACTCAAATCTTTAAGGATTTACTTGTCTAATCCTGGCATTTCTCCCTGTATCTGGCACAATCAGTGGATGAAAAATGAGACAAATGGTGAGAAAGATTTGTGTTTCTCGCAGGGCTGGTGCTAGACATGATGGGGCACAGGGCAGATGCTAGGGAGGGGGGGCCCCAAAGCTTGCTTGCAGATTGTCCCACTTTCAACTTTAGGCAGTTTGGGGTCCCCAGTAACATGGGGGCTCAGAGTAATTGCCCTGTTTGTCCATCCCTAATGCCGGCCCTGGTTTCTTGCTGCAGGAACATGGTTGGTTGCTCTATGGTGCCAACTTAAGGCACTGCCTTCTTCCTTGAAATGCTATTTTGAGTGATTTTGTGAATTAAAAACAATTAATACTGATGTGGTGGTGCTTTTGTTTTATGTTAATTTCTTGAAGGAGATTTACATCACAGTTTCTCATGCACATTGAGCTAAAAAAAAAAAAGACCATCACAGGCCGTGATGAGAGGATGAAGCTGGATGCAGCCAGTGTGCATGCCCAAAAGCTTTGTTTTGCTCAGTTTCCCATGTTGTGCTTGAGAAACTTTGTTTTGATTTTTTTTTTTTTTTTGCTGATGTTTGTTCTTGATGTTTTTCTCTTTTAAAGACAATGAGGGGCATAATCGAACGCGAACGCCCATTTGTAAAAACGTCCATCTCCGAGAACGGGTCCGTGAAGGGGCGGGCCAAACTGTATTTTCGAAAAAAATGGACGTCCATCTTTTTTTTCGAAAATACATTGGATTAGGGCGTTTTTTGAGCTGGGCGTTTTTGTTTTTTAGCGATAATCGAAACCGAAGCGTCCCAGCTCAAAAACGACCAAATCCAAGGCATTTGGTCGTGGGAGGGGCCAGCATTCGTAGTGCACTGGTCCCCCTGAGATGCCTCTATGCCAGCCTCAAATATCATACCTAGCTCCATGACAGTAGTATGCAGGTCCCCAGAGCAATTTTACTTTAGTTGGTGCTGCGCGGGACCCATGCAGAGAGGAAAAATCGGAAGAAAAAAAAAAACAAGTAAGCAAGTGCAGTCAGGGACGTCCAAATTAAAAGATAGTAAAAGGGGGAATTGAACGAGCAACCTTTTGATTACAAGCTCAGTGCTCTAGCCAGTGCACCACTGATTAGATGTCCTTCCCTTTCCATTAAGTCTTTCCAAGTTTCTGTCAGCCAATCACAGCTCATTTAGCTGACATCTGTGTCAGCTAAACAGCGGTGATTGGCTGACAGAAACTTGGAGGGACTTCATGGAAAGGGAAGGATATCTAAGCACCTGAATAATGTAGCTCACTGGCTAGAGCACTGAGTTTGTAATCAGAAGGTTGCTGGTTTGATTCCCCCTTTTACTATCCTGGTAATTTAGACGTCCCTGACTGCACTTGCTTGTTTTTTTTTTTTCTTCCGATTTTCCCTCTCTGCATGGGTCCCGCACAGCACTAACTAAACTAAAATTACTTCGGGGACCTTCATACTGCTGTCATGGAGCTGGGGGATGACATTTGAGGCTGGCTTACAAGTTGGAAAAAAAGTGTTTAACATTCATTTTTTTTGGGGGGGGAGGGGGTTAGTGACCACTGGGGGAGTCAGGGGAGGTCATCCCTGGTTCCCTCCGGTGGTCATCTGGTCATTTAGGGCACTTTTTTGGGACCTGTTCGTGAAAAACACGGGTCCAACAAAAGTGACCTAAATTCTCTCTGAAAACGCCTTTCTTTTTTCCATTATCGGCCGAGCACGCACATCTCTGCTCAGCCGATAACCACGCCTCAGTCCCGCCTTCACCATGCCTCCGACACGCCCCCGTCAACTTTATGCGTTCCCGCGACGGAGTGCAGTTGGAAACGCCCAAAATCGGCTTTCGATTATACCGATTTGGGCACCCACAAGAGAAAGACGTCTATCTCCCGATTTAGGTCGGAATTTGGGCGTTTTTCTCTTTCGAAAATAAGCCTCACTGTCACAAAGAGTGTGCACAGTTTCCCTGTCATTTCAGGGCACAAATGGCATGAAGCAGCAAAGGAAATATATTTTCAAATTAATGCACATCTCTAGTGCACTGCTTCTCAACCTACTCCTTGGGGCATACCCAGCCAGTCAGGTTTTCAGGACACCTACAGTGAATATGCATGAGATTAATATTATAAAGAACAAAATTACATAGCATAGCATGGATTAATGAGACAAAGCCAACATGGATTCAGTGATGAGAAATCTTGCCTCACCAATCTATTACATATCTTTGAAGGGGTGAATAAACATGTAGATAAAGGCGAGCCGGTTGATGTGGAGGGGCATAATTGAACGCGAACGCCCATCTCCATGGGCATCTATGTCCAAGAACAGGTACGTGAAGAGGCGGGACAGACCGTATTTTCGAAAAAAATGGGCGCTCATCTTTTTTTTCGATAATACGGTTTGTGCCGGGCAAATGCATCTGATTTGTGCGGATTTGAGCTGGGCGGTTTCGTTTTTCAGCAATAATGGAAACCGAAGGCGCCCAGCTCAAAAATGAACAAATCCAAGGCATTTGGTTGTGGGAGGGGCCAGAATTCATAGTGCACTGGTCCCCCTCACATGCCAGGACACCAACTGGGCACCCTAGGGGGCACTTGTAACAATTAAACAAAAAAGTAAAATACCTCCCAAGTCCATAGCTCCCTTCCTTTGGGTGCTGAGCCCCTCAAATCCCCCCCAAAACCCACTCCCCACAACTCTACACCATTACCATAGCCCTTATGGCTGAAGGGGGGCACCTAGATGTGGGTACAGTGGGTTCTGGGGGCGGTTTGGACGGCTCTCATTTACCACCACAAGTGTAACAGGTAGGGGGGATGGGCCTGGGTTCACCTGGCTGATGTCCACTGCACCCACTAACAACTGCTCCAGGGACCTGCATACTGCTGTGATGGAGCTGGGTATGGCATTTGCAGCTGGCTTTTTGGTGGGAGGGGGTTAGTGACCACTGGAGGAGCTAGGGGTGGTCATCCCCGATTCCCTCCGGTGGTTATCTGGTCATTTAGGGCACTTTTTTGTGACTTGTTTGTGAAAAAAAGGGTCCAAAAAAGTGACCTAAATTCGCGCTAAAACGCCTTTCTTTTTTCGATTATCGGCCGAGGGCACCCATCTCTCCTCGGCTGATAAACACGCCCCAGTCATGCCTTCACCACGCCTCCGACACGCCCCTGTCAACTTTGCCCGTTTCCGCGACAGATTACAGTTGAAGACGCCCAAAATCGGCTTTCGATTATACCGATTTGGGCGCCTTTGTGAGATGGGCGCCCATCTCCCGATTTGAGTCAAAATATGGGCACCCATCACTTTCGAAAATAAGGCCGATAGTGTATCTGGATTTTCAAAAGGCGTTTGACAAAGTACCTCATGAAAGACTCCAGAAGAAATTGGAGAGTCATGGGATAGGAGGTAGTGTACTATTGTGGATTAAAAATTCGTTAAAGGATGGAAAACAGAGAGTAGGGTTAAATGGTCAGTATTCTCAATGGAGAAGGGTAGATAGTGGGGTTCTTCTGGGGTCTGTGCTGGGACTGCTGCTTTTTAACATATTTATAAATGATCTAGAGATGGGAGTAACTAGTGAGGTAATTAAATTTGCTGACAACACAAAATTATTCAAAGTTGTTAAATCGCGGGAGGATTGTGAAAAATTACAAGATGACCTCACGAGACTGGGAGACTGGGCGTCTAAATGGCAGATGACATTTAATGTGAGCAAGTGCAAAGTGATGCATGTGGGAAAGAGGAACCCAAACTATAGCTATGTAATGCAAGGTTCCACATTAGGAGTCACCGACCAGAAAAGGGATCTAGGTGTCATCATTGATGATAAGTTGAAACCCTCTGCTCAGTGTGCTGCAGCAGCTAAGAAAGCAAAAATAATGTTAGGTATTATTAGAAAAGGAATGTAAAACAAAAATGAGGACGTTATAATGCCTTTATATCGCTCCATGGTGCGACTGCACCTTGAATATTGTGTGCAATTCTGATCACCGCATCTCAAAAAAGATATTTACATTATCCTGATTGTAAAGGCCTTAAACATAAATCTACCCACGCCTCCAACTTCTCATACATAGGCACACAACTATGGAATGCTTTACCCAAATCCATAAAATCAACTCAGAACTATCTAAATTTTAGAAATTTTTGAAGACCATCCTGTTCAAGAAGGCTTACTTTCCTGACTCAACCTAACCCACCTATTCCTGGTTTTCAGCAAGATTCATCGACCTTATTAACATGTAACTTTGGATTATCTTTTGCTACCTTACTTGTTTAAATGATACCGATTTTTTTATTACCTTACTTTTACATTGTTTAATTGTACTTTTCTGTACTGTAGTCTTCCCTACGGTTCTATGTAAGCTACATTGAGCCTACAACTAGTGGGAAAATGTAGGGTATAAATGTATTAAATAAATAAATATAGTGGAATTAGAAAAGGTACAGAGAAGGGTGACAAAAATGAAAATGGGGATGGGACGATTTCCCTATGAGGAAAGGCTAAAGGCTCTTCAACTTGGAGAAGAGACGGTTAAGGGGAGATATGATAAAGGTCTATAAAATAATGAGTGGAATGAAATAATGAGTAGAATAGAACGGGAAGATGTGAATTGCTTGTTTACTCTTTCCCAAAATACTAGGACCAATATGAAACTACAAAGTAGTAAATTTAAAATGAATTGGAGAAAGTATTTCTTCACTCAGTGTGCAATTAAACTCTGGAATTTGTTGCCAGAGAATGTTGTAAAAGAAGTTAACTTAGTGGGGTTTAAAAAAGGTTTGGATAGCTTCCTAAGAGAAATGTTCATAAGCCATTATTAAAATGGACTTGGGGAAAATCCACTGCTTATTTCTAGGATAAGAAGCATAAAATGTATTGTACTGTTTTGGGATCTTGACGGGTACTTGTAACCTGGATTGGCCACTATTGGAAACAGGATGCTGGGCTTGATGGACCTTCGGTCTGTCCTAGTATGGCAATACTTATGCACATTGGTATTCCAAGGAGGCACTGCATGAAAATCTATCTCATGCATATTCATTGTGAGTATCCTGAAAACGTGACTGGCTGGGGGTGCCCTGAGGTCTGAATTGAGAACCCTTTTAAGATCCCTCTAGTCCCAGCATTGCATGGGGGGGGGGGGGGGCGGAGTACAGGTACTGCTCCCTGTCCCCCACACACCTCCAAACTCCACCCATGGTATGGTTGAAGAGTCTGTGAGGGAGACCTTCTTGCCAAGACTGTGGCAAATATAAGGCTCAGAGACAAGTATTTAGCCTTGCTATGTCACCCAGACTAGCACAAATAATGCATTACAGTATGTGATAGGGGTGCATGTAACACAGCCTAATTAGTTGCTGGCTTGTGCATTGCAGAAAAATCAGGGAACCTTCTGCAGCCCACAAATCACAGGAAAAGAGAAGGATATACCTGATTTGCTTCGCTAAAGCAACTCTGACACATTTAGACATAGAGCCCTGAAGAAACTTTTGCTGTGGTACCCCTACGTCAGGGCCCGCATTAGCTTTTCCCACACCTGCCAGACCACCCACATCAGCTCCCTTCCAGCCAGCTCCTACTCACCTGCTTGGAACCTAGGCGCCAAGGTTCTATTATACAATTGGATCCTACCACACAGCCTCAGGGTGCCTAAATGGAAGCACTCTATTATTTCACACAAATCATGTAAAACAGTGGTTCCCAAACTTGGTCCTGGAGTAACCCCAGTCTCCAGGACCAGCCTCCACTGCATGCAAATCTATCTCATGAATATTCATTGTGGATATCCTGAAAACCTGACTAGCTGGGGTGCCTCCAGGACCAGGTTTGGGAGTCACCGATGTAACGTACAATTATTCACAAAGGGCATTCCTAAACCAACCAATATAAAGCAGACATAGTGGCAGAGGAGAAAACGATAAAAAGCAAACATTACTAAACGAAGAATCAGTACCAAGTGACTATTCTGTATTGGGTCTGGAGAGACAGAAGATCATCAAGTATTAAATGATGCAATCAGAAGCCAGGACAAGGTTGCCTAAAGATATAGAAATAGTTCTAATTGTATCGCGCACATGGGCCTGATTAAAAAGAACTTCCAAGCTCACTTTGATATGGTGTCTGTACATATTACACTGTACAGGCTCTGAAAGAACACTGTTTGGCACAAGCATTAAGAAGAGCACTCTAGGAATGGAGAGAGAAAGAGTGGAAGGGTGCAAAGTCTGTAGCTGAGGAGAGGAAGAGAGGACTGTGTTTGGGGATGGGGGAGGGAGAAGGGGGTGAGGGAGTGAACTCCCCAATCCCTCTTTCCCCCATCTTATCTCACCAAACGCCATTTTCTCTGCCTCCTACTTCCTTGCACCCCAGTTCCTCCTGTCTTCTCCTCCTATCTCCAACCCGTCTCTCCACTCTCATGCCTTAATCCCACTTGACCCTTTTTCTTTCTCTGATCACTTTGGTCTCCTTCTTTTACTGTGTCTTTTTGCCTCTCTCACCCTCTAGCCACTACTGGTATCCCTGATCCAACTCCCTCTCTTTCCCCTTTCTATGGTGCTCAGCATCCTCCTTCTTCCCTCACACTTCTTCTCCCATCCTATCTCCCACTGTTCCCTCCCTCCTTCCCGCCTCCCTCAGAAGGCTAATCATAAAATAGGCAACAATCAGAGTTTTTCCCATAATGCCTCCTCCTACCAGCTGCTGCAGTCTCTGAGTTGGTTCCCAGGCAGGCTGCACTGGTCTTAGCCTACCAGTTCAAAGGTCTGGGCTGTGCAACTTCGGTAGTGCCAATGGGGGCTGTCTAGCAGTACCTTTCTCTACTTTGGCTCCCCTCTGTGACCAGTTGGCAATGGAGAAACTCACATTTCTTTTGGCTGCTTGCTCACTTCTCATAACTCCCTCTTATGAATTGCAGCTGTCATAGTGGTGCTACTTGAGCTGCCTGGGACTTTGTGGGCCCTGCACTTCAAACTGTGTTGCTATAGGAAATGAATTGCCACAAGAGAAAATTATAAGGACTAAGAATGTGGTTAAAAAAAAAAAAAAAGAAAGGATTGGCTTTGCCAGTGCTGACTGGATACAGAGTGTAACTGAGGCAAGCCTAAGTTAGGACCAAGGGGTTAGAACTGGCAGAGCACCATTTTTTTTGTTACATTTGTACCCCATGCTTTCCCACTCATGGCAGGCTCAATGTAGCTTACAAGGGGCAATGGAGGGTTAAGTGACTTGCCCAAAGTCACAAGGAGCTGCCTGTGCCTGAAGTGGGAATCAAACTCAGTTCCTCAGTTCTCCGGGACCAAAGTCCACCACCCTAACCACTAGGCCACTCCTCCACTCCATTTAGCAGAAAGGTCAACCAGGCCAGGTCAACCAGAAAGGTCAACCAGGTCTGCGTGGCTCACCCTTTCTGACACCTATGTCTGATTTGGTCCTGGACAGAAGAACAAGCCAATCAGATATAGAGCCTTTTCTGCGGCATCACCGGAAATATGGAATAAGTTATCTTTGATGTGTCTAGAACAAAATTTGCTTTTGTAACCCTTGGTTAGTTTAAAAATATGATAGAGAGCCCTGGGTAGCAGGTCATTAGGGAGTGACTGGAGGACCCAGAAGGAGCCAAAGGTTATAAAAGGGAAGCTCAGAGCAAAAGGATTTGTCCCTGGTTCTGCCTCTTGATAGAGTTCTGAGCTACATATAGCCCCCCCCACCAGGTGACCCATTGAAATTAAAGGGGGCCCTGTAGTGCTGTAACCAGCCCTTTTTCTTTTTGTGGTGATCAGAGGTGATATTCAGTGGCACTGCCCACTTTAGTGCCCCTAAATACTGGGGATTACACAGCAACAGGCAATTTAAATCACTTTGAATAGTAGCTGGTTAGTTCTTAAACCACTGTGAATGACTTTGTTACCCATAAGAGTGGTATGCAAGTTTAATAAAAAAAATGAAAAAATGTGACTCCTGCAGTATTAAACATGGGGTGGAAGAGGCATAAAGGGGGATTGTAAGAAGAGGGAGAGCACGTGAGGAAGGATAGGCAGAAAACAGAGAGGAGAACGAAGGAAATTGTGTGAGTCTTGAGAGTTCCCTGGTGAGCAGAGGTGAAGGTAGGTGAGAAAACTTGTGCAGCTCATGGCCATTTAGCCTATGTTCCTCTGCATCAGCTGGCCTCAAATAAGTGAGTCATGGGAGTGACCTGGACCATGGTATTTAAGGGGTCCTTTTACTAAGGCATGCCAAAAAATGGCCTGCGCTGGTGTAGGCACATGCATCGGACATACACAGGTCCATTTTTCAGTGCACCTGCAAAAAACAGCCTTCTTTTTAAGCCGAAAATGGATGTGCGGCAAAATAAAAACCAGCATGTGTCCATTTTGGGCCTGAGACCTTACCACCACTCACTGACTTAGCGGTAAGGTCTCATGCGTTAACCGGGCGGTAATCGTCAGCACGTGTACACTGCCGATTACCGCACTGTTAGCACCACGCGGTATAAAATAGAAATTATTTTCTGCCACGCGTTTTGCACGCACGTCAAAATTAGAATTACCACCCGGGGCAGGTACTTCTAATTTGACGCACGTTTTATGCGCGTCGGCACCTATGCGCCTTAGTAAAAGGGCCCCTAAATCTCTCATTCTTATGAAGGTTACTTTGCTTTCCATATCATTTTTAGAACACCTCCAGTAGTTTTGAAGAGTAGAAACATTTTATTTATTAAACCATATATAGCAGGAATATTCCAGCAGGAAGTGGAAAAGGTTAAGGAACATGGTATAAAAACATGAAGCAATCACTCTTCTTGTAATAAGAAGAGCCCTTGCTTTCTCTTTTGGAGACACTCCAGAGATGTTCTGCTGTCCCCAGAGTCCTGGAGTAGGCTCTTTCAAGCACAACTTCATGGAGCTGAACTGTCAGGTTCTTGTAAAAATACTTTTGATTCTTCTTAAATTTCCAGCAAAGATCAAGACCTATAAAGAGAGAGAATATAGTGAAAAACTGGGGTAGGTTAACAGGCTATTTAATTATATAAGATTTAGAAAGAAACTGAAAGCCTATCTTTTTAATTGTTATTTAGGTAATTAAATTTTGAGTATACTCTAATTTTGTAATTTTCTCAGTCTATTTTAATTTTGTAATTTCCCAATTAAGTCAATTGGTCATTTTTATTGTAATCTGCATTGAACTGGTAGGTAAATACAAAATATAATGTAATGCTATGTAGTCTCTTCTGACACAAACTGAACAGGTGTCATGATTCTGATACAGAACCACAAATACCAAGCAAAAGGAAAGGTCAAGACCCCCTATGGGCAAGACCCCCTATGGTGAAAATACCAAGAAACAGAGTAGGAGTGGACCGAAGAACTTCCAGTAGTCATGTTAAAAAAAACCTTTTTTTACTGACAAAGCACCAACTTAAAAGGACCACACACGGGGTCGTGTTTTGGCGGTGAACTGCCTTGCTTTAGGGGTCAAAAAAGCTCTGTCAGATGTATTATAAGGTTGAAAGATAAAAACAGAATCCAAATAGCAGCAACCGGAAGTCACCTGGAAGGTATCAATAGAATAAACCACGCTAACAACCAACTATAGCAGTTAACTGTCATCAATTAGGATCTGCATGCACTACTGGTTGTGCGTTATTCTAAAAGCTTAGCCCCCAATTCTCATAGCATCTATCTGAAAAGAGGGAGTGGTTGGGGCATTCTAAAATGTTGCACTCATAATTACAGAATACTGTGTTATCATACCTAACTTAGGGGATCTTTTACAAAGGTGTGCTAGCATTTTTAGAGCGCTCTAAACGTATAGATGCCCAAAATATTCCTATGGGCGTCTACACATTTAGCACGCACTAAAAATGCTATACACCTTTGTAGAAGGGACCCTTGGACGCCAACATTTACACCTGGTTTTAGCAGTCGTAAGTCTGGCGCCCAAAAGGTACGCTCAGGATCCATGCTAAACATTATTTTATATAATTGCCTATTGCTCATGTTTGATTATTCTTACTGTACACGCCTTGAGTGAATTCCTTCAAAAAGGCGGTAAATAAATCCTAATAAATAAATAAGTTAAATAAATATAAGGTGCATACCATTTATAGAATAGCGCTTTGGACCCAATTCTATATGGCGCCTACAATCTAGGTAAAAACAGAAGAAACAAATCTCCGCAGGAATATAGAATGCAAAACAAAACAGCAAACGTGACTTAAAAAAAGGCTGAATCTCAAGATAAAAATCACTATTTATTGATTGATGAACAAGACTCGACACAGCTGTGTTTCAGCCTACAAGGCCTGCATCAGGAGTCTCTTGTATCCAATAAATCCACTTGTAATATTCGTCTTTCAAATGATGATTCTGAAATGGAGCTGCAGCGTCTCATGTGCCAAAATGGAGTGGAGCTTATGTAAGCTTTCTAACCTCGAGAGTAAACCCGAATATTAGAAGTGGATTTATTGGATACAAGATATTCCTCATGCAGGCCTCGTAGGCCGAAACACAGCTGTGCCAAGTCTTATTCATCAATCAATAAATAGTGATTTTTATCTGGAGATTCATCCTTTTTTAAAATCATCTCCGCTGTTTTGTTTTACGGCCTACAATCTAGGCACTTCCGACTGAATGTGTATAATGGACTATGTTCAGTAAATGGTGCCCAAAATTTGGGTGTCAAAAAAAGTGCACTGAACACTATTCTATATATGACATTTCGAGTGGGGCGCTCTTTATAGAAAAGTGCATAGCGCCGGATCCACACCCAAACATTTATACCAACTGAAACCCGGTGTAAATCCTCACACATAAGTTAGGCGTGGATCCCCCAAACTCTGTAACACCGTACTCATCTTTAGTGAACTCTCCTGGCCCCATCCATGCCCCTCCCATGGCCTCATCCCTTTTTCAGTTGAGTGCTAAAAGATTTGCATGCACATCATTACAGAACAGTGCTTAGTAAGATGCATGCGCAAATCCTAACTGGAGCCAATTAACTGCAATAATTGGTTATTAGCACCCAATTATTGCTAGTTACTGGCATGTTACTTAATTAAATTGCGTGTGTAAACTGGGCTCATGCCTACATTTGCGCGTGCAATTTTGGACTCCATATCTGGAATCCGGGGGTATGTGCAAATAGTGCACATTTTTTTAAAGAAAGTGTGTGCTATTCCTCTAATTCTATATAGTGCAACACAAATTAGGGGTCTGAATGGAGGTAAACGGCTGCACTCAGGTGCTATTTTATTAGGGGTCCTTTTACTAAAGGGTTGCCGCGCAGCTGCCGGCAGTAGTTCTGCCTTGAGCATGCACCATTTCCTGATCTACGTAAAATAATTCCATAAATTTCTAGCACGGAGCCCGTACCGCCATCTCAATGGGTGGTGGTAAGTACTACCCCTCCCTCAGCATGGCCACGTGGTAAGAATAATCTTACCGCATGGCCATGTCTTCTTTAGGAGCTTTTTAGCTGCTGCAGTAAAAAAAAAGACCCTGGTGCACAGCAAAAACGGCCCCTGCCGCTACCCGCAGGGCCCCTTTTACCGCAGCTTGGTAAAAGGACCCTTTAGTGCCTAAATGCTTTAGCGAATACCTGCAAAGAGGGTGGGCATGTGGGTAGGGCATGGGCGGTTCTCACACTTAGGCGCCAGACTTACAGAATACTGTGTTGTATGCCTAGGTGCCAACACTTAAGTGCTCACAGTTACACAGGCCAGGCACGACACGGTAAGCACGGCAGGGGGGTGCCAACATTCGGGGGCTCCAGAAACTGCCGATGCTTACCCATTGCGCCGACCATGAATCAAGACACTCCACTGGTTTTGGCCCTCCCCAGCTGCCCTGCTCTTTGGAATACTTAGGAGAGTGACAGGACCATCTTTTTCACTGCTGCTGCTCAGCTACTAGTCAAATGGGTCTGGTGCGCCAGCACCGTGGACTCCTCTGAGTCACAAATTAGTTAATCTGTGGCTTGGAGCACGCGTTGCCATCGTGCCAGACCTGTTTGACTAGAGGTAGAGCGGCAGCAGTGAAAGAGATGGTCCGGTCACTCTGCTAAGTATTCCAAAGCAAGGCAGCTAGGAGAAGGGGAAGGCTAGATGGGGGGGGGGGGGGGGGGGGGGGGGGGGGTTGGGAGGAGGGAGAAGACAAAAAACAGATGCTGGACCAGGGAAGGGGTGGGCAGGCGGGCAAATGCTGACTGATAGTTTGCAGCGGGGGCTGCTTATGCAGACTGATAGCTTGGGGAGGGGTGCCAGAGATTCTAGCACCGGCCCTGCATTTACACCTGCCTTTTAAATGGTGCAAGTATGAGCACCTAAATACCAACTTAGGCTCTATTCTATAACAGAATCCCAGATGCCCTTATAGAATACTATATCTCAGTGCACAGATTTTGGGCACCTAATTTTTTAGAGCACTTTGTAGAATGGCCTCTTATGTGTGTATAGTGTGACCTTTAATGATATCCATTTCTAACTGGGGGGGGGGGGGGGGGGGGGAAGGGGAACAAACATGAAATAAAAAAAATTCTGGATGTCCATCCTTGCTACCTATTACCAAAATCAATGATATTGTATTATACCGTCCAAGGGCCTATGAGACAGACAGAGGATTATAAATGCACAGGCTTTGGAATCAGCATGCCACAGAAATGCATGCACAAAAGGCTACATTCTGCAGCTGTCAGGCTTTTCCAAAATTTTCAGAGTTTTCTGCAGCTTTTTGATCATTCTTTACTAAGTTCATTTGACTAGTCTCCAGGCCTTCTGCACCTGATGCTAAATAGTTATTTGGCAACCTTAAGGTTATCAGCTGTGAGCTGTCAGGGAAAAAAATGAAAAAAGGAACAGCAGGGAAAGGAAGTAGTGTCAAAAAGGAAGATGAAGGAGACAAGAGTTTGAAAGCAAAAGCAGATAAAGGGGGTGAAATCTAAATTGCAAAACAGGAACATTTCATCTAATATCCTTCCTTAGCCATCAGGCTTCTTATCTCTTTTCTAACTTTCAGTGTATAATTACTTGACATCTTGAACCAACAGTTCAACTTAATTTGATCACTATTCGACTATACTGAAATATGCTGTCAAGTATGCATTTATACAGGATAGTTTTCTAACAGGGCACCTAGTTTAAAAGGGCAATAAGGTGCTGAATTATAAAGACACATGCACAGGCACCACATTTCTGGTGAGTTTGGGATATTTTTTAAACTTCTGCAGGCATTTCTTTTCAGTAAGGCATGAAATTTCTAGTGGAATCTTTTCTTGGGTGTTCAACTCTCCCTTCAGAAAAGTAAACTAGATGAAAACGCAAGATTAAGGTTTTGAGAGCGACTACAATAATTATGGGGTAAATATTCATCCGGTGGCAGCAAGTATTTTGCTGACTGCAGCCGGCATTATTCCTGGATATTAAGTACTGGGCCATGTCCAGGTTTTGCTTATGCAGAGCCAGCTAACTCATAGCCGGTTAAGTCGATATTCAGAACTTAAGCGGCTATAGATCACCGCATTAAGGACTGTGTTTTATATGGTTACTCTGGTTACTTAAGTGCTGAGTATTGGTACTTCACTGGTCAACAGCTGACTGCACCCCGGAACACCCCCCAAAATAGCTGGTTTTCACTTAGGCGCTAACCACTAATTTTCAGTGGCAAAAAAAAGAGTTAGGTGCTGCTGAAAATTAGAAGCTAGCCCCAAACAAGCAATTTAACATGTCAGCGGCTGTTTCTGGCCAGTTAAATCATTTTGAATATCAACCGGTATAATTCTTAGTTCTTACTGGGAAATTCTGCAGTTTTTGGTGTTTACAAAGCGGCCCGTGTAGTGAATATTGCACCTCACCACGTTGTTGGTAAAATCAGATTCCAGTACTGTGTACTTAGGGTTCACCACAACCTAAAAGTGGAACAGAAAAAAGATAAGATCAGAGAATTCACACCAGCATTTCATTCCCCATTGAAATAAATATGTCCTGTCGTAGGTAAGGTAATTTTTTTAAACCTTTTTGTATGGGTAAAGAACCCTGCTGAAAAGTTTCCCTCACTTCCCAAGCTCACTATAAATACACATACTTGAGAAAGTATGAAGAGCATAACTCATGGAATTCTTTCCAACCCTTCTGCATTTAAATGCATGTGTGTGTGGTGTGGTGGGGGTGCTGATGGGTGTGTTGTACATATTTGTATGTGTCTGTACATGTATGTTGTGTGTTGCTATGTCTGTGTGTGCATACGTGCACGAATGTGTGTGTATGTTTTCTGTATGCCTCTTTTCAGGAGAGATGAAGAGAGGGAAAGGCAGTTAAAAATGTGTGATTCCTTAATCACAATGTTACATTAAATCAGTGAATGTGTACTGCAACTGTTAGAACTGCTTTTTCCATAGATATATATTGTGTCATTTTTTTGGTGGGAGTTCTTTATCTTCTGCCTCCCAGCAGATAGATAAACTTCACTTATACAACATAGAAACTTCTTCCAGATCACCATCTCCCTTCCTGTGATAGGAGGTGCCTTCCAGTGCTCCTCCCCCCATTGCCATCCCACTGGTAAGATCCTACCTTTAGTCTCTGCTGCTAGTTAATACAGAAGCAAGCAGGGCGGGCTTACTCAAAGAGGGGTGACGCAGGGGGAGAGGGAGAGAACTGGAGAATTACAGATAAAAGTTTTAAAATTCTGAAAAATGTCCAGACAGATTACCTATCCTTCTATCTTCTGGAAATTAATATACAATTCTGTTGACTTATGAAAAAATCCAGACGGCTGGCAATCCTAACCTTCTGAGTCTTGAGTACATCTTGCAGGGCTCACCTAAATACATGGGCCCAAATTTGCCAATGGTTCGATCTGACCTCACCCACGGCAGCAGATATTACTTGGCAACAGAGAGAGCAATCAATAAGAAAAATGTATGATTCATGAATTAGCTTTCAGAGCAGAATTAATCCCGCCCTCAGAGAGCCAGGTACACCCTACCTTACCACCAGTGCTTTGTAGTCTAAGTGGCCAATGCCTCAGACATGATCTGTCCCGGAGGGGCAAAGGCACATAAAAAATATGAGAAGCAAAGGTAAAAAGGTAAGGAAATTCTAAAACAAGGAACTAAAGGAAAACGGGGGAAAATAGGGGAAACAGAAAGGATAAAAACACTTTCAATAGTCCCTTCTCTTCCTCCACCCCATTTTTCCTTCCTTGCTTTTCTTTCCTCACCACCCTTTCTCTTCTTTCTTCAGTCCACTTCTGCCCCTTCCATCCAAACTCACCATTGTCTCAGCTCTTCTTCTCCTCTCATCTATCTCTAGCCCCCAAAACAGCCCCCTCATTCCATCCTCAGCATCTACCAGTATCAGTCCCATTCTCCCATCTCCAGCATCTGAAAGCATCAGCCCCCAGCGTTCGCATCAGACCCTTCTCCCAACTCATTCCCCAGCCCCAGCCCATTTTTTCCATTCTCAACCCCTGCTTTAGCCTTCAATCCCCTTCTCCCAGCTGCAGCATCAGACCCTTCTCCCATATATCAATCCCAACTCCAGCATTGCCAACATTAAGCCCCTTCTCCCACCCCCAATATGTGACAGAATCAGCCCTTTCCCCCATCTCCATCATCTGCAAGTCAGCCTCCATCTTCCACCCTCAACCCCAGCATCAAACCCTCCCTCACCTATCATATGCCAGTACCTGCCTCCTGGTCTCTCCTCTCCTGAATCCAGCATCTCCCTTCTGGCTTCCTTTTTTCTCCATCCCCTTGTCCAGTATTTCCATGCTTGTCCCTCTATCCCCTATCCAGAATGGTCCTGCATTTTCCCTCCTCCTAGTAAGGCCTAGCAAATCACCCTCTCCCTCCAACTACCCCCCTCTCCCACACACACAAGCATCTCCTTCTCTCTCCCCAAACCTTCATGTTGCACCTTCTCCCTTTTGCCATGACATATGGCTGTGGCTGTGCACTTATGTCCAGACCTACTGTTTCTTTGTATCTGGCTCTGTGACTGTCTTTTCCCTGCTGTTGATGTTCCTGCTAGCCAAGCCTCGCTTTGGTGTCCCTGAAGCCAAGCCTCACTTTGGTGTCCCTGCCTTCAAGCCTCATTTCCTAGTGTGACATCATCAGCCAACTCCTTTATAAGGACCCGGGGAACTTCCATGCCTGGCCTTCGCAATAGGTCTATTTTCCTTTTTCTCGTAGTGTTGTTGTTTGATTCTGAGGGAACTGGCCTTCTTGTTTCTGTGCCTCTGGGCACAGCCCTGAGCCCTGTGTGTGGTTCTTGTTTGAACCTGTTTGGATTACTTTCCTGTTAGCTTTGCTCTCAAGCAAAGCCCGGTGCTGTTCCCTGTGTGTGTAGTTCTTGTTGGTACCTAAAAGGACTACTTTTCAGTTAGCTTTGCTTTCAAGCATAGCCTGTCCTGTTTTTGTGTGTAGCTCTTGTCCTTCAGACCTGGGGATTTTTATCAATTTGTTTGTGATGGCACCACAAGAGAAACTTCCTATGGTGCTGGGTGAGTTCGGACCATTAGAGGTAGTTGTGGGGGACTGCATAGGGGGATGGGGAAACGTGTGGGGTGGTGGCTCATTTGCAAACGGTAGTTTTGGGGGTTGGAGCAATATGTGAGGTATTGTATCAGTTGTGGGTTATCAGTTGTGGGTTGTGTAGTTTTGGGGTGTGGGGTAGTTAATAGGGGGCTTGGGCAATTTGTGGGGTAATATAGGGGGATAGTTTTTGAGGGTAATGGGGCAGTTCACGGGTTGGTGGGACAGTTGGAGGGTTTAATTTTTTTGGAGTGGGGTAGTTTAAAGGAGGTAATATAAGGGGATGGGATAGTTTAGGGGTGGTGTGGCAGTTGCAGGGGATATTTTGAGGTTATAGGGGCAGTATGTGGGGTGGTGTGGCAGTTGAAGGAAGCAGATTTTTGGAGATGGGGAAATTTGAAGGGTCATGAGACAGATGTAGTGTGATACGTTTTGGACTATGGTGGCAGTTGTGAATGGGGTATGCTTTTGGGAGTAGGGCAGTATATGGGTTTGGAACAATAGAGAATTCCACATTTTAAATTGCCTTGCCCTGTTCTCTAATGCCACATTTCACTATATCCAAATTTCTCTGCTACAAAAGATAAAACTCCTTTTCCCAAAGAAATGCATTGGGTCATATTTTGGGAGGCTTGTTTCTATAAAACCCCTGGTCCAATATGGCAGATTTGCAAACTCAATATGTCATTTTATTATTTTTTCCCCACATGGCAAGTATTATCCCATTCTGTTAATTATTCTCTGTTACAGACATTGAACTGCATCTCCCATAAAAATGCACTAGCTCATTTTTGGGGGAACTTGTAACTTTGGAACTCTGAGTGCAATGCCCAATTTTGAATTTGTTATATTTGTTTACTAGTTTTTTCTTCATGCCAAGTTTTATCCCATTCTCTTAAATTTTTGGAGAGTTATTTTGCCCCCAGACATGCAGTCAGATGGGCATTCTCAACCCCTTTTGTTTAATTCTTTCTAACTTTCATTGAGTTATAAAAAATAAAAAAAAATCTTGAGTGGGTGTCTGAATGCATCTTTTTTTTTCAACTTTAATTTTATCAATGTTCCATTACAAACACCAGTACAATCTGTAGCATGGTTACATTCTTTCTTTGAAAAAAAAAAAAAAAGATAGCCACTTCTGCACATCCCCTTCAGATTTCTCTGATCCATCCCCTCTTGCTTTTTCCAAAAGAACAAGTGTTACATACAAACAACCTATCTACTTAAACTGTCTCTGCCTACATACTGTAGACGCCAAGCAACTCAATGCCATCTTATGCTCTACTTCTCTTACAAGTCTTTCCAACCACCTATTCCAAAACAAAATATGTGGGGGAACCTCCTTTATGGTGTTCTCATTTTTTTTTTAATATTGGTAGTAAGAATATAAAAAGCAGAGAACAAACTGCCTGGATCTAGCTAAGCAAGCTTTGGGAGCCATGAGGGTTACTGATTAAAACAATAAATCACCAGACTAGAAAATTGAGCTCCAAATTTATATCTTCTCTATCACTAGCTCTGTGACCCTCCAGGCAACTCACTTCATCTCCCTGTGTTTCTCTTTACACGACAAACATTTGATAAGAATAAAACTGTATCTTCTCCCCAATCCCCACTGGAAAATTTCACACAACCTCACATCAAATATCTGCTGCCGTCTCATCCGTCCCTAGGCTGACTCTGGATATTTCTAAACTGTTAAATTGTACAGTGCTTTGGAATCCTGCATGGTCAAAGTTCCAATATAAATTCAAATTATTTTTTTTAGACCTAGCAGTTTCCTACAGCTCTTTTGACCTTTTGGAATCAGGCCTAAGAGATGGTGTCAAAAGCCTTCATTTGCATCAACCCATGATTTTTTTCTGCTATTTAATATCTCTTCCCAACAAACCTAATCCAGACATTGCCATGATGATCTTTGGCTAGGCTTCTTCTTGTACCCTGCAATCACGGGGCCTGACTTTGGCTACCAGATGTCAGCCTAAAGCAACGATCCTGACTCCCTGCACCTCAGCTGATCTGGGGAGCAGAAAACCTGACTTAAGTGGTCCAAATTATTGTAATTAATTATAAAATGCTAACCGAAGAGTAATAACCAACATACTCTTTCCTAAGAAAATAATTCCTATTACAAAAGCATTCATCTATTGTTACCCCCCCCCCCCCCCCCCCAACACCACTAAATGCAGGTACAATCCTACACTGGAAATAGTTCTAAAAATATATATTTTTTCACTGTTCTTTTCTACTTTGGTGTTTTCCACAGTTTTCTACCCCCTTCCTCTCTTACGCAGTCGTTGCTAGAGGTCTCAGACCAGGGTTTCCTTTAGAAACCTGTATGCCAAGACTCAACAAGTCGTGGCCACCAGATTCCGTGGCACCTAGAAATTCCTGCATTTGTGAGTTCTGACTGTCCTTCCTCAATGCTCCCCCAGGAATAGCTGCCTTCTTCCAGGCCAGCATTGCATGGCTTTCAGTAAGTTTGAGCTGTGTAGTGCCTGACCAGAGTTTTATAATATTTGGGGCCTGTTCTAAATTGCCCCAGACTTCTGCCTCAGCACACCACTGTCCAGCCTAGACTCTTATCAACTGAATCCACAGGAATGGTTACTGCTACTTTCAGGTTTGGCCCAGACATGTGCAATTCTGGTCACTACATCTCAAAAAAGATATAGCGGGATTAGAAAAGGTACAGAGAAGGGCGAAAGAAATGATAAAGAACTTCCTAGTGAGGAAAGGCTAAAGCGACTATGGTTCTTCAGCTTGGAGAATAGATGATTGAGGGGAGATATGATAGAGGTCTATAAAATACTGAATAGAGTGGAATGGGTATACATGAATCACTTGTTTACTCTTTCCAAAAATACAAAGGACTAGGGAGTATGCAATGAAGCTATGAAGCAGTAAATTTAAAAAAAAAAGGTCAGAGAAAATATTTCTTCATTCAACGTGTAATTAAACTCTGGAATTCATAGTCAGAAAAAGTGATAAAAGCAGTTAGCTTAGCAGGATTAAAAAAAAAAAAAGGTTTGAATAATTTCTTGAAAGAAAAGTCCAAAAATCATTATTAACACTGACTTGGGAAAATCCACTGCCTATTTCTAGGATAAGCAACATAAAATCTGTTTTACTTTTCTGGGATTTTGCCAGGTAGTTGTGACCTGGATTGGCCACTGTTGGAAACGGGACACTGGACTTGATAGACCTTCGGTCTGTCCCTATATGGCAACACTTATATTCTTACGTTCTTATGTGACTCTTCACAGGTTACAATGTCATAGAGATTGACTCAGCTGGTCCAATGGGTGGGTGGCAGGAGGGTACTGCCTAGGAGTTGAAAGTTGAACCAACCCGGAGAGTGTAAAAAAATGGAAGAAAAGTTTTAAATTTAGCTCTGTGAAATAGTTTAGCTCTGGAGTTCGTTGTCAGTGGATACAGTTACAATGATTATGGGTTTAAAAAAAGGTTTGGACAAGTTCCTGGAGGAAAAGTCCATAGTCTGCTATTGAAATAGACATGGCGGAAGCCACTGCTTGACCTGGGATTGGTAGCATGGAATCTTGTGACCTGGATTGGCCACTGTTGGAAACAGGATAGTGGGCTACATGGCCCATCAGTCTGACCCTGTATGGCTATTCTTATGCTCTTAGAGTGCATTTCTCGAGCCTTCTGATGCAACCCTGATCCTGAACCAGGAAGTGAGACTGCTGCAGTAGCAGCAGTAGTCACAAAGAGTCAGGTGAACTGCTGCTGGGAAGAGCGTGGGAGCAGTGAGCCCTGGGAATGGAGATTTCCCCAGCAGGTCCATTGAGGCAGGTGGGCCACAACAGAGAAGAGCTGTTATGGAAAGACCTGTCCGCAGCAGGCAATAGGATTTTAGCCCCTAAGATAAGTGGTAAGAGAAACAAGACTCCCTAGAAAGAGTACACAACAACAGTGCCTGACTAGCAGAAGGAGCCAGCCAGGGATCAGGGCTGTGACAAAGAAAGGCTGCCAGGCAGAAGCAAGAGTGACAGCTGCAGCATCAGTAGGGAGCAGCAATACTGGGGCACAGGGCTGGTCTTAGCAAGTGCAGGGCCCTATGCAGACCAATTTGATGGGGCCCCACCCTAGCCCTGCCCCCATCGTAACTCCGCCCCACCTAGCTCCACCCCCACCCTAGCTCCAGGGCCGGCCACCCCTCCCTCCGAGCTCCCAGGCCACTCCCTCCGAGCTCCAAGGCCCCCAGCTCCAGGCTTCCCCCCCAGGGCTCCCAGCTCCAAGACCCCCCCCCCTCCCTCCCGGTCATTTTTTAACACCCCCCTCCAAAATCCAGTACTAGGTATGCCGAGAATACAAAACACTCAGGACCTATAGAGCAATTCTACCACATCATAAGCAGTCATTTCTACGAATCACACAAAGAAAAGGAAAACATCTTAAAACACTACAGTGAGCACTAGAACATCAATTCACCTATTGTAAAATGAAACCAGGCAGAATAGTACAGATCGTCGATCCTGCACAGTCAATGCCAACTGAAAGTCATGTCTTTTTCACAAACACAGATACACCCTAATCCACTATAGAATAAGTAGTAATATTTAAACTTTCTGTTTAGACAAAAATTAAACTGAACCCCCAAGATGTCAGACACTGCATACAATGCAACACCACAGAAACAGAAAATGTCCCCTAGTACTGTGCAAAATATAAAGACAGCAGATGTAAATTTGAAAAAAAAACTAACAAATACCAATCACCACTTTACAAATTAACAAATAGAAATAAAACAAATATAGAACATAAAATATTACCATTTTATTGGACTAATAGATTTAGTTTTCAGAGGCCAAAACATTCTTCCTCAGGTCAATATAGTATAGTACTGTTACAGTATCCTATCCTGACCTGAGGAAGGGGGTTTTGTTCTCCGAAAGTTAGCCAAAATGTATTAAAATTAGTCCAATAAAAAGATTACCTTGTTTACATGTTCTGTTATAAACATTTATTAACACATCTACATTACTACTTTATCTTAGAGCAAAAAAATAAAAATATATATTTTATTTACAGTTTGTTGTCTCTGGTTTCTGTTTCCTCATCTTCTTTTCACTGTCTTCCTTCCATCCAGCATCTGTCTTTGGTCTCTCTCTGCCATCCAGTGTCTGCCCTCTCTGCTATCCCCTCCATCCAATGTCTACCCTCTCTCCCTGCTCCTTCCATCCACATCTGCCCTCTATCTCTGCCCCTTCCATGATCCATCCACCATCTGCCCCTGTCTGCCCTCTCTCTCTCCCCCCATCCATTCACTGCCTGCCCTTTCTAACCCTTCAATCCACTGTCTGCCCTTTCTCTCTGCCCCTTCAATCCACAATTTGCTCTCCCTCTCCCATCCATCCAGGGTTTACCCTCCCTCTCGCTCCCCCATCCAGGATCTGCCCCTCTCTCCGCCCCTTTTTTCAGCCCCAGCCCTTTTCTCTCACCAGTCCCCAGCTTCAGCCCCCCAGCCACTTCTCCCTGTCCCCTTTTCAGCCCCCAGTCCCCAGTTTCAGCCCCTGCCCCTTTTCAGCCTCCAGTCCCAGTACTAGCCCACTTATCCCACCTACCCTCCTTTTCAGCCCCCAGTTCCAGCCCCCTTCATCCACATGCCTTGTATTAGGGCCCCCCTTTTCAGAACCATTCTCCCACCTGACCCACGCATGCCCAATTTTCCCACCAGCCCCAGGCATGGCCCCCATTTTCCCATATGGCCCCTTCTCAGACCCCAGTGCCAGTCCCCTTCTCCCATCCGAGAACCCCCTCCCCAGTCCCCTTCTCCCATCCAAGAACCCCAGTCCCCTCCCCACCCGTCCCCTTCAACCATCCAAGAACCCCCTCCCCATCCCCTTCTCCCATCCGTGAACCCCCTCCCCACCTCAGTTCCCTTCTCCCATCCAAGAACCCCAGTGCCCTCCCCACGGGCCCCACCCATCCCCTTCTCCCATCCGAGAACCCCCTCCCCTGTCCCCTTCTCCCATCCAAGAACCCCAGTCCCCTCCCCACCCGTCCTCTTCAACCATCCAAGAACCCCCTCCCCACCCCCTTCTCCCATCCGTGAACCCCCTCGCCACCTCAGTCCCCTTCTCCCATCCAAGAACCCCAGTCCCCTCCCCACGGACCCCACCCGTCTCCTCCCATCCGAGAACCCCCTCCCCAGTCCCCTTCTCCCATCCAAGAACCCCAGTCCCCTGCCCACCCGTCCCTTCAACCATCCAAGAACCCCCTCCCCACCCCTTCTCCCATCCGTGAAGCCCCTCCCCACCTCAGTCTCCTTCCATGGGAACCCCCACCCCACACCCTTCTCCCATCTGAGTCCCTCCCCCCCGACCCACCTACCTACCAGCTCCATTCTCCTGCCACTGACCCACCACCCTCACTGCCTTCTGAAAAAAACAATTTGGAAGCGCCGGAGTGACAGGCAGTGCCTTGCGTCTGCCCTGCTACTAAAAATCTCTTCGACGTCGTTCGGGCCTTCCCACATTGAGTCCTGCCCGCCCTCGCGGTAATTGGAAGTTACCTCAGAGGAGGGCGGGACTCAATGTGGGAAGGCCCGAACGACGTCGAAGAGATTTTTAGTAGCAGGGCAGACGCGAGGCGCTGCCTGTCACTCCGGCGCTTCCAAATTGTTTTTTTCAAGGCTGGACAGGGTGGGAGCAGTGGGAACGGACTCGGAGCACCCCCCCCACCCGCTGACATCTGGGGCGGACCGCCCCCCACCACGCTGCCATCGCGCACCGTTGGGAGGGAGGGAGGACTGGAGCTTGGGCGGTTGGGGCGGGGTGACCTGAGGCGCGCCGCGCGGGGCCCCCCTGAGTGTGAGGCCCTATGCGGCCACCTCGGTCGCCTCACCTTAAGACCGGCCCTGCTGGGGCAGCCCATACTTGGAGCCCCTAGCACAGGAAGCATGAAGAGTATTCCTCCCACAAGCCCAGCTGCTCAGGAGGATGTGACCTCAGGGTAAATTGGGAAGTATCTAGATTTGTTTACATCTTTTGGCATAAACCCCACATCATTTTTGTCGTCTTCCTCTGAATCACCTCAAGGCTTTTGATGTCCTTAGTGAGATACGGCCTCCAAAACTGAACACAATACTCCAAATGGGGTCACACCAATGACTTGTAGAGTGGCGACCAGGGGTTGCCTGTGGGGAATTCGGAAAGATGTGGGGCTATGTGTAGGGACTCATTGTGAGGCCTTATTTGCTTAAATCAGTACGGCTGAAAACCCAGGGCCACTTTTGAAAAACAGTTGCTCAGTGGTAGGGCTGGCCCTGGTATTGAGTCACTATCGAATCCCAGAGGACTTGAAAGAGTTTGCACAACCGGGGTCTGTCTGGAAAACTATGTAAGGGACTTTGTGGGATAGACTTGGGACAGGGTGTGACCTAATTCTTGTAATTTTATCTATCCACTAGTAAAAAAGGCCTGTTTCTGACACAAATGAAACAGGCGCTAGCAAGGTTTTCCTCGGAGTGTGTATGTTTGAAGGAGAGTGTGTGTGTCAGAGAGAGAATGAGAGAGAGACAGAGACAGCGTGTGTGTGTGTTTGTGTGTGAGAGAGAGTGTGTGAGAGACAGAGTGTCTGTGTGTGTGAGACAGAGAGAGAGTGTGATAGACAGGGAGTGTGTCAGAGAGAGTGTATGTGAGAGACAGTGAGTGAGTGAGTGTGAGCCCCCACCACCCCTCTCGCAGGGCCCCCCTCCCCACTCCCACCTCTCTGGTCTCAGGACCCCCTCCCCACCTCCCTCTCCCCTGCCCCCCTCCAGCCATCCATGTCCAGCGACCCTCCTCTCCCCCTGCCCCCCCTGCAGCCACCCATGATCAGCGACCCTCCCCTCCCCCTCCAGCTACCCATGTCCAGCGACCCTCCCCCCCCCCCCCCCCCCCCCCCCCCACTCATGGTATTCAGGTATCCACTATCCTTTTTATGGAACATTATTTTCTGATTTACTCTTAAATCTACACCATGATGGCTGTGCACAGACTAGGAAGACAATAAAATCTCTACTAGATAAGAAATTATATCTTTAAAAGGTCACACCCTATAGCTCAGTGTGCACAATATGAACTGGACATATTGGATGGGTGAATTGTCCTTTAGTAACATCAAAGATAATGACAGAAAAAGGATGCTACATACCTTCAGAATGTAATTTCCAGGCTGTACATCTGTTATATCAATCCACTGGCAGTCAATATCTGCATTGTAAGTGTCATAGCAACCGGGGCTCAAACCCTATGAGAAAGTAAGGAAAAGAAGAAATGACACATTGTACTTTTCCCCTCTATGATCTTGTTTAGAAAGGACCCCAGAAGCAACAGGAACTATGTGGACTCCATGGGAGAAGAGAATAGTTTACAACTCCCTTCTGTTCCCATGTTTCCAGATGCTAATGATATTTCAGGACAAAGGTCACATTTTGATTTTCTGTGGTGAAGACAGTGTGACGACACTACTACTACTACCAGACATACGCAGCGCTATACACATTATATGCAGGTACTTTTTCTGCCCCTAGTGGGCTCACAATCTATGTTTTTGTACCTGGGGCAATGGAGGGGGTTAGGTGAATTGCCCAAGGTCAAAAGGAGCTGCAAGGGGAATCAAACCCAGGTCACCAGGATCAAAGCTCTACTCCTCCACTTCACAATAGTGGTGAAATACCTTATTTGTTTTCATAGACTGTAGCGACCATCACATACTTAAAAGAATATCACTACAGTTGCCTCCTGAAGCCCACAGCACCTGGTCTTCCCAGGGAATTTGCCAACCATGTACCAGCCCGGTCTGACTCTACTAATGAGGCAGGTCTATAAGCCGACACCTAAAGTTGGGTACCAAATAGCAAATGTATGCTACAGAATATTAGCACTTAGACATGTGTGATAACCGCCACTAATTGGTGTTTCCATGTGTTAGTGTTAGGCACTATTCTGTAACTGGCATGCACAAGTTGCTTAGCACAACTCCAAGGGGGAGAGGATACATGTGGTTGGAGCATGAGCAGGCCATGGGTGTGTCACCAAGCAACATCCCCAACTTATAGAATACTATCAGTTTTGCACCTTGCATGGTATACTTAGGTACATTAAAATATACCACTCATTGACCTATCATAAGAGGGTGTGTGTACACTTTGGTGCACCAAAGCAACTTTATGCTAGTATTCTAAAATGGCTTAGGTGCACCCAGAGCCCATTACAGAATTGGTATCTCAATATATACCTCGGAAGAAATGCGGGGGGAGGGCATTTAAATACTTCTCTGGGTCAGGAGTGGATCTCTTTCAATTGAAAGAAGGTTCCAACAGCTGGACTATCAGTAGGGGTCAAGACATGCTATTTTGAATACGGGCACTGGCTTGAGCAGGAGCAAATGGGATCACTTCTGCTCCCTACTACATCTTCAGGGAAACCACCATAAGTTCCAGAAAGGATATCAGAGGAGATGTACATGGGTGTCTAGGATGTGCTGTAATTGTGTCGGGGAGAAAGGTGTCTGAGAGGGGTAAGACAAGGGGGGGGGGGGGTTCTGCTGGCTTTTGCACCTGCACTTTCTAGTTGGCACTCGTGTGTGCCTCAGGGCATTTGCAAAACCCAACATGCATATTTTTTTTTAATTCTGACATGGCTTCCCACTGTAAAACAGGAAGCACACATCTAGTTTTTTGGCATGTCCAAACCATATCCCTGCCACTTTCCCACCATGTCTCCATTCAATCTCAACATCAGGTGGTTAAAGCAGATAAACAGCAGCTTTATTAAGTCAATGTTTGCACATGTACACAATCTACACCAGTATTTCCCAGGTCGGTCCTGGAGTACCCCATTACTAGTCAGGTCTTCAGGATATACACAATAACTATGCATGAGATTGATTTGCATACTGTCACACTGTCTCCATTGTATGCAGATCTCTTTCATGTATATTCATTGCAAGGGGGTACACCAGGACCAACTTGGGAAACACTGATCTACACACATAAATGATGCTATTTACACTTGTAAATGCTTTTAAAATAAGGACCTTTATCTATTTGTTTTACAAAGGCTATCATCACCTTATTATCTAGGTGTGTGTGTGAGACACTGCCCCTAATAACAGCCCTTTACATTCTATTCAAACTTGTCTCATGAATTCCAATTTGACCAACACTTATTTTCTATATGCAATTTTTAAATTTTTTAAATTCCCTATAAACCATTCCCTATACCCTAATGAAATATTTGTAGGTGGGGTGCACATGATAAGCAATGACAAAGATAATGATTGAGGACCAAGGATGCCATGCACATTGAGAATATATTTTTCAGACTGTTTGCCTATTATAGCAATCCATTCGTTGCCAGAGAATGTGGTAAAGGCGGTTAGCTTAGCGGAGTTTTAAAAAGGTTTGGACGGTTTCCTAAAGGGAAAGTCCATAGACCGTTATTAAATGGACTTGGGGAAAATCCACTATTTCTGGGCTAAGCAGTATAAAATGTTTTGAACATTTTTGGGATCTTGCAAGGTATTTGTGACCTGGATTGGCCACTGTTGGAAAGAGGATGCTGGGCTCGAAGGACCTTTGATCTTTCCCAGTATGGCAATACTTATGTACTTACATACATTAGCAGTCAATATCTCTACTACAAGTGTCAGCAACTAGAGTGCAAGACTTACCCATTCAAGATCCTGTACTTGAATGCCCCTTTCCTAAGTGAATGCACTACATTGCCCATCGAAATCTCCTTACCTGAGTGTGTGCAGTGCAGGCATAGCGCTTTAAGTTACCAAAATCACACGTCGTATCCTCCAGACAGAAGCTGGCTTTGTGACCTTCAGCAACTTTCCTCCCTGTGGCAGCATCAAGCAGATCGTAATGACTAAACTCATCCATGCTGTGATAGTGTCTATTAGAAAATTAACAAGAAGAGGACTTATGTGTAGGAGCCTTAAAACACATATTCAAACCACAATTTAAAGACAGAGAAAACAAATCTTTTATTCGTAGAGTTGGGTTCACACATACAATAAGCCTGCCATTCTTCTCAGGCTAGTAGTTCAAGTTCAACATAAAGATTATAACGCAAACACAACAAAGGCATGGTCCATAACAGGCCTACCAGTTCAGTCTCAAAAGGTTCTCTAAGCAACCTCTGGCAGTATATAAAGAAGCCTTTCCTACCTTCCAGGCTGTAATGCTCAAACTTCTTAGCAGTCCCTCAGCCATTGCTGTAGGATCTTGGAGTCTTCCTTTAGCTACTCCAGGAGTCTCTCTGATTTTCCTTATCTCAGACATTTTATCCTTCCTGATCTAGGCCACACCCTCCTGCATAGGCTTCCTAGTCTTAACTCTGTTATGGTGACATGGGGAGGATGTGCTTTAAAAGGAATTAGAGATTGCCTAGGCAATTCCTCACACAGGTACATGGCACCACGAGAGTGAAAATAATTTGCTTTCTCAGAGCAGCATGTATCATGGATGTGATGAGACCTGATGTGGAAGGAGACCTTAAACCATTTTTGTTTGTTTTTTTTACATCTCTTCCTTATCCATTTCCATGCAGCACTTCATATTGTCAGAGGTAAGAATCAGAACTATAAGATCATCAAACTGAAAACACGACTAGAACCTCACACATATAAAAAAGCTACACCATAAATAATACATTAATAATTACATAATTAATCCAATTATTAAAATATCATCTCAAAATACCATCACTGAAACATGCAAAGTAACAGACTACAATAAAACACAAAGATGTGTGTAGGGGGGGGGGGGGGGGGGGGAACAAAAAATCAGAACATATTCTTACGGTGTAAACCACTCAACCTCATCATAGTATTACTGCAGGAGAAAATAAGTAAAAATAAACTCCCCTGTATACTAAGCCACACTAGTGGCTGCCACGCGGCAATGCCGACACAGCCCATTCAAAGTGAATTAGTAAACAGACTGTAGTTCAAAAATCCAAAATTGTTTGCAGTGGGCCAAGATGGCCTCCTGGTCCCTGCTGCGAGGAAAGGCCAGAACACCATTAATAATATGCCATTTTAAGTCCATAAAAAAAGGATTTGCACGGCTTAGTATACCGAGGGGAAAGTGAGTGGGAATATTTTTAAAAATTATCATTACATTTTTTTCTGCTCTTGTACCGTGTCTGCTCTGATGCCTTCATAACCAGATAGTGCCACTGAAAATCTGAGTCCACCTCAGGAGACCTGTTGGTGCCAGGGTGGTCTGGGGATGGAGTCTGGGCAAAGCCTGGATTTACCGGGTTAGCGGTGATTTCAGTCTGCTAACCGAGTAAGTTCCCACATAACGTTAGGACAGCAAAAAGGCTATCCTAACTTCATCCGGGTAGATATCCATGTACTAGTCTGAATATGGTACAAAAAAAGTGGGAGAGCGACCAAGGATGCCAGAAAACTGCCTGCATCAGGAGTCTCTGGGACAATAACGTTGAAAATAATTGTTCAGACGTAACGTTGTAGTCTTTAAAAAGACTGTGTTTGAAAAAAAGTAGCCGTCTGATGCGCTGCGTGCGCTATACGTCTGAACAATTATTTTCAACGTTATTGTCCCAGAGACTCCTGATGCAGGCCTGACGGCCGAAACACGACGTGTCGAGTCTTCAAATTTATCAATAAAAATTGTTTATCATTTAACATCCTCCAGTTTTCTGGCATCTTTGGTCGCTCTCCCACTTTTTTTGTTACATTGTTTCTACCGTGGGGTGTTTGAGTTCTCCGTGTTTCTGGCGGATCTTCTCCCCCCTAGTCTGAATATGGGCCAGCACCTAGTTAACTTCCAGCAACTAGGCAAAACCTGGGTATTCAGTGCCAGTGCTTGGATTAGGCCTAACACTGAATATCCAGGTCAAAATCTGCACACAGTGGTCAATACCTTAAAAATCACTGACTGCCGGGGGCTAAATATCAGGCCCCGTGTCACTTCACATCATTGATGTATTCCTTTAGCATTTTAAGGGCCCCTTTACTAAAGGACTGGTGTGGGGCAACAGGCTTGCCCCACACCAATCCAGAACTACCGCCATCCTAACCCGAGCAGTAGTGGTAATTCTGCCCCCAGCGCACACCATTTCCAACGCTACAGACAATTGTTCCATATTTTTTACCACCGGGTTAGCGTGGGAGCCCTTACCATCACCTCACTGGGTGGTGGTAAGTGCTTCCCTCAAAATGGCCACGCGGCAAGTGCAAACTTACCGCATGGCCATTTCTTTTTTTCGGGCCTTTTTACCCGCTGCAGTAAAAGGGACCTCAGCCTGCGGCAAAAATGGCTGCAGGACCCCTTTTACTGCAGCTTAGTAAAAGGGGCCTAAAATGTGGTGTTATTTCATTGTTTATTGTCATCAGTGCAGATGCACCTTTCTTTTGGGTATGGCACAATAGCATGACAAGCCAAACTCGCTGTTAAAAGGAAAAAGCCCTTTCTATCTGTTTGCAGGGTGTATATCCATTCACTAGCCCATAAGGCAGGCAGCTTTATTCTCAATTCTCTCCAGACATAATACCTTGGATTGGAGAGAGGGACTCTCATAGTACCATCACACTAGTACTAGGGTTTTTTTTTTTTTTTTAATCATTTATTTATAATTTTTTTCATTTTACAAGGATCACTTGCAAAACAGTAAAACAGAGATGATTGTATATTAAAACAATATTAGAAGAAAACAATCTTAACAAGATAAATGGATTTTATACAATATTTCTCTTTCTTAGACCACAAAATAAATAGGGAGAGTGAAACAAGACAAGGAGATCAATTTAAACAACAGCAAACAAAGAAAACGTGGTATTAACCCGATTATCCCCAGTTATTATTTATCTAAATCATTATTCCACATTGATCATCTGGTTGGTTTCTTCAAGACCATAACGGTGCATAGTCCATCAATTTCATTGGAAACATACTTATTGTCCAATATTAGTGAAAGTAATACACCTGATTTCATTTTTTTCCCTTTTAAAACCAGAAATTGTTTAACAATACAAACCCTTGAATCTCCAATCCAATTCCCACTGATTAAAGTAATCCCAGTTTCACAGGCTTCACTCCTTTTGAATTAATATATTAAGAGGAATCATTTCAGAGGAAAAAAAATATTAGGAGTCATACCTGGAACTCTGGGAAAACAACAATCTCGATATTAATCATCTGTAACAATATTCATTTTGTTCAAATTTTTCTGGTCTTTTATCATTTTCAAATCTTAACCGTTTCCTACTTCAGTAGAACTTCATTTGCTGTATATTCTCAAAGGATTCGATTAGATTATCCATGTGGCTCATTAACAAGACTATATCTGAAGCAAAGTCATTCTCTACCACCGTCAGGTCCTGGAGCACCCTCCAGATGACATTCAATGCAACCTCCACGGAAGCCAAAAACTCCAAGCTGATAACTCTTAAGGGTTTAGGAGTAGCACCGCCGACATGGGTTCAGCTGTAAACGACTTCCGTTTCAGCATACACTCCTGACTCACTCCTCCACTCCTTTGGGCATGGTGATTAAATGATTTTTGAGCGATGAAGTTGTTTCCAGGTCCAAGAGCATCGACGCTCCTTCGTCGGCGCTAATCAAAGGACTCATCAACCCAGTCATCTATGGGCAGCTCGTCACACAGCAGTCCCACACTTGCTGCACAGGGGACAAAACGCTGGTCATCGGCGGCTGACCCCCCATTGTCCCCTTCCTCTGTTAAGGCAACTGCAATGCAGAGAGGAAATTTCAAGTGAACAAAAACAACTTCAGAGGACAGCTGGGCCGTTGAGTGTACAAGCTTCAGGTCACCATCTTTCCCCTCTCCCTAATTTGGGACACTCTTTGTCTGGTTTCTCCTCAGAGGCCTGTCTGATATGGGTAACCCTTCAGCATAGCCCTCTGAGTCATTGAAACACGGAAGCCCCTCCACCACTTACAAGGTGGTGTCCCTTCGGAGGGGTCTTTTTCTTTTTTGATGGAGGTGATTTTAGTTTTGATGCTGGTACAGAAAGAGTGTAGTTAGGGTATTATGAGACGTATGATCCAGTGGTCAAGTCAACTGGGGAATATAAGAACATAACTCCTCATGTCGTCCATTCCAATCTATATAAATAAAAATGTAAATTTTCGTTTGTTCAAAATCTTAAATCTCCAAAAGTTCTTCATCGATTGCTTTCAAATTTGGACACGTTGCATTCGAATACGCGCATGTTTTTATATATCTACTATTATATGGATGTCACAGCTGTCGTACTCGCGGAGCGGAAGCAGTGCAACGAGTAATTGCAAATCAAACTGAGGAAGAACGGCCATCACCGAACGAGCAAAACAGACAAAGAATGGCTCAAATACGTGCCGAGGAAGCAGCAGAGCGACGTGCAGCCAGACTTGATGATGCACGGTTGCGAGCACGGCGATCGTGTTCTGCAGCTTCAGATCTGCTTCGTTCTCAACAGAATCAACGTGACAGGCTGAGAGTGGCTTAAATCTCCGAAAGTTCTTCACCAATTGCTTTGAAATTACGCGCATGTTTTTATATACCTACTATTATATAGATGTCACAGCTGTCGTACTCGCGGAGCGGAAGCAGTGCGACGAGTAATTGCAAATCAAACTGAGGAAGAACGGCCATCAGCGAACGAGCGAAACACACAAAGAATGGCTCAAATACATGCCGAGGAAGCAGCAGAGCGACGTGCAGCCAGACTTGACGATGCACAGTTGCGAGCATGGCGATCGCGTTCTGCAGCTTCAGATCTGCTTCGTTCTCAACAGAATCAACATGACAGGCTGAGAGTGGCTTAAATCTCCTAAAGTTCTTCACCAATTGCTTTGAAATTTTGACACAACGTTGCATTCGAATACGCGTGTGTTTTTATATACCTACAATTGCAAATCAAACTGAGGAAGAACGGGCATCAGCGAACGAGCAAAACAGACAAAGAATGGCTCAAATACGTGCCGAGGAAACAGCACAGCGAAAAACATCGCTCGAGCCTCTTGATCGATTATTGCAAGATTTGCGTGGAAACATCAGACCATTTGGGAACACATTAAGATTGCTTGCAGGAGATTTCAGGCAAACATTACCTGTAGTTCCTTGATCGACACCAGCGGACGAAATAAATGCTTGCCTAAAATACTCTACTTTGTGGCAACACGTAAAGACGTTAAATTTAACTACAAATATGCGTGTCCAGCTGCAAAACGATCAATCACCTCAGGTATTCTCACATCAATTGCTGAAAATTGGGAACGGAAAGGTGCTGGTTGATCTGACCTGAGGACGAATTTCATTGCCTCATAACTTCTGCAATTTTGTGACTTCAAAAGAACAATTGGTTGAAAAAGTATTTCCCAATATTCAAACCAATTATAAGAAACACGATTCGCTGAGTGAACAAGCTATTCTTGCGGCCAAGAACAAAGACGTCTACGAACTGAACAATATTATTCAGTCTAACATTCAAAGCGAGCCACTCACATACAAGTCCATCGACACTCTTCTGGAAGCAGATGAAGCGCTTAATTATCCAACAGACTTTTTCAATTCACTCGATTTGCCAGGGATGCCACCGCACGTACTGCAATTGAGTAGAGGAGTGGCCTAGTGGTTAGGGTGGTGGACTTTGGTCCTGGGGAACTGAGGAACTGAGTCCGATTCCCACTTCAGGCACAGGCAGCTCCTTGTGACTCTGGGCAAGTCACTTAACCCTCCATTGCCCCATGTAAGCCGCATTGAACCTGCCATGAGTGGGAAAGCGCGGGGTACAAATGTAAAAAAAAAAAAAAAAATCGGCGTGCCAATTATCATGTTGCGAAATATCAACCAGCCAAAGCTTTGCAACCGCACGCGGCTTGCAGTAAAAAATTTAATGAGAAATGTCGTACAAGCAACAATCTTGACAGGACCTTTCAAAGGTGAACATGTCCTAATTCCTCGCATTCCTATGATTCCAACAGATATGCCATTTCAATTTAACTGATTGCAATTCCCAATTCGATTGGCGTTTGCAATCACCATCAACAAAGCTCAGGGCCAATGTTTAGAATTCACCCGTTTACATCTACACACGGATTGCTTCTCACATGGACAATTATATGTTGCATGTTCTACAGTTGGCAAACCAGACAATCTCTAGCTCTGCACACAAAATGGAACAACAAAAAATATTGTATACCCACAAGCATTGTGAAATTAAACATATTAGAAACGTGCGCTTCCTCTTTTCTTTCTTTTCCATTTAACCTGACTGAGCCACAGCAACGCGTGGCCGGGTAGAGCTAGTTATGCTATAATTGTTTCTACTTATTGGTAGATATCTAGTGTTTATTTGTTGCCTTGATACTATAAGCAGTGCATGGGAACTTACTTGATGAGGCATTACTGGAGTTTAAGGATGTAACTGTAGTTTTCTTGGGGGGAAGGTTTTTCTCATGAAAAACGTGCTTGGAGCGTTTTTCTGTAATCATAGTTGTTGTTCTATTTGTCTATTATATACTGTATCTGTATAAGTTCAAAGTTTAATAAACAGATTTAAACATAAATGTTACATAGGGCCTGATTCACTAACAGCCCAATATTTAAACGCAACTGACTGGGTTCAGTCACTAATGTTGAGGAGGTTCAGAGGTGCAGCTGGAAAATATTTGCTTCAGTTCTGGTCACTGTATCTCAGCAAAGATATAGCAGAATTAGAAAAGGTTCAAAGAAGAGCGACCAAAATGATAAAGTGGATGGAACTCCTCTCATATGAGGAAAGGCTAAAGAGGCTTGGGCTCTTCAGCTTGTAGAAGAGATGGTTGAGGGGAGATATAATTGAGGTCTACAAAATCCTGAGTGGTGTGGAACGGGTAAAAGTGAATTGATTTATCACTCTTTCAAAAAGTACAAAGACCAGGGGACACTCAATGAAATTACGTGGAAATACTTTTAAAACAAATAGGAGAAAATATTTTTTTTTACTCCAAGAATAGTTAAGTTCTGGAACTCATTGCCGGAGGATGCAGTAACAGCGGTTAGCATATCTAGGTTTAAAAAAGATTTGGACAAGTTCCTGGAGGAAAAGTCCATAGTCTACTATTGAGACAGACCTGGGGAAGCTACTGCTTGCCCTGGGATTGGTAACATGGAATAATGCAACTAATTGCATTTGGCCAATGTTGGAAGCAGGATACTGAGATAGATGGACCACTGGTATGGCTATTCTTATGTCACTATTCAGTGCCGGCATTCAGATTAACTATTCCTTCCAACCTGTCCTAAATTCACCAGATACCAGCACTGTATATCACTGTTATCCAGATAATCACAGTGATCAATGGCACACCCAGATATGCAGCACTAATATCTTGGTTAGCAGCTGGAGCTAAATATTTGGGTATAATTTGAAACACTGTGGCTGTGACAGAGAATGGGAGAAAAGCCTTAGGAAGCAATTTTATAAATTGATGCCTCTGTTTAGGCTCCCCAATGCAACGCTTTTGGTGCCAAGATTCTGTTATACAATACAATATACAACAACTTATAAACTGCAGAAGACAGATGGTTCAATGCGATTTACAATAAGATCAACCTGGTAAGTTTCAGGAAAATTACAAAACAGCAATAATTCTATGGTGCTCATTTTTGAAGCAGAAAGACATCTCAAAATGGCCAAAAACATGTCCATCTGCCGAAAACATCTAATCGTGACTTTCAAGATGTTTTCCACTGAGTTTGTCCAAATATTAAGTGGGCGTATTTTGAGCAGGATTAGGGCGGCCTCAAAATTAGGATATCTTTCAGTGATAATGCAACAAGAAGAAACGTTAAAAAAAATGCTCTGAATGACCAGCAGACCTACGGATGGATTAAGGCTTGACCCCTTCCTTAATTACCTAGTGAATGCTGTCCTCCTCCCACCCACCCACCCCTAAGAACTGAAACTGAAACAGGCATAATGACAGCATCAGGTATTATGGGCATACCCAACAGAGCAGCAAGCAGCTCACAGAAGTAGCCTAGTGGTCAGTCCAGTGGACTGTACACAAGGGGATCCAGGTCCAAATCCCACTCCCCCTAGTACATTTGTGGTGAAATTGTGAGCCCTCCAAAACTACCAAATTACCTATTGTATCTAAATATAACAGATACCTGCGAGGTGGAAGGCAATTGTAATGGTGCACAGTTAGGTGCAGCAGGTTTTATTCTGCGCCTGGAGGGCTCACAATACAAAATAAAGGAGTTATGGTGGGAAATGTACCTGGGTGCCATTGTATAAAGTCCACCGAACAGACCACTAGGCTGCCTCTCTGATCTGCAGGGACATCTGCGATTAGCATATTTGGGTTTAAGCAAGGTTTGGACAAGTTTCTGGAGGAAAAGTCCATAGACTTCTACTGAAATAGACATAGAGAAAAGCCATGCTTGCCCTGGGATTGGTAGCATGGAATGTTGCTACTATTTGGGTTTCTGTCAGGTACTTGTGACCTGGCTAGGCCACTGTGGAAACAGGATACTGGGCTAGATGGATCATTGTTCTGACCCAGTATGGCTATTCTTATGTAAAAGAGAAAAGAGAAGAATGCAGTCCACATGCAAACAACAAAAAGATGAAGAAGTGAATTTAAGTTATTTCACTTTTGGATTACATTGGCATATTACTATTGGTGGACCAGCGGTGCTTTAGTAAGAGTTTGTGACTCCTGATGCAGGCTTAGTTGCCAAAACACAGCCGTGTTGAGTCACTTCATTGTTTGAGCAATGGACTTTTGTTGGAGACCACAGTATTGATTAAAGTTTTGATTTTTTTTGGATTGGACTTCTCTTTCACTTTTTCCTCACTTCTTCATCCTTATGGTCATCTGTGTGGTATTTCACACTCTCAAAATGATGCCACACAGATGTTCTAGTGCTTTTTTGGTGTTTATAATTTGAATGTGTCACTTTTGAAAAGGGCTCTTCTATTTAGATGTCTTCTGTGCAAATACATCTATCTTAGAGCCATTTTTGAAAGGGAAACCCAGATGTTTTTCCTGTCCAAAATAGGCTCTAAGATGAATGATTTATTGGATGTAATGAGCTACACATCCGAATTCTGACTTGGGACATTTTTTCAAAAATATCCCTCTATATTAAGAGTTGGAGTAACTAAAAATGAAAGATTAGTTTCAAGAAATTGTTTGAATAGATATGTTTTCAATTGTTTTCTAAAGCTTATGTAATCTTGAATTGATCCAAAAGTTACAGGTAGGGTGTTCCAAATCTTTGCCGCTTGATACTACTACTATTTAGCATTTCTATAGCGCTACAAGGCGTACGCAGTGCTGCACAAACATAGAAGAAAGACAGTCCCTGCTCAAAGAGCTTACAATCTAATAGACAAAAAATAAAGTAAGCAAATCAAATCAATTAATGTGTACAGGAAGGAGGAGAGGAGGGTAGGTGGAGGCAAGTGGTTACAAGTGGTTACGAGTCAAAAGCAATGTTAAAGAGGTGGGCTTGGTAAGAGAGTAAATTAGAGTGAAAAAGTATCTATTTGATATTTATTATAGAAGTGTAAAAAGTCAGATCACTAACAATGCAGTGGGCCCTAATGGACCTTGAGGAAAAAACTAATGGTTCAGATATATTGGGCAATGAACCTCGGCAGTAATGCACTGCACCCACAAACTCATGCGCAGAGTCTTACAAACTCAAATCATCATTGGTTAAATGGCCGCCACCTTCCTATGTTATTGTTTTAACATCAAAACTCGTAGAAACAATGGGTTTGATCCAATATCTAACATTTACTTATTTTACTTAATACTCATCTTAAACTGAGAGTTTTTGGTCTAGTTGGGAAAATATAGGATACAAATGTAACAAATAAATAAAATAAATAAATAGTTGGCTTAGGGGCACTCTACTCCGACATGGCACGTGTTTCGCTAAATACCTTTTCAAGGAAGTCCCCTAGCATTTGTCATCAATCAGCCTGCTGACATATTGCCAATGTTGGAAGCAGGATACTGGGCTAGATAGACCATAGGTCTGACCCAGCATGACTATTCTTATGTCAATATTCAATGCAAGCATTCAGATTAACTACTGTTAATATTCTGGCAGGCTGATTGATGACAAATGCTAGGGGACTTCCTTGAAAAAGCATTTAGCGAAACACGTGCCATGTCGGAGAAGAGTGCCCCTAAGCCAACTAGACCAAGAGCTCTCAGTTTAAGATGAGTATTGAGTAAAATAATTAAATGTTAGATATCGGATCAAACTCATTGTTAGCGTTTTGATGTTAAAACAATAACATAGGAACGTGGTGGCCAATGAACCGATGACGATTTGAGTTTGTAAGTCTCTGCGCATGGGTTTGTGGGTGCAGTGCGTTACTGCCGAGGTTCATTGCCCAACACATTTACGTTGACTCTTTGACTGGATTTTGGAAGATATTTATAAAGAACATTGATATCTGAAGTGAATTAATTCAGATATAATGGAGCCATACCATGAAAAACCCCCAAAATCAATGAGTACAATTTAAATAAGAAATGGGCCTGTATTGGTAGCCAGTATAAAGGTTTAAAAAGAGGGGCAACAGAGTCAAATTTACATGCATTACAGATCAATCAAGCCGAAACATTCTGTATAGTCTGTAGTTGGTTCCTTATTTTCTCAGTAAAATCCACACGGATTACATTACAGTAATCTAATTGGGAAATAATGCAAACTTGAATGACCATTTGAAAGTGCTGTGAATAAACATATTTCCTAACTTTAGGAAGTTGCTTCAGTTTTCAAAATATTTTTCACCTTTGAAATTTAACCCGAGGCTCAAAAGATAAGGTATATTTAAAGTGGCTTCAATAGGCAAGGAAAAATTGGCGCTAAGATTTCGTTATAAATACTAGCTTAAGTCAGCATTGGCCTGCCCATGTTTAGGCATGCCTTCTTACGCCATGTCAATGGCAGGTGGAAGTTGGTACACCTAAGTGCACCAAGTGACACATGTAATTTATAGTATTCAAAAAAAACTACCCCCCGGATTCTACATATGACGCCTAAAAATCTGTGCAGAAACTGAAGCGTAACAATGTGCATAACTTAACTGGTTATCTAATCAGTGCTGTTAATTGGCTGTTATCAAGCAATTATCAGCACAAATTTGCATTGAGATTTATGCACACAACTCGCTAAGTGTATTCTATAATTTGGTGCGCCTAAATTCTAAGTCACGTAGTTGAAGAGGGGGTGTGGCCATGGGCGAGGTGTGGGCATTTCTAAAATCTTTTTTTTAACTTTATCTTTATTAAGCTTTTTAACAAACACAATTTCACATTTATGAATGATAATACACAATTTGGAAATAAAAATTGTATAGACAAGCAAATATTTTTTAAAGTTTCAAATAGTTATCGACCACAAGAATAAGAAATCAATCCAAGATGTAAGATTAATAATATAATCTAAAGGAAATAAACATACATTGTAAATTATAATAATGAAGCGTCACGTCCCCGAGTGATTCACTCCAAGGCTGTTAAACAGTGTGCATATGGGATTAAACCACTACATTAACCTCTTCCCTACTGATTAGAAATTCCTCTAGCTGTTTGGGGTCAAAAAATTGAAACTGTTTAGATTGAAACACTATTCTACATACAGGGGTAATAAGAGGTGAACTAGGAAAGTTTATTAGTCTCAAATTAAGTCTCTTAGACTGATTTTCCAGAGGCATTTCTAAAATCTATGCAATTACAGAATACATTTCTTTGAAGGGGTGAACAAACGTGGATAAAAGTGAGCCGGTTGATATTGTGTATCTGCATTTTCAGAAGGCGTTTGACAAAGTATCTCATGAAAGACTTCAGAGGAAATTGAAGAGTCATGGGATAGGAAGTAGTGTTCTATTGTGGATTAAAAACTGGTTAAAAGATAGAAAACAGACAGTAGGGTTAAATGGTCAGTATTCTCAATGGAGAAGAGTAGTTAGTGGGGTTCCCCAAGGGTCTGTGCTGGGACTGCTGCTTTTTAACATATTTATAGATGACCTAGAGATGGGAGTAACTAATAAGGTAATTAAATTTGCTGATGGCACAAAGTTATTCAAAGTCGTTAAATCGCGGGAGGATTGTGAAAAATTACAAGAGGACCTTACGAGACTGGGCGTCTAAATGGCAGATGACGTTTAATGTGAGCAAGTGCAAAGTGATGCATGTGGGAAAGAGGAACCCGAATTATAGCTACATCATGCAAGGTTCCATGTTAGGAGTCACAGACCAGGAAAGGGATCTAGGTGTCATCGTTGATGATACGTTGAAACCTTCTGCTCAGTGTGCTGCTGCGGCTAAGAAAGCAAACAGAATGTTAGGTACTATTAGGAAAGGAATGAAAAACAAAAATGAGGATGTTATAATGCCTTTTTATCATTCCATGGTGCGACCACACCTTGAATATTGTGTTCAATTCTGGTCGCCACATCTCAAAAAAGATACAGTGGAATTAGAAAAGGTGCAGAGAAGGGCGACGAAAATGACAAAGGGGATGGGACGACTTCCTTATGAGGAAAGGCTAAAGTGGCTAGGACTCTTCAGCTTGTAAAAAAGGCGGCTGAGGGGAGATATAATAGAGGTCTATAAAATAATGAGTGAAGTTGAACGGGTAGGTGTGAAGCGTCTGTTTATGCTTTCCCAAAATACTAGGACTAGGGGGCATGCGATGAAGCTACAGTGTAGTAAATTTAAAACGAATCAGAGAAAAGTTTTCTTCACTCAACGTGTAATTAAACTCTGGAATTCATTGCCAGTGAATGTGGTAAAGGTGGTTAGCTTAGCAGAGTTTAAAAAAAGGTTTGGACGTCTTCCTAAAGGAAAAGTCCATAGACCATTATTAAATGGACTTGGGGAAAATCCACTATTTCTGAGATAAACAGTAAAAAATGTTTTGTACGTTTTTGGGATCTTGCCAGGTATTTGTGACCTGGATTGACCACTGTTGGAAACAGGATGCTGGGCTTTCCCAGTATGGCAATACTTATGTACTTACTTATGTACACCCGGATCTGTGCCTAATTTAGGCATCAGGATTTAGACCAAGTAAAACGTGACATAAATGGATGTGACTAAATTGCGCTGCCTAATGGATGTGCAGAAATTTAAGTCTATTCTATAACATTTAGGCATACTTTAGAGGACATGCTTAGTCGTAATTTTGTTCCACGTGGATTTTTCAGGTGCCATATGTAGAGTCTGACCCTACGCACCTGAGACACATGCCCTTGGCTCACCCATGCTCTGCCCAGATGTATGCTCCCTTTTCAGTTAGGCGCTATGGGCCCCTTTTACTAAGCGGTGGTAAGCCCAATGTGGGCTTATCGCTTGCTAAACAGGAAGTAACGCCAGGCTACTGCAGCAGCCCGGCAGTACCTCCCACCCCTAGCGTGCCGTCATATCCGGCGATACAAAAATAAATATATTTTTGTAGTGCCGGAGTGTACCTAGTGGTAATCAGGCAGAGCTGTGTGCTGCCTGGTTACCGCCAGGTTAGTGTGGGAGCCCTTACCACCACCTCAATGGGTGGCGGTAAGGGGCTCCCCCCCCAAATGGCTGCGTGGCAACTGCTTTACTTGCTGCATGGCCATTTCCTGCAGGAAAGAGAGACTTCCCTTTTACCCACTGTGGTAAAAGTGGGTCTCGGTGCAAGTGAAAAACACGCGCCGATGCCAGTGCAGGCCCCCTTTTGCTGCAGCTTGGTAACAGGGGCTCTGTGACTCTTAGGTGCTATTGTATGGAATAGCACTCAGTGCACACAGGTGCCTCACTGTCAATTAATGATGCCTTTGAAGGCTTAAATGGCACATACCTCTAGGTGTCAGCTTATAGAATTGCAGTTTTAGGGGTCCTTTACTGAGCTGCGCTAACGGATTTAGCACATGCTAAATTTCATGCAACCCACGCTATATTTATTTATTTAGATTTTGCTCACACCTTTTTCAGTAGTAGCTCAAGGTGAGTTACATTCAGGTACACTAAAAAAAAAAAAGGAAAAAAAAACCCTCTTGGCTCTGAAAATAGTGTGATCTGACTTTCATTCTGCTCTGCTGTTTCATTCTACTCTGCCTATAGTGTGCTCTGTTTAATCTGCTCTGCCTGTTGTGATTTGATTGTTGTTGTTTCTAATTGGTTTATTGGTATCTGTAAATCTGAAAAGGAGATTTCAGATTTCAAAACTGCTAGCAAGTATTAGAACTTTTTTCCTTTCCTAACAGTGTGCTGCCCCTCCCCCACTCCATTCTCACCTGGTCCTTCTGTAGACATTTTAATTGCTTAGGAGGGGCTAAACTGAGCAGCCTGGTGGACATCTCCTGGCTGAAGGAAACTCATACAGCTAAGACTTGTGCTGGCTAAATCCCTGGTTATCCCTATCCTTTGGCTGTGTTTTCTTTGGGCATCTCTTCCTTCTTTCCTTGTCTATCATTGTCACTGCATTTCTATCTTTCCTAAAAAAAAAAAAAAAAAAGGAAAAAAAAAACCCTCTTGGCTCTGAAAATAGTGTGATCTGACTTTCATTCTGCTCTGCTGTTTCATTCTACTCTGTATATAGTGCGCTCTGTTTTAATCTGCAATATAGTGTGCTCTGTTTAATCTGCTCTGCCTGTTGTGATTTGATTGTTGTTTCTAATTGGTTTATTGGTATCTGTAAATCTGAAAAGGAGATTTCAGATTTCAAAACTGCTAGCAAGTATTAGAACTTTTTTCCTTTCCTGGAGATAGGTTTTAAAACAAACACATTCCACAGGTTTTAAACTTTAAGCCCCCCCATCCCAAGACTGACACTTCCTAAATAAATTTCCTAACTATTCTACTTATTGCAAATTAACTCCACCCAAATTACAACTGCCTCTGGTGGCCTATGTATGGCTGAGGAGTAAAGTTAATCTTGCACAGTATTAACCCCATCATAGCATACCTGTTCATTCCCATTCCAACAAACAGGATGACTTTTATTCTCTGTAATAATTGTGGTGTTTCAGTTTCAAGGCCAATTATCTGGAGACTTAAGGCTTGTCCTGTCTGTCATCAGCTTGCTAGTTTAAAACAGGAGCTCAGTAAGGTAAAACAGGAATTAGATGCACTTAAAGCAGCTTCTAAGACTACACAAAACCATGCAGCACAGAATCAAGCCAATTTCACACCACTGCCTCCAAGGATAAAACCAACTAGGAATAGATGGTTCACAGTAGGCTCAGGAAGACTTCGCTATGTGCACCAGAGGCATCCGCCCTCACAAGTGTTGCCCCTACAGAATTCTTTTGCTCCATTACAGCATGGTGATGATCCTGAAAATAGAACTGAGGCAGAAGAGAAAGAAATGAAGTTGGAACAAAAGGATATGAAGGTACCCAAAGAGAAAAGACAACCCCAAATCACAAATGTTGAAGCACATACCAGGAAATGTACATGGAAAGCGATGGCCACAAATGCTCGCAGTCTAAGCAATAAAGTTCATGACCTTCAAGCCCTGATGTTGGAGGCAGACTTAGACATTGTTGCAATCACGGAGACGTGGCTAAATGGTTCACATGAATGGGATGCAAACATACCAGGCTATAATCTGTTTAGGAAGGATAGAGAGAGTTGTGAAGGTGGAGGAGTAGCTCTATATGTGAAAAATGATATCACGGCGACCGAAATGACAGGGACCTGGGGAAAGGAAGAAACGATATGGATCACCTTAAAAAGAGAGGATAGAACCTCTTTACATGTGGGTGTTGTCTACAGACCTCCGAAACAATTGGAGGAACTAGATAAAGACCTGATCGCAGATATTCAAAAGTTGGGAAACAAGAGAGAGGTGCTGTTGCTGGGAGATTTCAATCTGCCGGACGTAGATTGGAAGGTTCTGTCTGCGGAATCAGAAAGAAGTAGAGAGATCGTGGATGCTTTACAAAGCGGTTTGCTCAGACAAATGGTGACGGAACCCACGAGGGAGGGAGCGACGCTGGATCTGGTGCTCACAAATGGGGATAGCGTGTCAAATATCCGAGTGGGTGCCCACCTGGGCAGCAGTGACCATCAAACGGTTTGGTTTGATATTACAGCTAAAGTGGAGAGCGGCCACTCAAAACTCAAAGTTCTGGATTTCAAGCGTGCTGACTTTAGTAAAATGGGGGAATACCTGAGGAAGGAGATGATGGGCTGGGAGGAAATACGAGAAGTGGAAGGAAAGTGGTCCAGGCTGAAAGAAGCTATAAATAAGGCCACAAACCTTTATGAAAGGAAAGTAAATAAAAGCAAGAGAAAAAGGAAACCGTTATGCTTCTCCAAGCAAGTGGCTGAGAAAATAAAGGCTAAAGAGTTGGCGTTCCAGAAATACACAAAAACTAAAGAAAAGGAACACGAGGAGGAATACAGGATGAAACTGAAAGAAGCCAAGAGAGAGATACGTCTGGCGAAAGTGCAAGCGGAAGAACAAATGGCTAGAAATGTAAGGAGGGGTGACAAAAATTTCTTCAGGTATATAAGTGAAAGGAGAATGACTAAAAAGGGAATTGTGAGACTAAAAGATACTGCGAACCGCTATGTGGATAATGATGAAGAAAAAGCAAATTTGCTAAATAGATACTTTTGTTCTGTTTTCACAGAAGAAAATCCTGGAGAAGAACCGCGATGGACTACAAAAAGTATAAATGAGATTGAAGTGGATAGAGCACCGTTCAAAGAAGAGAGTGTGTATGAACAGCTTGAAAAGCTAAAGGTGGATAAAGCCATGGGACCGGATGGGATCCACCCCAGGATATTGAGGGAGCTCAGAGAGGTTCTGGCGGGTCCTCTTAAAGATTTGTTTAACATATCCTTGCAGACGGGAGAGGTTCCGAAGGATTGGAGAACGGCGGAGGTGGTCCCTCTTCACAAGAGTGGTGATAGGGAAGAAGCTGGAAACTACAGGCCGGTAAGCCTCACTTCGATTATTGGAAAAATAATGGAAGCGATGCTGAAGGAAAGGATAGTGAATTTCCTGGAAGCCAATAAGTTGCAAGATCCGAGACAACATGGTTTTAGCAAAGGGAAATCGTGCCAAACGAATCTCATTGAGTTCTTTGATTGGGTGACAGGAGAAATGAATCAGGGACGAGCTATGGACGTAATCTACTTAGATTTCAGCAAAGCTTTTGACACGGTTCCCCACAGGAGGCTCTTAAATAAACTGGAAGGGCTGAAGATAGGATCCGAAGTGGTGAACTGGATTAGGAACTGGTTGACGGACAGAAGCCAGAGGGTGGTGGTGAATGGAATTCGCTCGGAGGAGGGAAAGGTGAGTAGTGGTGTGCCTCAGGGATCGGTGCTGGGACCGATTCTGTTCAATATATTTGTGAGTGACATTGCCGAAGGGTTAGAAGGTAAAGTTTGCCTATTTGCGGATGATACTCAGATCTGCAACAGAGTGGACACCCGGGAGTTGAAAACATGAAAAAGGATCTGAGGAAGCTAGAAGAATGGTCTAAGGTTTGGCAATTAAAATTCAATGCGAAGAAATGCAAAGTGATGCACTTAGGGAATAGAAACCCTCGGGAGATGTATGTGTTAGGCGGGGAGAATCTGATAGGTACGGACGGGGAGAGGGATCTTGGGGTGATAGTATCTGAGGATCTGAAGGCGACGAAACAGTGTGACAAAGCGGTGGCCGTAGCTAGAAGGTTGTTAGGCTGTATAGAGAGAGGTGTGACCAGCAGAAGAAAGGAGGTGTTGATGCCCCTGTATAAGTCGTTGGTGAGGCCCCACCTAGAGTATTGTGGTCAGTTTTGGAGGCCTTACCTTGCGAAGGATGTAAAAAGAATTGAAGCGGTGCAAAGAAAAGCTACGAGAATGGTAAGGGATTTGCGTTACAAGACGTATGAAGAGAGACTTGATGACCTGAACATGTATACTCTGGAAGAAAGGAGAAACAGGGGTGATATGATACAGATGTTCAAATATTTGAAAAGTATTAATCCGCAAACGAACCTTTTCAGGAGGTGCGAAGGCAGTAGAACGAGAGGACATGAAATGAGATTGAAGGGGGGGCAGACTCAAGAAAAATGTCAGGAAGTATTTTTTCACGGAGAGAGTAGTGGATGCTTAGAATGCCCTCCCGCGGGAGATGGTGGAAATGAAAACGGTAACAGAATTCAAACACGCGTGGGATAAACATAAAGGAATCCTATTCAGAAGGAATGGATCCTAAGGAGCTTAGCCGAGATTGGGTGGCAGAGCCAGCCGGTGGTGGGAGGTGAGGATAGTGCTGGACAGACTTATACGGTCTGTGTCCTGAAGAGGACAGGTACAAATCAAAGTAGGGTATACACAAAAAGTAGCACATATGAGTTTGTCTTGTTGGGCAGACTGGATGGACCATGCAGGTCTTTTTCTGCCGTCATTTACTATGTTACTATGTTACTGGATATTTCTCTGTCCCAGGAGGGCTCACAATCTAAGTTTGTGCCTGAGGCAATGGAGGGTTAAGTGACTTGCCCAAGATCACAAGGAGCAGCAGCAGCGGGATTTGAACCGGCTATATACTCTATACCTATGAGCTGCATAGCACTTAACACATACGTAACACTCCAGCAGTCTCTGGGATACCACCAGCTTTCACCTGCTTTGATAGACCACCCTTCCCATACTCACTGGTGGCAGCTGTGCCATTCCCAGGTGTGGCGCGGGCGGTTGGGCAGGAAGTCAGCTGCTCCCTGGTTCTTCACCCTCTGCGGGAACCTCAGCAGCACCCTGACATCATAGTCGGTGGCCTCGGCGCTGTAAGCAGTGCTGAAAAAGTTACAGTGAAAAAACATTTAGGCAAACTAAATATAAACAGAAGAATCAACTTACACAGGCACCACATTAAACACTATAAAACTAACCAGGATGACACTTCTGTGGGAAAACACTTTGCAAGACCAGAGCACTGCATCAAAAATTTTATGGTGAGAATACAATAAGGACATTTTAAGACAATCCAAGAACATAAGACCTTTGAAGTTAAATGATGAAATATTTTGACACTTACCAAACAGGAGTTAACAAAGATCTGGGTTTCCTATCAAATTATACACCCTCAAATTATACTGTTTTGTCACCCTCTGAACACCAAGCTATCTCTCCTTGTTTCTCCGCTCCCATACCCCCACTGGTACCCTTCCCTGTAAGACTGACATTGGAATGCTTTTACATTTCACTTACATATTTTGATATTTATTGTACCACAATACAATGGACTTCTAGTCCACTACATTACCAGCAGGTTTAGTGCAGATTACAGAAGAATAGGATCAGTGAGACATAATATAATCCCCAGAATTAACAATAATAAAATTAACTCCTATGAAAAAAAACAAATCAAGATAGCCAAGATTTTAAAAATAAACACATTTTCAGCAATCTCCTAAAACGAAGGTAGAAAAATTCTGTTGAATATAAAGAGGTGGTGGGAGGAGGGACTGGTGGTTGGGAGGCGGGGATAGTGCTGGGCAGACTTATACGGTCTGTGCCAGAGCCGGTGATGGGAGGCGGGGCTGGTGGTTGGGAGGTGGGGATAGTGCTGGGCAGACTTATACGGTCTGTGCCAGAGCCGGTGGTGGGAGGCGGGAGAGGCAGGGAGATTCTGACTTGTTAACACACCATCCATAAGTACGTAAGTATTGCCACACTGGGACAGACCAAAGGTCCATCAAGCCCAGCATCCTGTTTCCAACAGTGGCCAATCCAGGTCACATATACCTGGCAAGATCCCAAAACAGTTCGATACATGTTATGCTGCTTATCCCAGATATAAGCAGTGGATTTTCCCCAAATCATTTTAATAATGGTCTATGGACTTTTCCTTTAGAAAGCCATCCAAACCTTTTTTAAACCCCTCTAAGCTAACCGCCTTTACCACATTCTCTGGCAATGAATTTCAGAGTTTAATTTTCATGTTGAATGAAGAAAAAATTTCTCCGATTCATTTTAAATTTACTACTTTGATGGAACCAGGCTGCTGGCGCTAACGTTTAAAAAGGGGATAAAACAGATTTTAAACTAAAATGGGGGGATAGCCAACAGTTGCCCAGGAGTGCATGGTTCAGTGTTGAGCATCCGTGAAGGATACTACTGAAGCAGGATCTTTAGTGAATCTCGAGAGAGGTTTCAATAATATTGAAATAATGTTGAAAGAAAGTCAGAAGTGTTTAATGGGAGAACAGAGTAAAGGATGCAAATTATCCCCGCCAACTTCAAAGCAACTTGTTGCAAGGGAAAAAGCACAATTTGAAGTGTCTATGTACAAATGCTAGGAGCCTAAACAACACACATAACTAGACTATTCTATTAGGTGCGTCAGGGGCATAGCCAGATGACCAATATTGGGTGGACTTGAGCCCAAGGTGGGTGGGCACAGAATTTGTCCCCTATCCACCTGGCTCCCCTCTCCGCCCCTTACCACCCCCAAGTTGATGGGGATCCTCAAACCTCACCAAATAACATTTCTTCCTCCTCGTGCAGCCAGCGCTCTTCCATATGGCAGTCAGCAGCATTTGCCTTGAATTGCCTCCGCTACCAGTAGGACACGTATGCTCACTGCTAGTGCATGTGCAGAGGGGCATATGCTGCCGGCTGTCGTTTGGATGAGTGCTGACTGCTTGAGGAAGAAATTTTCAGCTGGCAGGGTTTAAGGATCCACACCAGCTACAGCAAGAGTGCCACAATTTTGGATGGGCCTGAGTCCAAGTTGGGTGGGCCCAGGACCACCCGTTACTACGCCAGTTATGTGCGTCACTTGGAGACATGTCCATGACTCAAGATGTTGTACAATGTGAGTTTCAACACCTTCCAAGTCCCTTTTTCCAATGTCAGGAAGTCAGAATAGGGGCAAACTGCCCCATTCCATGGGAAAACAACATGGAAAAAGAATATAGAGGCAGAGGATGCCTTGTTTTAGGACTCACACCACCACTTCTCAAACCCAACTCACCTCAGAGAGAAGCACCAGATCTAGACCATGAAGGAAAAGACAGAGAAACTGTTCTTGGAGAAATTGGGAAGATACACTGGAGATCTGAGAGGCAGGAGGTGGGAAGTGGTTGGATGGGAATTGTTAGTTACACTTTTATTTTACCTAGCCAGGCACTTCTCCTCGGCAGCACAGCGGAGAGAGTAGAGGTGGGCCCTCTGCACAAAGGTCGATGCTTGGACATAGTTGGGATCTGGTATTAAATCTGGAAGTCCTGAAAAAGACAAAAGGGAACAATAAAAGCCCCAGCAAGAACTGGCAGGGTTTAGAGCAGTAAATAGAGAATTTAGCGTGGCAGGCAATCAATTTCATACAGTACAATGTGCTGCTCAATAACGTTCACACTTTGCATCGTGGGAATGGCCTCTTGCTTCATTTTGAAATACGTTTGAGCGACCCAGGAAATACTGTATTGGTTCATGCATATATGAGTTCTGTAACAATGAGCTGTAATTAGTTATGTTCTTTGTGAGTACTGAGTACAGTTCATCCTCTGAGGTACAGACTATAGGGGGAAGTTATCAAAGTGGGCTACTGTTAAAATTGATTATTTTACCACAATCCTGGTATTTTAGAACAGGGTCTCATTGCATAAAATGGGACCCTGTGCTAAAATGGCACAAGTTGTGGTAAAATAATCCATCAATGGTAGCCCTCGTTGATAACTTTCCTTCCTATTTGAGGGAAGGCAGTGTCCATTGCTCCACTGTTCCTGATGCTTGTATTAATGTCTATTTTTGTTGGGCTTTATTTATTTCAATTCAATTCAAATAAATTCTTGTTTACCGCTAATATGCCCTTTTCAGGGTTCAGTGCGGTTTACATTCTAGGTGAGACAAAAGCAAATAGTGTTAGTGTGAGGTACGAGAAACATTAGAGAACACTGGTGTAATGCATGAGACTAATTGGATTTGTGTAATTGGAACTGTCATCAATAAAAATTGTTTACACCTAAACATTAAGGAAAGGATAATGGATGATACTAGGAGGTTTGGGGGGGGGGGGGGGGGGGTTCATAACATTTTTAGTTTCTTTTCCCAGAAATAATCAAAAATATTTTTTGGCCACTGACCACTGTTCTCAATACCAATTGATCCAGTGTCTGTTGCTCCAAGAGTAGACTGTAACTATATTATATCTGGCATCTTTCATCTTGGATGGTATATGCAGATAACCTTATGCCTAGTTTATTTGTACTATTCAAACCCTGTGCAGCTGTACTCTGTCTTCACTGACCAGATGAAGGACGCATGGAGGGGTATAATCGAACAGGGACAACCATCTCTAAGGGCGTCCATCTCTAAGGACATTCCGGCGAAGGGGCGGGGAAACCTGCATTATCGAAACAAGATGGATGCCCATCTTTTGTTTTGATAATACGGCCGGGGACGCTCAAATCTCAGCATTTAGGTCGACCTTAGAGATGGTCGACCTAAATGTTGAGATGGTCGACCTTAGAGATGGTCGTCCCCGGTTTTCAGCCATAATGGAAACCGAGGACGCCCATCTCAAAAACGACCAAATCCAAGGCATTTGGTTGTGGGAGGAGCCAGCATTCGTAGTGCACTGGTCCTCTTCACATGCCAGGACACCAACCGGGCATCCTAGGGGGCACTGCAGTGGACTTCACAAATTGCTCCCAGGTGCATAGCTCCTTTACCTTCGGTGCTAAGCCCCCCAAAACCCACTCCCCACAACTGTACACCACTACCATAGCCCTTAGGGATGAAGGGGGCAGCTACATGTAGGTACAGTGGGTTTCGGGTGGGTTTTGGAGGGCTCACATTTACCACCACAAGTGTAACAGGTGGGGGGGGGGATGGGCCTGGGTCCGCCTGCCTGAAGTGCACTGCACCCACTAAAAACTGCTCCAGGGACCTGCATACTGCTGTGATGGAGCTGGGTAAGACATTTGAGGCTGGAAAAAATGTTTTTTAATTTTTTTTGGGTGGGAGGGGGTTGGTGACCACTGGGGGAGTAAGGGGAGGTCATCCCTGATTCCCTCCGGTGGTCATCTGATCAGTTCGGGCACCTTTTCGAGGCTTGGTCGTGGAAAAAAAAGGGACCAAGTAAAGTCGACCAAATGCTTGTGTGAGACACCCTTCTTTTTTCCGTTATCGGCCGAGGACGCCCATCTCTTATCCACGCCCCCGTCCCGCCTTCGGTAAACTGCCGACACCCCCCCGTGGTTGTCCCAGCAACGGAAAGCAGTTAAGGATGCAAAAAATCAGCTTTTGATTATGCCAATTTGGGCGATCTCGGGAGAAGGACGCCCATCTCCCGATTTGTGTCGGAAGATGGGCATCCTTCCCTTCCGAAAATAAGCCTGATAGCTATCCGTAGTTAGTCACAAAGATACTGGGTTAGTTAATGAAATGTACTATCTGTGACACTAAGTGAGAGCTGTGCATAGGGATGGGGACAACGGGAAACCTATGATCCTGCACAGTTAAATTAGTCTGACTGGGGTGAACTTGGATATTTAGTGGCATTTAACTGTTTAATGCTGAAGGAGTCTGGACAGAGCCAGCTTTATCTGGTTTGTGCCAATTTTCAGTAACAAGAAAAAGTTAGGATAAGAAGGCTGTCCTAACTTTATCCTGTTAGTTATCTGTAGGGTTACCGTATGTCCGGATTTACCCGGACATGTCCTCTTTTTGAGGGCATGTCCAGGCAACCGGACGGGTTTTGCCAATCTGCCCATTTGTCCAGTAGCCCACTTTGCATCCTTCTTGTTGCTGATCCTTGGAGCCGATTCAAAATGGCCACCGAGAGTTGAAGTGACCTCATGAGACTTCAACTCTCGGCAGCCTTTTTGACTCGGCGCCGAGGATCAGCAACAGGAAGGATGCATGCAGGGCAGCGCTCCGGGCAGGAAAGAGGGGGCTCTTTCCTGCCCCGAAGAGGTCACTAGACCACCAGGGCAATAGTAAGGTAAGGGGAGGGGGGTGACGGGGAGGGGAGGGGTGACGGGGTATGTGATTTAGGGGCTCATTTTTGAAAAAGAAAAAGCATCCAAAAAATAGTATAACAGTCAGATATACATATTTCTCGCAGAAAAAAAAATGCCCACGTCCACTAGCCACCAAAAAGATGTTTCCAGATGGAGTGTTTTGTGAGCAAGACATGGACAGTGTTTACATGATGAATGTTTATTGCCAATAACGGATAGCAAAATGGCTTCCTGGGGGTGAAAAGAAAAGTGCCCAGAATTAGACCTGCTTTAAGAACATAAGAACATAACAGTAGCCATACTGGGTCAGACCAACGATCCATCTATCCCAGTATCCTGTTTCCAACAGTGGCCAAGCCAGGTCACAAGTATCTGGCAGAAACCCAAATCGTGGCAACGTTCCATGCTACCAATCCCAGGGCAAGCAGTTGCTTCCCCATGTCCATCTCAATAACAGACTATGGACTTTTCCTCCAGGAACCTGTCCAACCCTTTTTTAAACCCAGAAAATCTAACCACTGTTACCACATCCTCCTGCAAAGAGTTCCAGAGTGTAACTATTCACTGTGTGAAAAAATATTTCCTCCTATTTGTTTTAGAAATATTTCCATGTAACTTCCTTGAGTGTCCCTTTGTCTTTGTACTTTTGGAGAGAATAAAAAAATCAATTTACTTCTACCTGTTCTACACCACTCAGGATTTTGTAGACCTCAATCATATCTCCTCTCATCTGTCTCTTTTCCAAGCTGAAAAGTCCTAACCTCTTTAGCCTTTCCTCATATGAGAGGAGTTCCATCCCCTTTATCATTTTGGTTGCTCGTCTTTGAACCTTTTCTAATTCCGCTATATCTTTTTTGAGATACGGCGACCAGAACAGAACCCAAAACGCAAGGTGCAGTCGCACCATGGAGCGATACAGAGACATTATAGTATTTTCAGTGTTATTCACCATCCCTTTCCTAACAATTCCTAGCATCCTGTTTGCTTTTTTGGCCACCGCCACACACTCAGCAGAAGATTTCAACGTATTATCTATTACGACACCTAGATCAAAACTCTTGAACCAAAATCTTCTTTAATGCAGTAATTAAACAAGGAAAAATAACTTACAGATCAAATGTGCTGGACAAGAGTTTTTGCCTTGCAAACTGGGAATCTGTTCTCCGCTAGTTCTCTCTCAAGCAAAAGAGGCTGGGAGATTTTCAGTCACACACTGAATAGCAATGGTGCTTATACTTTTACAGTGGTGAAATGTAAGGATCATACAACATAATACAGCACAGGCAGTTTCAGTTCACAGAGGAAATATGCTGCAAACTAACTCTCTAGACCCAATGGAGAGAGAAGGGTGTGTTTGGGTGGGGGAGGCTACTTGTCCAGCAAGCTTACAGAACAAGGCAAGCCAATAGAAAGAGTCCCATAAGCAGGGCTTTTTTGAGGGGGTACTTGGGGGCACTGAGTACCGGCACCTTTTCCATTGTCTGCTAAAATTGACCCATGGAACCCAAGTTTTAATGATAGATCTCAGGGTCTACACACCAATTCTGTCTTGTCATAGATTCTGTGACTGGTTGCAGGGGGCCTGGCTATTATGGGGTGGGTCCCTCAGTGATCACCCCACTCTTGAAGGGTGGCCTACCATTTGAGTACTGGCACCTTTTCTGGTAGAAAATACACACTGCCCATAAGACAAAGGGAACTGGACATGTACTCTGAAAGAGCCTATTGCGGGGAACTACAGGATTTATTTGTAGTCTTAGAATATATCCTATCATTTGCATCCACGCAAATGAGGGCAGAACAATTTTCTTGAGTATTTTGTGCTCCGATAGATTTCTCTCCACTCTGTAGCTCTGAGCTCCCCAGTGCTTTCTCTTTCTCAAAATCTGGGACCAAGCACTCACTAGATCAACTGCTTCCAGCTTCCAATACTCTCCCCATTAGGACTGTGGGCTATTAGCAGTTTCACTCTTCTCGGCAGGAGTCCACCCACTTTGGGCTTAGGCCCACCCTACGGCAGCACATGCTTACTACCAATGTACTAAACTTATGGCATGCAAATTACTATTGTGTTAAAAAGTGTGTGCTTTCAAAAAAAAAAAAAAAAAAAGAACAGCATCCATTACAGGGGTAATAGGTAGCCAGCCATCTGTATCACAATTAAACATCTTCCTTCCTATTAGTACATGAGTGGAGATTGGCTCACACACTGACATGGAGATTTAAAAAACAACAACAAATAAAACTAGTCAGTCTCCTGTTTGATTCCCTCTCACTCTCTGGATCGTATACCTCTAACCCCTAATCCCTCCCCCCCAAAGATCTCATTGGTTACCCAAATATCCCCTCCACTCACCCCTGATCCTCTACAAAATCTCATTGGTGGAATGTGGGCCCCCTCCCTTTCCCTCATACCTTTCCCATAATCCTGGACCCCCTCCTCCATGCACCTCCAATGTCAGGAGGCAGGAGTAATGGCCACACACTCCTGTCTCTGCACCGCCTACTTGTCCTGACACTGGCCATTTCAATAGTCTTCAAACATTAGATAAACTAATCCAAATTATTTTAGAGTGCTATTCACTGCTTATTTAATTTGAAGATTATGAGTTGGCAACTAGAGAGCAAACTTCAAGCTGAGGCAGTCTCAATGATAAATATTCTTATCTCTTGGTTTTCAAATGTTTCCATGTTCCCAAAGAATTCTCTAGTTTTTTTTAACATTAAGAAAGAAAAGCAATGAGCCTCCCACCCATCTACCTGCTCCTTTGCCAAGAACATGCATTAGCTGAGCCCCCTGCTCTGTTGTTCTCTCCGTTATTTTAGTTATTCTTATCCATTGAATAATCTCATTCTTTAAGAATGAGCCACTAATGGAAAGTGATGTCATTGTGTCGAGGCAGGAGGCACTGAGATTAATGACCCCCAGAACGCTGGATTCAGTTCCATAAACATCTTGCCAAACTCACTTGGAAGAGCATCAGATCTCACTGCTCATGAAGGGAAGCACCATGAGGTCTTCCCATTCCCATCACGCTTTCAATAGATAAAGTAGAAAATGTTGCGATATCGTTTGGCTCCCATCCTGCACATCAGCTCAGTGATGCTCTCAGCAAGGAAGGAAAAGGTCCAGAGTATGATGTTGTTGTTTTTCTGTTTGCCAATAGCATCCATAAAGGCAGTGCTACACCCCATGGTCCTTTTGCAACAGGGTATGTGAGGAGACATTGCTTATGGAGGGTGGTGGAGCTCAAAAAGAGCAGTCCAACAAAATAATAGATCTGGAACTGAGATAAAATCCTGAGCCAAATCCTTTTGGGAAACTGAAAGGCTGAGAGTGCATTCAGTTTTTCCTCCCAAGATCTGGTGTGCTGGCTTCCTCTGCTTTCATTTGAGTTAAGCCTCAAGCCTCTTATCACAGAGAAAAATGAATCTGCAAACACATTTCATACAAATCTGAACTGTTTTATTAAACTCATAATCTTCAAATTAAATATGCAGTGAAAAGCACTCTAAAATAATTTGGATTAGTTTATCTAATGTTTGAAGACTACTGAAATGACCAGTGTCAGGACAAGTAGGCGGTGCAGAGACAGGAGTGTGTGGCCATTACTCCTGCCTCCTGACATTGGAGGTGCATGGAGGAGGGGGTCCAGGATTATGGGAAAGGTATGAGGGAAAGGGAGGGGGCCCACATTGGGCAACCAATGAGATCTTTTGGGGGGAGGGGTTAGGGGTTAGAGGTATACAATCCAGAGAGTGAGAGGGAATCAAACAGGAGACTGACTAGTTTTATTCTTTGTTTTTTTGTTTTTAATCTCCATGTCAGTGTGTGAGCCATTCTCCACTCATGCACAAATAGGAAGGAAGATGCTTAATTGTGATAAAGATGGCTGGCTACCTATTACCCCTGTGATGGATGCTGTTTTTTTCTGAAAGCACACACTTTTTAACACAATAGTAATTTGCATTCCATGAATTTAGTACATTGGGAGTAAGAATGTGCTGCTGAAGGGTGGGCCTAAGCCCAAAATGGGTGGATTCCTGCCGAGAAGAGTGAAACTTCTAATAGCCTACAGTCCTAATGGGGAAAGTATTGGAAGCTGGAAGCAGTTCATCTGGTGAGTGCTTGGTCCCAGATTTTGAGAAAGGGAAAGCACTGGGGAGCTGAGAGTGCATTCAGCTTTCCCTCCCAAGATCTGGTGTGCTGGCTTCCTCTGCTTTCATTTGAGTAAAGCCACAAGCCTCTTATCACAGAGAAAAATGAACCTGCAAACACATTTCAAACAAATCTGAGCTGTTTTATTAAATTCATCCTTAGAAATGAGTACCCAAAATTTATATCAACTTGCCATATTCTTCCAGTGGCAATGGATGTTCTTTAAAACAGATTCTTGCTTGTATCTCAAAATATTAGGAAAGAGAAAGAGGCAGAAAGTTCATTCCCCACTCCTCTTCTTGATTAATCTGTTGACACCAGAACCATCTGCCCTAATTCCACTTTCCCTAAAAGATCTGCAGTCATAAAGATAGCTCCAGATTTGACCATATATAGAAATATTTGTAGACTATACAGCAAAGGTGTCAAACTGCAATCCAGGGGGGGGGGGGGGGGGCACAAACCAGTCAGTTTTTCAGGGTATCCCTAATGAAGATACATTCTAGTATCTTTATTGGGTTCCAAACACGTTAATGGTTACTAATCATAATAAATCTCTTACCATTTTGAACCTGGTTCAGGTTTTATAGTCAACTTAACCAGGCTGAACGAACAAACAGTAGCTGATTTGATTGGAATGTTTACAGCGCATGAATGTAGCTGTGAAAAAAATTACAAAATTCTTGGGATCTAAACATGATGGGCAGAACGATATTAAAAGATTTACATAACGTGCCAGGAAAAGGAGGGCATTTACAATGTACAGACATAAGAACAATAGCTTTGAAATTAAGACCATTTCCAAATTCAAACTGTGCTCTTGAAGTTCTTCTCTCGGTTTTGAAAGTGAAAGAACTTCGAATTTGGAAATGGTCTTAACACCCTGAGGATACCATGAAACTAAGCTGAGAAGCTAAGTATAATTTAAATGAAAGTTTTTTGGAACATGTTAATTAAAAATAAAGTTTTGAGTGAAAGTAGGGAGGCTGGAAGGTTTTTATGCCTTTGATGGATATATGAACGAGTAGAAAATTTAAAGGCATCCATCAGAAGTCTGAGGCGTTTCCTTTCTATTTTTCATATATAAACATATATAACCTTTTGGAGTATGTAAGACCGAACACAGTGTTTATAGTGAAGTATTACTGTTTTGGTGACTGGTACAAACCTTTCCATCCAATTAGATTAGAAATGACATTATTTGCAGATGCCAATTTGGGAAAATCTTAGCTTTTCACTTCAAAGAATGAATTATTTACCCATCCCTCCCTGAAGATATAAAACAGGTAATTTTCAAAAGCATGGGTGGTTACTGTGACTACAGATATTTAAGCTAATTTTCAAAGGTACTCAAGTAGTTTCTCTTGAGAATTAGCTTAGGCTAGGTCAACAGGTATTTTATACTACTTAACTTGAGGGCAGAATCTGTGCACAAAGGTACATTCAGGAATTTAAAAATGAAATCCTAGAGAAAGCATACTTTCCCTCTCTAGACCTCTCCAGGATATCCCTTCATCCTTGAGCTAAATCTAGCTGTCTGTGGAATTTGGCAGCCAGATGTAGCCACTGCTCAGGAGAAGGAGTATAATTTTCAGTCCAGGGATTAATCCCTTTGAAAATAGTTTCCAATCTTGAAGTGCACTCAGCAAGAATTGAGAATCCATGGAAATAAAAATGAAGTCAGACTTACTTGCAGCCCCCAAAGGGACTGATGTAATAAAGTATGGAACCAAGTTGCAGTTTATTAACATAGGTCCCAGTTTACAAAGGTGTGCTAGCGATTTTAGCTCGCTCTAACTATGTAGATGCCCATAGGAATATTATGGGCATATACACGGTTAGCGCGTGCTAAAAACAGTAGTGTAACTTTGTAAACAGGGCCCATAGTTTGTTGAGAATACAACCCCACACAGAACTGGCCAAAGGGTATCTGATGCTCCGAGGTGGTTCAAGATCTTTCCCTTCCCCTCTGCAGTTCAGCATCTCCCCTTCTCTCCCTATTCCTCTGCCCAGGTGTTCAGCATCTCCTCTCTCTTCCTTTCCCCCTTCTGGGCCTTCTGCCACCACTGTCGCCCTACCTCCTTTCTAGCTGGGTCCAAAGCTATAAATGTATTGAGAATCACATGGCTTTTTATGCACATGCCTGGACTCAAACATGACCATGTATCTCTCTCTCCCCTCAAAGGGGCAGCACACAACGGTGCTTGAGTGCAGGCCTCAATACTTTCATAGCTTTGGGCCAGGCTCAGAAGTAAGTAAGGCGGCAGAGGCAGCAAACCCAAGACAGGAAAGGGAAGAGTTGCTCTGCTGTGCTGGAGATGCGCCACTCCCCTCATATTCTGTTGTCGCAGGCTTAGTAACTATCCCTCTTAGTTTGTTTTGTGCCCTAAATTATCTAAAAATACATTAGTGGTACTGATGTATCTATTTTATTTATTGCATTTGTATCCCACATTTTCCCACCTATTTGCAGGCTCAATGTGGCTTACATAATTTTGTTATGACATTGTCATTCCAGAATATCAGTTACAATTAGTAGTGTGCAGAGATTGAGTAAGGTAAGAAAGAGGAAGTGATTAGGTGGGTGATTGTAGAAGTGGATTTTCATAGCTGGTTGGGTTGGTAGAGTGGATCAGTGAAGCTGTTGGTTCTCTTTGTAGGCCTTGTTGAAGAAGTGTGTCTTCAGAGATCTGCGAAAGTTATTTATTTCGACAATTGATTTCAGGTCTGTAGGTAGATCATTCCATATCTGCGTGCTCGTGTAAGAGAAGGTGGTGGCATGCATCAGCTTGTATTTTAGTCCTTTACAGCTGGGGAAGTGCAAATTGAGAAATTTGCGGGATGTTCTTGTGGCGTATCTGGGAGGTAGGTCCACTAGGTTTAGCATGTAGATAGGGGCGTCTGCGTGAATGGTTTTGTGTACAATCGTACATATCTTGAACGCAATGCGTTCCTTAAGTGGGAGCCAGTGCAGTTTCTCCCTTAGGGGTTTTGCACTTTCATATTTAGTTTTTCCAAATATGAGTCTGGCGGCAGTATTCTGGGCTGTTTGGAGTTTTTTGATAGTCTGTTTTTTGCAGCCTGCATATAGTGCGTTGCAGTAATCCAAATGGCTTATTACCATTGACTGTACCAGGGTGTGGAATATGTATCTCGGGAAGAATGGTTTTACTCTTTTAAGTTTCCACATGGTGTGGAACATCTTTTTCGTCATGTTCTTCACATGGGTATCGAGAGTGAGGTTTCGGTCAACAGTAACTCCGAGAATTTTCAGGTTTTGTGAGACAGGAAGAGAACAGTGGTGTGATTATGGTGGAGACGTTTTTTGTGTTATGTTGGGAGGTGAGTACAAGACATTGTGTTTTTTTCTGCGTTTAGTTTTAGTTGGAATGCATCCGCCCAGGTGTGCATGATGTGGAGGCTTTGGTTGATCTCGTTGGTGATTTCAATTAGATCATGTTTGAATGGGATGTAGATTGTGACATCGTCTGCATATATGTAGGGATTGAGGTTTTGATTGGCTAGAAGTTTGGCTAAAGGTGTCATCATTAGGTTGAATAAGGTTGGTGAGAGGGGGGATCCTTGGGGTACTCCACATTCAGATGTCCATGGGGGTGATCTGTCTGCGTGCGTTGTTACTTGGTATGATCTTGTGGTCAGGAATCCTTTGAACCATTTGAGAACTGTGCCTCCTACTTTGAAGTATTCTAGTATATGTAATAGTATTCTATGATTAACCATATCAAAGGCACTCAACATGTCGAATTGTAGGAGGAGTATATTGTCACCTGTTGCAATTGCTTGTCTGAATGAGTTCATTGCGGACACTAGAACAGTTTCAGTACAATGATTTGACCGAAATCCTGATTGTGAATCATGCAGAATTGAGTATTTGTTTAGGTATTCAGTAAGTTGTTTCATCACTACGCCTTCCATGAGTTTGGTTATGAGCGGAATGGATGCTACTGGGCAATAATTGGTTAGGTCCAATGTGCTTTTCTTGGGATCTTTTGGCAGCGGTGTAAGTAGGATGTTTCCTTTATCCGTGGGAAAGAGCCCATTTTGGAGCCTATAGTTTATGTGGTTCGCGAGGTCTGTTTTGAATTGTTTGGGTGCAGATCTTATCAGACTAGTAGGGCAAGTGTCTAGTTTGCATTGCAATTTGGCGTATTTTCCGAGCCAGTGAGCGATTTCGTCTGATGAGAGAGAGTATGTCACAGTTGGTCCAAGATCGATCTGCTGGGTATTCCCTGGGTTTTGGGTCTAGACATTCAAGGATGTCTGTGTACTCCGTTATGTTGGTAGGTATCATGAGTCGGAGCTTTGTTATTTTTTCATTGAAGTATTTCGCAAGATTGGTTGCTGATGGGGTGTCTGTGTTGTTGGAGGTAACCGTTGTAGTATTTAGGAGATTGTTTATGAGTGAGAAGAGTTTGTGTGTATCCTTGTAGTTTGGTCCTATTTTGGTTTTATAATACATCCTTTTGGTTTGTCTGATAGTGTATTTGCATTTTCTTTGTAGTTGTTTCCAGTCTTTGAATGTGTGTTCGTCTTTTTTCTTGCTTCATGCTCGTTCTAATCTTCTGACCTGTGTTTTTAGTTCTTTCAATTCTTCGTTGAACCATGGTATTGAGTTTTTTCTATGTGAGGTTCTGGTTTGCAGTGGTGCTATATTGTCTAGTAGTGCTCTGCATTTGTTATCTAAGTATATGGGATGCCACATATATGCAAAATCTTCCTTCTAGCATCAGATTTGCTATCCTTTGTCTTCCAAAGTACTCAAGCTAAAGGGGACTTTGCTTTCTGCTCTCATCTTTTGGTTCCCCTCAACTCTCCAGCCATAAAAATATCTGTTGTGAATTGATGACTTTTGCCTTGTATGTCCTCTTGGATTTCTGCGACTCTGCCATGTACAAAACTGAAACATTTTTCCCTAACTCCTGCTGTTTATATCTTGATCAAAACAGCCAAACTCCCCTCGCCAGCTCCCAGTCCCCTCTAGGCATCACACAATCTATTTGGAGCTCATGCTTGGTCATTTCTGGTGATGTAAGGCTCAGAGGAGGTAAAGAAAAGAAAAGGAGAATGTAGAAGGGAAATGAGGCACAGACTAGGGAACAGGCCAAACTGCTCATATGCAATCTTTTCCTTTTGTAAACACCATGAAAGAAAGCTGCACCCTTTCGTGCAAAGTGCACATGAATAACAGTTATGTGGTTTATAGTTTATTCAATTTGCTATATCGCCTTTCCTGGAGACATAACAATGTGGTTTACAGACTAAGAGTAAATTTAAGAAGCAAAAGGAATGCCATTCAATTAATAGGAAAGAGAGGATGGAGAGGGAGAGAGTGATTATATCCAAATGAGACAATAGTTTCAAATTAAAATTAGTGGTTACTAGATGAAAGTTAAAAAAGTGAAAGGAATTCCACTGAAGTAATAGGAGAGAGAAACCAATGCCATCTGAACAGCAGGAAAGCGATTGCGGAGAGGGAGAGAAAGAGAGAGAGGGAGAGGGAGGGAGAGAGAGAGAATAATGACATCATAATGAGGTACCAGTTTCAAATGTGCATTGAAATGCAGACATTGAACAAGATACCCTGGAGGTCATAGTTACAAAGTAGATGATGGCAGATAAACATTTGTACGGTCCATCCAGTCTGCCCAACAAGATATACTCATGGCATAAATATGATGTCATACTACATATGCATACGTGGTCTTGATTTGTCCTTGCCATTTTAAAGTCACACACCATAGAAGTCTGCTCTGCACTACCCTTGTTCTCCAACTACTGAAGCTGTCATTGAAGCCTCACTCCAGCCCATTCAAATCTATCCATCCATGATCAAGGCACAGACCATAGAAGTCTGCCCAGCACCGACTTTCCTTCTCAATTACTGTGTTGCCACCTAATCACCTCTAAGCTAGTTTGGTTCCATGCCTTCCATACAGGATTCCTTTGTGTTTATTCCACACATTTTTTAATGTCATTACTGTTTTCAACTCCACCATCTCTGTTGGGAGGGCATGCCAGGTATCTACCACCCTCTCTGTGAAAAAGCACTGCTTGATATTATTCCTGAGTCAGCCCCCCTGCAACCTAAATTCATATCCTCTAGTTCTACCGCCTTCTCGTCTCTGGAAAAGGTTTGTTTGTATATTAATACCTTTCAAATATGTGAATGTGTGTATCATATCACTCCTGTCTCTCCTTTCCCCTAGGGTATACATCTTCAGATCAAGTCTTTCCTCATATGTCTTGTGGTACAAACCCCACACCATTTTTGTTGCTTTTCTCTGAACCACTTCAAGCCTTTTTACATCCTTAGCAAGATAGGGTCTCCAAAACTGAACACAATACTCAAGTGGGACCTCACCAACAACTCGTACAGGGACATCAACACTTCCTTTCTTCTGCTGGTTATATCCCTCTCTATGTAGCCTAGCATCCTCCTGGCGTGGCCACCACCTTGCCGCATGGTTTGTCACCTTCAGATCCCACCATCATCCCAAGGTCCCTCTCCTGAACTGTGTTTATTAATCTCTGTCCTCCTATCTCTTACATTTCCTTTAGATTTCTGCACCCCATGTGCATCACTCTGCACTTCTTCACATTAAATTTTAACTGCCAGACCTTTGACCATTCTTCTAATTTTTGGAGATTTCTTCTCATGGTTTCTACTCCCTCCGGGGTATCCATTCTATTGGCTATCTTCATGTCATCCACAAAATTCAAACTTTTCTTTCTAACCCTTCAGCAATGTTTTAGAATTAACTGCATTGTTCTCGATCTACTGCCTTTACAGATTTTAATACATCAGGTGTAGCATAACACCACAGTACATGACCTTCTCTAAAACCCCCTCTAATACTGACCACAAAATAGTTTCTCCCAGCTTTCTCATCCCCATCCCCATGATAACAAAAAAAAAAAAACCAGGAAATAATTTTACCTTTTTTTTTAAATTTCTAAAATGACACTTTTAAACAAAATCATAGGTTAACTTGGACATATGATCCGGCTGCATTTACAAGCTTCCTTCCAGCCATTCAGTGCAGAAGAGGTTCAAACTTGTCAGGGAAGGCAGCGCCCATTCTTGCTGTTACATGTCAAATGATTTTGGACCATTTAAAAAATGATAGGAATGCAATTATAGCAATCAGGACCTAATAGGCTCTTAACCTTTAGAACACCAAGGATGCCTAATCAAACAGAAGCATTTACAACTCTACACTAAGCTTTCAACACAGAACCTGCTGGCGTTGTCAACTCTCTCCAGAGGAGAAACATATGAGGAATACTGATTGTTCCAGAAGAGAAAGTCAGTGAGAGAATATCATACCTATTACTTAGTAAAATGCATAGAAAAATATTTAGTTCATTTCTGGGTAATTTTCATGCACTTTTCCAGTTGGAGATTTTTTCAGTTCATTTCAAGCTTCTTTAAAGTATAAAAATGTGCATTTGGCTTGTTAGTTTATGTTTAAAAGTATACTAACAAGCCGAATGCACATTTATAAGTGCATATCTCTACTTCCAGGATTAAGAACTGCTCCATCAAAACAGCCTGAGCTATAGTTCTCAACTTAATCCAGTTCATCCCCTTTCTTTTCTTCCATCTATTTCTTCCACATTCACCCTTCATTTTTCTTGCTTTCACTTTCTGTTCCTCTCTCCTGTCAAGTTTGGTCTTCAGAGGGGTGAGTGCAGCAATTGATCCTGGTTCTGTAGATAGACAGTCTCCCCACCAGCCAGCCATCTTCTTTTCCAACTGTTCTGCCCACCAGTTCATCAGGTGTGTGCCAGTTGGTTCCTTCCTCTAGGAAGTGGGCCTCAACTTGTGCCAACATCCACCATGCCCCCGTTTCCTGCTCCCCCCTCCTTGGATGTGTCCTGCCTCCTATTATTTCTTCTTTTCCTCTTTTGTCACCACCTCAACTGTCTTACAGTTGTACCTATGTCACCACACTAACCATTATAAAAGACCAGTATAGTGAAGTCTATCCTGCCAAAGCTGGGGGAAAAGTGATAATGGAGTAAGAGGCAGTCCTTGCAGGCCTTTACAGATAGTTGATCACATGATGATTTTGTCAATAAAATACATCAGGGAAAAGATGAGGATGAGCACATAACTCCATGTCAAAAGGGACAGGCTGAGTCGGTGTTATCCCCACTGCATTTATAAGGATAAGTCCCATTGAATACTGGCCCCAAAGTAAATAAGGTGGACAATAAATGGCAGATCCAGATACAGGCATAGCAGTGGCAGCAGTGCTCTAGGGCCTACCAAAATCTGACAGCAGAACCAGTTGCATAAGCCCAAATCAGGGCCGGACCACCCGTTTCTTATCAAACATTCTCGCCAGTTCTCTTCCACTTAATTCTAAATGAACTAAAGCTTAATACCTGCAAATCTGAATCTGTCATTTTCTCACAACATTCCTCATTCTTCCCTTCCTTTCTTTCCTACATCATCAGGACTCATTTCCCTCTTAAGCTACTGTGAAGGTTTTGGGGGTTATACATGATAAGAATCTTAACTTTCACCAATAAATCGCTTCTGTTATCCAAAAATACTTCTTTACACTGAAGCAAACACACTCTGTCAATTCGATCCTAGATCTTCCCTCTTGGTGTATCTTGATCCAGGTCTTAGTTATTTCTAAGATGGATTACTGCAATTCCTTATATCAAGGGCTCACTTTCTCTCAACTTTGATGCCTCATAAGATCAGCCATACTGGATCAGACCAATGTTCCATCCAGCCTAGTATCCTGCTTTCAGCCAGAACACTTCTATCAAGTTACTCTTAGGAAAAAAGAAGTTTGATTATGTTACCCCCCCCCCCCCCTAATGGCTCAACATTGGTTCCCTGTGGACTAGAGGATTCTTTTCAAGATCCTATTACTTCCCATGCCTATTATATTGGCCTACCCCTATTCCTTTCTAATCTTCTGATATCCTAATAAGACCCTCCCAGCAAAATCTTCTAACGGTCTTGTTCCACCATTGAATTAGGCTTCATCATATACAAAACGTCTGTGTGGGTAACAACCAAGTCTGGAATCAGAGGCAATTTTCTTCTGAGAGAGGCCTGCCCTCTATATCAGTGGTTCTCAACCCAGTCCTTAGGACACATCCAGCCAGTCAGGTTTTCAGGATATTCACAATGACTATACATAAGAGAAATTTGCATACCAAGAAGTCACTGTATGTCAATCTATATTCCAGGAGGGCTCACATCTTTGTACTGAAATTAAGGAGTTAATGGGGAATTGAACTTGGGTCCAGTTGCTCACTGTCTACTGCATTTACCACTAGGCTACTCCATCCACGTGCTTGCTGCTTTGTTAGGAATGGCCACAATATCTGGAGCCATCATAGAACCTGGTATCTACTGTCACATCTTTGGGGGGTGGGAGGGGGAGGAGTGACCACTGGAGGATTAAGAGGGGGTCATGCCTTAATTCCTTCAGTGGTCACCTTTTTCTGACAGTCATGACTGAAATAGGTCTAGATAAAAACATGCTTCATTTTTGCCCTGGACCTTGTTCCCTGTTCCATTATCACTGAAAAACGTCCAGATTTTAAGCCTGTCTAAATCCCTCCCAAAACATGCCTCCAACATGCCCCCTTGTGATTTAGACAAACTGCGGAGTAAAACGTCCCAATTTTGAATTTCAAAAATCACAACTTAGACTTTTTGAGAGAGAAACATCCATCTGCTGCTTTGTGCCGATTTTGAGATGTTTTTTCTCTTTTGAAAATGAGCACCATAGGCACCTATGTTGCCTTTATAAAATAGACTTAAAATAGATACTTTCTTGGACTTCAGAAACAGACTACTGTTATAAAATCAGGTCTATACTCCCCATCTCCTGCTCACTAACAGAGTCACTACAACAATACTGGAAACAGTTTAACAGGCACCAAAATATTTACTTAGAAAGAAAAGGAAAAAAAAAAGCAAGGAGAGAAAGAAGAATAAAACAGGAGAATGGAGTAAAGAAAAGGAGGGACAGTAAAGGAGAAAAGTATATGTAGGATACAGGAGAAGGGAGGGGTGTTAAATCCGTACATAAAGAATAAGGAAAAGAAAAAAAAACATTTAAAAAACACTCCACACATCTGTTTAGTATTGCTAGCTTACAAGACTATATTTATCCTCTGTTTCCCACTTTGCCTCTGGAGCTGGGCCAGGAGGAAATTAGGTGAAATCCCTGAATCTTACTCTTTGTTCTGCACACCATGCAACACGCACAGGGGGCTGCAGCAGGCAGACCACAAGAACAAGCCGGCATTCTGCAGGCATGGAGTCATTTTCCATCAGCTGAGTCAGGGCCAGAGAGGGGTTTGTTTTCCATGAGGCTTTCTAAAATCGGTTTTACAGTTATGTTTTGAAAACAAAAGCAAAAACCTGTCTATAAATGTTATGCCAGTAAAAAGGGTCAGAATGCCATTTGCCATGTTCCCGAAAGCTGAAACCCTCCGCAAAGAGGTTACTGCATAGCAGTGGCTGTGCCAGTCTCAACCATGCTGTCCTGATAGTGTTATTTATCTATACATGGCAGAAAGGGATCACCTCGGGCTCTAAAGAGGGTTTGCAATTAGTCATAAGTATTGCCACACTGGGACAGACCTAAGGTCCATCAAGCCCAGCATGCTGTTTCCAACAGCGTCCAATCCAGGTCACAAATACCTGGCAAGAGCCAGAAAAAGTTCAATACATTTTATGCTGCTTATCCCAGAAATAAGCAGTGGATTTTCCACAGGTCAATTTAATAATGGTCTATTCCTTTAGGAAGCCGGCCAGACCTTTTTTAATCCCTGCTAAGCTAACCACCTTTACCACATTCTCTGGCAACTAATTGCAGAGTTTAATTACACGTTGACTGAAGAAAAGGTTTCTCCGATTCGTATTAAATTTACTACTTTGTAGCTTCATTGCATGCCCCCTAGTCCTTGTATTTTTGGAAAGAGTAAACAAATGATTCACGTCTACCCATTCCACTCCACTCATTATTTTATAGACCTCTATCATATCTCCCTCAGCTGTCTTTTCTCCAAGCTGAAGAGCCCTAGCAACTTCAGCCTTTCCTCATAGGGAAGTTGTCCCATCCCTTTTATCATTTTCCTCGTCTTCTTTGCTGCCAACCCAGATTTCAGTTGTAGTGGTGTTTTTTTTTATGGGATGTGAACATTTGTCCACCAGGAATAAAAGTGGATTTGTTTCTCTATGCCAATCCCTTGAGCCCTCAGTTCTTGAGAAACAGGTTCTATATCCATGTACAGATCTCCTGAACCATCCCAGTCCTTGAAAAACTTTGTAACCTTTCACCGAACCACAGGGCCAACTCATCCTAAGGGTGAATGACTTTATGATGCCATGTCAACCCAATGATCCTGTCACTACTTTAGCTGAGTTAATGACGGATGTAAGGTAACTGGCACAGTGGTGAGGGAGTCTTTACTTTTGGTTCACCGATTCAAATGCAGCTCAGGCAGGCAGTGGAAAACTGTCAGAGAGATGTTTAATAGCTTTGGTAGAAAAGGTCTGTGGTCTTTGCCTCCTACAGAACAGTTTGATTAATGCCTCTGGTCAGTTGCAGTCTTCTTTGCCATACAGTCTGGGACAAGCGGATGTTTCAAATAGATAATGCAAGTGTAAAGAAGCAGGCGTTGGGCTCTTATTATTGTGAATATTTTGATTGTAATTCATTTAGGAATTATGTGATAGGTGAACAAGTATTTTAATAATAATCCATGGATGCTAATGAAGTGCTGTTATTAATAAAAAAAAATAGAGCAAAAACAAATGTTTAATTTTGTTTTGTCTCTTCAAAATAACATAAAATAACCCAACAAAATGTTGTTTTGTTTTATTTCCGTCATTTTAACTCAGGCTGAATCATTTTAGCATGCACTTGACTTAATCCACTTGAGTGCATGCCAGTTACTCCTGGGGGAATGCTGCATAAAAGTTTTGAAAATTCTGCATTATTTGCAGTGTTTTTGCATGGAATTTCCCAATGATTATTTATTTGAATTCTGCTCACACCTTTTCCAGAAGTAGCTCAAGGTGAGTTACGTTCCAGTACACTGAATATTTCCCTGTCCCTGTAGGGCCCCTTTTACCAAGCTGTGGCAAAAGGGGGCCTTTGCAGGCATTGGAACGTGTTTTTCATGCATGCCGAAGCTCCCTTTTACCACAGCAGGTAAAAAGGAAGTCTTTGTTTCCTGCAGGAAATGGCTGTGCAGCAAGTAAAGCACTTGCCACGCAGTCATTTCGGGAGGGAGCCCTTACCGCCACCCATTGAGGTGGCGGTAAGGGCTCCCGCGCTAACCCGGTGGTACAAAAATAAATATATTTGTGTAGCACCGGATATGACGGCATGCTAGGGCTGGGAAGTACCGGTAGCCCGGTGGTACTTCCTGTATAGTAAGTGGTAAGCCCTTAGTAAAAGGGGCTCTTAGTTTGTACCTGGGGCAGTGGACAGTTAAGTGACTTGCCCAAGATAACAAGGAGCAGCAGTGGGATTGAACTGGCCACCTCTGGATGGCAAGAGCGGTGCCCTAACCACTAGCCTACTCCTCCACTCCACTGTGGAGCTGGGCCAGGAGGAAATGAAGAAATTAGGCCTGAAATTCCTTCCTGTCTTTCCCTCTTCAGGCTCCAGCCTTCCCAGTTCCCTCTCTCACTCTGACTGCAGTTCTCTCTCCTTCTACTTCACAGCAAGATCCCTAATTCTGTCTACCCCCAAAATCGTCTTCCACATGCAGTACTCCCACCTCTCATTCTTCTTCCCCCATACTCCGTTACCTCTTATTCTTTCTCCCCACAGGCACAGCTCCTCCCCCCCCCCCCCCCCAGCTATTATTGTATCTCTCCTTGACCCTAATCTATTCTCCAGGGCATACTCTTTACCTTACTCTATTGCTCTGCCCCTCACTCCCCATAGCAATGATGGCACATTCACCTTGCTCTGCTCCCTCCTACCCTCCCCATGGAAATAATGGCACATTCACCTTGCTCTGCCCGCTCTTCCACCTTCCCCATGGCGATGATGGCATACTCACCATGCCCTGCTCTCTCCACGCTCACCATGCTCTGCCCTGCCCCCTCCACGCTCCCCATGGCAATGATAATACATTCATCATGCTCTGCCCCCATCCACCTTCCCCAAGACAATAATGCAGTTTTTTTTTTGGTTACATTTGTACCCCGCACTTTCCCACTCATGGCAGGCTCAATGCGGCTTACATGGGGCAATGGAGGGTTAAGTGACTTGCCCAGAGTCACAAGGCGCTGCCTGTGCCTGAAGCGGGAATCAAACTCAGTTCCTCAGTTCCCCAGGACCAAAGTCCACCACCCTAGCCACTAGGCCTCTGCCCCCCTACCCTCCTCATGGCAAAATAACAACACATTTTCCTTGCTTTGCTTCCCCTCACACCCTCCCTATGGCACATTTACCTTGGCCTGCCCCCAACCTTCTCCATGGCACACTTACCTTGTTATGTGCCTCCTACCACCCTTCCCATGGCACACTTACCTTGCTCTGCCTCCCCCTCCCCCATTTATCTACCCTTCCAACCATCCCCATGGCACATTCAGCAGACATCAGGTACTCTCTCCCCCTCCACTACAGGAGGAGAGAGAGGAGGAGGAAGCGAACCGCTGCACATTGGGTCACTTCCTCCTTTGCTGGCTTAGAGCTGACTGTTTATGTGAACTACTGCTGTCCAATTCAGTCAAAAAGATTTTGATTCGATTAGATTCACTCATATGAATTGATTTTTTGATTTGATTCAGTTTTTTAAGGCTACTATGGAAATGAGTAGATTAGGTGTGTTATATTTATGTGAGGTCAATAGTTTTATTAACAAATTTCACCTTACAGTGTGTCAGCAGCAATTGAACAAGGATTTAACTGTGATATGAACAACTGCTATTGTGAGCTGCCATCATTTAACAACTGAATATGCAGTGTATACAAACATTAAGCAAGAAAAAATGACCAGCGGGAAGTAAAAAATTGCTTTGTCTTGACAAACAACTAGAAAGCATCAAAAATCAGCATCTGACATGCTGTGGAAAAGGAGAAATGCCATGTGACCACAGGTGCAAGAGAATCATCATAAACATTCAGTAGAGATCTAAATCTAATCCCTAAAGCTTTTGGAGGAAATGCCATTTCATACCTGTACCACAGGAATGCCATCACTCAGAATTAGAAACGCTGACACAGGTGAGATCACATGAAAGGGGGGCTCCTAGGACAGTCCAAGACCCAGAAATCCCATCAATGCCATACTAAACAGTTACATTTGTGTGGAAAATCCATCTGCACAAATGGCTGTCTTATTTTATTTATTTGTTACATTTATATCCCACACTTTCCCACCTATTTGTAGGCTCAATGTGGCTTACATAGTGCCGGAGAGCTGTTTGCAGACTCCAGAGTAAACAAATACAAGGTGATGTTTTGGAAGGATAAGGTTCATGTTGTAGGACCACATAAAGGGATCGTACAGTGAGGAGTTGTGTGATGGCTTTGAAGCGGTTTACAGGACAAAAACAAGCTGCTAGAATGAGAAGAAAAAGTCATTAAGTAGCAGAATAGGCAAGGCTGAAGAGGTGGGTTTTCAGAGCTGATTTGAAATTAATGTAGGAAGGATCAGAGTGGAGGTGAGAAGGCAGTGAATTGTAGAGTTTAGGACCAGCATAATTAATAGCAGAGGCACAAGTAGAGGGGGGGGGGGGGGAGTCAAAAGTGACCAGCAGTGGAGGAGCACAGGCAGGGGCGGCCCAAGACAAGATGCTGCCCCCTCCTGGGTCACGGTCTGGCATCTCCCCCTTCCCTCCTCCACCCCCTTCCCCAAGTCTACCCCCTCCTCCCACCTTGCAAAAGGCAGTGGCAGCAGCAATTTCTACACGCTGCCCCTTCGCCAGCACCAGCCTCCTCTCCAGTGCGGCCCGCCTCTGAGGAAACAGGAAGTTACATCAGACAGGCGGGCCACAGTAAAGAAAAGAGGCCGGTGCCGGCGGCAGGGCAGCGCAAGGGAATCGCCGCCGCCGCTTCCTGAAAAATGGGGAAAGAAGGTAAATTCGTTAAATTTAACTGCACAAACCAGATAGTTGGCCACAACTCTAGTCAGTTAGCTGCCTCTGAATATCAAACCAAAGTTAAGTGGTTACAATGAACTTTGCTTCTCAGTGGTGCTTTGAATATATATCTTTAAATTTTATTCAACTCTGTGTGTATAAAATGTATTATTAAAGGAGAGATTAAATAAATGGCTAGAAAAAGAGTTATGCAGTCCAGAAACCAAGTTTAAATCTTGTCACAATCTTCCATGCTTTTATAACAAGTCAGTCCGATTTGTACAGCAGGAGTGCACATAAGCTACATCACTTTTAAGCCAAACTCCTGCAACAGGTACCTTTTAAAACCGTTGTTCTTCTCCAGCAGCAAACAGGAGCAACTGTTGAATGATGCACTGCTCCTGCAGGCCCCACAGCCTTTCCTCTGGCCTATTCCCACCTCTGCGGAGACAGGAAGTCGCGTCACAGGGAAGGCTGTGTGGTTGGCGCAAGCAGTGCTGCTGGCTGCTTGTACTTGCTGCCAGTGAAGAACAGTTTTAAAAGATACACAGGAAGAAGCGGGAGGAATCGAACTATTGATTTTTTTTTTTAAACAAATTGATTCACCAACAACAAATCTGCAAATCGATTCAAATCATGAATTGGACAGCACTAATGTGAACCAAACGGGTCTCCCTACAGACTCACAGTTTCACATGAGCACTCTGGTCCAAGCCGGCAGAAAAGGGAGGAAGTGACCTGATGTGCAGCAGTTCACTTCCTCCTCCTCCTACTGTCATGAGATCTCTGCGAGGGAGTTGGGGAGAGAGAGAGACACCTGATGCCAGTACTTTGCAGAGTTCTGCACAAGTTCAGAATTCCTTAAGTTCTGCAGGTATAGGGAATTCTGTGCAAATTCTATGCTGCGCAGTTATGCAGAATTCCTCCAAGAATAGCTAATACAAAAAAAAAAAAAACAAGCGGGGAAAGCATGCAGAGCATGGCTCACGGAATTCTTTCCAAACATTCTTCATTTGTGTAATATGATGTCTTTGTATTTGTGTGCATCTGTGTTGCCTGTGTATTTGTGTACCTGTGTTTGCTCTGTGTGTGTCTCTGACCTGAAAGGGAGAAAAGGAGGTGACAGTTTGAATGGAGTAGTACCCAAACATTTCCTTGCTTTGGAAAGAATAATACAGTTAAACAAAGTATGATAATATATCTAATTAGATACCATTGTAAACTGATTTTAAAGGATGAATTGTACAAGTTAATCATAGGGTGCTATGTCCCATGAAAACAAATATTGCTGCGTGTCTCCAGCATAGTATCCAGGAGGTGTTATGATATTTAGCAAACATTAAGAAAACTATATGGTTTAGTCACTAATTTTCACAGTAAAATTTACAACAAAGAAAATGAAATACACATCTGAATCACTAAGAGCCAGCAAGGATGGGGTGTGACAGCAAGGAGAGAGGATAGGGGTCTGTGGTATAGAAAAACTGTTAACTGCTTTGATTGTTTTCACTGATTGACAGTATATCAAGTGCCTTATAAACATAAATATAACCATGCAAAGCAATTATTTCAACCTTAGGTGTGTGTACATATCTGTGTGTGTGTTGGAGTGTCTATGTTTTGTTTGTGGTTGCATGTGTGTGTGTATGTTTCATTTGTGCTTGTCTGTGTCTGCATGCCTGTATCTGTGTCAGCACTGAGTGTCTCTGTGACCAAAACAGCAGAGGAAAAGGGTCCCTCAGTAAGGCACTAGCTTTTATGATAAAAGCTTCTTTTCCAAGAGCCTTTAAACACACATTGGTAAAGCCTCTTTGAAGAAAGCCATGCTGGATGCAGAGAACAAACAACTATAAACTAGTGATAAATCTCCCATTCATTACTAAATTAACTGATACTTGAGGAATTTCTTTCTAATGATAATCTTAATGCTAGGCAAGTCTAGTTTCTGAGCTTGGTTTTTCAAGGAAACAGTTCTGGTTAACTCTGCCCGACGTCGCTGTGTTTTCAAAATGGCTGCCAAGACTGCCGCAGGGAAGTCTCAGCGGCCATTTTGAAAATGCAGTGGCGCCAGGCAGAGTACCAGCAGCGGGCAGGAAAGAGTGGGGATCTTTCCTGCCCCAAAGAGGCTACTAGACCACCAGGGCCCTTTAAGGTGGGACCAGAGGGGGCAGTAGTTTGTGGTGGGGGAGAGCCTCTGGGCCCTCAGGCACTGCCTGGTTGACCGTATGGTCAGTCTACCCCTGATCTACACCTTATGTACATCTTTCTCATGCATGTTCATTAGGGATATCCTGAAATAAATAAATAAAATAAATAAAACCCGGCCTGTTTGTGGCACTTGAGGCCTGAAGTTTTGCAGTGGCATTCTTATGAATTTTTGGCACGAAATATATCCTTGGAATTGTGGGATCAGTTCTCAGTAGATATTTAAATTCTTTACTTGAAATGAGCCCATCTTGATTTGCTCTAATTGACAACTCTCTTACCGAAGTCAAAATATCCAAAGTAGGATCATTCTGCAAGATCTTATAAAACTTCATATCTTTTAATTGACTTTCAGCTTCCAGGATATAATCTGATTTATTCTGTACCACCACTGCACCGCCCTTGTCAGCCCTAGACACCACTATTGTAACATCTTTTTGTAATTCTTTCATTGCTTGTTGCAACTGTTTTGACAGATTACTCTGGGACCAAATTTCTTTCCTTTCCATATATACTTAATTGAAGACAGTCAGGATGATGTTGTATATGAAGAGCAGTTATTAGCCTTAAGAAACACTGCACGTGTACTTAATGTGCAATTACCTAGTATGATTAACAATGTAGGAGTGAATGGAAGTATGAATGAAGCCAGGATATAGGAAGTTTTATATGATTGAATTTGTAATCTAAACATTATTGGTTTAATAAAGCAGATTGATATAATAAAACTTTAAAAGTGATTACCTTGGTAAAATAATATAGCTGTAATCAGATTGAAATTACGTAATTCAATTGGGATATATAAAAAATGTATATTCATTAGGGATATCCTGAAAATCTGACAAGCTGATAGTCCCCCAGGACGGGTTTGAGAACCACTGGTCTAGGTGATAATTTTGGATTCATTTTTCAATTGCAACAATCATATTTTACAGATCTGTAGAAATACAGTACTTCAAACTGCAGTTTACTTGTCCTTTGAAATCAGTTCTACAGAACTGAGAACTCCTTGTGCAGTCTTTGGTTCTTTCTCCTACGGACTATAATAACTTCCTTTTGGGGCCTGCCCTTGAAGACTTTAGAAAGCATAAAGCTGATACAGAACACAGCTGCTGTACTGATTTTTCATAGTCATGTGTGGGACCACTTAACCCTCATTCTGTATCTTCACTGGGCTTTAAACTGGTGCTAAAAGGATATTAAAAAAGAATTGTAGGAGCATGAAAAATAATTCCAATGCGTCAGCTTTAACCATGGCTCTAGAAAGCAATTATATGGTTGTGATTACTATAGTTTTCATCATGTCAGACTTCCACTTTTTTTTTTCATTTTAACTCTGCAATTTGTGAGTGAATTCCTGGTGAAGGTATTAATGTCCAAATAGCTTGAGAACTAAATATTTAGCTATAAATTTCTCGGAAGAATCGTGCCTTTCTTTGCAGCTGCTGTTTGTATATTCAGTTCTGGTTCTGGTTACATTTAATTAAAAAAAAAATCTTACTAGCTTCTAGCCTCAGTTCAAGATTCACTATGGAGCCTTTATACTTCTACCTCTATGAGTCCAGACTACCTATTCAATAAAATCAAAAGTATGTCCTTAAGTATAACTTGGGGTCAGAAAATGATCTTTGGCTTTGTGTACTTCATAGGCAGTGGAATGAAGTGGGCTGCTGGGGCCATGGCCCAACCCAAATTTGGTTCCACATTGCATCATTAACTGACTGCACATGAGCAGCTATGAGAGATCTTAAGTTTGCATTGCTGCTTTGCCTTAATCTTTACATGCCAAACCATGTTGAGCTAAGTTCAAAGCTACTCTTAAAACATATTTGTTCAGTCTTGCATTTTCCACCTGAGATATGTGCCTAGCGGGTTTTTGCAACACATGGGGTTCGTGCCTAACTACTGCTTACTTGTGCATTTGACTATGTAGTTCATTTCTACTTTTATAGACTTTAATTTTACTATTTGTAAACCTCTTTAATGTGGTTCACAAAAGGCAGTATAGAAAGTAATCCCCACCCCACCAATCTAACCCTCCCCTTTCAACAGCCTCGCTCCCATTAATGGGGTCGATCCTTAACACTAGAAATATATATCAGACACTGGTGAGGTAACTCTACTATTACTACTACTTATTTCTATAGCGCTACTAGACGTACGCAGCGCTGTACACTTGAACATGAAGAGACAGTCCCTGCTCGACAGAGCTTACAATCTAATTAGGACAAACAGGACAAATAAGAGATAAGGGAATTACTAAGGTGGGAATGATAAAACATGGGTACTGAACAAGTGAGTAAGGGTTAGGAGTTTAAAGCGGCATCAAAAAGGTGGGCTTTTAGCTTAGATTTGAAGACGGCCAGAGATGGAGCTTGACGTACGGGCTCAGGAAGTCTATTCCAGGCATATGGTGCAGCAAGATAAAAGGAACGAAGTCTATAAAATAAGTGCTAACATTTTACATGTTGATTACTTGCAAAAATGATTTCATTTAAATTCTTCAAAGGAACAAAACAACCTTTTCTAATAACAGAGATGAAATAGAACTAGAGAATATGAACTGAAATTACAAGGAGGGAAAGCTAAAAGCAGAATCAGGAAATACTTTTTCATGGAAAGCATTCTGGAATTCTCTTTCACGGGAAGTGGTGGGGTCGAAAGCAATGATGGAATTCAAAAAGGCATATGATAAACATAGAAGTTCCCTACAGAGCATGAAGATGAAATTAAAGTATTGAGCATTTCCACTCACAGTAAAACTTACACAACTTTCTCACACTTGAAAGAGTAAAAATAAAAAGAGGCAAAGAAGGGGTGAAGGCTGCACCGGGAATCAGTTACAACTCTATAGGCGGGGGGGAGGGGGGGAATAACCCACACACAGTCACAACCCTGGCTGCCTTTCTGGGCAGACTGGATAGGTCATGCTGGTCTTTATCTGCTATAATTTTGTTGTAAGAAAAAACATACACATGTAAATGCTAAAAATCCACTGAGTGCTGTTCTGTAAATATGCACATATCTTACATTCTTATATATCATGTATTTTACAGATAGGTGTACACATAGGTAGGCTTACATTTGTTACTTATAGAATGCAGTAAGTTATGCATATACCTCCTGAATTTAGCACAAGCACTTATACCAGTACTAAATTATAGGCATGGACAGGGTGAGGCAAAAAAATGTAATCTCTCCCCCCCCCCCCCCCCAAAGTTATTGTTTAGGGGGGGGGTTGCTTGCTTTTTTGCCATTTTCACAGCAACCACTTTCAATTTCAACAATAAACTTTACATACTTATTTAGAGGGGCATTTTCAATATGAAATCTAAGTCCGAATAAGAAATGTCATTCTTGAAAAAGAAACGTCTTATCTTTTTTTTTCAAAAATACTGTTTCGAACAAGGTTTTGTGCTTTGGATGTTTTGTTTTTTGGTCCATTTTCGAAAAAAAACCCCAACAAACAAATAAGTGCAAAACGTAGAGATTCATGCCATTGGGATATAGGAGAAGCCAGCATGTTTAGTAGACTGGTCCCCCAGACATCCTAGGAGAGCAATGGGGCACCCTAGAGGGCACTTCATAAAAATGCTCCCAGGTATACATCTCACCTTTACTTCCTTACCTTGTCCCAGGAGCCCTCCAAAACCCACCCAAAACATACTGTCCCCACTGTAAACCACTACAATAGCCCTTATGGGTGAAGGGGGCACCTATATGTGGGTACAGTAGGGTTTTTGTGACCTTGGGAGGGATCACAGTTTCCACCACAAGTGTGACAGGTAGAGGGAGATAGGGACCTGGGTCCCCCCACTGTGTACTGCACCTACCACTACAGTACTCCAGGGACCTGCATGCTGCTCTAACAGACCTGTCTTTTAAACATGTGAGGCGGTCATAGAGCAGGGGCGTAGCCAGACAGCAGATTTTGGGTGGGCCTAGTCAAGAAGTGGGTGGGCACCAAGTGTTCTCCTCCCCCTCCCCCTAATGCAATGAGGCCAGTATCAGCAGCTTAGGAAGCTTAGACTGCTGAAGTGGAGAGCAGTGTTTTCAGCACCATCAGGGGGAGGTCTTCAGCTGGCGAACCTTGGGATTGCCACTAGCTAGTACTAAATATGTGCTGCTGTTGGGTGGGCCTGAGCCCTAAGTGGATGGGCCCTGGCCCACCCAGGCCCACCTGTGGCTACGCCACTGTCATAGAGGCTGGTAAGTCAAAATTTTATTTACATTTTTGGGGGGTGGGAGTCAGTGACCATTGGGGGGCGGGGTATTGGGGCATCACCCCTGATTCCCTCCAGTGGTCATTGGTCATCTGGTCATTTAGGGCACCTTTTTGTGCCTTATTCGTTCTGAAAACAGGTCTAGACCAAAACGTCTTGTTTTTAGTCCTGGATATTTTTGTTTTGTTCTATTATAGCTGTAAAACGTCCAAGTGTTAGGCATGCCCTAATCCCACGTTCAAAACATCCACGACACACCCCCTTGTGATTTGGATGCACTACAGACAAATTGCATAAATAAATGTATGCAAAATAGGTTTTGAAAATACTGATTTGGATGTTTTGAAAAGAAAATCATCCAAATGCTGCTTTATGACACTTTTGGATGTTTTTTTTTTCTCTTTTGGAAATGAGCCCCTTAGTCAACATAAGTATTTGTATTAAACATTTAATTATCTTAAGCTATGTGGATGTTATAGACATTTTAGCATTACTACCTAGCGATTTTTGGACACTAAAAATGTTTGAGCTGGAATACAGCATAATAACATCATCAAAACGATATAATTAACAATGGGGCTCATTTTCAAAGCAATCAGACTTACAAAGTTCCATAGGTTACTATGGACTTCTTTCACAAAGCCACGCTAGCGACTGCAGCGCAGTAAATTAGAGGAAGCACACAGGAATTGAATGGGCTTCCTCTCATTTACCGCACCAAGAATCGGTAGGACTGCATTGTAAAATAAGCCCATAGTAACCTATGTAACTTTGTAAGTCTAAGTGCTTTGAAAAAACGCCTTCAAGTAACTTTGCAAGTCTAAGTGTTTCAAAAATACAACTCAATGTGTCAGAATTTCGCAGTCACTATAAATGCTCAAAGTGTCCTCCCCCAGCTTTAACACAGGCTGTCAGTTACTTTGGGAAGTTCTTAACAGCTGAGAACCCAAAACTGGCCTATATGACTCTTATGATACAGAATAGGGCAACCAGCTTCCTTTTGAAAAATGTATGATGAAAAGCAGGAATATATATGGTCACTGAGTAAAAGTATCCTGGGTCCATGCTCTGAGAGGTGCTCTTTATGTTTAATGACATTTGCAGGGTTCGATTCTCACTGCAGCTCTTTTTGACTCTGGGCAAGTCACTTAACCCTCCACTGTCCCAGGTACAAAATAAGTACCTGTATATAATATGTAAACCACTTTGATTGTAACTGGGTAAAATAGTGGAAACTATTATAAAGAATAAAATTATGGAATACAGACAAATATGGTTTATTAGAACAGAGCCACCATGAATTCAGCCAAGGGAAGTCTTGCCTCACCAATTTGTTTCATTTCTTTGAAGGCATGAATAAACGTGGATAAAGGTAAGCTGGTTGATGTGGTGTATCTAGATTTTCAGACAGCGTTTGACAAAGTTCCTCATGAGAGACTCCTGAGAAAATTAAAAAGTCATGGAACTCCTCTCATATGGGGAAAGGCTAAAGAGGTTAGGGCTCTTCAGCTCAGAAAAGAGACAGGGGATATGATTTAGGTCTATAAAATCCTGAGTGGTGTAAAATGGGTAAAAATTAATTGACTTTTTACTCTTTCAAAAAGTACAAAGACTAGGGGACACTCAATGAAGTTACAAGGAGATACTTTTAAAACAAATAGAAGAAACTTTTTTTCACTCAATGAATAGTTAAGCTTTGGAACTTGTTTCCAGAGGATGTGGTAACAGCAGTTAGCGCATCTGGGTTTAAAAAAACGTTTGGACAATTTACTGGAGGAAAAGTCCATGGTATGTTATTGAGACAGACATGGGGAAGCCACTGCTTGCCCTGGAATCAGTAGCATAAATCTTGCTACTGTTTGGAATTCTGTCAGGTACTTATGACCAGAATTTGCCACTAATAAAAAACGCTAAAACAGAATATGAAGAAAAACTTGCCACAGAAATGAAAACTCATAGTAACGCTTTTTTTCAGGTATATCAGAAGCAGGAAGCCTGCAAGAGAATCTGCGGGACCGATAGATCAGGAAGGAGTAAAAGGAGCATTCAGGAAAGGCAAAGCCATAGTGGAGAGATTGAATGAATTCTTTGCTTCAGTCTTTACGGAAGAAGATGTAAGAGATCTGCCTGTACCGGAAATGGCTTTCAGGGGTGACGATGCGGAGGAACTGAAAGAAATCTCAGTAAACTTGGAAGATGTACTGAACCAAATAGACAAGTTAAAGAGTGATAAATCACCTGGACAGGATGGTATACACCCCAGGGTATTGAAAGAACTCAAACATGATATTGCTGATCTGCTGCTAGTGATCTGTAACCTGTCGTTAAAGTTGTCTTTAGTACCTGAGGACTGGAGGGTGGTCAATGTAACACCGATTTTTAAAAAAGGTTCCAGGGGTGATCTGAGAAATTACAGACCAGTAAGCCTGACTTAGTGCTGGGCAAAATAGTGGAAACTATTATAAAGAATAAAATTACAGAACACAAAGTCAAACATGGTTTAATGGGACAGAGTCAGCATGGATTCAGCCATGGGAGATCTTGCTTCACCAATCTGTTTCATTTCTTTCAAGGCATGAATAAACATGTGGATAAAGGTGAGTCAGTTGATGTAGTAGTGCATCTAGATTTTCAGAAAAGTTTTGACAAAGTTCCTCATGAGAGGCACCTAAGAAAATTAAAGTGTCATGGCAATGTTCTGTTGTGGATTAAGAACTGGTTATTTGACAGAAAACAGAGGGTAGGATTAAATGGCCGTTTTTCTCAATTGAGGAGGGTGAATAGTAGAGTGCCGCAGGGAGCTGTACTAGGACCAGTGCTATTAACATATTTATAAATGATCTGGAAATCGGATTATATTTGCACATGACACAAACTATTAAAAGTTTTCAAAACGCATACAAATTGTGAAGACTCGCAGGAAGACCTTAGGAAACTGGAAAACTAGGCATCCAAATGGCAGATAAAATTTCATGTAGACAAATGCAAAGTGATGCACATTGGGAAGAATAATCCAAATCATAGTTATCTAATGCTAGGGTCCACTTTAGGAGTCAGTACTCAAGAAAAAGACCTAGGTGTCATTGAAGACAATATGCTGAAATCTTCTGCCCAGTGTGCGGCGATGGCCATAAAAGCAAGGAGAGGGATACAAAATAAGACAAAAAATATAATAATGCCTCTGTATCACACCATGATGCAACCTCACCTTGAGTACTGTGTTCAATTCTGGTCGCCGTATCTCAAAAAAAGATATAGCGGAATTAGAAAACGTTCAAAGAAGAGCAACCAAAGTGATAGAGGAGATGTAACTGCTCCCGTATGAGGAAAGGCTAAGAGGTTAGGTCTCTTCGGTTTGGAAAAGAGATGGCTGAGGGGGGATATGATTGAGGTCTACAAAATCCTGAGTGGAGTGTAATGGGTGGAGGTGAATCAGTTTTTCTGTCATTCAAAAAGTACAATGACAAGGGGACACAATGGAATTGCATGGAAGTACCTTTAAAACAAATAGGAGGAAATATTTTTTCACTCAAAGAATAGTTAAGCTCTGGAACTTGTCGCAGGATGGTGTGGTAACATCAGTTAATGTATCTGGGTTAAAAAAAAGGTTTGGACAAGTTCTTGGAGGAAAGTCCATAGCTTGCTACTGAGATGGACATGGGGAAAGCCACTGCTTGCCCTGGGATTGGTAGCGTGGAATGATGCTAATTGTGTTTCTGCTAGGTACTTAGGACCAGGATTGGCCACTGCTAGAAGTAGGATACTGGGCTGGATGAACCATCGGTCTGACTCAGTATGGCTGTTCTTATGTAAACCTATACTTCCTCTGTATACATCTCTATGCGGCACAAGCCGACATGTTTGAAAATATGTGAGATCAAATAAAAATGCTACCAAAAATAAAGAACGACAACGTGGATGCAGTATCTCATAGGTTTGTTTACTTTGTTGTGGGTGTATGGGGATGAGGGCTGTGCAAGGGAGAGGGAAGGGGAGACAAACCTCCTTGGCTTCAGCTTTTTGATGTCATGCCATCTTCTGTTCTCAATGTAACCTCCTTGTTCACTATAATAAGACTGTCACAGCAAATGTCCATCTCCTAGCAGCGCGAACATCCTATATTTCTTTGCCACTAAAATTGAAGTTAGAATCAGTGTTGCCAGGTGGGCGGTTTTACCGCCCAATTGGGCGGTTTTCCGCGACCCGCCGCGGGAAATTTTTGCCCGCGGCGGGTTGCGGTTTTTTGGGCGGCTTTTTGGGTTTCTGTGCGTTTTTTTGGGCGGCTTTTTGCCTTTTTCGGCCGCGGGGGGCGGGGTTAGTGACGTTTTTTGGGCGGGGTTAGTGACGTTTTGGGCGGGCCGATGACGTGGGAGGCGGGGCCGATGACGGGGAGGCGGGGCCAATGACGTGGGAGGCGGGGCCGATGATGGGGAGGCGGGGCCGATGACGTGGGAGGCGGGGCCGGTGACGTGGGAGGCGGGGCCGGTGACGGCGGGGGCAGGGCCGATGAGGGCGGGGGTGATGACGCGGGGGCGGGGGTGTCAGGGGCGGGGTTTGTGTTTGGGCGGGTTTTGGGCTGGTTTTTGGGCTGGATTGGGCTAGAAAAAAATTTTCCACCTGGCAACCCTGGTTAGAATGGGTTGTTTGTCATTTGCTTGTTCTCATGCTCAAACACATTCTCCCACATCTCTGCTGCAGAGGTGAAAGCAAGACTCTGAATAAACTTGAAACTCGATAGCTGCTGGCACACATATCTCTGACCTTGAATCAAACTTCTTAAGGGCTTGTCTTTGGGTCAGTTCTCTATTCTTTGGTTTTTGTTTTTTAATGTGGGAACTTGTAATCCTTGTTTTCTAGCTCCATAGGCCAGAGCAGAAATTGCTGAATGTTGTGAGGGTCAGACTTTCTCTTCATGACAAAGTTTGCAGAAGAATCCAAACAGTAATAGGAATCTGACAGCAACTGCAATATGAATGCTCTAGTATGGTTCCTGAAGTTAGAACGAGGCCACTGTGCAAGTTCCTATTCAACTGAGGTGGATTTGACCTGTGATATAGAGATGAAGCTCTATACTTTTGTGACAGTTCTCTTGATCCATCCAATCCTTACATTATGCTTAATGAAAGAGAACTACTCCCAAATCACATGGGTTTATCAGACCAAAGAATGCATAACGCCAACGGCTTCCAAGCTCCACTTTGTGACCCTTTATAGTGGTAGTGGAGAACTAGAAGACTTTCTCAGGATAAAGGGAGGTAAAATGACAGTAGATTTATAAAGCTCTGGAATAAGGCATCAGTTCTAGTCCTTGTTTCGATACCTGGAAGCTTAACCTAGAGTCCATTGTAAAAGTTCTGTGAAGGGAAGGACTTTTTGTATTTAGCTCACACCTTTTTCAGTTGTAGCTCAAGGTGAGTTAAATTCATGTACAGTAGGTATTTTTCTGTCCCTGGAGGGATTACAATGTAGGTTGTACCTGAGGTAATGGAGGGTTAAGTGACTTGCTCAAGGTCACAAGGGCCTGCAGTGGAATTTGAAGCAAGTTTTCCTGGTTCTCAGCTGGCTGCTGTAGTTATTAAGCCAGTGTTTATCAGCTTCATCTAGCCAAGTACCCCCTAAGCTGAACAAATTTCAACCAAGTACCACTGAGCTCCAATCAGCTTTGACAGATGCACATTCCAAAAATTGATATATTCTAATCACAAAATAGAAAATAAAATTACATTTTCTACCTTTGTTGTCTGGTCATTTTATTTTTCCAATCATGTTAGTCCTGGTATCTGGGTTCTGCTTTCTCTCTCCATATCCCATCACCCATTTTCCTTATCTGTATTCCTATCTTTCCCTTGTGTCCAGCATCGCCCCTTTCTCTCTCTTCCCCCTCTATCCCAACTCACCTTCTTACAGCCTTCTCCGGTCAGCAGTAGGCCAACAGAGGTATCAGCAGTAAAATCTAGTGAAGACAAGTAGGACCATTTCCCTGCTTGCGCCTCGGCTAGTTCTGCTGGTCATGCCCCTCTGATGCAGGAAGTTACATCAGAGGGGGGGGGGGGGTGTTTCCATGTGTCTTCACTTTCTTTCTGTGCTGCTGCCTCAGAACTGGGAAGACAGCAGGGGTAGCAGGAGAGAGGGGAAGGTCACAGTTCAGGCTGAGGTGGCTTAGCTGGGTCACCTATGATGACCAACTGCCGGAAGGAGAACATTGGCCGGTTTTCTGTCTTGACGTGCACTGTGTTCCCCCCTGCTGATGTCTCACGTACCTCTTGGGAAATACGTACCATGTGTTGGGAACCTATGTATTAAGCTACTCCTGCACTCCTTCCTGGCACAGGGGATATTATTACATGAGCAGATCTTTAATATCAAGCACAACTGTATTCTTTTGTTCCTCAAATTCACAAAAATGCTACACGGGGATGCCAATAGGAAGTATGTGCCGATCCATGCAAAACAATGCAGCTTCCTGTGAATATCCTGCACTAATGTGGATCTCTGAAGAAATCTGCCCTACAAATGAAAGGAAGAATATCTCTTAAAAAGGAGGAAACACTTGCTTCCTCTTTGATTATATCATAAAAGAAAAACCATATATTCTGTCTAGAACTCCTATGTTTATTTTTTCTAACCTTGCAGAAATTGGAAAGAATTATACGAAAAAGGTTGAGAATGTCTGTCTGTTTTGTCTGGGGCCAAAATAACTCTCCAAAAATTTAACAGAATGGAATGAAAGTTGGGATGAGAAAAATCAGTAGAAAAACACAACGGGGCCGATGTTCAACCCCCGGAAGGCAGCCCGCATAAGTGCCGTGATCAGCGCTGACCCCGGATATTCACTGCTAACCGGTTAACTTTTTAGCGGTCAAAGGTGGGCATGCTACTTAAGTAGCCAATTTTGACCACTCAATGTAGCTGGTTTGGCACTGAACCGGTTATCTCCCACTGAATATCTGCAGTTAGGTGCTTAAACACTATTTAACAGGCCAGGAGCTGTTCCTGACTGGTTAAACAGTTTTGAATATTGGGGGAATGAGTTCAAAGATGAGCTAAATTGGATTGGAGGTTCCAGAGAAATAAATTCTCCCCCTGCCCCCCCCCCCCCCAAAAGGACCAGTGCATTTCAGCATTTCAGCTTCTGTAGCATAGAAATTTTTAGTGAAATTTAGCAGTTAAAGACTAGAGCAATAAGTTTAAAAGGTGGAATTCCTTTTTCTTCCAAACCCCCAAGTTGCCCCTATTACTCCAAAACAACCGCCCTCGCTACTTCCTCACCGCTCAAATTGCCAACAACTACCCACCTGTAACTGCCACATCACCCTCCATACTGCCCATCCCAAAAATACTAACCCCTCTCAGCTGCTTCCCTGCAAATTTCCCTATTCTCAGAAACTACCCTCTGCAACCACTACACCATCCCACATACTGCCCATACCCACAAAATACCCCATTCATCTGTCACATCATTCCAAACTTTCCCACTCCAAGAAACTACCCCCTTACTGCCCCATCACTTTACCCCCCAAATCTCTCCCCTACAAGTATCCCTCCGCCTTGCAAACTCCCTCGCCAAAAAAAACTGCCCCTCACAACTGCCCCATCATCGCACAAAACTACCCCAATCCATAAACTATCCACAACACACCATAATGCCCCAACCTCACAAAGTACCCTTTACAATTCCCCCACCCTACCACAAATTGCATCAGATCCAAAACTAATCCCTCACAACTACTTTGACATGCTCTAAACTGCCCCACCCCCTCCTTCCTCTCCCCCAGACACAACACAGGCCCAGCACAAACATAACACAGAACAGAGATACATACATACGCACACAGAGGGAATGTTAATATTTCCCTATTCTTTTATTTCACTTTCTTTATTAATTCTACTCTGAAAACTACAAGAATCATACAGTTTTCTTATTTGTTGCTAGGTGTATTTCGAAGTAACATCTGCTGTCAGAGAAAGGGCAGATTAAGCCATTTGCAAACTCTGCACATACTCTGTGTCCACATGGTTAGGGGTTCCTGCGAGATGTGCTCAAAATTCGGAGGTTAGGATTGCCATCTGTTTTGCAGAAGTCAATAGAATTTTACATTAATGTCCAGAAGGTAGAAGAATGGGTAATGTGTCTGGACATTTTTCTGAGTTTAAAACCTTTAACTGCACTTCTCTATCCCCCCCCCCCCCCCCTACTTGCCTCCTAGAGAGTTGCATAAGGACAGAACTTCACCTATCCCCACTGGAATCTAACCCGTACCCGCTAAAAACAATTCCATCCCCACCCATTCCCTCAATTAGTCTTCTCTATCCCCACTGGTACCCGCAGGAGTCGACACTATTACTTATCTGCTCAAGCCCTCTGTTTCCTCCCAACCCCAGCAGCCTCCCGCGTTTTTTTGAATGGTATTCACTATTCAACCAATGAGTATCCAAATTGCCTTGCTCGGTGCCTTCCAAGCCTCTTTCTAGCATTGCCAGAGATTTTGACTGCAATCCCGTGGGAATCCCACGGCAGCTTCTTCCATCCCTGTGAGAATCCTATGGCAGTTTCTTCCATCCTTGTGGCAATCCCCTGGCAACTTCTTCATCCCTGTGGGAATCCTGCAGGCTTTGTGGGATTCCTACGATCCTCATTCCAATACAGCTCTCTAGTATCTACTTCCATTGTAAATTAGCAGCAGAAACTATAGGTAGGATCCAGCCCATGGGAAGGAAATGGGGTTAGAGGACTGGAAGGCAGCTTTAGTCACAGGAAGGTAGGAGGTGACTGTGCTACAGAAGAGAAATTTCTGTATGTGGTAGGCAGGAAAGGGGATAAAAGAGAAATTAACACCCTCCAAAAAATGGCCCAATACATTTCTATGGGAAAAGCAGGTCCATCATCTGCAGTGTACCTACACTGATTCACTGTAAAGTAATGATTGGAACTGCACTTTTCAAACTCTCTCTTCCCTCATTTCCTCTCCTGATTACAGACAAACAGAAAACATGCAACACACACACACAACCATGCATACACACACATACCAACACAAAACAATATATACCCCCCACCACACACACACACAAATGCACTTACATTTACACACAGAGGGGTTGGAAAGAATTCCATGAGCCACGCTGTGCATGCTTTCCACTAAAGCAGCATGACAGTACCTGCTGAGCTCACCACTACCTAAGAAAGGAATCTCAGTAATCCCAAAAAGCTTGCATTTCTATGACTATTGAGGCATCACCTACCCAGATATTAAGTTGGTTCACTTTCACATAACTGTAGAAATGGGGCATGTAGAAATTTGGTTCTGACTATAGATGAAGCAGCAGGTAAGAAGCGCTGCCTGCCAACTTCTCCTGCTGATTGAAGGACAATGTACAAAAGGGTGCGCAGATTGGACAGATCTCTGGAAGGCAGAGGTGGCTCTGCCTCCCCTCCCCCACTCTTCCTTGTGACTCTGGGCAAGTCACTTAACCCTCCATTGCCCCTGGTACAAAATAAGTACCTGAATATATGTAAACCACTTTGAATGTAGTTGCAAAAAAAACTCAGAAAGGCGGTATATCAAGCCCCATTTCCCTTTCTTTCTGCCAGCAGCTGACTTACTAGGGCAAAAATATGCCATGGGAGCCATTGAATTAGAACATTGGAGAGGACCCTTCCTAAACATTTGGGCCCTAGTTTGCCTATGCTTTAATCTTGCCCTGATAGAAATGTGCAACTTCCAGGTATGATACGCCAGCACCGAATAAAAACCTGCAACTGTATACATTATGGTCTGCAGTTCTCTCATCCTCCAGTATCATGCATGCAGTGTCCCCTGAAAATGTCCTCTAGCAAAAGTACTGAATTCTGATTGTTGGTGTCCCATTGAAAAATTGCATCCTCTGAGCACTACTGCTTGTGCAATACCACTTCAGGGGTAAACAATGTCAATAACACTTCTTATTCCCCCACCCCCATGGTATGTTATGTTTGTATGCACAAACACTTCAGGTACAATGTTATGAACTGTAAGAACTTTGGGACCAGCACTCAGATTAGAATAAGAAGTCAACTGGTCCAGAGTCTCAGTGGCAGTGAGGCAGCACTGTACAACAGGGCAAAAGGACCTGGAGTGGAGGAGTAGCCTAGTGGTTAGTGCAGTGGAATTTGATCCTGGGGAACTAGGTTTGATTCCCACTGCAGCTCCTTGTGACTCTGGGCAAGTCACTTAACCCTCCATTGCCCCAGGTACAAATAAGTACCTGTATATACTATTTAAACCGCTTTGAATGTAGTTGCAAAAAAACCACAGAAAGGCATTATATCAAATCCCATTCCCCTTCCCCTTCACTATGCAAGTCTTCCATTATCCATGTTGGCCAGGGCTGGGGATGTGGTGCTGTCAGTGTTAATGAAGAGGACTAGTGGCCAAACGGAGAGCCCATGATTACAGGGTTCTGGAATGAGCCCTGGTGGATGGTCCCAGCAGGTCCAGCGCAAGCTTATTAAGTGCCCTAGGCAAAACTTCAACCATGTGCCTCCTCTCAACAAAGTTTATATTCTACTACTATTTAGCATTTCTATAGCGCTACAAGGCATACGCAGCGCTGCACAAACATAGAAGAAAGACAGTCCCTTCTCAAAGAGCTTACAATATTCCTACTGGAGTTGGTCCAGAGGGCGGCTACAAAATTGGTAAGTGGTCTTGGACATAAAACATATAAGGACAGGCTTATGAACCTCAACATGTATATGATGGGAGAGAGGAGATATGACAGAGATGTTTAAATATCTCAGGGGCATTAATGTACAGGAAGTGTGCCTTTTTCAAATGAAGGAAAAGTCTGAAATGAGGTGGGGGGAGGGAATAAGATGAAATTAAGAGGAAATAGGCTTAGGAGGAATCTAAGAAAGTATTCATTCACGGAAAGGGTGGTGGAAGCATGTCATGGCCTCCTGGTGCAGGTCGTGGAGATGAGTGTAACACAATTTAAGAAAGCATGGGACAAGTACATGGGATCCCTTAGGCAAAGGAAGCGTTCGTGGTTACGGAGGATGGGCAAACTGGATGGGCCATTTGGCCTTTATCTGCCATCATGTTTCTATGTAACCTAGCAGCCCCTCCAAGATTAAAAAAAACAAGAATCATGATCAGGGCCACCAAGGAGGGGGGGGGGGGGGGGGCAAAATTCTGCAGGCCAGCCTCCACGGGGGGGGGGGGCGGTCTGGGCCTGGCGCCGGCAATCGTCTTCCTGCCTGCCTGCTTACGCATCTGTCCTCTCCTGCTCCTGCGTGCTGCCCAGGTCCTGGCACGGACAGGAGCAGGAGAGGACAGACCAAGGGAGCAGCAGTCAGAGACAAAGGTAAGGAGGCGGGCGGGGGCAATGGCGCAAGTGAGGAGGCGGGGCGCAGCGTGGCAGCGGCTCAGGTGGGGCCACGCACAGTGCATGGCGGTCCAGTTCTGCCCCGGTCCTGGCTGTGTCTCTCGGCGGCCCTGATCATGATTATCCCAACACCATCACTTCCAGAACAATCCTATAAACACATATATTAGGACATCAAACTTCTCAATATGTAAATATTTCATTAAAAAAAAAAAATATATATATATATATATCTTATGAGAACATTTTCTAAAAGCTATTTACAAGGGCAAATGGGCTATTTGAAAAATGCCCATTCCTCCTGCAGGTGAAAAATACACACCTGGGGGCCCTTTTACTAAGATACGCTAAAAAGTGGTCTGCGCTATAACTAGCATGTGGATTTCCCCGCAAACTGAGGCCACTTTTAGCTGGTTGTAAATTGGCAGCATTTTCTATTTCCCCCATTAATGGCCACACGCTAATTTCCCAATTAGTACATAAGCCCTTAAAGACACCTATTTTATAACATAGTAGATGACAGCAGAGAAAGACCTGTACGGTCCATCCAGTCTGTCCAACAAGATAAACTCATATGTGCTACTTTATGTGTATACCTGACTTTGATTTGTATCTAAAGATATAAACACAGGGAGACTGGTTCCAATTCTTCTTCAGTATGCTTATAAGTACAGAACACAGTTTTTCAAAAAGTAAGTCAGAGTTTATCTGATTAAAGGAGGAAATCGCCTCAAGAATGAGCCCCTCCCAAAAGTTACAATATGGGATAAAGGCTACGACTTCATCATCATGGGCGTTTCAATAAACCTCCTCTTATTCTTTTAACGTTTTTTTTTAAAGTTATTTCCTGTGAAATGTGACCGGACAACTGGGTGATTAGACAGCTGTGGTCCTGAAGCAGCGGAATGTGAAACGGGACCGTTGACCACAGTTAAACCACGGTCTGAGAGGAGAAAGCCTACAGCCAGCCAAAGTTAAGTTGAACAGTTGTATATAGTGTATTTGGCTGAGTGGCTTTTTTAGAGCATTTAGAAAAATAACTTTCAAAAAAAACGTTAAAAGAATAAGAGGAGGTTTATTGAAACGCCCATGATGATGAAGTCGTAGCCTTTATCCCATATTGTAACTTTTGGGAGGGGCTCATTCTTGAGGCGATTTCCTCCTTTAATCAGATAAACTCTGACTTACTTTTTGATTTGTATCTGCCATTTTCAGGGTACAGACCGTAGAACTCTGCCCAGCACTAGCCCCGCCTCTCCCGCCGGCTCTGCCACCCAATCTCCGCTAAGCTTCTGAGGATCCATTCCTTCTGAACAGGATTCCTTTATGTTTATCCCACGTATTTTTGAATTCCGTTACCTTTTTCATCTCCACCACCTCCCGCAGGAGAGCATTCCAAGTATCCACCACTCTCTCCGTGAAAAAATACTTCCTGACATTTTTCTTGAGTCTGCTCCCCTTCAATCTCATTTCATGCCCTCTAGTTCTACCGCCTTCCCATCTCCGGAAAAGGTTCGTTTACGGATTAATACCTTTCAAATTTTGTAGGCTGAATGGGCTCATGCGCTAATCGGTTGATGTGGCGCTGGGCACACCTACTCACCGCTTCCCCAGACATTCCCCCAGTGCTAAAAAAATAACACATATTTTTTAGCACATAGGAAGCATGTACAGATCCTAAATCTACTGCAGGACACCTGAGAACGGCTCGCAGTAGTGCTGCATTTTACTGCACGGGAAGCAGGCATTAGTGCTTTTTGTCACTTGGTAAAATGGTCCCTAAGTTTGTGTGGCTGACAGGATCTATTGTTTTGCTTTGACAGAAGCTGCTCCTTGATGACCCAGAGCAGCTGCTGCCCTAGGCGCCCACCTAGTATGTCTAATGGTTGGGGCCAGCCCTGTGTCCTAGCCAAAAACTGTCACTGCAGTGACTCAGCTGACCTGAAAAGGAATAAAAAATGAGAAAGCATTCTAAGGCAGGTGTGAGTGAAGGCTTAGGGTACTGGATCTCAATCATAGTTCCAAATGAGGTGGAAGTGCAAGAAGATCAAGAGAAAATGGTGGGATTAAGAAAAGTAAATAAATAAATTATGAATTCCAGTTCCCATTTATTGTTACCTATATATGCTTCTAGTAGGATGGGTCCTTCCATGTAGATTTTTTGTAAAGCAAGAGTTAATCTATTTTATCAGACAGGATCAAAGGTTAGCTGTTTCAGTACAAAAGCTCAGTCACCCCTAGTTAACATTATAAGACTCAATATATTAAAAAAAAAAAACCTGAGCTCCTAAATTTATGCTTTTCAGTTATGCTCCAAAAATTGTGCCCTATTTTCAGCCAATCTTATGAATATAAGGTTTCAGCTAAAAAGTCCTCTTAATTTAGGAGCTTAAAAGTTATACTTATAAATTAAGCTCTGCCATTCATCTGCCTAGTTTTTGAATCTAATTTATAAGCCTAGTACCTGTGCTAACCTCCTATCTTCCTAAATCCACCTCGATACCATCCAATTTTAATGCTCCTAAATTTAGTTTAGTGAAATTTTGAGTAAACGTTTATGCACTCAGCCTAGAACATTTTCAAACAGGTCAATTTATGAGCATAACGGTCAGAAATATAAATCCTTTGAATATCAGGTACGTACTTTTTCATTTATCACTACATCTCTAGTAAAGCAGTGTTCTAGTTTTAAATCAGACCTGCATTATCTTTGTATTTTGTATCCAGAAAAGCTTTAAGAGTAGCACAGAGCCAAGGAAGGCACCAACAGTTTAGATGAACTGCTTGCTAGGCTCCAAACTAAACTACTGATTGTTCCAAGTTTCACTGGCCGAAGTGGAATGCTCTTTCTTTTTTTAAATCATGTTCTGAAGCTTGTATTCATTTTTAATCTGATAGTTACAACTGGGATTAACTGCATTACTGTACTGTAATTTAAATAAAGCTACTAAGGTTTAACTGCTTTTCTCCTGGACTTGTGAAAATCCAAATGTGACAACTTACCTCGCCCGTTCTGGCCGGGTCTGAAGACACTTCCCACACTGACCCTGGCATGCTGAACATTCTGGTTCTCCAAACCTGTCTGGGATGTCTCAGGACTTCTCCCAGGAACATAGGGGTCTGCCCTTGGTACAGGGGGGTAAAGATCTGTGCTCCAGGAAGGTGATTGGGGTTCCACATTACGCGGTGGTATAAAAGGTTCCACTGGCTCATTTCCATAGGGTGGGTAATACCCAAATCTGGGATTAGTACCATATCTGGTCCCTCTTCCTGCAGAGTCTCCAGGACCAACCTGAAGTATACCTAGAGAGGGGGAGCCCTGGTCAGGCTCGGGGGGATTTTGTGAAATGAAGTAAGGCTCCTGCCCAGTCTGTTCATGGCCAGTCCCGCTATCTTGGTATACACTGTGACTGAACCGCCTGTCTAGCCCATCAGCAAACTGGGGTTGGGATGGTATGCCAAATTCATTATACCTTACTCTGGGCTGAAATGGGTGTCCACCTCCGCCACCTCCTACATTTCCCATGCCTTGAAAGTACATATAGCTGTCATCATACGTTCGAGGAGGTTGTGGATCATATGTCTCATAATGATTTACATAAGGAGGTTGGGGGTGGGATGAGAACTGTGGCTGGCCAAAAGGGGTCTGAGAAAATGAAGAAGAAAATGATGATGAAGAACCAGCTTGACGCAATCTTCCAGAAGATGGTCTCCTATGGGAATTGGAAGTGTCTCCAGTGGCACCATCCCTCCAGTTGTCTGGAACCTGGCCAAACCCAAATGGATGACGTGTCTGACCCCGAATGGTGTCAGACCCCGTACGTACAGGCTGGGAGGGGGCTTGTCTTCTGGTATTCCCAGACACTCTTCGACCTGGTCTCCTTGAAGTGTCTGCCACTATGACTCTAGAATTGGTCTCTGCATGCTGCTGGGTGGCAGGAACATATTCTGGTGCAGTGTTCAGAAGACTATACACTCTGCCATTGTTCTCCCATTGGATCATCTGCCTCCACTGGTTCCTGTCTGAACTGGTCTCCTGTCCACATACCAGTACAAAGATCTCCAGATTCAACCAAGTCCGAAGAGCCCAAAGCCCTAGAGGCAACATTCTACACTGAAAAAAAAAAATGTGTGTATGTATATATAAAACGGTGAAAATAAATGGAGAATTCCACTTGAAATGTCTCTGCAAATGACAGCTTCCACCTTCCACGCAGATTCCTTGTGATTTACACCTTCCAAGAAGTTTCCAAACCAGATTCCTTATGAATTTTCGTTCCGTCTTGTAAACTAACTTTGTTTATTCCTAGCTTGTTTCCAACAGTAGGAATCTCCTGAAGGCATGTTGGGGATGAGAGAAAAAAAATCGAGCTGGATAAACTTGGAGAGAAAACAAGCTAAACAAAAAAATAAAACAACAAAACAAAGACGATTTTCTGTAAGAAGTTGGTTTGTAGATGATTGTTTTTTTTTTTTTAATTGCTCTTAAGTTCTGTGTAGGGATGTAACCTCTGCTCTCCCTTGGCTGGATAGCTTTGCTCTAGCCCTGAATGAACAAGAGGCAGGCTGTGAAAAGTTTGCAGGATATCAGAGTAGCCTGGGGTGACTGCCATGTGGGTCCTAGTGCCTGCAATGTTCACAGCTTTGTTGTAGGATAAGGAGAGCTGTTCCCTCCCTAAGTTAAAAGGTACATTGCACTTTAAAAGCATCACTACGTTTTCCTGGTGAGAAAATGAGAGGAGACCTTTACAGAGCTGATTAAAATAAAGATTTTAATGTTTTCATCTCCCTGTCTCTTGCTGACACTATATAAAGACCCGGCCCATCTTTAACCTTTGGCATGGGTTTTAATTTGGGGTTTCTTTGTTATCAGGAGGGTAAAGGAAGGGGGAGGGGGTTTGATAATGGGAGGCGGGAGAGTGTTGGGGATTAGGGGGGGGGGAATTTATACAAAACTCTGTTCATTAATAAAATAGTGAGGCTGGAAATGTATTTGATAATTGTATTGTAATCCATGCAATGTTACAAATCATGTTCTATTTTTGCTTGATATGCTTGTGTGCTTAAGTGTACTACTACTATTTAACATTTCTGAAGCGCTACTAGGGTTACGCAGCGCTGTACAATTTAACATAGAAGGACAGTCCCTGCTCAAAGAGCTTACAATCTAAAGGACAAGTGAACAGTCAGTCCGATAGGGGCAGTCAAATTGGGGCAGTCTAGATTTCCTGAAAGGTAAGAGTTACGTGCGGAAAGCAGCATTGAAGAGGTGGGCTTTAAGCAAAGACTTGAAGATGGGCAGGGAGGGGGCTTGGCGTAAGGGCTCAGGAAGTTTGTTCCAAGCATAAGGTGAGGCGAGGCAGAATGAGCAGAGCCTTGAGTTGGCGGTGGTGGAGAAGGGTACTGAGAGGAGGGATTTGTCCTGTGAACAGAGGTTTCGGGTGGGAATGTAAGGGGAGATGAGGGTAAAGAGGTAGTGTAATGGAATATATTTAATAAAAGGTCTCTGCGAATAAAAAAATAAATAAACATTCCAGTCAAATGTGCATAAAAGTGGAACTTGAACTGTGAAATGTAAAAAAAACAAAAGCATGGGTTTTTTTTTTGAGTGTTGTTCAATTGGTTTCCAGAATTGTGGAGACTCTGGAGAAACTCCAGAGGACAGCAACAAAAGCTGACAAAAGTGGCCCACATATTTACTGCAAAGTGCAACTGTGCTACCAAGAGTTAACATGCATTAACATGCATGATTTACCAGTCCCATTTTATGCAATAGGATTCAGGGCCAGTGCAAAGGTTTCAGGTGCTCTAAGAAACTTCAGTTTTGCACCCTCTTCAATTAACTTGCAATGCAGGCCCCTAATCCATTCCCCCTACCCCCACACAAAGAATTTTAAAATTAAACTGACCACCCAACACCACTCCTCCCAGAAAAAAAAAATGTAACAATGCATAATTGGACATCAGCTTTTCAGTATTAAACTTTTGATATGTATGAGGGCAATTTACTCAGGTAAATAGACTATTTGAAAATGTCCCATCCTCCCTGCAAATAAAAGTCCACATGGCTGGTTCTTTGTTAGTGTGGCATCAGAATCTATCGTTTTGCTTTGACTGCAACTGCACTTTCCCACTCCCTAGAATCTGCCACCCTAGGCACCTGCCTAGTTTGCCTAAAGGACCTACTTACTAATAATGCACATTAATGGTATCAGTACACACTAATATGGCACTATGCTTTGGTAAATCTAGCAATTATAGCAATGCTACTCCTTTGACAGGTTAGATGACTGACATGGGGTTCCATATAGGAATTTGTACATATGTGGCATAGAAATCAAACAAAATAAAACATGGAAAAGAAAATAAGATGATACCTTTTTTATTGGACATAACTTAATACATTTCTTGATTAGCTTTCGAAGGTTGCCCTTCTTCGTCAGATCGGAAATCAACCACACTCCTCTACATATGTGGCCAATGCATAAGCTCCCTTAAATAACTGTCCCATGTATTTCTTCTAGGATCCTTCTATTAATCCATCTATATGAAGGAATAACCCCTTATTAGGGTATATCATCTATTATATCCTCCATGATAAACGCTTAATTCAAAAACAATTCTCAGCTTTTCAAATCCACAATTGTAACTCACATATACCATAATGCCCAGAAATATGTCATAATGAAAAATGACAGTAAGATACCTAAAAGAAATGCTTGAAGTTAGTCTATTAAAAATAAAATTTTACAATTAATCCCTCTATTGAGGCCATATAGTTCTGTAGTATTTGCACATTCACTTTTAAGCCATGGTATGTTGAAAATGATTTCAGTCTCTTAAGTTCACTGTTAACGCTCAACATAGTACTTGCATTGTGTCAAAGACAGCTACATTCTAGAGTTAATAAGATGTAAGATGTATAGGCAACTTTGCTTGTGGACAGACCTCTAAGGTTCAGCTCTAAGGTGATATTTGGTCTTACATGCTAATGGAATGGAGGAGTGGCCTAGTGGTTAGGGTGGTGGACTGTGGTCCTGAGGAACTGAGTTCAATTCCCACTTCAGGCACAGGCAGCTCCTTGTGACTCTGGGCAAGTCACTTAACCCTCCATTGCTCCATGTAAGCCACATTGAGCCTGCGATGAGTGGGAAAGCACGGGGTACAAATGTAACAAAAAATATTCCTTTTCTTTAGTCCTACTAGACCAGTCCATACAAATGGGCCACACCTCAACCAGCAGTTTGAGGCAGAGAACCCTGACACTCGGTGACAAAAAGATCACTGCAGGACCAAATATTACCAGTATTCGTTTGACAAAGCAGAGTATGCACAAATGTATACTATTCTGTAACAGTGCCATAGCCATTGGGGCTGGGTGGCCACTGTTAGCATTGTTGATTTTAAAGGAAGCATGTTTGAGTTTCTCCACATCTGATGTTGGAATATCCAAGGCCCATCCGCAGTTCCTCTCAGTCACAGGTATATCGCATCGCCTTGGGAGGAAGCAATTTAGCGGAGGGGGAAGGAAATATCTGTATTAAAGAAACATAAATATGTCCTACTTTCTTCTAAATATGAGTGAAAAGCTATTCTTATGCACATTTCCTTTAACACAGAGAAACAGAAGAAATGTATGATGATATGGGAAGGGTATATTCACACTTGGCCTCCTAAAACTCATAGCATAGTACTCAATGAACTGTATATTTATATCAATTGTCAGATTGGTACATTTATATATAAGCAACATAAGAAGGGGGGAGGGGAGATGGGTTAGGAAGAATGAGGCTTGGTTTGGCTGGAGGCCATAAGAACACAGGCCTTCAGCGTTAAACCTGCAATAGTTTGGATTAGTGTGGGAGAGGGAGGAGAAGTGATAAAGGGTGCTTATAAGAGGGTGAGGCGGGGGGGGGGGGGGGAGTTGTGGATCCACAAGTAGGGGATGGGGTTCCATGTATCATATTATTTGTATATACAAAAAGCTTGGTTTATATGTTATACAGATTGCAATTTTTCTGCCGCTTGTATGAGTAGCAGCTCTGCAATGGTTTCTCTATGTCTTCCCACCCAGTGAACATCAATTCCATTTCCACAACTAGATCCTTTAATCACTGCTCCACCTAAAAGATAAAAATTGAGTACTATAAGATAGATCCTCTTAGTCCCTTATAGCTTAAGTAAAGATTTATCAAACTGTGACTTGGATTTTATTTGACTATTAACCCATTTCTGTGTGCCTCGTGATTATATTCTTTCACATAGATATTCAAAACCATTTATCCTGATAACTGCCACGGTCATTAATCCGCAAACGAACCTTTTCCGGAGATGCGAAGGCGGTAGAACGAGAGGACATGAAATGAGATTGAAGGGGGGCAGACTCAAGAAAAATGTCAGGAAGTATTTTTTCACGGAGAGAGTAGTGGATGCTTGGAATGCCCTCCCACAGGAGGTGGTGGAAATGAAAACGGTAACGGAATTCAAACATGCATGGGATAAGCATAAAGGAATCCTGTGCAGAAAGAATGGATCCTCAGAAGCTTAGTCGAGATGGCAGAGCCGGTGGTGGGAGGCATGGCTGGTGGTTGAGAGGCGGGGATGGTGCTGGACAGGCTTATACGGGCTGTGCTAAAGCCGGTGGTGGGAGACGGGACTGGTGGTTGGAAGGCGGGGATAGTGCTGGGCAGACTTATACGGTCTGTGCCAAAGCCGGTGGTGGGAGGCAGGGATAGTGCTGGGCAGACTTATACGGTCTGTGCCAGAGCCGGTGGCGGGGCTTGTGGTTGGGAGGCGGGGATAGTGCTGGGCAGACTTATACGGTCTGTGCCCTGAAGAGGACAGGTACAAATCAAAGTAGGGTATACACAAAAAGTAGCACATATGAGTTATCTTGTTGGGCAGACCGGATGGACTGTGCAGGTCTTTTTCTGCCGTCATCTACTATGTTACTATCCTGCTTATTTTCGAAAGGAGAAAAACTCCCATGTTCGGGAGATGGGCGTCCGTTTCCCGTGGGCGGCCAAATCAGTATAATCGAAAGCCGATTATGGTCGTCTTCAACTGCACTCCGCCGCGGGAACGAATAAAGTTGACGGGGGGGTGTCGGAGGCGTGGTGAAGGCGGGACTGGGGTGTGGTTATCGGCCAAGCAGAGATGGGTGCGCTCGGCCGATAATGGAAAAAAGAAAGGCGTTTTTAGCGAGAATTTAGGACACTTTTTTTGGACCCTTTTTCCTCACGAACAGGTCCCAAAAAAGTGGCCTAAATGAATAGATGACCACCGGAGGGAATCGGGAATCACCTCCCCTGACTCCCCCAGTGGTCACTAACCCCCTCCCACCAAAAAAACCCACTTGCAAAAACCTTATTTCCCAGCCTCTATGCCACCCTCAAATTCCGTACCCACCTCCATGACAGCAGAATGTGTTCGATCCTCTCACAGCCTTTCCCTGGGTCAGATGTGGCTGTCGGGTGCACTGCAGGGTCACATCAGCATTGCATTGTGGTGGGTGTAGGGTATTGGGCTCCGTGATTTCACTAGCTTGTATTACAGTCTCACGATGTTGGTAGTTGGTAGGCTCTTCTCCCATGGTGCTTTTCCCTCTGCTTACTGGGTCAGAGTGTGCCCTGTTTTGTTTCCGGTAGTCCATGAGGTAGTAGCCATTTTTGTAAGTCCGTTTTAGATCCCTTTCGTGTGTTAGCCACGTTACAGAACTTAGTTCTTACCTTGAATGTTGCTGAAAGAGGGCATTATACACCATTCTGCCAGCTCTGACCTACTGCTAATCTTAGTACCAGGGAGACTCGTTGCCAGTGGGGCACAACCTCTGATCTGCAGTTAACTGTGAGTAAATGCGGTCATTGAAATAAAGAACGTTTTCAGCGAGATTAGTCTTACGGTGTGAACTGCTGTGCCAAGGTTATACAGCAGCAACAAGTCCTGTCCCTGGAGCACTTTTAGTGGGTAATGCAGTGCACTTCAGGCAGGCGAACCCAGGCCCATCCCCCCCTACCTGTACCACTTGTGGTGGTAAATGGGAGCCCTCTAACCCCCCAAACCCACTGTGCCCACATGTAGGTGCCCCCTTCACCATTAAGTGCTATGGTAATGGTGTTGAGTTGTGGGGAGTGGGTTTTGGGGGGGATTTGGGGGTCTCAGCACCCAAGGTAAAGGAGCTATGCACCTGGGAGGTAATTTAATGTTTTTTCCTATTTTTTAAAAGTGCCCCTTAAGGTGCCCGGTTGGTGTCCTAGCATGTGAGGGGGGCCAGTGCACTACGAATCCTGGCCCCTTCCACAAGCCAAAGCCTTGGATTTGGTCGTTTTTGAGCTGGGACGCTTCAGTTTCGATTATCGCTGAAAAACGAAAACGCTCAGCTCAAACAAACACCCACATCTCAAAATCGCCCACATCCAATGCATTTGCCTGGCACAAACCATATTTTCGAAACTAAAGATATACGTCCATCTTTTTCGAAAATACGATTCGGCCCACCCCTTCATGGACCCATTCTCGGAGATGGACGTTCTTACACATGGGTGTTTGCGTTCGATTATGCCCCTCTATGTCATCCAGATAAGTGTCACAGTCTGGATCAGTGGTTCTCAAACCTGTCTTGGGGGACCACCAGCCATTTGGGTTTTCACAATACCCACAATGAATATGCATAAGATAATCTGTATGCTTACTGTCTCCATTATAGACAAATCTCTCTCATGCATATTCATTAGGGATATCCTGATTGCTTGTTAATGTCTGCATTACTTTTAAATTAACTTGCTGAGTTTCCTACCTCTTCTCGATCTGGGGATTTTCTTCTCAAAAGAACATAAGAATAGCCATACTGGATCAGACCAATGGTTCATCTAGCCCAGCACCTTGCTTCCAACAGTGGCCAATCCAGGTCACAAGTACTTGGCAGAAACCCAAATTGTAACAACGTTCCATTCTACCAATTCCAGGGCAAGCAGAGGTCTCACCATGTCTATCTCATTAGCAAATGATGGACTTTTCTTCCAGAAACTTATCTAAACCTTTTTAAAACCCGGATATACTAACTACTATTAATAAATGCTGTGGCAACAAGTTCCAGAGTTTAATGAATTGTTGAGTGATAAAAAAATATTTCCATGCAACTTCATTGAGTTTCCCCTAGTGTGTACTTTTTGAAAGAGTAAAAAATTGATTTACTTTTACTGGTTCTTCACCACTCAGGATTTTGTAGACCTTAATTAGATCCCTCCTCAGCTGTCTCTTTTTCAAGATGAAGAGCCCTAACCTCTTAAGCCTTTCCTCATATAAGAGGAGTTCCATCCCTTTTATCATTTTGTTTGCTTTTCTTTGAACCTTTTCTAAATCTGCTACATCTTTTTTGAGATGTAGCGACCAGAACTGAATTGATCGATAAAGAGGCATTATAATAGTTTTGATCTTATTTTTCATCCCTTTCCTAATAATTCCTAGCTTCCTGCTTGTGTTTTTGGCCAACTCTTCACACAGGGCAGAAGATTTAAGTGTTTTGTCTATAATGACACCTAGATCTTTCTCTTGGTTGTTGTCTCTTAAGGTGGATCCTAGCATCAGATAACTATGATTTGGATTATTCTTTTGAATATGTATAACTTTGCATTTGTCCACATTAAAATTCATTTGCCATTTAGCGGAGACAGCGGTGAGGTGGCAGGCACCACGGGTGACTGCTCAGAGAGGCTCAACCCCATAGGAGCTCAACCCCGCAGCAGCTGCTCTTCCTGGATCCCAGGCCCGATCCAAGACAGGGCAAGAGTACCTGAGCGGGGAGCCACGGGAGATCACTTGAGACAGCACAACCCCGCAGGATCTGCTTTTCCTAGCTTCCAGGGCTGAGCCAGGACAGGGCACGAGTGCTTGAGCAACAAGGGACTGTACATGAAACCAGATGGCCAAAAAGACTGGCAGAGACCTCTTCAGGTAAAAAAAAAAAAAAAGAGAGAGAGATTTTTTTTTTTCTTACAAACAAAATTCAAGAAAACTGTTTTTTGCCTGCATATTCCCAATGGTTATTAATGCAGTGATCCTCACTAGTACAGGAAACAGGAGCTATTAACACTACTGACCACCACAAAGAAAGGATCATCTTCAAAATCTGCACCCTGGTCCACAAAATTATCTACGGCGTAGTTCCAGCATACATGACAGACCTCAAAGAGCTACCAACCAGAAACAGAATCAGATTATCACGATCATATCTAAACCTACATTACCCAAATTGCAAAGGACTTAAATACAAAACAACTTACGCATCCTGCTTGTCCTACATAAGCGCATAACTATGGAATAGACTCCCAAAACTTGTTAAAACAATCCATGACCATCTAAACTTCAGGAAATCACTAAAAACCAACCTCTTCAAAAAGGCTTACCCCCACCGATCCACCATAAATCACCATACCCAGCAACACAGCATAACCAATGATCGTACAGAACAATAAACAATTTACATTACCTTCGACCCTCATAGTGCCTGACCCACACCTACCTCATCAGACCACAATATAACCTTGTATTTGTTATCAACCGACATGGCGAACGCCATTACGGTACTATGTAAGCCACATTGAGCCTGCAAATAGGTGGGAAAATGTGTGGTACAAATGTAACAAATAAATTTTTAAAAAAGTCATCCCAAAGCCGCACAATCAAACATAGTCTTGAGCACAAAACAATCGACAAATGTATTAGCAGCATCCATGTACATAGTCTTGAATGTATAACAGTCACTAGCTATCTTGTTAATTAAGCACAATCATAGGAGCCAACTTTTCAAAATGATTGGGGGTGCTCCTTCCCCTCCCCCTCTTCCCCCTCCCTCCGAGTTCCGAATTTTAAAAGTCATCTTACCTCAGGGTCCCGGCGGCAGCAGTGAAAGGCGTGCAGGCTCGGCGTTTCAGCCTTCCCTTCTCTCTCTTTGAGCTCTGGTCCCGCCCTCATTTCCTGTTTCCACAAGGGTGGGACCAGAGCTGAGAGAGAGAAGGGAAGGCTGAAGCACCGAGCCTGCACGCCTTTCACTGCTGCCGCCGGGACCCTGAGGTAAGATGACTTTTAAAATTCTGGGCGGCACGCAGGAAGGCGAGGGCGGACTGGCGGAGGACTGAGGGAGAAGAGGGTAGGCACCGGACAGGTCGGGCTGGAGAAGGGAACTTCCAGTTCCGGTGGGTGAAATATTGGGGGTGCTCGAGCACCCACAGCACCCATGGAGTTGGCGCCTATGAGCACAATAAGGTTCAGTTTTATTTGAATGACAACAGACTACATACAAACTGTAACCTACACTACAACTAGTCACTTACAATAATGAATATCAAACACAGGTTATTACATGAGGAACAAAAGGATAAAATCTCAGCCCACCTGACTGACATGGAAAGAATACCTTAGAATCAACACAGAACCAAAGCAATTACAAGCAAAATCATTGACTTCCTGTTGCTTACATTCATCTTCCCCGCCTATTGCTCAATATGTGTCGCTATAGGCCTGTCAAGATAATATCGAACAGACTGTTAAGGGTCTCTTCATAACATATGTAAATACAGGAGGAAATCATACAATGTCTCGTAGACCTTGAGAAAAGTGAATATTCACGTAGATGAAACTTCTAACATGAAAGTAGGTTTTTCAAATGCCAGATCTGTTCGTAACAAGACATCACTGATATACAACCTAATTTTGCAACCTAATTTTGACGTGTTCTGTGTTACAGAATCATGGCTCCTAAAAATCAGACTCAGTAGTGGTTAGACAATGCTGCCCTAAAGAATATAAATGGGACTGGTCGTGCAGGTCATATAAAAGAGGAGGAGGAGGAGTAATTTAAAAAAAAACAGAGGCATATTGAACCTATGGAACTTTGTAAGTCTAAGTGATTTGAAAATGAGCCCCACTGTCACTTAAGCTACTTGGTGCAGAATCATCCAAATTTGCAGAATTCCTAATTATAGAATGCACATCTATAGCCTTTTGCTTATTGTACTGCCCTCCAGAAAAAATAAATGCAGACTTCACCATTCTTAGAATTTTTATTGACTTTGCCCATTGATCTGCAGAAAGTATGCATTAAAGGTAACTTCAGTGTACCAGGTGAACTGTCTGTAGAAGAAATATCACCACAACAAAGATCATGGAAAATAATACTAGAGCAATCACAATTCACACAAATCATGAAAGATAAATTCTCAAGCACCATGGGTATGAGCCAATCCGCAAATGAACCTTTTCCGGAGATGGGAAGATGGTAGAACGAGAGGACATGAAATGAGATTGAAGGGGGGCAGACTCAAGAAAAATGTCAGGAAGTATTTTTTCATGGAGAGAGTAGTAGATGCTTGGAATGCCCTCCCACGGGAGGTGGTGGAAATGAAAACGGTAACGGAATTCAAACATGCGTGGGACAAGCATAAAGGAATCCTGTGCCGAAGGAATGGATCCTCAGGAGCTTAGTCAAGATCGGGAGGCGGGGCTGGTGGTTGGGAGGCGGGGATAGTGCTGGGCAGACTTATATGGTCTGTGCCAGAGCTGGTGGTGGGAAGTGGGACTGGTGGTTGGGAGGCGGGGGATAGTGCTGGGCAGACTTATACGGTCTGTGCCCTGAACAGCACAGGTACAAATCAAAGTAGGGTATACACAAAAAGTAGCACATATGAGTTATCTTGTTGGGCAGACTGGATGGACCGGGCAGGTCTTTTTCTGCCATCATCTACTATGTTACTATGACTCTACACACTCAGCAGGGCACATCTTAGATCAACTTATTCCAATCACTGATTGCATCCTCTGTTCAAGAAATTCCATGGTCAGATCACGCTTTAGTAACCTTTGAACTCTCAAGGAAAGATTTAAAGAGCAAAAAGGACAGACAAGTCAAAATGCTACAAACAAGGTCAAAATTTGAACTGGCAGACCTAAAATCTTTTCTAGTAGATAAATTCTCACGCACCCTGGACATGAGCCAACATGATATGGTTGTCCACTGGACCAAATCAGTAGCAGATGCCTTAGATCAGGTAGCACCAATAAAGACAGTACAAGTGAAGAGCACAGGAGAGACTTGCTGTTGGCTTACACCTGAAGTAAAACAACGAAGAAAAGATCTAAGAGCGGCAGAGAGAATATGGAAAAAAAAAACGAACCAACGATAACCTGGAGACATATAAGACTAAAATGGCTGAATATAAACAATCATGGGAAGAAGAAAGGAATACATACTTCAAAGATAAAATTAAAACTTCCCTAAACAAACCCAAAGAACTATTCCACACAGTGAACTATTTAGTCGAGAGAAGAAAAGAAGAGTCAGCACAATATATAGATCCTCAAGATTATGCAATGTGGCTACATCAGAAACTTAACATGAAAAATTCAAACTTTGCGCCTGCAAATAGGTGGGAAAATGTGGGATAAAAGTGCAATAAATAAATAAAATAAACGTAGAATCTGTTGCACTAGTTCTGCTCACTTCAAAGGTAGAAGCAGCAGATAATACTTGGAATTCAATCCACATAGTAGACAACAATATGATGGACAAATTGTTCAAGAGCCTATCGCCCACCAGAGCTCAAGTAGACCCCTGATCTTCAATAATATTTAGATCAATGCCAGAGATAATTGTGCCCTTTTGAAAAAATCTTGAGAATAAATCACTGCAGGGAGATGTACTAATAGACTCACTTAAAGAAGCCACTGTTTAACCATTACTAGACACCAACCTAACAATGCAAAAACATATAGACCATTGATTTCATCATCCTTCTTTCAATTACGCATGCTGAACAAACTGAAAGATATGGTACCACCATATGATTTTTGGATGATTGTACAGAGCTTGATACTGACAAAGATTGATTACTGCAACTCCCTATTTCTGGGACTGTCATCATTGTGAATCCAAGCGCTGCAGGTCATCCAAAACGCAGCTGCACGACTAAATCACTGGAATCTCAAAGTCGGAACACATTACTAACACTATACAAATTACTCTGGTTCCCTGTGACATACAGCATTCAATTCAAGACCCTTGTTCTGACTCACCAACGTATATTTGGAAATATTCCAGCCTATGTTTGAAATACCCTACATTCATAGAAACCAAAATGAGCATTAAGATCCAAGACATCCCATCAGCTCTGCTTACCCTCCTTGAATTGATATAACTACACAGAGACAAAACTGCAAGCCTTCTCCACCGCTGCTCCATCCTAATGGAAAGCCCTACCTAGATACCTAAGATCATGTGAGGACATTCATAAATTCAAGCGGCTGCTAAAAACGCATGTGTTTATCAAAGCCTTTTTAACTACATATTTACCAGATTGATTATTATAGGATCTCTCTCTCCCCCCCCCCCCCCCTCTTTACCTTTTATATGCTAGGACCAGGCCCAAGGGGTTTGTTGAGAACTCCTGCTCTAGAAGTTTTTAATAAAAATGTACATTTGTTTGAAACGAAAGGGTAATTTTTAAAAGAAATTTCTTATTTCATTTCAATTCATTTTTAATGAAATGAAAGATACCTAGCGACTGTTGTACGTTCAAGACTATATGTGCATCGATGCTGCTAATACACTTGTCAATTGTTATGTGCTCAAGTCTATAATGTGAATACTGTGACCCGCCTTGGATAAAGGCAGAATATAAATGTAGTAAATAAATAAATAACAGAGTTTCCTGGTGATATCTGTAGATACCCCCATGCACCGTTAAGATCTGTGTGCTTTTAAAAGGTTTGTGCTCAATATGTATAAATAAATATGTGGCTCTGTACAAGGAGCTTTAGGACCCAGAAAGCTTTTTTAGCCTGTCTGCTATTTCCTAATCTTGTTTTCTTTTCTTGTTTTTATCATTTCCCCTTTGAGAGTTTGAAATACCAGAGATGATTTCACAGACAAGGCAGCTCTTGCCAGCACTGAAATCTTGGGCCAAGTCTGCAGTCTCATATTCCCCTTCCCTCCCCACTCTTTCCTTTTCCTACCTCAGTCCATTCCCGGTACTCAATCAAGGGGACACACACTTAGGAAAACCTTTCCCTGTTTGCTTCAGTTGAATTGCCTTTTTCCCTTCCATTACTTCTTTCTCCTTTCATCTTCCCTGCCTGGGTCACATCTGCAGGTAATAGAAACCTGGTTTCTCTCCACAGGCAGCACTTCAAGAGGACTACAGTCCATTTTCAGAGACATGCCATAGGCCTGTTCTGTCTAAGATAATAAAACAGAATCATGCAGCTTTATATTTCCTTCCAGAGCTGTCCATCTGTATTACACAAACAGGAAGCAGAGAGCACATGCAGAGATGCCAAGTTACCCATTTCCAGGCTGGAGATTTTGGCCAGTCCTGATTTCTGACCACCCTATCCTGCTGCATTATGGGACTTGGAGCACTGATTTCAATGGGGAAGATCAGGCACTACAAATCCCACACTGCTTTGGGATGTAAGTTCAAAATCAGGACTCTCCCAAAATCTCCAGCCTGGAACTGAATAACTTGATGTCTCTATACAAGACATGAGGAATGGCAGAGCTACCATATGTGCAGCCAAGCTTACGGGGATAGTAAGAAGTTTGCTATTTATTTTTTGTTTTGTGATTATTATGCTTTGCATGCCTGATTTCTCTCTCTGCTAGATTTCTACACTGTTGATCCCGATGCAGAGAGGCGAAACACTGGCCAGTGTTGATCCAGGGTGTTATTTCTAATGGCTTGAGCGCACTTAAATTGCACCAAAGCTAAGTCAAATATTCATTTTTTACATTAAAACTCAAAAATTTATCAAAATTCATAAGGATACACAGCAATAAGCTGAAATGAGTTTTTAATAAAATGGGCTTTGTAGAAGGAAGGTTTTTTTTTATGCTGATGATGACATACTACAGCTCTTTAAGGTAGTTTTTCTTCCTATTGTCTGCACTTTAAGCTTCTGTTTAAGATTTTTGGGAGAATATTTATATAGTGCTGCTATTGTGTAGTTTGTGTTTTCTAGTTCCCTTTATTGTTGTAGTTGATTAGAGCTACCACATTTCCCAGTTCCAGGACGGAGACTTTTTGGCCACTTCTGGTTTTGAACTTGCATCCCAAAGCAGTGTGGGATTTGTGGTCCCTGATTCTATCCATTGCCTATCCCATAATGCAAGAGGATGAGGGCTGTCAGAAATCTAGGTCTAGCCTGAAATCTCCCCTGGAATTAGATAAATTGGCAAGTCTGAGTGTGAGGAGGAATTAAAAGTGCATTATTTAATGCTTTCCAATGTGAACTGGAATAGAGAGATTTTAGTAACAGCAGAAAACAGTTCTTTTCGGGGTCAGTTTTCAAAGAGATGCTGACTGACAAAAACTTCATGTTACTTTTAACCAGGTATCTTTAGACATATTTTCAGCTAAACTTAACCAACTAAGGGTTTGTTTTTTACTAAAGCTTAGCTCAAATAGCTTAGCTCGAGTTATCTGCAGCAGGGCCCACAGGAATAAAATGGGTCCTGCAGCAGATAACTCAAGCTAAGCTTTAGTAAAAGTCCCCCTAAGTTACTGGCTAAAAACTCATCTGAATATTGCCTTAGTCAAAGGGGGCCAGTTTTATTTAAGTTTGCAGACCAGTGTTGAAAATCCACACTGAAAAGCAGAAAAACCAAGTTACCCAGTTCAGAGACTTTTTGGCCAGTCCTGGTTTTTGAACTTACATTCCAAAGCAATATGGGATTTGTAGAGCCTGATCCTGCCCTTGAAATCAATACCGCATGTCCCATAAGATACTAGGATGAGGTGCTCAGAAACCCAGGACTGGCCCAAAGTCTCTATCCTGGAACCGGGTAACTGGCATTTCTGGAACAACCAACTTCTCTTCTCCTCCTACTTATCATTTCTATAGCGCTACTGGATGTACGCAGCGCTGTACACTTGAACATGAAAAGACAGTCCCTGCTCGACAGAGCTTACAATCTAATTAGGACAGACAAACAAGACAAATAAAAGATAAGGGAATTAATAAGGTGGGAATGATAAAATAAGGGTATTGAACAAGTGAGTAAGGGTTAGGAGTTAAAAGCAGCGTCAAAAAGGTGGGGTTTTAGCCTAGATTTGAAGATAGCCAGAGATAGAGCTTGACGTACCGGCTCAGGAAGTCTATTCCAGGCATATGGTGCAGCAAGATAAAAGGAACAGAGTCTGGAGTTAGTGGTGGAGGAGAAGGGTGCAGCAGCAGCCTGACCTAAGTATGCTCCATTTTTAACGGGCTAACTAGGAAAGTTAAATTTGGCCAGTCAAAGGATGAAATTATACAGGTCAATTTACTCAGCCAGCATTTTAAAAATGCTGACCGCTTTGGATAAGTTAGACCAGATATACAATACTGGGCTATGTGTGGGCACCAGCATTGATGGGTGACTAGCAATACCTAGAAGTTATGCGGGTATACCTAATACTCAGTTCTGCACCCACATGGCTAAACTAAACAAAGTTTATTTTACTATTTTTAACTGGGGTGGACTGATAGTGATCTGTGCTCCCAGGCACTAAGGGTCATGGGCCACTAACCACCTATCAAAAATGATTAAACCAGATGGAAGCTAGGGGAAAGTGGGTCCCCAGGCAGTGTCCTATTGTTCAAATGGTTAGTCCAGCCCTGGTATTTAAGCAGTCCTACTTGCAGCCACCAACACTGAATATTGCCAGTACCCGCATAACTTCTACTGCTCCAACTCCCACCTTGGAACTCCCTGGCTCTGCTCGGACAGTGTTCTGGCGGTCAGAGGGGAGATTTTGTGCACTGCCTGGTTACATGTCACTGAATATCCTCTCATGAGGTGCTCAGCAGAATTTAATCGGGCGGGAGCCCTGGTTGTCACCTACAGGTCCTAGCTGAAACCATTAAAATGTATTGTGAAGGATCTACAATCCATCCAGGACAGTGATGCCATCTTCTCACAGGCCTTGGGCCTGACATACTCGCCAGCAGGCACAAGACACCTCTGTCCCCATGTTCACCCAGATAACCCTATCACAGGACCCAGCAATATCAACTACAACATCAGGGCTCATTCACCTGCTCTTCCTCCAATGTAATAAATGCCAGCAACATCCCTCTGCTGTCTACATAGGACAAAGAAGTCAGCTCCCAAGAAAACGAATAAATGGACACAAAGAAATGGCAACATTAAAACAGTCATATGAGAATATTTCAACCTTCTAGACCCCTTTCCTTAAAGGAACATCAGAGGGACACTCCAGCATGAAAAAGCTGAACTGGAACTCATCAAAACTTGACCCCATGCTGTCAATAGATTCATGTCTCACTACAGGTTTGAATGGGCTTAACTGTTCTGGCTAAATTCCATCTTGGCCAATTTAACAGGTCATGCAAATCTCTGTCATGAATATTCATTGTGGATATCCTGAAAACCTGACTGGCTGGGGTGCCTCCAGGACCAGGTTTAGGAACCACTGCCATAAGCTGTTTGAAGTGAGCCTAGAGCAGGGATTGGTTTATTCAATGGGATTTATTAACTGCCTTTATGAAGAGATTCACCAAAGGTGGTGTACAGCAGATACAGTTTAACATAAGACTTACAATTTTGTTAACAGCATAACAATAATAAGGTAACCAAGAATAAATATAAAAGCAATAAATGAGGTAAACTTGAAAACAGTAAATTGAATCTTAATAACAGAACTACCATGAAACAGTATAAAAAATATGCACATTTAACAGCACTGGAATTCAAATGCCAGCGATATAATACTAATGATACACCTAATAAGCATGCATTAGAGCATTCAACTAACATAGATATGATGCTAAAGAGTTTCTACAATACAGCTTACCATACAGCTGAGGGACCAAGAGCAGATATATGATGGGAATAAAATGCGTGGTACAGAGTCAGTTGGGATAATTTGATGGTTAACTAAAATCAAGGCAAGTTCTTTGTATAGTTAAGCAAGAGATAAGGAACTGATCCAAGTTACAGTATCCAGCTTATTTTGGAAAGAGAAAGACGCCCATATTTCGACCCAAATCGGGAGATGGGCGTCTTTCTCTCGTGGGCGAACAAATCGGTATTATTGAAAGCTGATTTTGGTCGTCTTCAACTGCACTCCGTCGCAGGAACGAACAAAGTTGATGGGGGCGTGTCGGAGGCGGGACTGGGGCGTGGTTATCGGCCAAGGAGAGATGGGCGTCTTTAGCTGATAATCGAAACAAGAATGGTGTTTTTAACGAGAATTTGGTCCACTTTATTTGGACCCTTTTTTTCAGGTCCAAGTCCCAAAAAAGTGCCCCAACTGACCAGATGACCACCGGAGGGAATCAGGGATCTCCTCCCCTGACTCCCCCCAGTGGTCACTAACCCCCTCCCACCAAAAAAGACCCACTTTACAAACTTTTTTTCCCAGCCTCTATGCCAGCCTCAAATGCCATACCCACCTCCATGACAGCAGAATGTGTTCTATCCTGTGACAGCCTTTCCCTGGTTCTGATGCAGGCCTCGGGTGAGTGTGACACCTTTTCTGTTAAGGGCACTGCAGAGTCACATCAGCAATGCATTGTGGTGGGTGTAGGGTATTGGGCTCCATGATTCCACTAGCTTGTGTTACATGCTCACGATGTTGGTAGTTAGTAGGCTCTACTCCCATGGTGCTTTTCCGTCTGCTTACTGGGTCAGAGTGTGCCCTGTTTTGTTTCCGGTAGTCCATGAGGTAGTGTCCATTTTTGTAAGACAGTTTTAGATCCCTTTCACGTGTTAGCCACGTTACAGAATTTAGTTCTTACCTTGAATGTTGCTGAAAGAGGGCATTGTACACCATTCTGCCAGCTCTGACCTACTGCTCATCTCAGTACCAGGGAGACTCTTTGCCAGTGGGGCACAACCTCTGATCTGCAGTTAACTGTGAGTAAACATGCTTATTCCAATAAAGAACGTTTTCGGAGACATTAGTCTTCAGGTGTCAACTGATGTGTCAAGATTATACAGCAGCAACAAGTCCTAGAGGCCTGCGTGTATGCAGGTCCCTGGAGCACTTTTAGTGGGTACCGCAGTGCACTTCAGGCAGGCGGACCCAGGCCCATCCCCCCTACCTATAACACTTGTGCTGGTAAATGGGAGGCCTCCAAAATCCACTGTACCCACATGTAGATGCCCCCTTCAACCCTAAGAGCTATGGTAGTGTTGTACATTTGTGGGTAGTGGGTTTTGGGGGAGGGGGTTGGGGGCTCAGCACGTGTGGTAAGGGGCCTATGCATGTGGGAGTGTTGTCTGAAATCCACCGCACTGACCTCTAGGGTGTCCAGTTGGTGTCCTGGCATGTCAGGGGGGCGAGTGTACTACGAATCCTGGCCCCTCCCACGACCAAATGGCTTGGACTGGGACGTTTCCGAGCGGGGCATTTTTAGTTTCCATTATCGCTAAAAAAAACAAACGCCCAGCTCAGAAACGACTAAATCCATGGCATTTTGGTCCGTATAAACCGTATTTTTGAAGCGGAAGATGGTCGCCCATTTTTTCGAAAATACGGTCTGTCCCACCCCTTCACGTACCCGTTCTCAGACATAGACGCCTATGGAGATGGGCGTTCGCGTTCGATTATGCCCCTCTATGTGTAGCAAGCTAGTCCAGGTGCAGAATGGGGGTCAGTCACCCTACATATTAAAGGCTTCGGAGAGAGCCAGACTTTCACCTACTTCCTGAAGTAGAGATAGTCTTGAGTTACAGTAGCCCCTCTGGGAGTAAATTCCAGAGCGCAGAGGCTACTCCTGAGAAGGCTCACTGGCGGGTATCACATCATACAATTTCTTTTGATGAGGGTACAGATAGTGATGATCCTTGAAAGGATCTTAGGGGTCTTAAAGGTGTGTAAAGTCCAGGCCCCGAAACACACCCAGCCAGTCAAGTTTTCAGGATACCCACATGAGAAAGATTTGCATACAATGGAGGTTGTCTAGCTGCATACAAATATATCTCGTGCATTTTCATTGTGGGTATCCTGAAAACCTGAATGGCTAGGTGTGTCTCAAGGACTTTGTTGAGAACCCCTGCTCTAGAAGTTTATAATAAAAATGTACATTTGTTTGAAATGAAAGGGTACTTTTAAAAATAAATTTCTTATTTCATTTAAATTCATTTTTAATGAAATGAAAGAAACATGAGCAAAGTTGCACTCATATTTATTTCAGTTTTAAAAGTTAGGCTACCTGTGCTATAAACAGACAAATCCCTACGGAGCTCTGCCCTCTCCTAGACCCTCTTCATGGTTTTCTCAGGGCATTTATTTTTGGCACTGGAAGAGTGTAGTCAGCACCAGTGCTAATTTCTTCTGCATAAAGCTTAAGCTGGCATCCTTTTGTACGGAAGGAATTAATAAAGCCCACTGACCCATCTGAATGAAATAATCTGCCGTCAGCAGTTAGAACCTTGATGAATTAACTTACTTTTAGAAGGCAGGTAAAGAGGTTCCTGTTTTGTCAAGCATATGGCATGTAATTATTACTGCAGTATGAATAATGATTATCATCAGGTATTCTGATGAGTGTGTAGTAATGGTGTGTGCCTATTGCTAGTTCATCTTCATCATCATTGGGCTTTATACCACACTTATGGAAATCCATTCAATGTGGTTTACATTTTTTTTGTTACATTTGTACCCTGCGCTTTCCCACTCATGGCAGGCTCAATGTGGCCTACATGGGGCAATGGAGGGTTAAGTGACTTGCCCATAGTCACAAGGAGCTGCCTGTGCCTGAAGTGGGAATCGAACTCAGTTCCTCAGGACCAAAGTCCACCACCCTAACCACTAGGCCACTCCTCCAAATAAAACAATTAAAATTGAAAGAGGTTAAGAACATCCAGAAATTATAGATATTTATTTATTAATTTTATTTGTTGCATTTGTATCCCACATTTTCCCACCTATTTGCAGACTCAATGTGGCTTACATAGTGCAGTAGTGGCAGTTGCCAATACTGGCATGAACAAATGCAAAGTGAGGTTATGACAGACTAATGATCAGAATTGATAGACATATTGGGGATCAAGGGGAAGTGTAGGTTATGTCCAATATGAACATTTATATTGTGTTTGCGGGGTTAGGCATTTAGGTTGAGTTGTTTGAGTATGCCTTTTTGAACAGGTAAGTCTTTAGGAGTTTCCGGAAGATTAGGTGGTCATATGTTGTTTTCACAGTGGTCAGAAGCGCGTTCTATAGTTGTGTGCATAAGAGAAGCTGGGTGCATAGGTTGATTTGTATTATATAAAAAAGTATCAAACATATAAACGGCGAGTGACCGTACTCACTCGCAAATGCGCAGTAGAGACCTCTGCCCCGCCCCCACGTCAATACGTGATGACGGGGGGGCGGAACACAGAGGGTCTGTACTGCGCATTGCTGAGGGAGGGACACCGCCGTCTAACGCTCCCCCCACCCGAGTCGCTGCCGCCACCCACCTTCTACCCGGTCGGGCCCTCGCTCCACTATTGAAACAGCGAGGGTCCGGGAACGCAGCACTGAGCTCTGCTGAGCTGCCGACATAGCCCTTCCTTCTTCTCTGCCTCTGTCCCGCCCTCGACGACGTTACGTCACACGAGGGCGGGACAGGCAGAGAAGAAGAACGAAGGCCGATGTCGGCAGCTCAGCAGAGCTCAGTGCTGCGTTCCCGGACCCTCGCTGTTTCAATAGCGGAGCGAGGGCCCGGCCGGGTAGAAGGTGGGTGGTGACGGCTTGGTGGGGGGGGCGCGAACTCGGAGGGGGAGGGGCAGTGGCGAACTCGGCGGTGGGGGCGGGCCTTTCAACCCCCCCTTCCTATAATAGCCCGTTTTTACGGGCTCAAAGTCTAGTATTATATAAAAAAGTACCTACTCATTTGAAAAAAAAAAAGAATGTCTTTACACCTTTTCTAAATCTCTCAACTCTCATGGTAGTTTATTCCAATACAAAGGACCTAAAATACTGGAAGCCTTGTTGCTCCATTTCACCCTGGGGCAGAACTCTAAGGACTGGTTAACCAACAGCCTATGGGAGGAGGATCTTAATGCATGGGGAGGTGCATATTGTTGGATAACACCCAGTAAGTAACTAACGGGACCTTTTGCTAAGCCGCGTAAGCATCTACGTGTGCCCAACGTGCGCCAAAATGGAGTTACTGCCCAGCTACCACATGGCACTTGAGGTAATTTCATTTTTGGTGCACATCTGATAAGCGCATCCGAAAAAGAACTTTTATTTTCGGACATGCGTATTGGACGTGCACTAAGTGGCATTTGACACTCATAGGTCATTACCGCCCAGTTACCATATGAGACTTTACATGTGCCTTAGTAAAAGGGGCCCTAAATACAAAAGAAAGGAAAAAATAGAACAAAAGAAAAAAAAAAAAAAGAAAAATGCATAATCTAGAGCTGTACTTCTTAAACATTTTCAATTTCATGGTATGCTTTCAAATTCACTCAGTCCTTCAACTGAATTTAATGGCACATTTTCAAGTTCACAAAGTCCTTCAACTGAATTTCACAAGATTTCTTCACAGTCTCTCCCTCCCCCTCAACAGCAGGTTTAGTCTGTATGTGTTTCATTCTCATGGCTTCAGTCTGGTCTGAACTCAAGGGACTTGCAGATCATATGAGATTTCAGAACCCTATGACCCCCTGTCTTTTTTTTTTTTTGTCTTTCAAAGTGGATATTTTAACATTTTTTCTTCCTTCAGTCTTTCTGTTCTATTTCCTTCATTCTCTCTTTTCTGCATCCCCGACTCCTCTTCCTGATTTTCCTATCTCTGCTTGGTCACTTTTTCCCATCCCTCCTTCTCTTTATCTACATGTGGCCCCTGTCATGAAGTGACCAGTAATTACAGCATGGGCCTTTTTTACTAAAGGATTGCCGTGCAGCAACCCAGAACTACCGCTGGCCTAACACGGCTGCCGGCGATAGTTCCGCCTTGAGCGCATGCCATTTCTGGCGGTACAGAAAATAATTCCGCAATTTCTAATGCGGTACTAACTTGGCTGTAATTGCTGCCTAGTTACCGCTGGGTTACCATGGGAGCCCTTACCACTACCTCAATGGGTGGCAGTAAGTGTTCCCTCCCCCCCCCCCCCCCCCATGGCCACGCAGTAAAACTAATCTTACCGCATGGCCATGTCTTTTTTAGGGGCTTGTAAAAAAGGGCCCTGGCGTGTGACAAAAACGTCCCCCGCCACTACCGCAGGGTCCTTTTTCTGCAGTTTGGTACAAGGACCCCTATATTTCTAATGCTGTTGACTTATTCTGTGTGATTGACTGAAGCAGATGTAGCACTTGTCTTTGCCTGTGAGTGTATATGTGATATAATAGGAAAGGGGAGGAATTTTTGTAGCTAGCTCTCCCCATTGGGAATGGCCAAGGGAGGAGTTAGTGACGTCTTCCGATTCGACCCCTCTACCCCATTATTTGTGTGGTGCTGATCCGCCTGAAGGATATAGCCAAGATCTTAGGGGTTGTATTTAATAACAGATTGACATTTACAAGTCATATCTTCAGTAGTCAAGAAATACTTCTTTGTGCTGAGACAGATGTGTGCAGCTCATTCTTTCTTTGATACAGATTCTCTCTGCTTGCTGGTTCATTCCTTAATCATATCACAGTTGGACAATTGTTAACATTGTCCATCATTTCCAATTAGTCCAAAACACTGCCATTAAACTCATTCATGGTGCAAAGAAATTTGATAAAGTTACCCCTCTTCTAATGAGTGAGCACTGGCTTCTAATTTAATATCAGATTAATTTCAAGGTCTCTTTATTGACTTTCAAATTCTCCATTCCGGAATACCACAGTTTTTAGATAGCTCACTCACCAATCTGACCCTTGCCATCTTCTCCAACAGCATTTACTTTTTAAGACTTCACATCTTCAAATGTGGTCTCACTTCGCTCAGATGTCTTGCTTTGCTGTGGTTGCTCCCTTGCTCTGGAATCCCATTCCTATTGAACTGTGGCAAGCTTTCATTTGAAAAGTTCAAGGCTCTTCTTAAAACCTACCCTTTCTCCAAATCATTTCCTTCTCCAAAACATTGAAGTTACACTGCTGACCACGAGGTGTTTGGTTGCCCACACCCTTGCAAGGACCCATGAGGAGAGGGGGCTGTGTCTGTTACTTCACTACCTTCCTCCCTTATGCATTTAAGAGTAGACCCATCCCTAGTATCATTTTATTCCTAAAATGTTATATTTCATTCAATTGTAACCTAAGCCACCTCTCATGTCTGTTCACCCCCCCCCCCCCAATATCTTTTGTTTTCTTTCATGTTATTGCTTTAAACCACTTTGTCTTCTATTTGTGGTATATTAAATAAATGTAAAATAAATTGAAGTGTTTTGGAGAGAGGCAGAACTTTGCCTCCTTTCTGCCATACAGACAAGAAGGAGCACAGGGCACCTCTGTCAATGGGGTCTTGGGTACTGAACAAGGCCCTGGCCCCAAGGAAAATTGAGGAATTTACTGGATTTTGCCTCCTTTCATCTGAAGAAAGGGTTGGCTGAAGACCTATGAGTGATATGGTACTGCATAACAGGAAACATGGGGCACTTGCACTTTAAAATGGGAGAAGGGGAAGCTGCAGAAATTATATTAGTGAAGCAGAGTAAAGGGCATTGGTGGATAGGGGAGTCAGAACATTAAGATATAAGCTAAAGTAAATAACATTCCAAAGCTCTCAAAAAAGCAGATGGACACCATAATTATTGTAGAAAAAAATATCTTTATTGGCGATCCGCCAAAATTAAGTAAATTACCATGCAAACACAGAGTATAACAACAAAGAGAATCAGAAATGATTAAGGTACCCAAAGAATCAATAGTTTAATATCCTAAGACATGGAGCAGTCCTTTCTGGTTCTCTCCACTTCTGTTTCTCTCTTTCTCTTGTGGCTCCCACGCTGGGCACCTTGGACTCCCTCCAGAGAGTTTCTGTAAAACGGTTGCAAAATAGAAATGCTTTTTTGCTTCCTCCATAAGAAAGTAAAGTGGGAAAATTCCATAACCACAAAAAGTTCAACACAATCCTTGGACTGAGTGCTTAGGAGGCACCAGGGTGTCTGACCCTTGGCACCTCAGCTCTGAGCCTCTCGGAGTGATGGGATGATCTTGATCATCCCACTCACCTCACTCAGCAGGGCCAATGTTAGGCAGAATTAGAGAGAGGGCTCCTATATCTGTCAGGCTGTGCCATCTTCAGGTTCAGCAGGTCTGAGGACCTAGGGCAATTGCCCCATTTGCATCCCTCTAACACCGCCCTGCAACTCAGGAAAACCATGTCTGGCTGCTCCTTCAGCCTTTAGACTCCTCTGCGTTCCTTCCAATCTGCTACTTCAGCATTTAGTGGTGGTTAAGCAGAGATGGCTTAGGGATACCAGCACTCCCTGGGGTTGAATGACCTCAGGGAGTGCTGCCTTCCAAGCTGTACCTGAGCCCCTTTTGGGATATCCTACAGCCTCTCCTCTTTCCCCAAATTTCTGTGGAGGAGACAAAAAGACACCCACAAAATAGCTGGTTAAGTGTCACTAAATATGTTTGCTTAGCTCTGGACAAGTAATGTGAATGGCCAAGTGCCTCTCCTGGTTATTTAAATAGCTTTGAATAGTGACCCCTATGTAATCCCCTGGACTATTGGTACCGAGGGAAATTAATAAAAAGAAAAGAAAACTGGAGGGACGCCTCAGGGGATTACTAAAGCTAGAAATTAAATCCTCCAAATAGGAGAAGGGAGGGACTATGGGGAGGTTATAGGAATGCTGTGGGGTTATTTTTTCGGAAGTGGTTATGAATAATTGATTGAAAGCAGATGTCATATGGGGGGGGGGGGGGGGGGAGTTAGGATTTGATAGAAACTGTTGCACTGCTGACCATGAGGTGTTTGGTTGCCCACACCTCTGCCAGGACCCATGAGGAGAGGGAGTATCCCGATCGGGCCCAACAACCTGAGGTTGAATAAAGAGAGGTAGACTCTGCTAGAAGAACAGTGACTGGAAAGAAGGTTCTGGGTGGGAAGACAGAGAACCCCCTGGGAGCAGAACAGGGAAAGGCCTGTTTGGAGGCAAAGGGGACAGCTCAAGGAAGCATACCTTTGCAAGGAGAAGAACCAACAGGAAGGTCCAGCCTGAGGAGGTCTGATGGCTGGGGAAAAGCCCAGTGGGACACTTACCTGTGGAAGGAGCAGGAAGTCACAGCCTTGACTTGTTCTGCCAGAAGGAATAGGATAAAGGACAAGGACTATTTACTGTAAATATGTAAATAATTTGGGATTCCTAGAAAAGCACATGTTTTAGTTACCAAGACCTCTATTACTCTTATAAACTGTTAAGTGAGTCTTATAAACAGTTAAGTGAGAGATACGAAAGTTAATACCTGCCTGTTGCAGAATTTCAGTAAAGAGTTTGCATTAATATAACTATCAGAGTGAAGAGTATTTACTGTGGAGTCGGGAGTAAACAGAAGTTCACAGAGATTTGCAGAGACTTGTGGCTTAATAACCCATGGCCTACCAGGACTTAGCCCTGCCTTAGCCTACACCCAGCTCAACACAGACAATTCATGTTTTGTAGGCCCTGGTTTGGCTGCCTGACAGTGCCCAGGACTGTTTGGAGGAGACCAGACTGAGTTAGACATAAATTTGTATTCTTAGCCTACTGGAGTGCACATTGGATCCTATCGTGATGAGTGTGAGAGTGAAAAGGACTCTGGAATCCTGTTCCTAAATCTTCTGTTCCTCATCCCTCTGACAGCCCTTTCAAAACTGTTGCTGGGGAATCCATAATTTGAACCTCTGCCAGTGGGCTCCACATTCATTCCTGTAACCCTTGACCCCCCAGTCCACCAAGGGACCTACTACAGGGATAAGAGTTTCATTCCAACAGCTGCAAGGGACTTCTTCACAGCTTGATGAATTTAAAAGATTTTAAAAATAATCCAAACATGATTATTTTATAGTAGGGGCTAAGATTGGAAGACTGAGTTGACCCCTGATAAAGGCTTGTGCTGAAATTTGGCTGAGTAGCATCATTTCTCAATAAAATTCCTTGGTGAACCCTTTGTTTCATTTCCTACTTCTTTGGACCACCACTGCTGTTCTTTTGGATTTTGTCTGTTTCGGCAGAGGTCTTCTTCCCTTTTTTTTGGTCTATATTATCAGCTTCCAAATAAGGAGAATGACCGATTGCAGATGGTGTAAAGCCAGGGCTTTTTTTGAGGGGGTACTTGGAGGTACTGAGTACCGGCACCTTTTCCATTGTCTTCTAAAATTGACCCATGGAACCCAAGTTTTAATGAAAGAGCTCAGGCTCTACACACCAATTCTGTCTTGTCATAGATTCTATGACTGGTTGCAGGTGGCCTGGCTATTATGGGGTGGATCCCTCTGTGATTACCCCACTCTTGAAGGGTGGCCTAGCATTTGAGTACCGGCACCTTTTTTGCTAGAAAAACAACACTGTGTAAAGCACACATCTTGTTGGGTGGCAGGTTTGTGTCCATGTGACCACATTACCCTGAAAAATATGCACTGGCTTCTGAGTTTCAACTTTAACGAGCAGTTTTCAAAGCACCATACATTATTGGACCTTCCTGTTTCTCTAAAAAAAATATCTTGATACATTCCAGTGAGAAACGTATGATCCCCTCAGGAAATTCTTTTCAAATTACAAACACCCAAAGAGGTACAACTTAAAAAAAAACCCTGGAACAGATCCTTTTCTTATGCTGGTCCAAACTTGCGGAATATTCTGCCAAGAGAAACCCTGAATATGGCCAATTGCAGAGACTTCTGAAAAAGGAGGAATGCTTGTTCCCTCTGGGATATGAGTAACTGGTTTGTGCAAACTGATAATTCTTTGGCCTTGCAAGCTCCTCTTGTTAATTGCAGATGATTAAAAGTGCATTTTCTTTGCTTAAATAAGTTTTATTTTTTTTATTTTTATAATCTAGATGATGCTGTAAATGAAATAAGCAAATAAAATCTATGTGATATTCTTGCATCCATTATCTCCTTGCCATCGCCTCTACAAATCTAGGATACTCTCTCTTTCATCCCTGCTCTCTCGTTATTCACACAATAGATGTCTCTCCTCCCCCCTGTTTTTGAGTCATTTCTCCATCTTCCAATATCTAGGGCTCTCTCCCTTGCAGCACAGCAATCTAAGACCAGTATTTAATCAGCAAGCAGAATACTATAGAGAAGTTTGTCTTCCATACAGCAGATGAGGATGGGAAGGAATCAGAGAGTCTTATTTGTTACCCTAGAAGTTGGCTTACAATCTAACCCCCGTTTACTAAGCTGGACTGCAATGCTGACACAGCCCATTCAAAGTGAATGGGCTGTGTCGGTGTAGGCATTAGCACACAAACACTAGTGCAGCTTAGTAAACGTGGGGGGGGGGGGTGAGTTTGTATGGGAAGCAACAGAGGATTAAGGGGGTCTTTTACAAAGGAATGCTAGTGGTTTTATTGTGCGCTAATGATTAGTGCATGCTAAACACTAGAGACACCCATAGAAATATATGGGCGTCTCTAACATTTTTCATGTGCGCTAAAAGTGCTAGTGTGCCTTTGTAGAAAGACCCTAAGTGACTTGCCCAAAGCCACCAGGAGCACTGATGGGATTTGAACCCTTGTCTTGGTAATTCACAGCCTGCTGCTTTAACCACAAGACTACCCCTCCATTCCAGCAACAGGAGCTTCAGGGCATTATCCCATAGATTCAGACTATGGCCTGGAGGGGTGCTGAGGTTGGGTGATGCAAGAGGATCATGATAGCGCTACAACAGAGGAAAGACTTTCTGAAGGCACACTAGTTGAGAAGCTCTGATCTCAAGAAGGGAAAGAAGAGATGTGACATTCAGATATTCCAAAGGTATAAATAAAATAGAAAGAAAACTCAAAGGGATCACAGTATGAAGTGGAGGGAGGGAGGGAGGGAGGGGCGAAAGTTGTATCACAAGGAAATATTTCTTCACAGATGCATGGAATTCCCCTCCTGATGGAGGGAAAAACAGTCACAAAATTCAATAAAGTTTAGGATAAGCTCAGATGATCTTTAGTTAGGGACGTGAAGATAAAATATAAGACTGAGCTGAGCCCATAGTTTCCAACAGGAAGGGAAAAGCCCTTGCACTCTTATTTGCACTAAAATCTGTGCTCTTTGGTGATAATGATAAGAGCATTTGTCCATCTCTGGCTTCGCTTTCCTTCAGCTCACTTTGCAAAGTGCATGGCAGTGTGAATGGTATGTGCATATGTTTCTGGTAAACTAGAAATGCAATTGCAAAGCAAACTGCAATCCAGCTAGGCAAAAGATGTTATGTAAACGCCTGCCTGGTATTTTATAAATGCATATGCTACATTCATTTTCCCCGATAAGATACTTTTCAAGTTTCAATTTTAATTTCACAGACCACCTATTAGAGAACCATCTAGGCAGTTTACAATAATAAAATACAATAAAAACAAGTAACAAGTATTAAAAAGAAATAACAAATACAAGAGAAGGAAATACAGTTGCCGATAGATAGATCACTGTTGTTTCCTAGGCCCTGGTTGACAGCCATTTCTTTAAGAAAAGTCAAACCTGCCGTTTACCCGCTGCGGTAAATGGAGGCCTTGGCAAGCGTCAAAAATATGCACCAACGCCAGCGCAGACCCTCTTTTGCCGCAGCTTGGTAAAAGGGGCACTGAATTTGGTCTGGAGACTTGGTGTTTACTGTCTTTTGGAATTGGACCAGAGCCTTTTCTATGCAGTATGTTTTTCTGTTAATTTATGTTTTTTTTTGCACTGCACTTTAAAGAGTAGTTGTACAGCACTCAGGCCTGGCAGAAGAAAGAGGTCCAGCAAATGACTCCTGAAGAGGTCATTAGATTGGTAACGAGAATTAATCGAGTAGAAGGTGAAATGGAGGTACTGAGGAAGCAGGTGAAGCTAGCAAAAACTGTGTGTAACCTGGCTTCCACTTGACCACGAGACAAGTACGTTAAGGGAGTTGAAGCACTCCAGAAGCAGCTTACAGCAAAGCAAAGGCAGCTGCAAGAACTAAAGAACAGCAGAGGTAATCCCCTTCGTGAGGTTTTCCTGAACAGGGAACGCATGCAGCAGACCCAGACGCAGTCCCAGATCCAGCAGGAAGTGGAACCCAGAGACACACAGGACACGGTGGTTCCAGAGACCACAGAGGCTATGCTGGAAGGGACAGCTGGGGAATAGAAACAGCAGCCGGCAGAAGGAGGAAAAGATAAAACTGACACAGATAATTCCCAGTTATCACCAGTATTTTATTTCTTACAGGATTCCTAAGAGCTAGGCACTCCATCCACTTACCAGCCTGGTGGAACAGGGGCACCTAGTCCAGTTGTGGTAGACACTGCAGATAAGGAGGGGCTCCAGCACTGCATGCAGCAAGAGAGCCTGGCAAGTTTGGAACACAAAAGAGCTATGAAACTGAAAAAATTTCAAAAACGTCCATTATACTTAGAGAGCTGGCAGGGCATTGCTGAAACCACAGAGAAGAGCTTAGGTTTGCTGGGAGAGACAGGGATGAAAGACAGCCTGGAGAATCAGAACAGTTTGAATGCTGAGGCTGGAGAAGAATCACCGGACACTGAAAAAGTGCAGAAGTTACCAGGAACAATGGGAGAAAAAGCAGAGCAAAAACAAGGGGTTTTGCAGATGGAGACAGAGACTGAAGAGGATGGGAAAATACAGGAATGGAGTAGTGGAGTACTACGAGAGATGGAAGAAACTGAGAGCAAAATATGGTGGACAGAGGGCGGGAACATTGTGGGAACACCACAGTCACTCATGGACAGAATTGATAGGGCAGACCTCTGAGTGGGGCTGTCCAAGAGCTGCAGTCCAGTCTCAATCAGAAGTGCTGATGACATCATGGGGGAAGCCCGGTGACAGGCAGGGGCTCCCAATAGATTCAGCCACTCAGAAACAAGAAGAAAGAGCAGAAGGGAGCTTCCAAGAAACTTAAGCCCATCAAGGTTGCCAGGTGGGTGGTTTTCCCGCCCAATTGGGCGGTTTTCCGCGACCCGCTGCGGGAAATTTTTGTCCGCTGCGGGTCGCGGTTTTTTTTGCTATTTTGGCGGGTTTTGTGCTGTTTTTGTGCGGTTTTTTGGGCTGTGGGGGCGGGGCTAATGACATTTTCGGCGGGGTTGATGACGGATGAGGCGGGGTTGCTGACAGCGGGGGTGGGGCTGATGATGTGGGGGTGGAGCTGATGACCGTGGGGGTGGGGTTGATGACAGTGGGGGCGGGGTTGATGATGGCGGGGGCAGGGTGTGAACTTTTTGGGCGGGTTTGGGGACTGGGTAATTGGCAACACTGAAGCCCATCAAAGCAGGAGTCCAAGAAAGGAGCAGGGACTGTCTCTTCATGTTCAAGTGTACAGCGCTGTGTACTTCTAGTAGCGCTTTAGAAATGATAAGTAGTAGTAGTAGTAAGTTGCTTCAAAGGGAAGGCTCTGGCTGTTGCAAGCAGGGGGAATGGGTTGCTACTCGCTGCTGGTGAAGACTTAAAGGATTTAAAATTACCGGGGGGGGGGGGGGGGGGAGGGATGTCAGAGGAGTGGAGTTAAGTGACCCAACATGATCTCCTGGAGGAAGAGATGCCAGAAGTCTTCAGCTGGCGGGGCTCGAGGATACCCACCAGTCACATCGCTGCTGTGCTGTTGCTGGGTGGGCCTGAGTCCAAGCAGGTTGACCTATGCCCACCGGGGTTCTCCCTTGGCTACACCACTACTTGCGTAAAAAAAAACCACACTCATTGGCCTTTAATCTCCAGCATAGCAGTGGAAATTTTCCTGCTTTTGGAAGGCACCCCTTTTCTTACTGATATTATGTATTGGATGTATAAGCTTTGATTTTTTTTTAAATTATTGTGAAAGGTGGTATATCAAGAGCCTGATAAACATAAACACCCTTAATATCCGCATCAGGGGACTGATAGTAGAGGAAGAAAGGTGTACATATGTGTGTTTCCTACATTATTGGGCCTGCGAGGATGGAAGGAGTGCATGTGTGATGCATCAGGGGCCTGAGAAGATAGAGGAGGGAAGGAGTGTGTGTTTGCTGCATCAGAGGACTGATGATGGAGGATGGAAGGAGTGTGTGTGTGTTTACTAAATCAGAGAATTGAGAGAGTGGAAAAAGTAAAGGGGTAGGAGGGACTGTGTGCTACCAGGCTGCAAGCAGAGAAAAAGGTACAATAAAAACAATCCTAGCTTGACTCTCAAGGGATTAATTTGCAGAACCAGTCTGCATCATTCATTACCGCATGGAGGAGACTCACAAAAACAAAATCCATCAGCAACTCCCTGGCCTAGGAGATGGACTGAGGGCAGCTTGATGTCTGTGGTCTTGACAGTTCTTGCTGTGAATGTTTTCAGCTTAATAAAATTTCTTAAAACATACTACATCAGACAGACTTGGGCTCCAAACTGCTTTCAGTCCACTGCTAGTGTGAAAATAGAGATCTCAATCAATGAATACACGTAAAATATTATTCAGAGAAGATTTATAATAGCAACAGAGGTTTGCTTATTTAAATATAATTAATGCAGGATCAGAATTGTCACTGCATTTAGTGTCAGCATCTGCAATAGGTGTCAAATAGAATTTCTTTTAACATATTGTCGTGCAGTTATGAGTTTCTAAAAGTTTCAGGACAGAACAACACGTGTGCCTTACTTTAACATTGAAATGTTTGGCTGTGCCTATTTTCTTTCTATTCCGCACACGCAAAACTGAATAAAAGTGTATGCCAAGCACTCAGATATTCATGCATTATGATATAAGGTTGTCAGAACTTGACATGTAGAGGATTGGAGTATCTGACTGATCCCTATCATTATTTAAAATGCATGTAATAATTTGCCAAAATCACAATGGCAAGAGCTATTATTTTTCCTCTGCACCAAACAATCTGCTCATTTTCTCTCCCTGCTGAATTACCACAGATCCCTTTTCATCTCAGGCTTTATATTCCTTATTCCTACTGCATTCCTGAATTGCAATGCCAGTTTTGTCCCCACTTCCCTTTCTATAAATTAATGCTTTCTCACATTCTTCCTTACTTGTTCTCAACCAGCCTCATTTCATGACCCTAATTCTGTAACATCATCACAATTCATCCCTTTCTTTCTGAACACACTACTGAAACCCTGATGTGCAGTGTGATCACCTCCTGCTGAGACTACTGCAACTTTCCTCTCATGGGTCTCCCACTGTGGAGTGGAGGGGAGTGGAGGCGAGGAGAGGAGAGGAGAGGAATGGCCTAATGGTTAGTGCAGTGGACCTTGATCCCAGTATCCTGGGTTTAATTCCCACTGCAGCTCCCTATGACCTTGGCCAAGTCACCTAACCCTCCATTGTCTCAGGCACAAAAAACAAGATTGTGAGCCCTCTAGGGACAGAGATAGCACTTGCTTATAATTTGGATTGTAAGCCACATTGAACCTGAACTCCATTTAGGATAATGTGGGATACAAATATCATAATAAACAAAAAAACCTAGCTTTCTACTCTCAGGTTTTCTCAATTCAGTCCTTGCAGAACCCCAGGCCAATCTGGTTTCAAGGTATCCACAATGAATATGCATGAGATATGTTTGTATACAAAAGAGGCAGTGCATGAAGTATACCTTATATACATTTTCACTATGGCTAACTTGAAAACCAGACTGGTTTGGGATCCCCCAAGGACTGAGTTGTGAAACCCTAGTTTTTAATCTGTTAAAAATTCTGTTGCATAAATTATCTGCCAATGTCACTGCACTCACATAAAGATGGGGAGGTGGGATATTGGAGGAAAGAGGAGCAGCAGATGGTAGGGTTAAAAAAAGAACCCCCATCATTTTTTTCACAGACTCCTTAAACAAAAAGCAACCCCGCTATCCCTCAGTTCCTCTTTTACAATTCCCAACCACTCCTTGCTTCCAGAATCCCACCTCACCATTTTATCTCTCCCTCATGGCAAGAGAAGGAAGAGAGCAGCGCTGCCTCCTCCCTCTCTGCTGACAGGGCCCATTTAAACCACAGATGGGAGCAAACCTTTGTAGACCAGCAGGAGTAGCTTATAGGTAATATGGTGAGATACAGGTAACCAGTATCCTTCTTGAAGGAAAGAAGTAAAATGATAAAATTTATGAGCATTATGTAAAAGTTTTACTGCAGTGGATTGTTAAATTGGAGGTGTTTTAATGAGGAAAGAGGTAAACCAATGAGAAGGGCGTTGCAGTAGTCGAAATGGGTAATAACAAGGGAAAGGAGAAGAGTCCGGATACATGAGGTTGGAAGGCAAGGCTTGACTGAGCAAATGTGTTGTAGAGCAAAAAAGGATGATTGGATGATTTTATTAATATTTATTTATTTTTGTTACATTTGTACCCCGCACTTTTTCCCACTCATGGCAGGCTCAATGCGGCAGGCAATGGAGGGTTAAGTATGATGTCTGAATGTAAGTTTAGGGTAGAATACAACTCCTAGAATACAAAGTTTATCAGTAAAGGTCTTGATATGGTCATGAAGGGAAGGGGGGGGGGGGTATAATACAGTATGGATTAGGGAAGTGCAGTGCTTCAGTTTTGGTAATATGTAAAGAGAGTTTATGTTCACTAAGCCAAAAGGTTACTTGTTTTAAACAGGAGCTTAAGAGGAAAGAATCTGTGTTTTCTGAGGTATGTGAACAGAGAATTTGTATGTTGTCTGCATAACAGTATGGATTACATCCTAGAGACTGTATGAGCAGAATCAAAGGAGAGTTAAAAAGATTAAATAAGATTGGTGCCAGTTTAGATCCCTGAGGGACACCTAGGGTGGAAGTATAGCGAGCCAAAAAAAAAAAGGTGCCCTGAGACGAGTCGATAGGAACGCTGATGGAAATATGAGGTAAAGCCATGATAGAACAGTACCAGAAAGACCCATGGAGTGATAAATGGTGTAGAAGTAGGTCATAGTCAGTCATGTCAAATGCTGATGAAAGATCCAAGGACACAATAAAGACAGATTATTTATGATCCAGTGATGTACATATCTCATTATAAAAGGCTGTAAGAAGAGTTTCTGTGCTACGAGCGGTGCAAAAGCCCACCTGCCTTGGGTGCAGAGTGAAGGTTTTATCTCTGAAGGAGGTTAACTTCTTCAGGACATTTTTTTCTAGAAGTTTACAGAATAATGGTAGATTTGAGATAGGATGATAATTTAATGGAAGAGAAGGGTCCAGATTTGTTTTTTTTTTCCCATTACAATGGTATTTGTTTTTATTATTGTATAGTATTATATACTTATATTTAACTTGCCTTAAGCCACGCTGGTGAGGTGGGAAATCAAGCAAAAATAAAGACAGTAGGGATTGCTGGGTGGTTTTTGCCTAGGCTCTACTGCAGGATTAATCCTGCCCTGCAACTGGCATGGAAACTGGCTTGCCAAAAAAAAAAAAAAAAAAAACATTTAGAAAATAACATACCCATTAAAGAAGGGGAGTGGGTTACTTGTTAATACTTAAGGCTTGATTCACTAATGTTTTCTCCCATTCTGTGTCTATGAAAAAAGATGCTGATGAATGAAGACCTAAATGTCTAAACAACCCTTGGAGAAATCAGCTCAGGAATGTAGGAATATAAATCAGTGGCTTAGCCAAGGGTGGACTTGGGTGGGCCGAGGCCCACCCACTTTGGGTTCAGGCCCACCCAGTAGCAGCATACCTATGATGTGGCTGGCAGGGATTCCCAAGCCCCACCAGCTGAAAACTCCCAAGTGTCCCTCCTGCATACCTTGTAAGTAGCAGATCTTCGCCTGCAGTGAGCAGTGACATACATACTGCTCGCACCGGCCCCACAGCCTTCCCTCTGATGTATTTCTGCCTAGGCAGAAACAGGAAGCTGCATCAGAGGGAAGGGTGTGGGGCCAACATGAGCAGTGTGTATTAGCTGTTGCTCGCTGCTGATGAAAATCTGCTATTTAAAAGGTATACGGGAGAGGGGGGATGTTTGAGAGACCATATGGCATGCAGGCGAGAGGAGAGACCAAATCACCTGTGGGACGGGGCGAGGTTCTTCTGCCCACCCATCTTGGGCCCAGGCCCACCCAAAATTGGGTGTCTGGCTACGCCCCTGATATAAATGACCTCTGAAGAGGGAATCATTTTCTAAAACAGCTATTACTGACTCCATAAAAGAAACTTATGTAAGCGGTTATATAAGACATACACAATTCCTGTTAAATGCCTTTGAAATTGTAACATTTCTGATGCCTGCTGGAAAGGTGGTGGAGCAGCTGGAACATTTTTTCACCTCTACTAGAGTTGTGCAAGGGTTACAAGATGAAACAATGCAACCTGCAGTGGATAATGAGAAAAGGTGTCTTTCGACTGAGCTGCTAGACAGAGCAACTCTTAAAAATTAGCACAACATCTTATAGCAGCTGCTAAAACATCCAAAGTGAGAGACTGAAACACACGCAAGGTTCCAGAGAAAAGAAGTGGCAAGGCACGATACTGGCCAAGGAGAAACTTCGTTAGATATATTTCTTGATATTATGGGATATATAGAAAACTGGGGTCATGCCCCATTTCTTATATCTGTCTTTTTGAAAAAGAATGCATCCAAAAATGGGTAAAGCAAGTAGAGGACAGATGGTAACAGGATGATGACTCTCAGACGAAGAGAAGAGAGGCATGGTCCACACCGAGTAAGGGGGAATACAAACAGCGAGAACTACATGAGATGACTGTCACAAAGAAGTGTATAGTTAAAAAGGGAATAATTGATTCCACAATCACGAGACCCATGTGTTAATATACAATATAGCTAAAACATATGAATATCACATAAAACCATTACCCCCCCCCCCCCCCCCCCCCAATATGGCCATGTTTTGGTAAAAATGTGCAACAGGGACATATATTAAAACTATATCAAATGATAGAGTAGGCCACATAAAACTGTGCACCAAATAGGGCATAAACAGAATATATGTATTTAAATATACACAGAGCTTAATTTCTAGGGGAATGGCAGTTCCACCACTTCTTTTAAGATTCCAGAGCAGCAGAGGTGTTCTCCAGTTCCTCCCTCCTAGAAGCCTGTAGGGAAGAGGAAGGTAAGAAGGAATAAACCTAGGGTAAAGCAGAGAACAGACAGACAAAACAAAGGAGGAGGAAAAGTCCCTCACATAGGTGTGAGCTCTGAAGAACAAATTAAGCCTTGTATACTTACAGGTAGATAAAAGGAAAAGGGGGGGGGGGGGCACTGCACAACTGGCCACTCTTCAGCTAATTTATCCTAGAGTCTACCTTTTATAGAAACAGAGAAAATGAGGGCAGATAAAGGCCATATGACCTATCTAGTCTGCTCATCTATACCAACTGCTAAGCTTTGCAATCCTTTCCGCTCCTTCAAATGTCCTCCGTACTTATCCCAGGCTTTCTTGAATTCTAATACAGTCCTCGTTTTCACCACCTATTCTGGGATGCTGTGGCATGCATCCACCACCCTTTTATTATAAAGAAATAGTTCCTTAGATTACTCCTGAGTTTCTCTTTTTAACTTCATCCCCTTGTTCTGAAGCTTCCTTTTAATTAAACAAGGCCCACTCTCACCTCCTGTGTGTGTATTATTTATTATTATTGTTATTATTATTTATTGCATTTGTATCCCACATTTTCCCACCTATTTGCAGGCTCAATGTGGCTTACATGATTATGTTAACATTGTGTATGCCAATGCAGGGGTGTTTAAATGTCTCTATCATATCTCCCCTCTCCTGTTCTTCATCCAAAGAATACATGTTGAGATCTTTAAAATCAATGGCTCTCAGAGGTGGAGATTTGATAAAAGGATTACTGTATTTTCACTCATATAATGCCCTCACGTATCTGTAACAGGGTATATGTCCTGTCGAGGTGAGGTGTCCCCGCCCCCCCCCCCCCCCCCCCCAGCCAGTCAGGGTTTCAGGATATCAACAATGAATATGCATGAGGTAAATTTACATGAACTACCTCCATTCTTTGCAAATCTCTCTCGTGCATATTCATTATGGGTATCTTGAAAACCTGACTGGCTAGGTGTGACCTGAGGACTGGGCTGAGAACCCCTGCTCTAAGCTGTGTGGGACTTCTTCAATCATATTGCTGCCAGTAGAGGTGGTGCTTCAATATTGTGTCTTCAATCAGTGGGTACAGATAGGTACTTTGGAGTCCTACAAAACTTGCCTGTCCCTTGCTATTGAAAATGTGATACTGAAACAGCATCATACACTGGCAGGAATCTACATGTAGTAGTGGAGGAGTAGCCTAGTGGTTAGTGCAGCAGACTTTGATCCTGGGGAACTTAGTTCAATTCCCACTGCAGCTCTTTGTGATTCTGGGCAAGTCACTTAACCTTCCATCGCCCCTGGTACAAAATAAGTACCTGAATATATGTAAACCACTTTGAATGTAGTTGCAAAAACCTCAGAAAGGCAGTATATCAAGTCCCATTTCCCTTTCCCTTGCATGAAGGATTCCTGTACAACTCACAGAGAGCATTGCTCCTAAGTGCTATTTGGACAGCAGCTAAATATTCTTGTTATCCAGATAATGCCAGCAACTCACCGCTCTGTTCAGATATTCAGCGGGAGACACTATCCAGATGCTGCTGCATAACCAGGTTTTTATTTTTGTTGTTGCAGCAGCCGGCAATTGAATAAAAAAATAAATAAAACTCTGACCACTACGGGCTCAGTATCCAGAGGTACGTTTACAATATGAATAAACAGCCAGATATTCAAATATGTCCTAAGTAAAAAGAGAATCAAAGTGGTTTCCTGGATTTCCTAATCTATTTTTACATATTTATGAACAGATATTTTTCAAGGAGATAGAAATATTAAAGAGCAGATCAAAAATATATTATAATCTAACCAAAGAAGGAAACTGCTCTGTAACATCTTAGAAAGGTACTATGATAGAACCTGCGGCTAAAAGGGGGAGTGATAGTGGTTATGAATTGGTGTGGATGACATGAGGCAGGACATAGCGGAAGCTTGAGGAATGACAACTAAGATTTAATGCTAAAAAATGCAGGGTCATGCACTTGGGTCACAAGAATCCGAAGGAACGGTACAATATAGGGGGTGAAGTGCTTCAGTACAAAGGAAGAGCGGAACATGGGGGTGATTGTGTCTGATGACCTTAAAGTGGCCAAACAGGTAGAAAAAGTGATGGTCAAAGCCAGAAGGATGCTTGGGTGCATAAGGAGAGGGGTGACCAGCAGGAAGAAAGAGGTGATGGTGCCCTTGTATAAGTCTCTGGTGAGGCCCCATTTAGAGTACTGTGTGCAATTCTGGAGACTGCACCTATGGAAAGATATAAACAGGATGGAGTCGGTCCAGAGGGCGGCTACAAAATTGGTAAGCAGTCTTGGACATAAAACATATAAGGACAGGCTTATGAACCTCAACATGTATATGCTGGAAGAGACGAGGGAAAGAGGAGATATGATGGAAACATTTAAATATCTCAGGGGCATTAATGTACAGGAAGAGAGCCTTTTTCAAATGAAGGAAAACTCTGGAATGAGAGGGCATATGATGAAGTTAAGAGGAAATAGGCTTAGGAGGAATCATTTAAGGAAAGGGTGGTGGAAGCGTGGAATGACCTCCCAGTGGAGGCTGTGGAGACGAGGACTGTGTCTGAGTTTAAGAAAGCATGGGACAACATCTGGGATCCCTTAGGAAAAGGCGGAGTTAAGGTTTACAGAGGATGGGCAGACTAGATGGGCCATTTGGCCTTTATCTGCGTAATATTTCTATTGTGAATTGGTTGAAGTTGGTTGAAGGCCTGTCATTGTAAAATGATTGTACAGCAGATTACAGTGATCGAGCTGTGATGGTATCATGACACGGGGCTATTGTAAGCAGACTCACCATCTCAGTGTATGCAGAGAGTTAAGGAGGCAAGCAAAGCGAATGCAGAGCAGCTGGACATAACATGGCGGCTGCCGCATGCTTGCCCCCTGGTCCGAATTGCCCCCTGCTTCCGGCTTCCCCGCCATCCCAGGTGACGTAGCAGGTGACCCGCTGCGTCATTGGCGGAGAGGCCAGAAGGGGGTGGGGTCACAGCGGGTGGGCTGCAGACACAGGAGAAAAGGCTGCCGAGCGGGTCTGAGCGGTCTTTTTGAAGCGGGCGGTACACAAGTTTCCCTCCACACCCTCCCCATGAATGTTTTGTAGTCAAGACGGGCAGAGGGGGCCACTAGGAGAATTTTACTGTTATGTTAGAATAAGCAATGTGAGGTGGGAATAGTAGTGTGTTATGTTATACCAATAGGGTACGGATTGTTAGCGAGTTGTACCATGTTAGGTTTGGGTTTTCATTGTGAATATGATTTGTCACTTATATGCATTAATACATGTACCCATGTTACCCATTATGACTGTCCTGACCAGTTAGGTGGTACTAAACAATGCGGGGTGGGAACGGTTAGTTTGTTATGTTATAGCAATAGGATATGGATTGTTAACAAGTTTACCATGTTAAGTTTGAGTGTCCATTGTGAAGATGATTTGTCAATGATATGCCTTAATACACTTACCTTTGTTACCCGTTATGAATGGCTTTGCCAATTATGTATGCTGTCACAGCAGCGGAGGCACCCGAGCCAGGGAATACTGGGAGGTGCATGAACAACGGACAGAAGGAAGATCGGAGCTTCTAGCAAGAGACTGGGGCACTCACCACTGGCAGACTATTCACCTCACTGGTTTACATGGCAGGTGGAACATTGGTCTGGAGCACCGTGCCAAAATCCGATGAAGGTGCGGCCACGCTGGAGGCGGAGACATGGCTGGCCGCAATGCTGAATGGAGACATGGGCCTTCTAGCTGGAGAGCATGGCGGAGGGCCGGAGCATCTACAGCATCATGCCTAAGGCTCGGGTGCTTCCTAGAGGTGGTGTTGTTAATGTGTTTGCAATAAAGCTGTGGCCAAATTTTCCCAAAGATAAAACCTATCTCATGCATCGTCTGTGGGGCGACGGGATAATGATGAGGGAGGGGGGCGAGAGTGCGTGCTGCCTGCCCATGTTATGTGTAGTCATTGCAGATGCTGGAAGCAGATTTGAAAGGCTGCCTAAATTTGAAGTGACATGGTTAGGACCAAGTTCAGCAGAACCTCAAGGCTCTCAATCTCTTGTTGTAAGGGTGGGTCATAGCTTCAGAAAGAAATTATGATGTCAGCAATCTGTTTACATTTTGAGCCTACAGAATATCCATTTTACTTGGTTCAAGCAGAGTTTGTGAAGAATAGTTACATGCGCAACTGTTTGTATTCATGGATTTTACTCTGGCCAGATGATCTTGTATATCCCATCCCTGATGGAAGGATTTTGATGTAATATTACAATGAAAAGGTAAGACAGCTGGCTGCTAGAGAATTACGATGAATAAGCAAACATGAATGAAAAAAGTGATAAAACTCAGGCTAGCAAGATGGCTACTGACAATTAAAAGCCAACAGTATCTGAAAGGTGAAAAATGTTGCAGCTATGCCAGTGGACGTAAAGGTGACATTTATTTATTGTAACAAAAATATTTTAAGATTACCTTATAGTTCTCTGATGGAAGTCAGTTTTTCCTAATATGCTGCTTTTTTTAAGCTGTGGCTTGCTCCACCAATAGCAGCTGTTCTCAAGGCTCTGTCTGTCCATCTGTCTGCACACATGATGTTTTCTTTCAAAAGTGCTCTTCAGGCTGTAATACAGCCCCATGCAACTGTTGGAAACCCTGAAGATACTTTTAGCCATTTTCCTCAACCACTTCCAAAAAGTGTAAGTCTTAAGCCTGTTCTGTATCATCTCTCCCTCGTTACCATTCTTTTTAAAGAATTCCACATTTGCAATCACAGTTACCTGTCTGCTAATTCAGACAAAGAGTTTCAAATTATTACTCTGTCTCTGCATTGTATAGGAAACAATGGGCTTCTCTCAGGTCTTATTATAGGTTGCTGTGCTGAAGACACTGCAGCAGGAGAGAGTGTGGATAATTAGATGTAAATGATGCTTTCCATGTTAACACTCACTGGGTAACTCTGATCTAAAAAAAAAAAAAGTGGGGAATGTGTATAGCTGAATAAAGTGAGAGCCATGGGGATGGCAGTTGATTGCACCTAATGTGGAAGGCCTGAATATGTATGCCCTAGAAGAGAGGAGGGCAGGGCAGGGGAGATATACTAGAAAGGTATTAATATAGAAACAAATATTTTTCATAGATGGGAAAATGGTAAAACTAGAGGACATGAATTGAGGTTGTGGAGTGGTAGACTGAGGAGTAATGTCAGGAAACTCTTTCACGGAGAGGGTAGTTGATGCCTGGAGTGCCCTCCCGAGGGAGGTGGTGGATAAAAAAACGGTGGTGGAATTCAAAAAGGTATGGCATGAACATAGAGGATCACTAATTAGAAAATGAATGGTATAAAAAACAAAACTTCAAAGGTTGAATATGTGTTTGCATGTCAAGCAGTGCTTAGATGGCAACTCTGGCTGCAGAAACTAAAGCCGGTGCTGGGCAGGCTTGTACGGTCTGGATCCAGAATATGGCAATCTGGTTTAGGATGGGCTGGAGAGGGCTTCGACAGAAACTTGGAATGTGAGGAAAGTGTTGGGCAGATTTTTATGGTCTGTGTCCCACAAATGACAAGATGGATTCAAATAGGCTGGAGTGGGCTTTGACGGCAACTCCAGTAGTTGGAGCATAAGGACAGAGCTGGGTGGACTTCTACGGTCTATGTCCCAGAAACACCAAAAAAAACCCATGATCAAGTATATAATATCACATTCATTGTTGATTTAATCATGAATTGATAATGAATGTGACTGTTGGCCAGACAGGGTGGACCATTAATGCTTTCTATTAAATCACTTTCTTCTAATTTAATCTAAATTGACATTTCTAACTCGCTTATTCCCTGTTATGGTCCAAAGCAACTTACAAGCTAAAATTATCATTACAAATTACAATTGTGCATTACAGTTAAAGTCACAAGCTTAGATCATTGAGTTTATAATTTTCTCAAATAAAAAGGTTTTTAAACCCTTCCGAAATGATACATATGAAGATTGATTCTTTAAGCAGTAAATAATTCCAAGCCTGAACAATTTGATAAGAAAATGAGTTCTCCAAGACCTTTTAAAATTTTATTCCTTTAAAAGGTGGACTGACTAGGTCGAATCGATGTAAACTCTGATCCAAACTCAGCCTTGATGAAAAAGAAACCAAATTGATAACCTGCAATGAGGTTAGATCATATAAAATCTTAAAAATCATGCAGCAGGATTTAAAAATTATACATGCGTGTAAGGGGAGTCAATGTAGCTCCTTTAAAAGCAGTGATACATGATCAAATTAATTTAATCTAAAAATCATGCAGACTGCTGTATTTTGTAATAATTGTAAACTATTTCTAATTTCACCAGTATGCCCAGATACAATACGTTTACAATAGTCTAGTTGAGTCTGGCTTCCTATCCGTTTCCGCATACAGGTCAAACTCCTCTTATTGACCTATAAGTGCATTCACTCTGCAGCTCCTCAGTACCTCTCCACTCTCATCTCTCCCTACATTCCTCCCTGGGAACTCCGTTCCCAGGGTAAATCTCTCTTATCTGCACCCTTCTCCTCCACTGCTAACTCCAGACTCCATTCCTTTTATCTTGCTGCACCATATGCCTGGAATAGACTTCCTGAGCCGGTACGTCAAGCTCCATCTCTGGCCGTCTTCAAATCTAAGCTAAAAGCCCACCTTTTTGATGGTGCTTTTAACTCCTAACCCTTATTCACTTTGTTCAGAACCCTTATTTTATCATCCTCACTTTAATATTCCCTTATCTCTTGTTTGTTCTGTCTGTCTGTTCTAATTAGATTGTAAGCTCTGTCGAGCAGGGACTGTCTCTTCATGTTCAAGTGTACAGCGCTGCGTACGTCTAGTAGCGTTTTAGAAATGATAAGTAGTAGTAGTAAAGACTTTGAACCAATAGCCTAAAATGATGTTCATAGAAAGATGATTGTATAATTTATCATTCTCTTAGTTTGAAGAAGACTTTGCTAAAATGGCTATTAATCTGTGTTTCAAACAAAGTTGAATCTAAAATAACTCCTAGTATTCTAAGGGGTCCTTTTTCTAAGCTGCGGTAAAAAGGGACCAGCGCTATCTTCAGCACGTGTTTTTGATGCACTGAGGCTCCTTTTTACGGCAGTGGGTAAAAGGCTGTCTATTTTTGGGGGAAAAGAAATGCCGTGAACCACTTACCACATGGCTATTTTGGTGGGAGCCCTTACTGCCACTGATTGAGATGGCATTAAGGGATCCTGTGGTAACCAGGCAGCATGTGGCGCTGCCGGATTACCACCAGTTAAGTTCTGGTGTACGGTAAGTTTGCGATGGCCTTACCACTGCTTAGAAAAAGGGCCTCTAAAAGATCTCTTCAGGTCACACAGCCTTATCTGTAATCCATGTAACAGATTGTCATTCTTTGTGGAATCTCTACTATGATCCAGGGGCGTAGCCAGACCTCAGCGGGAGGGGGGGGGTCCAGAGCCCAAGGTGGGAGGGCACAGTTTAGCTCACCTCCCCCAGCCACAGAACCTCCCTGCCGCTGCCACTCCTCCCCTGCCATTTTCGATCCCCCCTCCCACCGCCGCCGCCGACCCCTCCTATCACTGCCGCTGCCTGGTACCTTTGCTGGCAGGGTTCCCCAACCCCCGCCAGCTGAAATCTTCAGCACTGGTCTCTGGCACCTTCGCTGATCTGCTTCTGTGAGTCCTGACTCCTGACGTCCCGCATGCACATCCTGGGCTAAATCTGGGGGGCCCATGCCCCCATGGTCCCACCTAGCTATGTCCCTGCTATGATCCAGCTTGCAATGAAACACACAAATGTCACTAAAAAAGAAAACTTTTCATAAAGATGTATATGAAATATAAAAATGTGAGTACACTCAATGAATAGAGGAGCTATGGCTCTGCCCTCAGTAATCTGACTTCTTCTATAAGTTTAAATCATGTACTTGGCAGAATAATTTCTAGTTCTCAAAGCACAAACAAGATTTATTCACTCACTTGTTCTTAGGCTTATCTTACCGCCCACCGCCCAGCCAGCCAGGCTCACCCTAATTATTTAAATCAAAACATGACAAAATTAGAACTCAACTTGAACATCAGTTGCTCTAAGTTACAGCAAAAAAAAAAAAGTGTCTCAGCCAGACTTCCAGCTCATTAGGCTGAATTGGATACTCATGTCAACACCGCCAGTGATTTGGTGTAGAGTATGTATGCCTGCTTCAGGGCAAACTGTCCCTGTTTAGTAAAATTGTAATGCAAGTTGATATGTACTGTACAGTATGACCCACATAGGCTACAGGAATGCATTATAATTGGCATATGATCTTTTCCTTTAGTAGTGACTCTTCATGTATGAGGTAATGTGGAGGAGCATTTTTGAAATGATGTCCCATTTTGGACTTTTTGCACAAAACATCCAAAATCCGAAAAGGAAAGAAGGTAATTTTTGAAAAGAAAAATGTCTTTTTTTTTTTTTTTCGAAAAAACTGTTTTGAACAAGGTTTTGTGCTTTTGATGGGGTTTTTTTTGAACCATTTTCGAAAAAAAAAAAAAAAAAAGAAGTGCAAAACATAGAGATTCATGCCATTGGAATGTAGGAGGCGCCAGGGCACCCTAGAGGGTATATATCCCAGGTATACATCTCACCTTTGCTCCCTTATCTTGTCCCCTGAGCCCTCCAAAACCCATCTATAACCCACTACACCCCCCCCCCCCCCCACACACACACACTATACACCACTACAATAGCCCTTAAGGGTGAAAGGGGCACCTATATGTTGGTACAGTGGGTTTTGGTGACATTGAGAGGGGTCACAGCTTTCACCACAAGTGTGACAGATAGAGGGAGTTAGGGACCTGGATCCCCCAGTGTGTACTGCACTGACCACTACACTACTCCAGGGGACCTGCATGCTGCTCTAATAGACCTATCTTTAACATCTGAGGCTGTCATAGAAGCTGGTAACTCATATTTTTATTCACATTATTGGGGGGTGGGAAGGGGTCAGTGACCACTGGGGGAGTATTGGGGGTCACCCCTGATTCCCTCCAGTGGTCATCTGGTCATTTAGGGCACCTTTTTGTGCCTAATTTGTTCTAAAAATAGGTCTAGCTCAAAACGTCTTAGCTTTAGTCCTGGATAGTTTTGTTTTGTTCTATTATGGCTGAAGAATGTCCAAGTTTTAGGAACGCTCAAATCCTGCCCTTACCATGCCCCTGAAACACTCCTTTGAGATTTGGATGCACTGCAGAAGAACAGCGTAGAAAAATATGTTTCAAAAATACTGATTTGGATATTTTTGTGAGAAAACATCCAAATGCTGCTTTATGCCACTTTTTAGACATTTTTCTCTATTGAAAATGAGCCCCATAGTAACATAGCATATGATGGCAGATAAAGACCCGCATGGCCAATCCAGTCTTCCCAGCAAGGTGGCCAGGGGCACAACTGCCACACTGTGCAGGTTACACTCCGTCACAAATAGGGCAGTCAGCAATTTCCAGCTTCAGTTCCCATTGTACCTTGCCCTTAGATAGGTCTCATTTGTTAGCTCCTGAATGCACTGTAAACCACTTTGAAGCCTAGTACAGGCCATATGGCAGTATATCAAATTGATGGAAATAAATACTAAAAAGAATCCACGTCCGTGGAGAACTCAATAGATCCCACGGTGCAGCAAACAGAAGTAAAAGGAGTGGGAAAAGTGACCCAGGCTTGTCCAAATAACTGGAACCAAACAAATAATTAATGATAAAATCAACACAGTTTATTAATATTTCCTTAGGAATGACACTATTGCGTCTGTGCTTAATCAAGTGCCTCACGTTTTGACACAATGGTCTTTTTTAAGACTCCTGATGCAGGCCATCAGGCCAAAACACAGCGTTGTGTCGAGTCATTCCTAAGGAAATATTAATAAACTGTGTTGATTTTATCATTAATTATTTGTTTGGTTCCAGTTATTTGGACAAGCCTGGGTCACTTTTCCCACTCCTTTTACTTCTGGAAATAAATAAATAAAATAAATGTATATGCCACAGAGGTGCATTTCCTTTCACTCCCTTCTCCCTGACAAAATATTAGTTGCCTTGGGGGCTCATTTTTGAAAGAAAAAAAGTCCCCAAAGTGTCATAAAGCAGCATTTGGACACATTTCGTCTCAAAACATTCAACTCGGTATTTTTGAAACCTGTTTTGCAGATGTTTATGTATGCATGTTATTTGCAATATGTCCAAATCACAAGGTGGCATGTCGGGGCCTTACGGAGGTAGTAATAAGGTGGATTTAGGGTGTAGCTAACATTTGGATTTTTACAGCCATATTGGAACAAAATTAAAATGTCCCGGGTAAAAATCTCAATGCTTGGGTCTATACCTTTTTTTTAAATCAAATAAGGGACAAAAAAGTGACCAAATGTCCACTGGAGGGAATCAGGGATGACCCCCTTACTCCCCCAATGGTCCCTGACCCCCCCCCCCCCCCCAGAAATGTGGATAGAAAAATTACTCACCAGCCTCTATGATAGTCTCAGATGTTATAGCCAGGTCAATAGATCAGCATGCAGGTTCCTGGGGTAGTGTAGTCAGTGGTTTACTGGAGCCGGGGGATGTTGGGGGAAGAAGCGGGCGGGCAGGTGGATATGAATGGGAGGGGAGGATGGGGGTGAAAGAGAATTGCTGGACATGGATGGGAGCAGGAGGGAAGGGCAGGGGAGAGAAGAGAATTGCATGCTGGGTATGGATGGATGGAGGGGGAAGAGAAGAGAATTGATGGGTATGGATGGATGGATGGATGAATGGAGGGCAGGGGAGAGGAGAGTTGCTGGACATGGGTGGATGGAGGGGAGGACAGGGGAGAGGAGAGTTGCTGGACATGGGTGGATGGAGGGAAGGGCAGGGGAGAGAGGACGGTTGCTGGACATGGATGGATGGCGGGGAGGGCAGGGAGAGAGGAGAATTGTTGGACATGGATGGAGGGGAGGGAAGGGAAGACAGGAAGACGATGCATGTGGATGGAGGGGAGAGAGAAGAAATTCATGACATGGGTGGAGGGGAGTGAAAACAGAGGAAGGAGATGAAGGGAGAGAGAAGAAATGCTGGACATGGATGGAGGGAAGAGAGAGGAAGGAGATGAGATGAGGGGAAAAGGAAGAGAGGAGAAAAACTGCACATGGATGGAGAAAATAGGCAGAAACTGGATCCACTGGACAAGTCTGCGGAGGACCCAGCTTTTACTTACGGATGTAGGGCAAGAAATGAAGAAGAAAGGCGGAAAGTAAAGAAATAAATGGAAAGGAAGCCCTGGAAATGGAGTTAAGAGGACAGATAGCAGCAGAATCAGATACTGGACCAGCATGATCAGAAAAGCAAAGTCACCAGACAACAAAGGTAGAAAAATCATTTTATTTTCATTATAGTGTTTGGAATATGTCCACTTTGAGAATCAGGTGCTCAACGTTAAAAGTTTATATTTATTTACTTATTTATTTATGGCATTTTATCCCACATTAAACATGAATTAGAATGGAACCTGGGATCATTTAATTTTCTTTTTCCTGGAGAGAGTAGGGGAAACCAGCTAGAAACTTCTCAAGTTATGCTGTTAAACTAAGTGCTGTATGAGTGATGTCCAATTCATTACAATGAAAAACATGCTGGGAATTCATCCTTAAATACTAGGACACTATTGGGCTCATTTTTGAAAGAGAAGGATGCCCATCTTTCGACAAAAATCGGAAGATGGACGTCCTTCTCCCAGGGTTGTCCAAATCGGCATAATCGAAAGCCAATTTTCGCCGTTCCTAACTGCTTTCCGTCACAGGGACAGCCAAAGTTCAAGGGGGCGTATCGGAGGCGTAGCGAAGGTGGGACTTGGGTGTACCTAACACTTTGACGTCCTTGACCCATAATCGAAAAAATCAAGGACGTTCCTGACGAACACATGGACAACTTTACCTGGTCGTGTTTTTCACGACCAAGGCACAAAAAAGTGCCCAAAAATGACCAAATGGCCACCGGAGAGAATTGGGGATGACCTCCCCTTACTCCCCCAGTGGTCACTAACCCCCTCCCACCCTCAAAAAATATCTTTAAAAATATTGATTGCCAGCCTCAGATGTCATACTCAGGTCCATGACAGCAGTATGCAGGTCCCTGGAGCAGTTTTAGTGGGTACTACAGTGCACTTCAGGCAGGCGGACCCAGACCCTTCCCCACCTGTTACATTTGTGGAGGAAACAGAGAGCACTCCAAAACCCACCACAAACCCACTGTACCCACATCTAGGTGCCCCCCTTCAGCAGTAAGGGCTATGGTAGTGGTGTACAGTTGTGGGTAGTGGGTTTTGGGGGGCTCAGCACACAAGGTAAGGGAGCTATGTACCTGGGAGCAATTTATGAAGTCCACTGCAGTGCCCCCTAGGGTGCCCGTTTGGTGTCCTGGCATGTCAGGGGGACCAGTGTACTACAAATGCTGGCTCCTCCCATGACCAAATGGGTCGTTTCTGAGATGGACGTCCGTGGTTTCGATTGTCGCCGAAAATCAGAAACGACCAAGTCTAGGGATGACCAAATCTAGGGACGACCAAATTTAAGGATTTGGATGTCCCTGATGGTATTTTCGAAACAAAAGATGGACATCCATCTTGTTTTGAAAATATGGGTTTCCCCGCCCCTGGATCGGGACGTTTTGCGAGGGCGTCCATATCAAAACATGGACGTCCCTTTCGAAAATGCCCCATAGCAGATTTAATAACCAGCATTCACCGCCACAAATCGTTCCTTCCCTTGAATCCCCACCGCTGTCACCTTTCAATTTAGGTGGTCAAGTAATCCCTGAACCCCCGAATTACCTTTTTGATCCTCGAGAGATAGGTTATCCCCATTGGGACCCTGCTCCGGAAGACAATCCCAGTTGGGACCCCCTTACCCGGTACCACACGCTGTGTGAACTTTTACTTGAGAGTTGGACTCTTGGCCCCAGTCGAATTGTTACACATACCCTGGCATTGTTTGGAGGAAGCTTGGGGTTACAACTAGAGCAGACTGAAGTACTCTTAACAAGACCAGAAAGTGGTGAAGTAGTGGATTTCTGGTTAATCACATACGCCGTACTTGGCACCGACTGGATACCCTTACTATTCATCAGAGAGGTTGGATTGAGACCTTTGGAAGTATTTAGCCTTTTTGAAGTCCCCAATCCCACTGAAAAGGAGCTACTAGAATTTACCCCCCTTACACAAGTAACCCCTAATGATATATCAAGCCTTGGTATATTTTGGAATAGTGATTGTTGTGATAGCAGCTCTTGCTAAGACCCTAGGGCTAATTTTGTTACTCACCTTAATCATTAGCCGTCACTTGCCCTTTGTACAGTCTTGATACAGTGTTCAATCATGAAAACTACCAACATGATGTGCCTGGCCCTCCTCTTGGGTGTGCTCACTATGCCCGTTGTACAAGGAGCACAGGACTTAGAAAATTTTTTGCAGAAAATTATAACCACCTACAAAATAACATTACCCACTACTGAACAGACGACCACAATAACCCTTGACGTGTGTGCCTACACTATGTGCGGTGAGCATCCGGTGCAGCAATATCTGTCAGCTTTTGAGATATACCTGTGTCCCTTTTCCAACTGCGGAAGTTGGGCACAAGTATGGTGGTACACAGGTTCCTGGGTTCCTTATTCAGGTAGCGAAATTCCTGATCTCAAAAAGAGTATTTCCATTATGAAAATACGAGTGTCCAACCTTTGTCCGATGACCAAATGTAATCAGGTGGCTATCACTTTCAGAGGAATAACTGCTGTTACATACAGAACCTATTCCTTAGGAATTGATACCACAGGCAGAGATCCAATTGGTAAATTTCAGATTATTCCCCCTCCCCAACCAGACAAGAACCCCTTGATGCCAACAAAGATCCCTGAAGTAGAGATTCCTTATCAGATTGTACCAATTAATAATTCCAAAGATTTAATGGCATTAGAAACAGGATTTGGAGATACTAATCTGTGGCTCGAATGGGCCCATTATACTACAAAGAGTTTGAATGTTTCTAATTGTTATTTTTGTGCCCATGCAAGAGCAGAACCGACAGTAGTCCCCTTTCCTTTAGATCTTTACAACGATCCAGATGGGTTTTGGTGTATGTTAGAGCTACTACAGGTAACAACTGAAATTAATCAGTCTTGTCAACATCTTGACAAACACCACCCCTACTTGCCCCCTCGGATGAGGGTACCTCCTGCATTCAGGATTCCAGACCCTGGTACCAGATATCATACATGTCTGGAACGATATGGAGTGAAAAATTCACGGTTTTTGGGAAATTTGACCAATTGCAATAGTTCCCTAGCAAAAGGAGCTCTGAGGGGTCTGAACCTCACAGACTTCTCCCAGGCTAGAGCAGATGTATGGTGGTATTGTGGAACCCATACTATCCACCATACACTTCACAGAAGTTGGTCAGGCAGATGTGCCTTGGTCAAATTGGTAATTCCAATCATTATAGCATCCTTGCTCCCTTCTCATAGCAGCTCTTCCTCACGAGTGAAGAGACATGCAATGCCTGGATCTTTTGATGATCGGGTATATATAGATGCAATTGGAGTTCCAAGAGGGGTCCCTGATGAGTTCAAAGCCCGAAACCAGATAGCTGCAGGGTTTGAATCCGCCTTCTTCTGGTGGGCTACTATTAACAAGAACGTAGACTGGATTAACTATATATATTACAACCAGCAGAGATTTGTAAACTATACTAGAGATGCGGTTCAAGGAATTGCAGCACAACTAGACGCCACCAGCAGGATGACGCTAGAAAATCGATTAGTGCTTGATCAGATTCTGGCAGCAGATGGCGGAGTGTGCCACAAAATAGGTACACAGTGTTGCACCTTTATCCCCAACAATACTGCTCCAGATGGGTCAATTACCAGAGCTTTGAAAGGCCTTACCTCACTATCGCAGGAATTGGCGGAGAACTCTGGTGTTGATACATCTTGGACTGGTTGGATGGATAAAGCCTTTGGTAAATGGAAGACATTTATCATTTCTGCGGCCACTACCATAATCATAGTGGTTGCAATTTTTGTATTAGTAGGATGCTGCATAATCCCTTGTGCAAGAGGCTCAGTAGAACGCTTAATTGAAACCGCAATAACGAAAAAGACAACCGCAGGACAATATGCCCTGTACGAAAATCTCCTTCCCAACACCACAGGAGATAATACTTTGGACTACCTCCCTATGAGATGGACCAATCGCTATGCAAATGCTAGAGACACTGTAGAAATGTCTGCAACTGTATAATCAGGTAATAGCACACAGGGATACAATATAACGTAAAGCTTTTTGAAACGATGTAATCCATAATCAATATGACTATATAATCTATGCAAATGTATACTCAGGATATAATCAGTATATAACCAAAGAAAGAATGATTGTTAGCAATATATACACATATAGGTAAGAATAAGATTGAACCTGCATATTAATAGGTTGAACAATATTGTTGTTGTAACTATGGTATGTGACTTAACTGCAGATATGGGTAAGTCCCAAGGAGGATTGAAATAACAGAAGTAGTGCCTGCGTGGTAATCTCAATTCAAACAAATTGGACTATACAGGTTTTCAATTAGACTCTCCAAATGCAATAAACCTATAAGATACCTTCTGGAATGGATGGTACCATGGTATGTTAACTCTGGTATCACCCTATGAGATAGGGTGAAGAGGGGAATGTTAATATGTGTTCTAGCTTGAGACCTATCTACTGGAATAGTGGTGGGCCAAGCTACATAGCTTTAAACAGCTGAAAAGCACTGACTAGGCCTGATAATCAGCTGATGGCCTTATAGCAGGGAGCCTGCAAGAGCAGGACTGCTTGGTGAGTCTTAATGAAACCCGGTGCAACTTCCAAATTGAGTGTAACACCTACGATGAAGAAATTAAAGACAGAAATGATAGAAGTTTGGTTCATAACATGGAGTCTGTCTTTAGAAGATGGCACCCAGATCACAAGATGATATAAGAAAGATTTGCCCATGTTTGGATAGCAGTATCTCAGGAGTTGTTGACAAAAAGGGAAATTGCACAATAAGTTGCTATAATAAAACGGAAAGGAGAGGTAGGCACCTGACCGGCAGTTGAGTATGATTCAGAGGTTATGCAAGATTAGAAAAAAAAAGTCCCTTTCCATAGACTTGTATTAGGACCAGATACTATATAAGAGATGGACAGCAGATAGATCGTTGGAGTGTCTCCCCAACGTTTCGTAAGGTGCGGAGCTCTGGCCGGTTGGACCCACAATCTGTCTGTTGAATGTACCTGACTAATACCTGATTTGGTAAGAATAAAAAGACTATTTCTTTAACTGAACTGTCTCTGTCTTCACTTCAATCCATTTTCTACCTTTCATCTGTCTTACAATATAACACACACATAAGTAAGATTTCTAACTGTAACAGCGTTATAGATTTAATGCGGGCACATAACTGGCCAAAGATTCACTTAGATCCAAAGAGACAGAAAGCTGTGGTCATGGGAATAAGATTTGAACTGCGCCTTCTGGTGTCTCCCCAACAGCGATACCCATGGGAAGGGGTGTCGCTGGAGTTCAGGGAGGCGGTCCGCAAGATCGTAGAAGAACAAACCCTCTGTACACCTCCGTGTGGAAGGATCCCACGGGGGTCTAGAGAGGGGTAAATAAACAGTGTCCATGGGGATCATACAAGGTTTTTAGAAAATTACAGAATTTTTACAGATTGAGTTATCTGTTGGATGCTATTAACTGGTAATACAAAGTCCAAAGAGCTGTTTTCATTTTTCTGTAATTTGTCTCCATGATAAAATTACCTTGTAGCAATTTGCTTACATCAGATTGAGATGGATTTAAAATAGAAAAAAGTAATAACTTCAACAAGTTTCTTTATTGCTTGAATATTCAGTGGCTGTCACTAGTTTCTTTTCATGTGAAAACAACTTGTGGTTACCCTACAATAATTACCTTTAAATGGTATTTTCTTTAAGACAGCTTCTAGACAATTTTCTGTAAGTGTATTAGTATCTGAGGAAAGTCTTTGCATTCCCTTGTTGGAGGTCTTATCTTTCACTATTTTTATGCACGTGGAATAAAATGTGAATAGAAGGGGCCAGCTGAACGCAGAGGGACCTGGTTTTGATTCCCAGCTCAGGTCAACTATTTCTTCATTTGGTTGGGGCTGGGGACATCCTGAGGCAATGTTTCATATACCACCACTGAGTGAGCCATCTAGGTAGTTTACAATATATATAACATATGTGAAGTAGAATTGTACAAAGGATGATCAACTCAGAGTATGGACATCCAAATCTGTACATCAGATATGGATGTCATGTCTCATGTATTTTAGAACATACAAATATTAAACTAATTTGTTACCACTTAATTTGCTGTATTACAAAAATGTTTATTCATAACCTCCTTCATACAAACACATCAAATCTCACATATTTTCTCCAACATTTCATCCAGTCCAAGCACAGTTGGTTCTCCTTGTTATTGTTCAAAGTCAAATGAAAGCACAATGCTCCAAGATATCAGAGTTTGTTACTTGGAGATCATTCAGCCACAACTAGTGCTCCATATATTGTCCAAAGTCCAAATTGACTCAATCGGTCAAACAAAATTATTAGGATGAAAGTGCAACTCTCCAAGATGTAATATCAGTGCATTCACATTGAATATACCAATCCTTCCATTGTTAAATCCAATAAACTTCCATGGAGATCATCCGATGTTTGTTGATTTCCTCCTACATCATTTACTTCAAACAGGTCTCTGATATATGTCAACGAATGGATTACACAAACGGACTCTATGCATTACCTCAATCACTGGGAGGATAGATGCAGAAGCGTACTGAACGAAATAGCACCCTTAAAGACAAGGATATCAAGAAGACAAAACTCAATACCATGGTTCAATGATGAACTAAAAAAACTCAAAACACAATCCAGGAAATTTGAATGAGCATGGAAAAAAATAAAAGACAAACATACACTCAATGCATGGAAACAAATACACAGAAAATACAAATATGCAATAAGACAAACCAAAAGGTCCTACCACAAAACTAAAATAGGACCGGATTACAAAGATTTGAAGAAACTATTCCAACTCGTAAATAAGTTACTAGACACCACCCCTATCACCACAACCAACACAGACATCCCACTCGCAGACAAACTTGCTAATTACTTTAACAAAAAAATAATAAAACTACATAGCACACTTCCTTAGTACAACACCAACATCAAAAAATTCATCAACGACCTGGACCTAATCCCTGGTGGATACACAGCTGACCGTATCTGGTCAACATTTACCCTCCTCACCACTGAATCAGTTACACAAATGACTTGTAGCTTCACCAACACCCACTGCAAACTGGATATATGTCCCAGTCATCTACTTAAATCCGCCCCCGGCCGCTTCATAGCAGACCTCACATCCCACCTAAACTTCATGCTATAACAAGGTCTCTTCCCTGAGGAATATGGTAATATCCTACTCACTCCAATACCAAAAGACACTAAGAAAAATACAAACACCCTCACCAATTACCGCCCAGTTGTGTCTATCCCACTAGTTGTCAATTGATGGAAAGCTTGGTGACCAAACAGCTCACGGAATACTTGGACTACACGACTCACAATCAGGATTCTGCCCCCACCATAGCACTGAAACCGCCCTAGTCACTCTCCTGGTGAAATTCAAGCAGGAAATAGCCACAGGTAAAAGCATACTCCTCCTCCAATTCGACATGTCAAGCGCATTCGACATGGTAAACCACAATATACTACTAAGACTCCTTGGCCACTTTGGGATTGATGGAAATGTACTTAACTGGATCAAGGGCTTTCTAACCACCAGAACATACCAAGTAAAATCAAACTCAAACATATCACCACTGTGGAAAGCAGCCTGCAGATTACCTCAATGATCACCATTATCACCAATACTCTTCAATATAATGATGATCCCACTGGCAAAGTCCCTATCCAATTGAGGCCTCAACCCGTTCATCTATGCAGATGACGATACAATCTACATTCCCTTCAGGCATGACTTAACAGAAATAACCAACGAAATCAATGACTGCCTGAACATCATGGACTCTTGGGCAAATTCATTCCAACTGAAACTGAACACTGAAAAAACACACTGCCTCACCATCTCATCTCAACATAACAAGTACAAACCCACAACCATAAACACTCCAGGACACACCCTCCATATCTCAGACAGCCTAAAAATACTCGGAGTCACAATCGACCGTAACCTTACCCTTGAGAGCCAAGTAAACTCCGTAATAAAGAAAATGTTCTATTCAATGTGGAAACTTAAACGATTAAAACCTTTCTTCCCGAGAGAAATTATTCGAAACCTAATACAATCAATGGTCCTGAGCCATGCAGATTACTGCAAAGGAATCTATGCGGGATGCAAAGAATAACTCACAAAAAAACTCCAGACCACCCAAAACACAGCAGCCAGGCTGATATTTGGTAAAACACATTTTGAAAGTGCTAAACCCCTCTGAGAAAAACTGCACTGGCTCCCAATCAAAGAAAGGATCATCTTCAAAATCTGCACTTTGGTCCACAAAATTATCTACGGCATAGTCCCAGGATACATGATAGATCTCATAGATCTACCAACTAGAAACAGAATCAGATCATCATAATCATACCTAAACCTACATTACCCAAATTGCAAAGGACTTAAATACAAAACAACCTATGCATCCTGCTTCTCATACATAAGCGCACAACTATGGAATGGACTCCCACAAGCTGTGAAAACAATCCAAGACCATCTAAACTTCAGGAAATCACTAAAAACCAACCTCTTCAAAAAGGCCTACCCCACCGATCCACCATAAATCCCCACACCCAGCAACACAGCATAACCAATGATCGTACTGGACAATATACAATCATCACTCCCTTCGACCCTCATGTTGCCTGATACACACCTACCTCTTGCGACCACAATATAACCTTGTATTTGTTATCAACCGACTTGGCGAACGCCATTACAGTACTATGTAAGATTGAGCCTGCAAATAGATGGGAAAATGTGGGGTACAAATGTAACAAATAAAGTAAGCACCTTTGTTTCAGAAAGGAGAAAAAAGGAGAAGGAAATATATTTCAATTAGAGGAAAGGAGAGAGAGAATAGAAATTTACTACTGAATATCCCAGATGTCAGAATATCTGAACCTGTGTCCTCCTCATGTAGTTGCTCAGGAGAACTAAGGAGGTCGAGAATTGAATGGTCCAAAGCTTTCTGGAAGATATATGTGTTTAGAGAAATTTTAAATGTATGGAATGAATTTTCTACCCATAAATATGAGAGGAGGTTGTTCTGTAAAGTACACTAAAGATACAATGTTAGATTGTGTCGGAATATGTATAGCAAAATGAGGAAATCACTAGAAATCCCTGTTGGGAGGACCAAAGTGCAGGCAAAAAGGTGTAGTGTAGGGGATCAAAGATGAAAGGAAAAAGTGGTAACTCTGAGAAACGTATTTTATGAACTAATGTCAAGATTTTGTTAGGAATCTGAAATGCAATAGGTAGCCAGTGCTCTGCTTCAAGAAGTGGGATGACATGTTCATAGTTTTGGGCACGGGTGATAAGCTTAACTGCAACAGTTTGCATCAATTGTAAACGCCTAATTTCCCTAGTGCATTACAATAGTCAAGATAATGTTTCCAGCCACTGCAATAGGAAGCTATAGCCACTGTGTAATGGCGACACCTACTGGCCTGATTTAGGGATCATGACTCCAGAAGGAGAATTAGATAGTCCCTTGCTAAGGACTGTCACCATATTAACTGGGTGTGGAGGCGTGACCTAATGGTTAGTGCAGCGGGCTTTGATCCTGGTAGTCTGGATTTGATTCCCACTGCAGTTCCTTGTGACCTTGGGCAAGTCACTTAACCATCCGTTGTCTCAGGTACCAAAACTTAGACGGTGAGTCCTCTAGGGACAGAGAATGTATCTGCATATATGCATATAATGTGTACATTGCTACATACATCTAGTAGCACTATAGAAATAATTATCATTAGTAGTAAAATAAGTCAGAAGATACAAAACTGGGGGGAGAGGGGTCAAAACAAATGAGTATAGAAATAGTTTCCCAATTGTCTTCATTTGGATTTAAAAATAAAATATTTCTGACGAATTGCAATTTTAAGACAGTTCAGCACTTGCAAGGATCTTATATCACATTTCTCATGTGTTTATAATAACAGTTATGTTCTGTGCCATTTCTACAATCACAGTATCTTTCATTCCTACTCTTACATTCTTTTGCATTCATGTAATCAGATCATCTCAAATCCTTCCAATTATATTATTCTGCAATCATGTTGGCTCCTATATCCCCTCAATTACATTATTTCCTTTTCCCACACTCACATTATCTCATACCCCTGCAATCAGTCTAGTCCACATTTCTGTAATGTTGTTATTTCTTGTTCATGTAATTGCATTATTTCATTTCAGCCCCTCAATCATGTTATTTTATATTCCTGTAATCATGTGTTCTCATTTTCCTATAATCTTATGTGAACATGGGGTGCACTAGTGTGCTTTTAAAATGTGCTTCTATGTAAATGGACTTATTTATTTTTAAAACTTGTACCCCATTTAAACCTAAGTGGCTAACAAAAAAGAACATACACAATAATAATAATAATAATAATCACAAACATAGAAACAAGAAATGCGCTGATATCCCCCCCCCCCCCAACAAGTCTCAAAAACAATAGCTGCAACTACCTGCCATCATCAAAGAGTAAGAAAGGCTTAGACAAAAAAAGTGAGTTTTTAATAACTTCCTAAATTGTCCCACATTTGCACAAATGGCCAGGCAGAGCATTCCACTGGACCTGTAATCGAGAATGCTGTAACCCTCATCAGAGCATAATGTGCAGTCCCTAACAAATAAGTTGTTAACTTCTTCACAGATTCAGATCTCAAACCTCTAGAAGATACAAACAGCTTAACAACAGAATACAAATACCACAGAACCCTCCCAGAAATAGTCTGATGGAGAAGAAAGAAAACTTTAAATTGGATTCTAAATCTCACAGGCAACCAATGTAGCTGTTTCAAAGTGGGAGTAATATGATCCCACTTCAAAACACCTACAATCACCCTTGCTGCAGCATTTTGCACCACCTGCAATACTTTGACCTAGCAGTAGATTCTCCCAAATAAAGAGAATTACAATAGTCCACCTTTGATAGGATCATACTTGGGACAATAGTATGGAAATCAGATAAAGTCAACATCGGCTTCAATCGACACAGCAAACATAACTGATTAAATGACGCTCATATTAGAGAACGACATGGGGGCCCACGGTAACTGCGGGGATAGAGACAGGGCCCAAAGGGACAGATCCCACGGAGACGGGGACAGATCCCATGAGGACGGGGTGGGGATGGGGACAGAGCCCGTGAGGATGGGGAGAAACTTTGTCCCTGTGTCACTTTCTACTTTGAAGCCTGTTAATGAACTGGATTGTTATTTATGTTTAATTGATGCAGATGACAATATTTTTATTTTTTGGGGAAAACAAGCAAACATACTAGCCACAGCTTGCAAAATGTGCATGGGGGATCCTGTATATCCTGCTACCAGCACATCATCTAAGAAGACATCTTCTATTGCAGGAGAGACTGTGGAAGACAGGAGAGCTAGATTGAATCCTGAGATTGTTGATGACTTCTTATTTATCTACAGATTTAAAAAATCATAACAGTGCTTCATAGGGCATATTTCCCCCCTCTAGGGTATACATAACATGTTGTATTTTGTACCCCTGGACAGTTTTAACAGGGTGGATTAGGATTCCTTGGGGTAGTAGAAGTCAGCTATTGTTGGGGTTGAAAGGGTAGAGGGTGGTGGTGGTGGTGGTGGGAGGATTATTATAGTTGCTCATTGTTGTTATTATTTTCTATTTGTAATTTATACATAACAGTTGCACAGCATATTGTTCCTTTTTATACTTTAATAAAACGATTGAAATATAAAATCATAAGTGTCCCAGGCCTCTGCATATGAGAACAGAGCCCATGAGGATGGGGACAGAGCCTGCGGGGATGGAGATGGGGGCCTGTGGGGACAGGACGAGGATGGAGATGGGGCCTACAGGGATGGGGTGGGGACAGAGACAGAACCCACAGGGCGGGGACAAGGACAGATTTTATCCCCGTGTCATTCTCTAGCTTGTATCACACTTCCAATCTGAGCTTGCATTGTAAGCTGGGCAACTAACATCACCCCCAAGAACCTCATTTCACTTCTAACAGGCACCTCTAATCCACTCACTTGTACTGTTTGCGGACATCTCTTATCCAACACTCTTCCTACAACCATTGTTTCAGTTTTCTCCAAATTCAAGGCAAGCTTGTTCACAGCCATTTACTCACCTAAAGCCTTCATATATAATGATATCCGATTCAACAGATCAGATGCCCACAAAACTATCAGAAAAAAATTGATCATCATCTGCGTAGTCTGTACTCAACCCCCAACTGCTCAAACACTCAACACAATGGGGCCATATAGATATTAAATAAAAGAGCTGATGCCTGTGGGACCCCTCTTTGAACCCCAATAGGATCAGAGATCTTTCTCCCACTACGAACCTGTATGACACGTCCAGACAAATAGAATACAAACCACTCTTGGAAAAGTATATCTAAACTGCTATCCACCTTAGAAAATGCTATTAAATCTAATCGATGCCCTTTATTATGTAAACACAGTCTATGCAAGATAAGCACTATTCTGTCATTATGTGACTAGGTACAATATTGCTGTATGTATGCTTTATGTGCACACATATGCTAGTACTCTAAACATTTGCACATGTGATGCACCTAGGGGCCCTTTCACAAAGAGCCGTAGGCTCTACACCTGTGTGGCGCATGCCAAAACAAGTCTAGCGTGCCCCCTGGTGGTAATTTTCGGATAAGGCATGTGCCCATACTCCTGGGACATATTTATTTCCTACCGCAAGCGGCGTTTCTGGCATTAATCGGCAGTTGGCACACGCTGACCATTCACCACGAGTGTAGCGTGTGAGCCCTTACTGCTAGATCAATGGGTGGCGTTAAGGGCTCAGGCTGTAAATAGGCGTGTGCTGGTTTCAATTTTACCGCAGGCCCTTTTCCCGACCCATTGAAAAAAAGGGCCCTTTTTCCCAGACGCGGTAAAAACTGGCCCGGCGCATGCCGAAAACACGCACCCACACTACTGGCCACTTTTTGCCACGGCTTAGTAAAAGGACCCCCTAGTTTATAGAACAGCCCTTTTGCTTTTCCAAAGCAGAGAGGCGTATTTTCAAAGACTTACAAAGTTCCATAGTAACCCATGGAACTTTGTAAGTCTAAGTGCTTTGAAAATGAGTCCCAGGGTGTCTGAATCTGGTCTGACTCTCACCAGATGTGGACTTTACAGCGGGCTCCCTGGTCTCTGGTTCCCTGCTCAGCTATAGCAGCTCACTGGCTCCATGCAGTTTCTGGCAGACCCTTCTCACACTGTATCAGTTCACACTGACTGTCTTAGGGCACACCTCAGCTCTGATCATCAACTTCCAGCACAGCTTCTCACAGTCTAGTTTTACTCACACCAAGTCAGTTTTCTCACTCATCAGAAATGTATTTCCCTGGTCGACTCCCTGGACATCCTATGGCTGCCTCTTTTCTTTCTGCTCTGCTGCTCTAGCAGCTCACAGAAGAGCCCAATGCAGGTTTAATTTGCTTAAACTGTGGGTTTTATTGGCCAAGCAATGCAGGAAGGGTTTCAACATGGATATTAACTTGTGCAGAAACCCTTTCAGCAGACTGCATTAAAATGCTTGTTAATGCGGTCATTAACTATCCCACAGCCATGTAGTAGAAAAAAAAAGTTTTTCCCACATAGGGAATTTCTCTTATATGGTAGACTGGCCTTGCCTGGTGCATCCCAGGATGCACTGTGCAGGGCAGGGCGCCGCCATTTTGAAGATGACAGCGTTGGAGGCATCACTCCTGTCTTCAGGCACGGGAGGGGTCTGGGGGACTTGAAAAAGGGGTTGAAGGGTTAGTGGGTGCCACAAGACACCTAGGAGGTTTCTTTTATAGTCAGGGGTGGGAGGATCAGGTTGGGGGAAGGGAGGAGGTTTACTTAAGGTTACCATATATCCAGGTTTACCCGGACAAGTCCTGTTTTTGAGGACACCGCACGGCATCCGGGCGGGTTTTGCCAGCCTGCCTGTTTGTCTGGGATTGCTTTTGTCAGGGATAAGATTTTAGGGCGGGTCTGAGAGGTATTGGATGATGGGTAAGCCTGTGGCATAGCAAGGGGAGGGGGGGCGAGAGGGGCAGTCTGCCCCGGGTGTCAGCTCAGGGGGGGCGCTCCCTGCCAGCTCCCCTCCCCTCGGCGAATCGACACCCCCGACCAGCTCCTGCACCCTACCTTTAAAAAGAATATCAGGAGGCGAGGCGCAGCGCCTGCCCTGCACGTAAAAGAAATGTGGACCGTCGGCTCTTCCCTCGCTCTATCTGTCCCGCCCTCCGCTGACGCAACTTCCTATTTCCGCAAGGGCGGGACAGACAGAGCGAGAGAAGGCCCGGCGGTCCACATTTCTTTTACGTGCAGGGCAGGCGCGAGGCGCTGCGCCTCGCCTCCTGATATTCTTTTTAAAGTTAGGGTGCGGGAGCTGGTCGGGGGGGAGGGGGTATCATCGTGCTGCACCCGGGGGGGGGGGGGGGTGCAACGGCGAACCGTCCTGCCCCGGGTGGCAGTCCCCCCTGCTACGCCACTGGGGTAAGCTAGATAGCATGTTTGTTTTAGGATATACTGTTTGCAAAGAAGGTGATTTGGAGGGGGGTGTATAAGACCAAGTGCAGAGACTCACTTTGGGGCTGAAAATGGGACCATTTGCAGAAAATACAGCTGCTCACACATAGGACCAGCCCTGTCTGCAAATAATATTCAAACACCCCTCCATTCCCTGAAACTTTTGTTGTTACTTGGTTGGAAAAGAACACACACCTTTATTGTGAACCTTTATGTACTTGACATACTCATTTGAAAAACAAGGTAGAGGGGCCTGGTGAGGCAGATACTAAAAAGGAGGGCTGATTTTAAAACAGACAACATTCCAAAATCACAGCTCCTTATGAGAAGCAATGATAGGGCTCATTTACAAGAACACTTATATATATTTTTTTTATTTCGGTGATATTCTTATTGGAAACTTACATGGTGGTCGTTATTGAAAGAACAGTTTTAAATCTGCTACCGTATAAATAATGAACAGAGTGCATCACAAAGTGCTTTCCTCTGTTATTTTGCCCCATTTGGAATCTGTTTACATTTCTGCATCCTTCTGACAAAGCCATCCCTGCTACTTGCATTGGAAGGCTTCAGGGAGCTGTAGCACTTTTTAATTCACACCAAGGGCTCCCCTCAGTGGCAGAAGTCTGGAAGCTGCTGCTCATTCAGGACCCCTTTCAGCCTCAGATGTGCAAATTCAAGCAAACTAAAGAGCTTAGGGCAATTTAGCTTGGAAATAAACATTTTATGTATTCCTCCACCATACACTTCTCTGTGAAGCTGGAGGAACTGCTCATGCCCAGAATAATTTTACCATTGATACTAACAAGCACAGCGAACAGTGATTTTTAGACTTTCCAAGTATGAAAGTATACCCTCATTTTATATTAACTTACACTGGCTGCCAATAGAGGCCAGGGTCATTTTTACACATGTTTGTTTTTTTGTTTAAAGATTTGCAAGGTTTGATTCCAGATTACTTTTTGTCCCATTTTTGTTTCAGTGCTGTTTCAAGACCTAGAAGAGTAGGTAAAACTATGCTTGCCTTTCCCTTGGCTAAGGAAAAGAAGTGATTAACAGTTTTCTGAAAAAATCATTGGCTTTTCAAGCATCAAGGCTCTGGAGGAATTTTGGTACAATTTATGTATTTCCTCAACAGTATCTTACATTTAGAAGGAGGATTAAAACATGTTTATTTAAGAAATGTATTTTATGGGAAGGTTAGTAATTCTAGGTTTATGGTATTTTATGTTGGGTTTATGTAATTCCCAGGGGTTGTCCTGGCCTCTTGACCTTTGTGACACGCTTAGAACTGTGAGGTGTTAGCAGGATATAAGTCAGAAATGTAATGTAATTATCCACTAAACATGGTTTAATGGGACAGAGACAACATGGATTCAGCCAAGGGAACTCTTGCCTCATCAATTTGCTTAATTTCTTTGAAGGAGTGAATAAAGGAAAGCTGGTTGATGTAGTGGACAATACATTGAAATTATCTACTCAGTGTTTGGCGGCAGCTAAAAAGCAAGCAGAATGCTAGGAATTTATTAAGAAAGGGATAGAAAATAGGACAAATAATATTATAATGCCTCTGTGTTGCTCAGTGGTGCGACCTCAACTTGAGTATTGCATGCAATTCTAGTCAAAAATGATATAGCAAAATTAGAAAATATTCAAAGAAGGGTGACAAATTATTAAGTGAATGGAACTCCACTCATATGAGGAAAAGCTGAATATCGGCTGGCACCTGGATAACTTCCTGTGGCCAGGCAAGAGCCAGATATTCTATGTGGGTGCCTGGATTAGGCCTGACATTGAATATTTGGATCAAATTCAGCATTGCCTTAAAAATTGCTAACCCCTTGTGGAGGAATAGTCTAGTGGTTAGAACACTGGACACCAGGTAGTGCTGCTGAGTGGAAATAGAACTCGATATACCACCTTTCTGTGGTTTTTGCAACTACATTCAAAGTGGTTTATATAGTATATACAGGTAATTATTTACCTGGGGCAATGGAGGGTTAAGTGACCTGCCCGGAGTCACAAGGAGCTGCACTAACCACTGGGCTACTCCTTCGCTGCTAATCAGCCATTCCCTAACTGACTGGGGAAGGGGGGTCTTTAACTAAGGCACACTAGCGTTTTTAGTGAGCGCTACTGATTAGGATGCGGTAAATGTTAACACCCATAGGAATATATGAGTGTCTAGCATTTAGCGCATCCTAATCATCAGTGCTTTAGTAGCTAGCATGCTTTAGTAAAAGATCTCCTAGGTTATGGGTGGCCTGAGGGCAGAGTTTGGGCGGAGCTACAACTTAGCCAGTTAGTGGCGATATTCAGTCAAGTAACTGGCTAAATAAGCACATGAAGTTAGGACCCTGTTACATTTTGGATCAGTGCACATACCCGGATGCTCGATGCCAGGAGCCACGGATGCTGCAGCATTGAATTTCTGAGGTTAGTTCAGCCCATGGCTGTGAGCACCTTAGAAACTGCTTACCACTTCAAGCTGATTATTGGCTCCAAAATTAAAAAACAAAACAAAAACATAACATAACATTTATTCTTATAGCCTGCAATACCTCGCTTTTTGATGCAGGTTACAAAAGAAAAAAAGGTTATCAATAGAAATCAAACAAAATAAAACATGGAAAAGAAAATAAGATGATACCTTTTTTATTGCACATAACTTAATACATTTCTTGATTAGCTTTCGAAGGTTGCCCTTCTTCGTCAGATCGGAAATAAGCAAATGTGGTAGCAGATAGTATGTATAAGAGAAACATTAAAGCATTACTCTCACAGTCTGACAGAGTGGGAGGGTGGGCGTATGCATGGGGACATCAAAGCATTTCATTGATATTCTAACAGAATGGGTGTTGGTAGGTGAGAGGAGGGTAATAAACAGAGAAATAAAGAGAAATACAGCTTTATGTTTTATAATATAATGGGTGAGAAAACCCAGATCCTTATTAAGTCCTGTTTGTTGGGTGTCAAAATATTCAATCATTCTTATTTCAAAGGTCTTACGTTCCTGTATTGTTTTAAAATTACCTTTCAGTATTCTTACTGTGAAATCACTGGTGCAGTGTTCCGGTTTTGTGAAGTGTTGGCCCACAGGGGTGGGGGCTTGACTGGCACCGGCTATTTTCATGCGATGTCTGTGCAGATTGAATCTTGTCTTAAGCATCTGGCCTGTTTCTCCAATATAGCATCCTTCGTTACATTTTTTACACTGAATGATATATACCACATTGGAAGATGAGCATGTAAACTGAACAATTCAGGAAATACAATATTGTACAAATAATGCAAAAATACCATTAAAATCATTTCGTTTTTTATTTTTATTCTTTACTTTATTACTAAATTTATAACTATGATTCACAAGTACACACTTGCTTAAGAAATATATATATATATATATCCTGTAACTCTGAATGTGGGGTCCCTCAGGGTTCCCCGATAGCATCAATATTATTCAATGTCCTGAAGGCTACACATGGCAAGAAACTGGAAAAAATGGGTTTAAACCCATTCATATACTCAGACAATGTCCCCATCTACATACCTTTCAATAACAGCATCACAGAGATACTGGATAAGGCCAAAATAGGACTCAACCTCATGGAAAACTGGGCCACAACTGTCAAACTGAACCAAGACAAATCCAAACTCATGGTTTTATCCCACTACTTACCAAAATCTCATAATAGATCAACAATCTTACACAATTGAAACACAAATAAAAATACTAGGAATCATTCTCGACAAATATCTGACTCTTGAAGACCAAGTTGCTGCAATCACGTCAGTAGTGTATCTCCATAACACTCGTCAAAGCTAATTTGCATATTTTTGACAAGTGGCCATGCCCACTGTTTTCAGTCAATAAGAACCAAGGACATACTCAAGCCATGCCTACACCTCTCCCCTTTTGTTGACGTCACTGCTCAAGCCAGACCCCTCCACGTCCTTGGGTGATGTCACCGGATATGATGTCTTGACCCTACCAAAGCCACACCCCTTTTGCATAGCCACACCACTTGCCATGCCATATTTGTATAGCCTCACCCAAAACCCTGGCCCTTTTTTGCATTGCCCTGCCCCCAACCCCACCCCTTTTGATGATATCACAGGAAATGTCATAGCCACACCCCTTTCTCCAGATGGCGGGCACCACTGTATGCATCATGTCACTTCCTGTTTCCACTACTAGCCACTATCTTGGATGGGGTCATGTGACAGGAAGTGACATCAAAAAACCCTGACATTTCCCATACAGCCTCAGCAGAATTTAGTCACGTATGTGCATCTTATTATTTTTTTCTCCCAGGAAAGAAAAAAAGACATTTTTGTTTTCTTTTTCTTATAATTTTTTCTTTCAAAAGGATCCCTTGTGCTTACTTTTAAGCTGTTTCTTCACTTTTTTTTTCACAGGACAGAAAATAGGCATTTTTTTTTTTTTTTAAAAGGATGCAATAACTGGCCCCTCTCCTGTTTTCAAGAGAGATTGTGCCCTATATGGCTGAAGTGAGACAGAAGAAAATGCTAGGGGGTTTGCTTTTGTAAGAGGTGAGATGTTTTCTTTTCTCTGCAGCCACTTTGAAAGGCAGAGCACCACTGCTTTTGTGCCTCCCCCTCCCTCCTAGCTAGCAACAAAACTTACAGGGAGAATCACAGCTCTGGCGTAAGACAGAAGAACTTAAAAAGCTACAGACAAGCCAACTTTTTTTCTTTTTTAACACTTTTATTTTAAATGAAAAAAGTGCAATAGTAGAATAGTTATCTCATGTGAAGGAAATGAAACTTACCACAGAGTACACATGTAAACCAGAATTATAACCTATGGTCAGCCTCTACTCCCTCTGCATTATGTGGATTCGTCGTAAAGGTTTTTCCTGTTTTGCTGTTCCTGATCCATCTATGCCAAACCAGTTCAATTAGCTGTCTGTCTGAGAAGCATTCAGTAGAAAATTGTTGCTGCAAAGCATTGGAATGCAGTAATTCACTGTGGTGACAGTATCTTCAGCAGTCACTGATGCTGTTATCCGAGTAACAGGTTTCCAGTTCTTTCTCCGAGGACAAGCAGGCTGCTTGTTCTCACGACTGGGTGACGTCCGCTGCAGCCCCCACCAACCGGAAGAAGCTTCGCGGGACGGTCGGCACGCAGGGCACGCCCACCGCGCATGCGCGGCCGTCTTCCCGCCCGTGCGCGACCGCTCCCGCCAGTTACTTTTTTTCCGCGACTGGAGAGAGTTGTGCAATTGCCTCTCTCTCTGTTCAGCCGCCGGATTTTTCGACCGCGTTTACGCGGATCGTCGCTTTTGGATTCCCGTTCGGTTTCCTCTTTTCTTTTCTTTTGTATTGTTAAAAAAAAAAAAAAAAAAAAAAAAAGGGATTTCGCGCGTGTGGAGCACGCGCTCCCCTTTTCCCTCGCTTCTAGCGGGGACGCCACGTTGCGGCCTAGTGGCCGCTCGGTCGGTTTGTTTTTTTCGTGGTGTGATTTTAGCCACCATTGCCGACTTTGACTTCGCCGACGCGATTTTTCCGTCGATGTCCTCGAAGGTCCCGAGTGGATTTAAAAAGTGTGGTCGCTGCGGCCGGCCGATCTCGCAGACCGACACCCACGCTTGGTGCCTCCAGTGCCTCGGGCCGGAGCACAATCTCAAGTCGTGTGCTTTGTGTCTCGGTCTCCGGAAACGGACTCAGATTGCGAGGCAAGTTCTACGGGACCGTCTTTTTGGAACTTGCGCCGGCCCCTCGACGTCGACCTCGACGGCATCGGTATCGAAGGCCGGTTCTTCGGTACCGGTATCGATGCCCGAGACATCGGCACCGATGGCAGCGACCCCAGGAGAACAGGTCCTGTCGGCCCGCCGGTCCGCCGGTGAGAGTGGGGTTGAGAGGCCGCGTGGGCAGTCGGCCCCGGTCACTCCCTCAGCTCGTGAGCCATGGGACCGAACCCTGTCGGACCCGGTACCTCGAGACCGAGGGGGATCGACCTCCTCCTCCTCCATGCCCTCCGGCGCCGGTGACGTGCACCGGAAAAAGGACAAAAAGCGCCGTCACCGGGAGCCCTCGGTGCACCCTGAAGAGGAGTCGACGCCGAAGCGTCATCGCAGAGAGGAGAGATCTCCGTCGGTGGTGGAGGTACCGACGCGTCGGGGTTCCGGCACCTCGGTGCCGTCTCCTGGCCCCCAGCAGCTTCTGGCACCGACACCCTTACCGGCCCCACCGCCTTTCCCGGCAGCGGGCCTGGACGAGTGCCTCAGAGCCATCCTTCCGGGGATCCTGGAAGGGCTGATGCGCCAGGCTGTGCCGGCGTCGGGGGTGCTTGCGCCCCCGACGCCGATGACTGTGGCGCCGGCGAGCTCTAGCCCGGCGCCGGGGCTGTCGACACCGCCGCCGCTTGCGGTGCCGGTCTCGACCGCCACGCAGGTGGAGTCCCCGTCGACGTCGATGGAGGGAGCTCCGTCCCCGCCGGCGCGGGAGTCCACCGCTCGACGACACCGAGACCTCGGTGCCTCGACGTCGAGCCGGGCCCGGTACCGGACTCAGCTACATGAGCTAATGTCCGATACCGAGGATGAGGACTCGTGGGGGGAAGAGGAGGACCCGAGATATTTCTCCTCAGAGGAGTCTACGGGCCTTCCCTCGGACCCCACGCCGTCACCGGAGAGGAAACTCTCCCCTCCTGAGAGTCTCTCCTTTGCCTCCTTTGTGCGGGATATGTCTATCAGCATTCCCTTCCCCGTGGTCTCTGTGGAAGAGCCGAGGGCCGAGATGCTCGAGGTCCTCGACTATCCATCACCACCTAGAGAGTCCTCCACGGTACCGCTGCACAATGTCCTGAAGGAGACGCTGCTTCGGAACTGGGTGCGACCATTAACTAACCCCACCATTCCCAAGAAAGCAGAGTCCCAGTACAGGATCCACTCTGACCCAGAGCTCATGCGGCCCCAGTTGCCCCATGACTCAGCGGTCGTGGATTCTGCTCTCAAGAGGGCACGGAGTTTGAGGGATACCGCCTCGGCGCCCCCGGGGCGGGAGTCTCGCACTCTGGACTCGTTTGGGAGGAAGGCCTACCAATCCTCCATGCTCGTGACCCGCATCCAATCCTACCTGCTCTATATGAGCATCCACATGCGGACCAATGTGCAACAGCTGGCGGACCTGGTCGATAAGCTCCCGCCGGAGCAGTCCAGGCCATATCAGGAGGTGGTCAGGCAGCTGAAGGCGTGCAGAAAGTTCCTGTCCAGGGGGATTTTTGACACCTGTGACGTGGCATCTCGTGCTGCGGCCCAAGGTATAGTGATGCGCAGGCTCTCATGGCTGCGTGCCTCTGACCTGGACAACCGCACCCAGCAGAGACTGGCTGACGTCCCTTGCCGGGGGGATAACATTTTTGGTGAGAAGGTCGAGCAGATGGTTGACCAACTGCATCAGCGGGAAACCGCTCTCGACAAGCTCTCCCACCGGGCGCCTTCAGCACCCGCCCCCACGGGCGGGCGTTTTTCCTGGGTCCGGCAGGCTGCACCCTATTCTTTTGCGAAGCGTAGGTACAACCAGCCGGCCCGAAGGCCTCGTCAGGCACAGGGACAGCCCCAGCGCGCTCGTTCCCGTCAACAGCGTGCGCCTAAGCAGCCCCCTGCGCCTCCACAGCAAAAGCCGGGGACGGGCTTTTGACTGGATCCACGGGAACATAGCCGCCCTACAAGTGTCCGTACCGGACGACCTGCCGGTCGGAGGGAGGTTAAAATTCTTTCACCAAAGGTGGCCTCTCATAACCTCCGACCAGTGGGTTCTCCAAATAGTGCGGTGCGGATACGCCCTGAATTTGGCCTCCCTGCCTCCAAATTGTCCTCCGGGAGCTCAGTCTTTCAGCTCCCATCACAAGCAGGTACTTGCAGAGGAACTCTCCGCCCTTCTCAGCGCCAATGCGGTCGAGCCCGTACCACCCGGGCAGGAAGGGCAGGGATTCTATTCCAGGTACTTCCTTGTGGAAAAGAAAACAGGGGGGATGCGTCCCATCCTAGACCTGAGAGGCCTGAACAAATTCCTGGTCAAAGAAAAGTTCAGGATGCTTTCCTTGGGCACCCTTCTGCCAATGATTCAGAAAAACGATTGGCTATGTTCCCTGGATTTAAAGGACGCATACACTCACATCCCGATACTGCCAGCTCACAGACAGTATCTCAGATTCCGCCTGGGCGCACGGCACTTTCAGTATTGTGTGCTGCCCTTTGGGCTCGCCTCTGCCCCACGAGTGTTTACAAAGTGCCTCGTGGTGGTAGCGGCCTACCTGCGCAAGCTGGGAGTGCACGTGTTCCCATATCTCGACGATTGGCTGGTCAAGAACACCTCGGAGGCAGGAGCCCTCCGGTCCATGCAGTGCACTCTTCAACTTCTGGAGCTGCTGGGGTTTGTGATAAATTACCCAAAGTCCCATCTCCAGCCAACTCAGTCTCTGGAATTCATAGGAGCGCTGCTGACTTCCCAGACGGCTCAGGCCTACCTTCCCGAAGCGAGGGCCACCAATCTCTTGGCCCTGGCTTCGCAGACCAGAGCGTCTCAGCAGATCACGGCTCGGCAGATGTTGAGACTTCTGGGTCATATGGCCTCCACAGTTCATGTGACTCCCATGGCTCGTCTTCACATGAGATCTGCTCAATGGACCCTAGCTTCCCAGTGGTTCCAAGCCACCGGGAATCTAGAGGATGTCATCCGCCTCTCCACCAGTTGCCGCACTTCACTGCTCTGGTGGACCATACGGACCAATTTGACCCTGGGACGTCCATTCCAAATTCCGCAGCCCACGAAAGTGCTGACAACGGATGCATCTCGCCTGGGGTGGGGAGCCCATGTCGATGGGCTTCACACCCAGGGTATGTGGTCCCTCCAGGAAAAGGATCTGCAGATCAACCTCCTGGAGCTCCGAGCGATCTGGAACGCACTGAAGGCTTTCAGAGATCGGCTGTCCTGCCAAATTATCCAAATTCGGACAGACAATCAGGTTGCAATGTATTACGTCAACAAGCAGGGGGGCACCGGATCTCGCCCCCTGTGTCAGGAAGCCGTCGGGATGTGGCGCTGGGCATGCCGGCACAGCATGCTTCTCCAAGCCACGTACCTGGCAGGCGTAAACAACAGTCTGGCCGACAGACTGAGCAGAGTCATGCAACCGCACGAGTGGTCGCTCCATTCCAGAGTGGTACGCAAGATCTTCCGAGAGTGGGGCACCCCCTCGGTGGATCTTTTCGCCTCTCAGACCAACCACAAGCTGCCTCTGTTCTGTTCCAGACTTCAGACACACGGCAGGCTAGCGTCAGATGCCTTTCTCCTTCATTGGGGGACCGGCCTCCTGTATGCTTATCCTCCCACACCTTTGGTGGGGAAGACCTTACTGAAGCTCAAGCAAGACCGAGGCACCATGATTCTGATAGCGCCCTTTTGGCCCCGTCAGATCTGGTTCCCTCTTCTTCTGGAGTTGTCCTCCGAAGAACCGTGGAGATTGGAGTGTTTTCCGACTCTCATTTCGCAGAACGACGGAGCGTTGCTGCACCCCAACCTTCAGTCTCTGGCTCTCACGGCCTGGATGTTGAGGGCGTAGACTTCGCTGCGTTGGGTCTGTCTGAGGGTGTCTCCCGGGTCTTGCTTGCCTCTAGGAAGGATTCCACTAAAAAGAGTTACTTTTTCAAGTGGAGGAGGTTTGTCGTCTGGTGTGAGAGCAAGGCCCTAGAACCTCGTTCTTGCCCTGCACAGAACCTGCTTGAATACCTTCTGCACTTATCGGAGTCTGGCCTCAAGACCAACTCAGTAAGGAATCACCTTAGTGCGATTAGTGCTTACCATTATCGTGTGGAAGGTAAAGCCATCTCTGGAGAGCCTTTAGTCGTTCGATTCATGAGAGGTTTGCTTTTGTCAAAGCCCCCTATCAAGCCTCCTACTGTGTCATGGGATCTCAACGTCGTCCTCACCCAGCTGATGAAACCTCCTTTTGAGCCACTGAATACCTGCCATCTGAAGTACTTGACCTGGAAGGTCATTTTCTTGGTGGCAGTTACTTCAGCTCGTAGGGTCAGTGAGCTTCAAGCCCTGGTAGCTCATGCTCCATATACCAAATTTCATCACAACAGAGTAGTGCTCCGCACCCACCCAAAGTTCCTGCCGAAGGTGGTGTCGGAGTTCCATCTTAACCAGTCAATTGTCTTGCCAACTTTCTTCCCCAGGCCGCATACCCGCCCTGCTGAACGTCAGTTGCACACATTGGACTGCAAGAGAGCATTGGCCTTCTACTTGGAGCGGACACAGCCCAACAGACAGTCCGCCCAATTGTTTATTTCCTTCGACCCTAACAGGCTAGGGGTCGCTGTCGGGAAACGCACCATCTCTAATTGGCTAGCAGATTGCATTTCCTTCACTTACGCCCAGGCTGGGCTGACTCTTGAGGGTCATGTCACGGCTCATAGTGTCAGAGCCATGGCAGCGTCGGTGGCCCACTTGAAGTCAGCCACTATTGAAGAGATCTGCAAGGCTGCGACGTGGTCATCTGTCCACACATTCACATCTCATTACTGCCTCCAGCAGGATACCCGACGCGACAGTCGGTTCGGGCAGTCGGTGCTGCAGAATCTGTTTGGGGTGTAAATCCAACTCCACCCTCCAGGACCCGAATTTATTCTGGTCAGGCTGCACTCTCAGTTAGTTGTTCTTCGTAGGTCAATTTCTGTTGTACCCTCGCCGTTGCGAGGTTCAATTGACCTGGGTTATTGTTTTGAGTGAGCCTGAGAGCTAGGGATACCCCAGTCGTGAGAACAAGCAGCCTGCTTGTCCTCGGAGAAAGGGTATGATACATACCTGTAGCAGTTGTTCTCCGAGGACAGCAGGCTGATTGTTCTCACCTACCCTCCCTCCTCCCCTTTGGAGTTGTGTTTCATACTTTATTGCTTGTCATTCAACTGGCGGGAGCGGTCGCGCACGGGCGGGAAGACGGCCGCGCATGCGCGGTGGGCGTGCCCTGCGTGCCGACCGTCCCACGAAGCTTCTTCCGGTTGGTGGGGGCTGCCGCGGACGTCACCCAGTCGTGAGAACAATCAGCCTGCTGTCCTCGGAGAACAACTGCTACAGGTATGTATCATACCCTTTATCTCTATGTACAGAAGTGCAGTTCCAGTCACTGGGAAACCTGTGAATGGCTGCATGATAACATAGTCTGTCTTGTGCATTTTGAATTCTGTGTTTTTTCACACAATACTGGCCACTCACCCTTCCTTGTTTAATACTGTGTTTAAAGCTGCATCCATACAGTTCTACCACTGGATGTCACTCTTCATTGTGCATTAATCCTGACCTGCAAAAGCCTGTTATCTCAGTATTCATAATAGTATAGTAACATAAAGTACGGCAATTTCCTCCTTCTTCGTCTCCCCTCCAGTGTGCCCAGGTGCGGGTTTTCCATTTGAGTAGATGAGCATGTGAATTCCTATACTAAACTCCACTTCTTCACCCACTCTGCCTTAAATTTGATCTTTCAACCCTTTTCCCACCACTGTCTACCATATCAGTCCCAAGAATCCTTTGACTTCTGACTTGTACCACCTCCATTATAAGATCATAAGTACTGCCATACTGGGTTAGACCAAAGGTCCCTCTAGTCAAGAATCTTTCTTCCAACAAGTATCTGGAAGACAGTGCCGGCTTAGCCATTGGACCAGGTGAGACTCTGGCCCAGGGCACCGACGACTAAGGGTGCCAAAATACCCAGCCTCTGACCTCACTTGTTCTACAGGTTAAGCCTTTCCCCACTCTTGGTCCAGTCTCTCCCCTTCTCTCTTCCCTCTCCCTGCGGGTCTGGCACTGTTCACTCACCTCTCTCACTCTCCCGTCATCTTATAAAATTTATGTTGGTCACTGGTGGGAGCAGAAGGAGCTGCATGACAGACAGGATGCCTTCGGCCAGCCCACGAGAGGGAGAGATACCAAACTCCACTGGGGGAGGGGGAGGAGGGAGAGGGTGTCAAAAGCAATGCTATGGGGTGGCAGGTGACACCAAAACAAGTTGGATCAGGATGCCACAATCCCTTGAGCTGGGCCTGCTGGCAGAACTCCAAAATGTAGCAAGATTCCATGCTACCAACCCACAGAGATAAGTATGACTTTCCCCAGGTCTACCTTAATAACAGTTTATGGACTTCATCTTCAGGAATTTATCAAAAACCTTTTTAAACAAAGCTGCATTAACTGCTTTTACCAGCGCTTAACTAGGTGTTGAGTGAAGACGTATCTTCTGTTTGTTTTAAAACTATTTCTATGTATTGAAAATTCCTTGGCTAGAACAAGTATCTGTGGGAACAGGGATAGAGGGTGACCTTTGATGTTTTGGCATCACAGAATATTGATAATTTTACTACCTTTTTAGAAGAGTACTCAGATACCATTTGAATGACAGCCACTCTAGTGGTTACCTTTTCCACAGAAGCTGAAAAAATTTTAGTTAGTTGTTGAATCTGATGAGAACACTGAAAATATGTAAGTAACTAACTCATTGTTAGGAAAATGTCGTGTGCTTATGGGGGTCCAATGGAACAATGTGGATGACCCTATTTGACATATGAGGTATTTATACATTTTCTTTTATATATATGTATTATTTTTTAATCATTTTGTTATCATGGATTGCTAAATTTAGAGACCGTGTCAAAGTTTTTTAACTTTAATTTTATTATATTTTATTATTATTTTTATATTGTGTTGTACCCTTGTACTTGTTAGTTTCTTATATGTTCATTTTAATAGACTGCTGATGCAGGCCTAGCTGCTGTGTCAAGTCCAGAACAATCTGTAATAAACTGTTTTTACTGATTGGAACGTCATCTGCTCATTCTTTTGTCATCTTTGCTGTCTTGCTGCACATTGTGTACCTTGCGGAGATTTTGTTTATTCTGTGTACACATCGATCCACGGCAGTCAGTTGGCCATGGTGGTGTCTTCCAAATTTCCTGGCAGAGCCTGGCAGTATTATTACAGCAATCTGATGCAGTTGTTATATTTCAGTAGGAATGTCATCAGTACCACATGCTTTGTTCTTTGATAAAGCTTTCAATGGTGATTTGACTTCTTTCATTACTACTGGTTGCTGATCATAAGGTATAGGATGAAATGACCGATGATCCACATGATCTCAGTGTATTCTTTCCACCATTTCTTGATCTTTTTAGCAGTGGCGTTCCTAGGGGGGCTGACACCCAGGGCGGATTGCCGATGCGCCTCGTCCCCCAGGTGCAGCGCCCCCCGGAACAGCACGACGCCTCCCCCCCCGGCGAAAGAACCCCCGATCCCCCGGTGAAAGAACTCCCCCCCCCCGGGTGCACGCTGCTGGGGGGGGGGGGGGGGGCGCATGCTTGCCAGCTCTTCGTTTTCATGCTTCCTCTGCCCCGGAACAGGAAGTAACCTGTTCCGGGGCAAAGGGAGCATGAAAACGAAGAGCCGACAGGCGCGCGGCACCCCCCCAGCGGCGTGCACCCGGGGCGGACCGCCCCCACCGCCCCCCCTTGGTACGCCACTGCTTTTCAGCACCATTCAACATGGATCTTTGAGCATCTTTTAGCATACCAATTCGAGACTACAACTTTCTCTTTAACCCTCATAGCTTTAGGAAAATTAATCTTTTCTTATATTTTCTAATTGTATTTCATCGCATGCATTATTGTAGTACTTTTCTTTGTCTTTTCTTGTGGCATGTTGGAAATTCCAGCTAAGTTCCACAACTGCCTCCCTTTCTTCTCTGGCTTTAGCTTCTCTACATTTCTGAGCAATTTTGAGAGTTTTTTCCGTCATCCATTTTGGCTATTTTTGCTTTTTCAGCTTTTGCAGGGACTTTTCACTTTCCTTTAGTACAATTTTCTTTATGTTTTCCCATAACTCTTATAGTACCATGACATTAATATCTGGTGTGGTGAATTGATTTCACAGATGGTCTTTAAATTCTGATGGTATATTTTCAAGATCATACTTTGCTTTGTTAATGATGGGCTTGCTCTTTTTCAGCTTTAGCTTGAATATGCATACTAGTAGCTGGTGATCGGTACCACAGTCAGCTCCAGGTTTTGTCTTTGTAAATGTTATTGAGCTTTTCCATCACTGACTTCCACAGAGGTAGTCGATCTGATTTTTGAACAATCTATTGGGCAAAGTCCACTCTACGCCGGCTGTAAAGAGCAAATAATCAAGAAACTTCAGACAGCCCAGAACACTGCAGCCAGACTCATATTTGGTAAAACAAAATATGAAAGTGCTAAACCCCTATGAGAAAAACTACACTGGCTCCCACTTAAAGAACGCATCACGTTCAAAATATACTCCTTGGTCCACAAAATCATTCACGGAAAAGCACCAGCCTACATGTCAGACCTGATAGACTTACCACCCAGGAATGCTAAAAGATCATCCCGCACGTTCCTTAATCTGCACTTCCCCAACTGCAAAGGTCTAAAATACAAACTAATGCATGCGTCAAACTTTACCTACTTGAGCTCACAGTTATGGAACGCACTGCCGTGCAACTTAAAAACGATTTACGAACTAACCAACTTCCGCAAACTACTGAAGACCCATCTCTTTAATAAGCATACCACAAAGATCAACAAATGTGAACATACACCACTCCTCCACATATATTCAGAACTGTCTTATAATATCTGCTTGTTATATTACTATCATGTCTTATCATTATCATGTTACCCAAGACTCTTCTGTAACACTAAATGTCTATTTTCTAATATATTTCCACCATTCATGAAGTATTGTAAGCCACATTGAGCCTGCAAAAAGGTGGGAAAATGTGGGATAAAAAATGCAATAAATAAATAAATATGTACAGTTGCCACATATGTTGTTGGAAGAAGGTGTTCGAAATGAACAGATTATTGGTCACACACAAAGGAGGGAAACAGGAGAAGAAACCTCTACATTTGCAGTCACAAAACAGAGAAAGTAGAGGTGGACCAATGATGCTCCCATAGTCAAGGAAAAGAGGACTCCAGAGGACCAAAACAATTTATTAAACAAATAAGCCAAATTAGGCTTAAATTTCATCATGAGGCAAAAAATGGGGCCCTTTTACTAAGGCATGTAGGTAACTACGTGCACCCAACATGCATCAATTTTGAGTTACCACCCGGCTACTGCGTGACCCTTGCAGTAATTTCATTTTTGACGTGCGTCTGCTATGTGCGCTGGAAATTTTTTAAATTTTCTGGCATGTGGGCGGTAATCGTCATTCTACGACCGTAGGCCATTACCTCCCAGTTACCGCATGAAACCTCACGCTAGGTCAATGGCTGGTGGTAAGGTCTCAGACCCAAAATGGACGTGCGGCAATTTTCATTTTGCTGCATGTCCATTTTCAGCAAAACTAAAAAAAAAAAAAGGGCGTTTTTTTACAGGTGCACTGAAAAATGATTCTGTGCGCACCCAAAACATTTTTCAGCGCGCTTTTCTAAAAGGGCCCCAATGTGTTGACATTGTAAGTAGCCATACTTTGTATTATTATTTGAATATTTTTACTGCTGTAATTGTCTATTGCTCATGTTTGATTTATTCTTAGTGTACACTGCCTTGAATGAATTCCTTCAAAAGGTGGTAAATAAATCCTAATAAATAAATAAAATGTAAACGAATACCAATGGACTTTGCAGATGGACTGTCATATACTCCTGCTACCAAGATGGGTGGTTTGTCTTTGGTACCTCAACTGAGATCTGTCCAACTTAGGAAACCCTACTGGTGGAATAGCTCTCCTCATCACTGATGCATGCAAGCCCTCACAGCATGACAGGCTGCAAACATTTTTTTTCCAAAATGCAAAATGTATTTATTTTATTTAAGAGGGCTTGATATAATGCCTAAATACACATGGTGCTGCTAAGTGGTTTATAATAATTCTTAGTAAAAGGAGAGCAGAGGGAGTAAAACTGGTGCCCTAAGGCTATATTACTTCTGACTGCTCTATGCCCTAGTTTTATACAAAGGCATTTTATTTTTATTTATTTTTTGTTACATTTGTACCCCACGCTTTCCCACTCATGGCAGGCTCAATGAAGCTTGCATATTGTATACAGGTACTTATTTGTACCTGGGGCAATGGAGGGTTGAGTGGCTTGCCCAGAGTCACAAGGAGCTGCCTGTGCCTGAAGTGGGAATTGAACTCAGTACCAAAGTCCACCACCCTAACCACTAGGCCACTCCTCCATAGAGGATATGCCTTTAAATCCTCTATAAACTGAGCTAGTAGTCCCTGGGCATGTAAGTGGCTGATGAAAACTCTAGGGTTTGTAATATGTTTGTTCACTGCATTTTAAGCACCTCTCTGACTTCATATGCAATTTTCTTTAAATTAGTCCCCTTATTTCTAATTCCTCTTACTCTCTTACTTATCTGTATGTTCCATCTTTGCTTATACCATACGTTTTGCTTATACCCGCAAAGGAAATCTACTGTAGTTGCATTTAATTTTTGAAAGGGCAACTATAATAAAATGAGGAAAATGGTTAAAAAGAAGCTAAAAGGATTAGGACACTAAATCAGGCATGGTCGTTATTCAAAAATACCATCTTAGAAGCCCAGTCCAGATACATTCCACGTATTTGCAAAGGTGGAAAGAAAAGAAAGTGACAGTCAGCATGGTTAAAATGTAAAGTAAAAGAGGCTATTACAGCCAAAACATTGTCCTTCAAAGAATGGAAAAATGATCCAAATGAAGAAAATAAGAAGCATTGGCAAGTCAGATGCAAAGCATTAATAAAGAAGGCTAAAAGAGAATATGAAGAGAAACATGATGCAGAGGCTAAAACTCACACTAACAACTTTTTCAGGTACATCAGAAGCAGAAAGCCTGTGAGGGAATCCATGAGACCGTTAGATCATGAAGGAGCAAAAGGGGCGCTCAGGGAGGATAAGGCCATAGTGGAGAAAATTGATTAATTCTTTCTTCTGTCTTTACGGAAGAAGATGTCTCTGACAGAGATCTGTCTGTACCGGAAATAGTTTTCAAGGGTGATGATATGGAGGAACTGAAAGAAATCTCGGTGAACCTGGAAGATGTACTGAGCCAAATTGATAAATTAAAGAGTTGTAATTCACCTGGACTGGATGGCATACATCCAAGGGTACTCAAGCATGAAATTACTGATCTGCTGTTAGTAATATGTAATCTGTCATAAAAGTCATCCGTAGTACCTAAAGATTGGAGGGTGGCCAATGTGATGCTGTTTTTTTAAAAAGGTTGTAGGGGTGATCCAGGAAATTACAGACCGGTAAGCCTGATGTCGGTGCTGGACAAAATAGTGGAAACTATTATAAAGAATAAAATTACAGAACACATAGACAAACATGGTTTAATGGGATGGAGTCAGCATGGGTTCAGCCAAGGGAAGTTTTGCCTCACCAATTTGCTTAATTTCTTTGAAGGCATGAATAAACATGTGGATAAAGGTGAGCCAGTTGATGTAGTGTATCTAGTTCTTGAGAAAGCTTTTGATAAAGTTCCTCATAAGAGGCTCTTGAGAAAATTAGAGTCATGGGATAGGCAGCATGGTTCTGGTGTTGATTAGGAATTGGTTATTGGACAGAAAAAAGAGAGTAAGGTTAAATGGTCATTTCTATCAATGGAGGAGGGTGGATATTGGAATGCCGCAAGGATCTGTATTGGGACTGGTGCTATTTAACATATTTATAAATGATATGGAAATCAGAAGAACGAGTGAGGTGATTAAATTTGCAGATGATACAAAACTTTTCAAGGTTGTTAAAACACATGCAGACTGTGAAATATTGCAGGAAGGAAACTGGAAGACTGGGCATCCATATGGCAGATGAAATTTAATGTGGACAAATGAAAGGTAATGCACATTGGAAAGAATAATCCGAATCATAGTTACCTGATGCTAGGGTCAATCTTGGGGGTCAGCACTCAAGAAAAAGATCTAGGTGCCGTTGTAGATAATACACTGAATTCTGCTCAGTTTGCAGTGGCAACCAAAAAAGCAAACAGGATGTTAGGAATTATTAGGAAAGGGATGGTGAATAAGACTGAAAATACTATAATGCCTTTGTATTGCTCCATGGTGTGACCGCACCTTGATTATTGCGTTCAGTTCTGGTCGCCGTATCTCAAAAAAAGATATAGCAGAATTAGAGAAGGTTAAAAGAAGAGCGTCCAAAATGATAAAGGGGATGGAACTCCTCTCGTATGAAGAAAGGGCTCTCAGTTTGGAAACGCGACGGATGAGGGAAGATATGATTGAGGTCTACAAAATCCTGAGTGATGTAGAATGAGTAGAAGTAAATCGATTTTTTACTTGTTCCAAAAGTACAAAGACTAGTGGACACTCGAAGAAATTACTTGGAAATACTTTTAAAACAAATAGGAGGAAATATGTTTTCACTCAATGAATAGTTAAGCTCTGGAACTCTTTGCCGGAGGATGTGGTAACAACGGTTAGCGTATCTGGGTTTAAAAAAGGTTTGGACAAATTCCTGGAGGAAAAGTCCATAGTCTGCTATTGAGACGGACATGGGGAAGCCACTGCTTGTCCTGGGATTGGTAGCATGGAATGTTGCTGCTAAGTGTGTTTCTGCCAGGTACTTGTGACCTGGCTTTGCCACTGTTTGGAAAACAGGATTCTAGGCTAGATGGACCATTGATCTAACTCAGTATGGCTACTCTTATGTTCTTATGCTGTCTATTAACATGTTCTATTACGTATTTTGTTGACAGAATATTTTCACTGCTTTGTCTATTGCTTATGTTTGACTTATTCTTGCTGTGCACTACCTTGAGTGAATTCAATCAAAAAAGATGGTAAATAAATCCTAATAAATAATTAAATAAAATAAATGTGCAGAGAAAAGCCAAAGAATAGGCTTAATCACATTTTATTAAGAGCCCTAGTAACCAGAGAGGGGGTTGAAACTCACTGACCAGCTATAAGTTAGATATGCTAAAACCAGATCTCCGGAAACGCTACAATATCTAGGTTCTTGAGTGCAATGCATGAATTAAATGAGGTTCACATTAGCTTTGATTGGTTGCATAAATATTGATAATTCCAGTTTTTGAGTATTTACTGTTGTTCCATGGTACACCTGAGATAAAACAACTGAAGATTCTAATTCCATAGTCATTGTCATTTGACATTTCTTTTGATTTGATTTTTAGAATAGGTCTTTTAGTTGTGGGAAGCTTCCAGTGGGAACAAAACAAGATAGGAATTAATTCACCTTTCTCAAAAAATGTCAAGCACATATTTCTAGACAGTCTGAACTGCAAGAAGAAAATAAAAAATGATACAGATAAGACGTTTTGGGACTAAATCACATATACTGTAGATCCCATAGATCATGGATATTGGGGTTTGTTGTTATTTGATATACCACTATATTACAGTTTGAGCAAAGCGATTAACAATGAAAAGCAAAACTACATGAAACAAAGGAAAAGAACGCCAGTTCGTGAAAGGAAATCAAACACATTCATATCTTAGAGGATTCAGAGGGGAAGACTCAGGTAGTAGATAAAAAAGGGAACAAGGTAAGGCTGACTGCAGCCATCTCACCCCTCTTTTCCTGCCCTGCAGCCATCTCCCCCTCCCCCCGTAGCCATCTCACCCCTCTCTCTCCCCCTTGCAGCTATCTCCCCCTCTCTCTCCCTCTGCCCTGCAGCCATCTCCCCTCTCTCCCCCTGCCCTATAGCAATCTCCCCTCTCTCTCCCCCTGCCCTGCAGCCATCTCCCGTCTCTTTCTCCCCCTGCCATAAAGCCATCTCCCCCTCCCCCTCTCGCTCTCCCCTGCAGCCATCTCCCCCTCTCTCTCCCCATGCCCTGCAGCCATCTCCCCTCTCTCTTTCTCCCCCTACCATAAAGCCATCTTCTCTCTCTCTCTCATGGGCGTAGACTGTGGGTGGGCGAGGGGGGCATTGCCCCCCAAACGCAAGGCCAGAGAGCCGGCACAACGCTGCTCCCTCCCTCCCGAGTCCTCATCTGCCCATCTCTCCCGTCCGCGTGGGCACTCACTGGCCTGAAGCCTGCTGAAGCCTGCCTTCTCCGTCTCCCTCCTGTGCAGCACCGGCGATTCAGTCAGGCAGAATCGGGGCTTCTCTCTCCTCAGGCGCATCCCGCCTACTCTATTGCAACTTCCTGTTTTCCGCAGAGGTGGGACGCGCCTGAGGAGAGAGAGGCCCCGATGCTGCCTGACTGAATCGCCGGTGCTGCGCAAGAGGGAGACGGAGAAGGCAGGCTTCAGCAGGCTTCAGGCCAGTGAGTGCCCACGTGTCGCGGATAGGAGATCGGCACACGAGGACTCGGGAGGGGGCAGGTGGGGGGAGGGAGAGAGAGAGAGGGGGAGGGTTCTGGAGTCAGGGAGGGGGATTGATGGCGGCAGGCCAGCAGCGAGAGAGAGAGAGAGGGGAAACAGAGGGTGCTGGCAGGGGATTGATGGCAGCGGAGAGAGGGGAAACAGGGTGCTGGAGAGGGGGATTGATGGCAGCAGAGGGAGCTGGCAGGGGATTGATGGCAGCGGAGAGAGGGGAAACAGGGTGCTGGAGAGGGGGATTGAAGGCAGTGGAGAGAGAGAGGGGAAACAGAGGGTGCTGGGAAGGGGGATTGATGGCAGCAGAGGGAGCTGGCAGGGGATTGATGGCAGCGGAGAGAGGGGAAACAGGGTGCTGGAGAGGGGGATTGAAGGCAGTGGAGAGAGAGAGGGGAAACAGAGGGTGCTGGGAAGGGGGATTGATGGCAGCAGAGGGAGCTGGCAGGGGATTGATGGCAGCGGAGAGAGGGGAAACAGGGTGCTGGGGAGGGGGATTGATGGCAGCGGAGGGAGAGAGGGGAAACAGGGTACTGGGGAGGGGGATTGATGACAGTAGAGGGAGAGAGGGGAAACAGAGGGTGCTGGCAGGGGATTGATGGCAGCAGAGAGAGAGAGGGGAAACAGAAGGTGCTGGGGAGGGGGATTGATGGCAGTGGAGAGAGAGAGGGGAAACAGAGGGCGCTGGGGAGGGGATTGATGGCGGTGGAGAAAGAGAGAGGGTGCTGGGGAGGTGGAGGACTGAAGAATGAGAAGATAAAATCTGAGGAGAGAGACAGAAAACAGAGAAAGAGGAAATGAGTCCGAGACAGATATAGTGAGGGAATAGAAGAAGATAAGAAGGAAATGGAGAAAGGACAAATGGACCGCACCCACTGGAAAGACAGCAGAAGACAGACAGAAGAAACTGGGACCAACATGCAAATAAAATACCCAGACAACAAAGTAGAAAAAAGTATTTTATTTTCAATTTATTTGGTGGTGTGTTTTTCATGTGTGATCAAGGTGCAGTATTCTGCTAGTGTGTAGTATTTGCAGCCCTTTTGTTTTTTTTTTCTCATTAGGTAATGTACTGGTGTTTTAGAGCGCCGTGTAATTACAGTGCTGCCTTTCCACGCATAAGGTTGCAGCTTGTCCTGTCCTTGGAATTAGTGCTGTTATGGTTTGGTAAGGTTATGAGTGGGTTTTTGCACAAGTTTGTGTATAGTGTTTTGCAGTGGAGAGATTGTGTGTTGGCCTTACTGAGGTGGCACCAAAACATCAGAAAGGGTGTAGAGCCTAAATCATGACACACTACATATGGTCGTTAATAAAAGGAGCTCATTATGAACACTATCCACCCTAACGTCTTGAGTTAACTTTCTAGTTCAGTATTTTGCCTTCATACATATTCATTATGGTTATTCCCCAAAAAGGCCAGCTCTTTTTCCCTTCCATCCTCCATATTAGCATATTCATTTGCATATATATATATATATATATATATATATATATATATATATATATATATATATATGCAAATGAATATGCTAATATGCTCCGCCCCATCCTTTGCCCCCCCCCAAATGAAACAGTCAAACTATGCCTATAATCTCTCTCTTTCCCTTTTGCCATGCAGCCATCTTCTCTCTCTCTCTCCCATGTCACCTTCTTCTCTCTTTGTCTGTCTTTCCATGCATCCATCTTCCCTCTCTCTCTCTTCCTCTGCTGTGCAGCCTTCTTCTCTGTCTCTTTCCCCATTCAGCATTGCATCCATTCACTCTCTTCCCTCTTCCTCCAGCTCACCTTCTTGCAGTTTTGTTAGATTGGTGGCAGGCTGGGAACAGTATCAATGGTAATGTCAACATGAAAACATGTGGGACCATTTCCCTGTGTGCACTGTGCTGCCAGTGGTCACCCCCCCCCCCCCCCCCGATGCAGAAGTTACTATGAAAGGGGGGGGGGGTGGACATGACAAACAAGAAAATAATCCCATACAACTTGATATTATTTTTACCATTTCTGCCAACCTGGCAAGGCAGTGGGAGAGAGAGAAAGGTCACAGTTCTGGATTGGGAGGTATAGCATCCCCAAGCCTCTTATATGGAGTGCCTATGAGGACAAACTGCACGAAGGAGGAACAGGGAGTGACCTGGAAGGGTCCTGCAGCAGCAGAAACGTGCGACTTACATTGCCAGTTTCTGTCTTGCCGGGCACTATGCACCTCCTGCAAGGGGTATGCGTACCACAAGTTGGGAACCTATGTTTGAAGCTTAACTGTAAAGCATTTGACCTCTTTCTGGTGGTCACGTTTGTCTTCTCCTTTTGTCCACTCTATTGCAGATTTTTGTGGCATTCACAAAATGACAAACTTTTCTTTCTAACTCTTGCATAAAAAAGATAAAGTGGAATTAGAAAAGGTACAGAGAAGGGCGACGAAAATGATAATGGGGATAGGACAATTTCCCTATGAGGAAAGGCTGAAGCATCTAGGGCTCTTCAGCTTGGAGAAGAGACGGTTGAGGGGAGATATGATAGAGGTCTATAAAATACTAGGACTAGGGGGCATGTGATGAAGCTACAAAGTAGTAAATTTAATACAAATTGGAGAAAATGTTTCTTCACTCAATGTGTAATTATACTCTGGAATTCGTTGCCAGAGAATGTGGTAAAGGCAGTTAGCTTAGCGGGGTTTAAAAAGGGTCTGGACGGCTTCCTAAAGGAAAAGTCCATAGACCATTATTAAATTGACTTGGGAAAATCCACTGCTTATTTTTAGGATAAGCATCATAAAATGTATTGAGCTTTTCTGGGATCTTGTCAGGTATTTTGTGACCTGGATTTGTCCACTGCTGGAAACAGGATACTGGGCTTGATGGACCTTTGGTCTGACCCAGTGTAGCAATACTTATGTACTTATGTAATATTTCTCACTGTACTAGCTTTTGCATTTCCACAGAGAGTAATTGTGTAAATAAATAAATCTAAATAAATAAATAAATAAATAAATAAAATCCCTAGCACACCCATAACCACTGGACTTACAGTGCTGAGCAACTGTATTCTTCACAGACACTAGTTCTCCAATCACCTTTGCACTGCTAGAGGTCCTGATTACCCACTGACAGTTGTCTTTCTACTCCCAGACACAGACTCCTCACTGATTCAGGCATTCCCAGACACTGACACTCTATTGACCATGACATCTCTGGGGGGGGGGGGGGGGGGGGGGCACACATACATTTGGCATTCTGTGATACTAATCCTGGCAGACAGACACTGCCCCTCTCCAAATCAGAGCCAGGTACCCCTGAAAACTGATTCTTCATTACCCTAGCCCTTGTCATTCCCAAACACTGCCCCTCTCCCCTGCCGAACTAGGCATCTCCAGACATTGTTTGTCCGATGACCCTGGCATTCTCAGACATTCCCCACCCCCTCTCTGCTGAGCCAGGTATCCCAGGACACTGATTCTTCAATCACCCTGGACTATAAGAGTAGCCATACTGGGTCAGACCAATGTTCCATCTAGCCCAATATCCTGTTTTCCAAACAATGGCCAAGCCAGGTCACAAGTATCTGGCAGAAACCCAAATCGTGGCAACACTCCATACTCCAAAACCTAGGGCAAGCAGTTGCTTCCCATGTCTGACTCAATAGCAGACTATGGACTTTTCCTCCAGAAATTTGTCCAAACCTTTTTAAAACTCAGATACATTAACCGCTGTTACCACATCCTTTGACAGAATTTATTTCCTTTACTGAGCCAGGCACTAGACACTGATTCTTCAATAATCCTGGCATTCCCAGTCTGTGATTCCTCACTGACCCTCATATTCCCAGACTGACTGTATCAGCTCTTACACTATGAACAGTAAGCACTGAACCCCAGTATTCCCAGGAGAAAGAGAAAAGCTCCCTGCCTCTCTGATGTGTGTCTACATATCCTAAAGGTAAAGAATTTTATTGATCAACTGAGCCATAGCTGTAAACCATCTGCGAATGACTGAAAACTACAGGCAAGAGAGATCAGAGCAGACATTAATTCTCGCTATAATAATGTGTGCAAATGGCACCTTCTGTAGAATCTCCATTCCGTGAACTATGTTCACTGACTTAATATTTCATTAACATAATTATTGTGGTGTTTCTTGTTGGCTGTATTATTGTTAGTAGGGTCTGGTTTTCTAAACAGTAATGTAAAACTATTATGATCACTAGTGTAAATATGTTGTGTACTGGATTGCCAAATGCCTCCTGTTTGCTCTCAATGGGAGAGAATAAAATAACTAATACTCATGCCTCATGGTATGAACAGGTTAGTGCATTCAGAGGAATTGTGGAAGAGGAAATGCTTTGGACGGGTTTCACTAGTATAGTTTTTGTAAACATGTTAAAATACACCAGATCTGAATCTCAGGCAGGATAGCATCTGTGAAAGTGTGCATAACCTGCATTAAAGGCAAATGGCACAGTAGAAAAAAAAAATCCCAAATCAGTTACATCAAATTTGACTTTTACCTATGATACAGGTTCAATATTGCAAAAGTTATAGTTCAGAGTAGCTTTAGAACAGGGCTGGGCAAACTCAGGCCCAGATGCACTAAAACTAACAAGCCAGCAACATGTTTTTTATACCAGATCTAGCTGGTTTAGCAAGCAAGGAGTAAAACAAGACATGCATGAAAGGGTTCTCCCAAGCTCTTTTCCTATCATGGTAGTTACTATACAAATGTGCATGCAAAGCGATACACAGAAGTAGCCTCTACCTTTAATGTGGAAAATCTAACGGGAGGTCTGGAGCTCTTGGTAATGCCTGACTGGGGCTGTTGTAAGCTGCAGACTGTCTGTTGCTAGTTCTGATGCAAGGAAGCTGATCTGCCAGTTTTTGCTCCTCTCAGTGGTCGGCAGCTTACAGGTCTAAAGAGCACTTGATTTTTCCTCAGGCAAAGGATGTGGGGGGACGAAGAATAGGATTGATTCATGCTCCCAGCCTCCCTTTCTCTGCTCTCTCTCCCCTCCTTCCTATAAGGGAAGCTGCAGTGCGATTCAGCTCCCCAGGAACTAATAACTTTATGGGCTGGCATGGAAGCTGTGGCTGGAAGGCGAGGAGAAGACAAAGAAGCCAGGGGTGACTGCACTTTTCCCGACGATAACATCATAAGGAAGCACAACAACTCTACCAGCTGCTAGATCCTTGGGGCACCAGGAGAAATGGAACAAACAAAACAAAAAAAGGCTACCTGCTTTCATACATGCAGCTTGACTGCATATAGGAAAGCTATCTGTAGCATGCACAGAGCAGCCACACTTAGCGACTGCCTATTCTGCGCAGCTGGCCGACTGGCTTCCCCCCATATCGCATGCAAATGAGCTGATCGTAAAAGCAGTGACCAGCTTATTTGCATGCGATTCACTTTGGGAATCCCTCTCTATTTCCAAATCAGTAATTTTTACCAAATTGGAAATACAGATGGACTCTTAATGGGGACCTTTGTGCATCTGGGCCTCAGTCCATAGTCAATTCAGGGTTTCAGGATTTCCACTGCCCCCATTGTATATAAACATATCTCAACACAGAAAAGAGGCTAGGGCTATAAGTCCAGAGACCAAATGATGGCGGACCCCATTGTTATGATTGTGGGTTTTTTTTCTGTGCATAAAATGTTCATTGTTCAGTTTGAACATTGTAGCTATATTGTAATCAAAATAAATAATAAAAATGGAAATGCAAAAACAAAAACCTTTATTTAATAATACACCTGATGTGGCCATGTTTCAGCTAAATAGGCTGCATCAGGGGTCACAAGAAATCATGAGAGAGATCATGAGTAGTCAAAAAAAAGCCTGCTTAATGTACCAAATGGTTTAACTAGAATGTCTGTTAATTTCAGCAGACAAACACTCTGGCTGCTGCGACTCCTCCAGTTAGTCCTGGAGTGAGCTCAGACAGCTAAGAAGGAGAACTTTGCCTACTTTTCCAGCAGATTTAATTTACCGAGTTTACTAATGTTTATGTCTTGGTATCAAACTACAGCCCTGTAAATGTTGTTGTTTCTGCCAATAAGAACTTTTTGCTAATGTTCTTTTCTGATGTGTCTTGTTAGAATAAAGAGGTATATACAAAGAAAATTTGGCTTCTCCAGCCGTGTAAATCATCTCAGTATGTACAGGACCTATGCACCTACCCATGCTTTTGCTGGAGGGGACTTCCTGAATTCCCCTGCTTCCTATTGTCACCCCCACCTCCTAGATAAATGCCTAGAAGCATACTGTCTGGATTTCTCTCCAAGGATCCTTTTTCCTGCCACAGAAAGATGCAGTCCATTATTACAGTAAAGCCTTTTTTTCCCCATATACTGCCCCATCTTCCTATGTATTTAAAAACTTCTTGTTAGCACCAGGCTTTGAACCACTGATTGAATTTCTCAGTATTTCCTCTCCCTTTCCATAGGCAGGTAGTTCTTGGGAAACATCTAAAGTCCAAGCCAAATACTTTAACCTCTCCGCCTACCTCTGGAAGGCTCTCTGTGCTCCAAGGTGCAGCTGATCAAAACTCCGATGCTGTAGAGTACCGCCACAACAGTGCTTCAACACAGCTCCCAAATGCTCAGTGCTAATGACTTGCAAATTTAGGCATGATGTCAGCACTGAGGTTCTGTGAGATAATTGTACCTGGGTATGTGCTCAAGAGCTGTGCATTAAGCACAGCTCTTGAGTGCGTGCCAGGGTACAATTCAGAGACCATTCCCTGACCTGTCAAACTGTGAGTGAGTAGGAGAGAGTGAGTAGAAGATATTCCCCTCCATGCCTGGATCAGGTATCCTCTCTCTCTCTCTCATCTCCCCCCTCTGCATCCAGGTTCAGGTATCTCTCACCCTTCCTCTTAACCCCCCCCTCCATACCTGGGTTGGGTAACCCCCCTCTCTCTCTTTACTCCCCCTTGTGCTCAGGTTGAGTATCTCTCCTCCTCTCTTAATCCCCCTATGCTGGGGTAAGATATCACCTCCCTCTCTTAAACCTTCACCTCATGCAAGGGTCAGGTATCTCCCTCATCTATCTCACAACCCCCTCCATGTCTAGGTCAGGCTAGATGTCTCCCCCTTTCTTTAACCACTCCATACCAGGGTCATGTATCTCCCCTATATCTCTCCACAGCAATGGACCAGGTGAGGCAGACTTTCAGTTCTCTTCAGGCTTGGTACCCTGAGCCTGTGCTTACCTGGTCCATGCCTTGAGCCGGCCCAGGAAGGGACTCAAAGAATGTGAGCATGGGAGATTCTTCAATTGTGATACACTCCTAATGAATGAAAGAAAGGGCTGGGGGACTGTGAGAGTCTTTATTGAGAGTGATACACTACTAATAGGTGAAAGAAGGGGATGTATGAGTGTGAGAGTAAGTCTTTAAATTAGTCTGACAGTCTCATATTGAGTGATAGAAAAAGTTCAAAGAATGTGAAAGTGAGAGATCCTTCAAATGATTGGTGATACACTCCTAATGAGTAATAGAACGGGCTCAGGGACTTCAAATGAGTATGACACATTCCTAATGAGTGAGAGGAAGGGCTTGGAGAGAGATGGAGTCTTCAAATGAGTGGCATACACTCCTAATGAATGAGACTTGGTATTTCTGAATACTAATCCCTGAAAACTGCAGGTATTTGGTAACACAAAATAATGATAGAGATGAATTTTTCAGATGGGGAGAAGGGGGCAGGAAAAGGGGAGATGGGGTTAGTGTCATAAAGAAATTCAACATAGGCTGGAAGAAGTTTGCTAAGTTACCCTGTTTGGTCCATGTATGTAGTTATTGACTTTAATCTATTTTTCACCTCTATGATGAGACTCATCATCTTTACAATCTACAACTACTACTAATCATTTCTATAGCGCTACTAGATGGACACAGCGCTGTACACATTTTATGCAGGTATTTTCTCTGTCCCTAGAGGGCTCACAATCTAAGTATTTTGGACCTGGGACAATGTACATAAGTACATAAGTATTGACACACTGGGACAGACCAAAGGTCCATCAAGCCCACCATCCTGTTTCCAACAGTGGCCAATCCAGGTCACAAATACCTGGCAAGATCCCAAAAAAGTTCAAAACATTTTATGCTGCTTATCCCAGAAATAAGCAGTGGGTTTTCCCCAAGTCATTTTAATAATGGTCTATGGACTTTTCCTTTAGGAAGCTGTCCAAACCTTTTTTGAACCCTGCTAAGCTAACCACCTTTATCACATTATTTGACAACGAATTTCAGAGTTTAATTACACTTTGAGTGAAAAAAAACTTTCTCTGATTTGTTTTAAATTTACTACTTTGTAGCTTCATCCTTCATGGAGGGTTGTGACTTGCCCAAGGTCACAAGGAGCTGCAGTGGGAATTGAACCCAGGTTGCCAGGATTAAAACCCACTGCACTAACCATTAGGCTACTCTTCCAAACAATCAAAATATTAGTTTCTTCAGGAACTGGAAAAATCTTATTTCTGGTTTTGAACTTGTATCAGAATGCATTGTGAGATGAGTAGCCCTAATTAATCCATCCCTAATTAATCCATCCGAAATTAGTACTACAGGCAAAAATAAATAAATAAAAAGAAGCTTATGCCATAGGGCAGGGCTTATGGCATTTAAGTTGGTATATCAAAAAGCCAGGATTGGCCTGCAGTCTCCCTCCAGAAACTGGAGGAAGGTAAGAGAGTACTGGAAGAGGCAGAAGAGCAAGCTGAAAGGGGGGGGGGGGGGGGCAGAGAGACAGAGGTGATACAAAGAAGGACAGTAGAGAGATGGGTTAACATAAATGGAGACACTAAAAGGAAGTCAAAAATCAGACTTAAGGAAGGATGAGGAGGGACAGGGGAGGAAGGAAAGATGAGCACACTTATAGAGTAGGAATTGAAGGTAGTTTAAGGGAAAGTTTATTTCCCCATGCAGCCTTCAGCTGGGGAGGGGGGGGGGCACTTTCCTCTTTGTCCCTGATGATGCAAGAGTTCAAACTGATAGATAAGTATGTGAGCAGCATCTGTGGTTACTGGCAATGCAAAATGCCATCATATCCCATGTGAGACTCATCAGGACCAGTGCCCAGGCTCCAACCTGTGCCAGCTTCTATTCTCTGCATTCATGTCAGGTCAACAGCGCCTTCTGAAAATGAACAGAAGAGGGCAAGAGGCAGGGCTTATGGCAGTAGAAAGGATAATAGTTTAACTTTGTCTTCTAAATGCTAATTCCCCCTTCTCCCATGCCGAAAGATAAATGGGTTCCAGCCATATTCCTAACCAGACAGATAGAACTGCACAGAAGAGTAGTCATATCCTTGCCTGGTTAGATATGCAGGTGGTATCACTGAATATCAGCCGTACTCGCATAACGTCTGGTTCTGTTGACCAGTGGTGTTCCTAGGAGGCTGACACCCGGGGCGGATCGCCGATGCGCCCCGCCCCCCGGGTGCAGCGCCCCCCCCCCCGGATGCAGCGTGACCCCCCCCCCGGCGAAAGGCCCCCCCGCGAAAGAACCCCTCCCGGGTGCACGCCGCTGGGGGGGTGCCGCGCGTGCCTGTCCTTCGTTCGTTCCATGTTCCCTCTGCCCCAGAACAGGAAATAACCTATTTCAGGGCAGAGGGAGCATGGAACGAACGAAGGACAGGCGCCCGCGGCATCCCCCCAGCAGCATGCACCCAGGTTGTTAAGGTTTGCTGCCAAAGTCTCATTCAGGGTTTAAACAGTCCATATAACTTCACTTTAGCCAAAATTACTTCTTTTAGGGAACAGTACATTATCAGAAAGAAAACAATAGCTTGGTAGGTTGCAGGCCCAGACCTTTTCAGTATGAAACAGTTTACACAGTCTTTCTTACAGCACAGCTACATAGCTTTGGTCCCACCTGGTTCAGACTGGGGTTTCAATTGTGCCCAGCCCTCTTTCTCTCCCAGGGGCTGCACCTGTTTCTTCTTTAGTAGAGATCTCCCCCAGCGCTTCAGTCTCTCTCCTCTGGTCTTCCACCAGTCTCTCCAAGGCACAGCTAGCCACCCTCCTACAGCAGCTTTTTGGGTTTGAGCCAGAGCTCCAATCTCCATCTGTTCCTCCCCTAGTCCTTTAGTAACCTCCATTTTATCCTCCTCTTCAACTTCCCCCGCCCCCAACCTCTCCAGCTGGCCCTCATCACCTTCCTCAGAGACCATTTCCCAATCTTCTATCTCCTCCCCTAACTCTTGCACAGCTGGGTGGGGAAGAGAGGGATTCTGGGACTGGTAGTTCTTCCTCTTCTTCCTTAACCCGGCCAACCTCTCTGTCTCCGGTAGCGCAGCTTTCTGAATGTGGGTGTTGTGCACATGAAGTCTGCCCCATTGGGGTTCCCCGGCTGCCTGCACCCCCTTCTGCGTGCCTTCCCGGATCCCCTTTCACCTATCCTCTCACAGTGTAGACGTGTGTATTGGGCACACGCATGTCCATTTTTCAGCGCACCTGCAAAAGAGGCCTTTTTTTCCCCGAAAATGGAAATGCAGCAAAATATAAATCATTGAGCATCCATTTTGGGTCTGAGACCTTACCACCACCCATTGACTTAGTGGTAAGGTCTCACGGGTTAACCAGGTGGTACTCTTCAGCTGCATACACTGCCGATTACCGCCCGGTTAGCGCCACGCGGTAGAAAATAGAAATTATTTTCTGCCATGCGTTTTGGATGCATGTAGAAATTAGAATTACTGCCCAGGGCACACGGTAGCTGGGTAGTAGATCTTTTTTTTTTAAATATTTTTATTAATTTTTAAAGATACATCAAATACAGAAAAACCGAAAAAAAACCAAATATACATGTGGCATAGTACAACAGAATAAAGTACACAAACCTGAGTTCAAGTCATAATGTTAGTCTGTAGATGACAGAAAAAGGTCTAAAGTTTTCCATTTTTGAAGACCAGCTTTATGACCAAGAATAGAATTTACTGCAGACTGTTCGTATTTTTTGTATAGTAGAATCCAGTTCCACCAAACCACCACGTTTACTTGGGAATTGTCTTTCCAGTGTGATATAATCAGTTTCAATGCAACTGAGACCAAGAAGTCAAACAGCAGCTTATCATGTTCTGAAGAGAGAAATGAGATGCAAGTGGATTTCCATATTATATATTTGGGTGAAAAAGATTCTTGAAATCCAAAAATCTCTTTCAATTTTCCCCAGACATCTGACCAAAATAATACAAGATTAGGACATTCCAACAATAGATGCACAAGAGTTCCAGTTTTGATTTTACATTACCAACACAAATCACACCTAGAGGACCCAGACAATTTACTCTTTCTGGGCGTCCAAAGGGCCCTGTGATACATAAAGAAAAGAGATTGTGTTATTGCAGCTGACAAGGAGGCCCTTGGGCCTATCGACCAAATACAGGACCATTGAGTATCTGTCAATGAATCATTGAGATCCAGTTCCCACACTTGTTGTGTGGAACTACGTGATATAGCAATATTGGACCTCATAGCTTTGTAAAACAATGAGGCTTTGTGTTGTTGCCTGCATTGATTGTCAACAAAGCCAGTGAGGGCCGTATTGTTCGTTACACCACTTAGTTGCCATTTTTTGGAGTTAATAACGCTATGCAACTGATACCAGTGCAATAAATGAGAATTAGGAATTTGGAACTCAGCTTGTAATTGAGCAAAGGTTTTGAGATTACCATCAGATATCAGTTGATTCAAGAACCAGATATCACATTTTTGCCAAATGAGCCAATTAATGGTTTGCTTGTCAATCATTAAATGTTTATTACTCTACAAGATCAAGTTACCAGGAAGGACTTCAGTTCTAGGAAGAGACTTTGTTAAAGCTGTAATTTTTGTGAGTATAACTGCTCTATTGTTTGGAAGTAAACTTTTACAGCTTTTAGGACCCATTTCTGCCAATACCCTCAAAGGGAAATGATAAAAGAGGGACCTTTCCACTGAAAGCCAAGAAGGGTTGCATAAAGAGCAATCATTTAAGAACCAATAATATCCTTTGGACAAAATGAAAGAATGATGATACATAGAAAAGTCTGGGAAGTTTACTCCCCATTTCTGTTTGGGTAATTTCAAAGTGCGAAGTGAGATTCGGGTGTGGGGATAGTTCTAATTTAACGTGTTTTGTATGCATGTAGGTGCCTACGCGTCTTAGTAAAAGTGTCCCTCAGGGTCGGTGCCTGGACATGACCTGGCATTGAATATCTGGGTCTAATTCAGCTTGTGGCTATCAGTGGCTTTAAGACTGCTTGAACTGAATGTTGGCTTGTATATTTTCTTTATGAATTCTTTAACTAAGGGGCCCTTTTACTAAGCCGCATAGGCGCCTATGCATGGCCAACGCACATCAGTTTTGAGTTACCGCCCAGCTACCACGTGGCCCTTGCGGTAATTTTATTTTTGACAATCGTCTGCTATGCACACCGGAAAATATTTTTATTTTCTGGCGTGCAGGAGGTATTCGGGTGGTAATCGGCATTTTACAGGCATTGACCATTACCGCTTGGTTATCACGTAAGACTTTACTGCTAGGTCAATGGCTGGCGGTAAGGTCTCAGACCCAAAATGGACACGCAGCAATTTTCATTTTGTCGCACATCCATTATTAGCAAAAATTTTTTAAAAGGCATTTTTTTTACAGGTGCGCTGAAAAATGATTCTGCACGTGCCCAAAACACGCATCTACACTACCGCAGGCCATTTTTCAGTGCATCGTTGTAAAAGGGCTCCTAAGCTTTTCTAACTTCCCTAGGCTAAACTGACCATACCAATAGAATTTCTTCCTTCTGTGGTTGAAAACCATCTTGTTTCCTAAAGAAAACCTGCCTCCTCATTACATCTTAACCACGCAAGACAACATGCTTAAAGCGACTTGTAGTCTATAACGATCAACGTGGGAAACAAATGTGGCAGCAGTTTCTTGTTTACTTGCATATTGGCTGCAATATATCCAGAGGCACCCTTATCAATATTTAAAGAGGAATCACGAAGTGCAAATTCATTTTTACAGAACGTGTGAAGACTGAGAATGTTGGAAAAAGAACTATTGTGGATTGTAGAGAAAAAAAACAGAGCTTTCCTGAGCCTAGTGCTTGCTTAAAGATAGCTTTGCATAATTAGCAGCTTTCTCAGACTTTTCTAAGGGTGCTGCAAGAATGTGCTGCAATAGAAGACCTCAGATTTCTTTAAGAAACCATTTAGAGCTTTGGCACAATGGCAGTGGAAACATATCAGCAACAGGAAGTGTTAGCTTTTCCCAATGGAAATATTAACATAGTCTATAATAATTCTAAATGACAGCCAGGCACACAGAGGTTAGTTGATTTTTGTAGAGTGATAGTAGCTGTGTACTTCTTCATGCAAATAATTCTTATAATAGTTCCGTGGAGGGAATAAAGCTGAACTGAGATCAAATGTGTGGAGTGAGTCCTCTGATGAACTAGAGCAGTGAATCCCAAACCTGTTCTGGGGGACCCCAGTGATTAGGAACAAAACAGGAAAAACCTTTATGACGAGTCCACACAGTACACAAGGAGTAGAGGCTGACCACAGACTAAACCAACTCGGGAGATGATGATGATGATGATAACTATTAATTGCTCAAGGGACCCAATACAGCTCGTGTTTTGACGTACCAAGGCTTGTGCCTCAGGGGCCACAAAGTGGATTGTAAAAAAAAAATTATATATACATATACATAAATATCATACATACAAAATAGACAATTCAAAAATCTAATGTACATAAAAAATCAATCAGTAAAAAGAAATTAGAACATGTATATTTCTCAAATAAAACCAGAGTGAAAAAGATTCAAAGCAATAAAATCAGCTGTTTAGCCATAGGTGCCCGGTATAAGAGGATTGGGGAGGCTATGCCTCCCCAGCCACAGCAGGATGGATCAGCTGTTTCTATAGAAATGCTAAATAGTATTAGTAGTAGTTCTCCTGCGAGTCCTGCTGCTCTGGGGGGTTTAAATAGCATCAGCTGCAGAGAAAGTCATCTCTAGCCTTGTGTATAACCAGTTGTAATTTGATTATCTTACTGCTGGGAGAGCAGAGCAGGGGGGTTGGCTGGAGGTGTCCTGGGTTGCCAGGGAGATATTTAATTAGGATCATGAATTCCTGCACATGAGCAGTTCACACCAAAGAGACTTGCACTGACCCCTGAAATTTTAAAAGTGCTAAAAATAAGTTTTAAAAGTATTTGCATTAAATCTAATTGCAGAATTTAGGTGCTAGGAAGTGGGATTGGTATGCTATGTACTCAAATTTGCTCAAGCCATATGCAAATGAGTCCGTTTTTGGGAGGTTCTCATTTGCATATTTATGGGTAAAAATTGTTGGAAATGTTTACAGCCTTAATGTTAAGGCATGGCTCTGATCAAAAATGTGAACTTTGACCCAAAAAAGAAAGGTTTAGCTAGTGTTTTTGACTAAAAATTCCCATTAGAGTGTCTGTATGTTAATCTGCATTCAAATAGAGCTCTCTGATTGGATGAGCAGCTCATGTTAGAAAATCTGCCCGGGAACAGAGAGGAGAGGAGAGAATCAATGGGTGGGTGGGTGTAGATGGCTAGAGGGGGGCAGGGGAGAGGAGAGAATCAATGGGTGGGTATGGATAGCTGGAGGGGGGGCAGGGGAGCGAGGACAAGAAATGAAGAAGAAAGGCAGAAAGTAAAGAAATAAATGGATAGGAAGCCCTGGAAATGGAGTTAAGAGGACAGATAGCAGCAGAATCGGATACTGGGCCAGCATGATCAGAAAAACAAAGTCACAAGACAACAAAGGTAGAAAAGATAATTTTATTTTCATTATAGTGTTTGGAATATGTCCACTTTGAGAATCAGGTGCTCAACATTAAATGTTTATATTTATTTACTTATGTATGGCATTTTATCCCACATTAAACATGAATTAGGATGTTTTGTGGCTCTATATGAGAATTGTGATATTATGATCCCTTGTTTCATATTGTTGACGGTCTGCATTTTCCGTATGGGTGGTATATTGGTGTATTAGGTTCTGCCCAGTGTAATATTTATGGTACAGTAAGGTTCTGAGTGTGTTTTTGCACAAAGTTGTGCATAGTGTTTTGCAGTTGAGTGATTGTGGTTAGTATATGCTTTGAGCAACCACTTTATTCTTTGACATATGATACATATCTAATATCTAAATTTAATAAAAGGTATTAATTGTGACTTTTATTTATTTTTTCTGTGTGTTATCAGACAATTATGGATTTAAGCTCCACCCCTGGCCCCACCCCTAACCCTGCCCCCTTTAGCCTCCCCAAACAGTTGGGCCACTGACCGCCTATGTGTTTAGCAATACTTTTTCTCTGTTTCAAGTGAAAGCTGTTGTTGTGAAAGCATGTTTGAACAAAGTTAATCATATCACAAAATTAAATTTAACAAAATTTCTTCTATAAAAATTAGCAATAAACGGCTTTTGTGCTTTGTTGGAGGTTTTTTTTTAGACCAATGATACAAACTGTGAACTGTGGTTTGACTATTATGATACCCTGACATAGATTTTTGAGTGGTTTTTTTCTCCTCATATATTGTTACTTTTACACATATACATACACACATATATATGTCAGTATTCTGAACATTTACATTTGTTAACTGCTACATAAATGTTAGTACTTACTTTGTAGAAGTACAGCATATCTGGATAGTGTGGAGGTGGTCAGAGGAAATATTCAGTGACACTATCTGATTAGGGCCAGGGAATATTCCACTGGTTGTCACTGAGGAGCGCTCACATTTTTAGCACACGCTAAAATTGTGGGCGTGCTAAACATTAGAGACTCCCATAGGAATACATTGGTGACTCTAACGTTTAGTGCACCCTCAATTTTAGTGCACGCTGAAAACGTGAGCATGCCTTAGTAAAAGACTCCCTTTATCCACTTAGCAGCTTCCACATGTAAGCGGGACCACTTCCATGTGTAGCCTGCCCGTTCTACAAACCTATAAGTAGAAATGTAACCAATTAAGTACTGAGGCCACAATTTTTATTGTTTCACTTGGAAACACAGGGTTTCTGCTGCTCATTTATTCCACGTGTATGTTTTTAAAATGACTGTTTTTTACTGCATGTGCCACGAAATACGCATGCACTCCTGCATGTCCTTATGTGTATTTTACAAAATGCTCCACACTTAGCAGAGCCTTTGTAAAATACCACCGGAATTTGGCACCCCCTAACCTAGACATCTCAGGTCTGATCTCAATGCTTTATGCAAAATAAGCCTTCACATGCCTAAAATAAGCTGCATTGTATCTCTGTTGCAATAAAAATATATCTCTATAAGCAAAAAGTAGGAAAAACCCCCAAACAAATGTTATAATTATAGGTTTGGAAAGTAGTAAGATTTTCCCTTAAAAACAAGAAAACGTTCTGCAATATTAAACACAAATGTTACAGAAATACATTCAATCTGTCATTAAGCCAAGAAAATTCTCTGCCTGAGAGAGATAATGGCCTTTTAAAGCCCTATTGAAGACCATTAAAATGGATGTTCCCATTATAAAAACAATTGGTCATTTTTGTTAGCAAAATGTTCCTTTGAATGCAGAGTGGTCAGACAGTCTATTTCTGAATTTTTTTTTCCCTTTCTGTGATAAAACAGTAACAGCAGTTTGGATTTATACAGATCTTTTATCAAAGCAGGAGATAATGCATTTTACAGTTCAGTGCCTCAGAAAGCGACATGCAACCACCCCACAGGTGCATTAATTTGCATCTGATTTTTGACAATAGCTAAAGAAATATCTGACCTAGAAAAGATCTTAACATCCAAAGATGTATCTCTGCCTACAAAGATTTGACTTGCTTAAACTATGGTATTTTTATTAATGTCATATGGATGTTAAAGTTGGAAAGTGAAGAAGCAAGACAGGAAGAAAATCAATGCCTTTGAATTATGGTGCTGGTGAAGAATACTGCATATACTATGGACTGCCCAACGAATACATCGGTATTGGATTAGATCAAACCTAAGATTTCATTGGACGCTCAAATGGCAAAACTTCAACTTTCATACTTTGGAGACATCATGAGAAGAGAAAGATCATTAGAGAAAGACATCATGCTTGGCAAGGTCAACATAAGAAAGGAAGACTGGGAATGCAATGGATTAATAACAGCAGCTATGGATGCCCCTGCAACAACAATTAACCTCCTGACTGAAGATTGAACACAGGCCATCTATCCATAGAGTCACCATGAGTTGACATCTACTCAATGACACGAAACAACAACAAATGAGCAACTCAAGTTACAGAGGATTAAACTGAAGGAGTAAGAGAAGTGGAGTGGAGGAGTAGCTTAATGGTTAGTGCAGCGTGCTTTGATCCTGGCAACCTGGGTTTGATGCCCACTGCAGCTCCTTGTGACCTTGGGCAAGTCACTTAATCCTCCATTGCCACAGGTACAAAATAATTAGATTGTGAGCCCCCCTAGGGACAGAGAAAATACTTGTATATAATGTGTACAGCACTGTGTACATCTAGTAGTGTTTCCTTCTCCACTACTGCCAACTCCAGACTTCGCCTTCTGTCTTGCTGCACCCTACGCCTGGAATAAACTTCCTGAGCCCCTATGTCTTGCCCCATCCTTGGCCACCTTTAAATCTAGACTGAAAGCCCACCTATTTAACATTGCTTTTGACTCGTAACCACTCGCCTTCACCTACCCTCCTCTCTTCCTTCCCGTACACATTAATTGATTTGATTTGCTTACTTTATTTTTTTTGTCTATTAGATTGTAAGCTCTTTGAGCAGGGACTGTCTTTCTTCTATGTTTGTGCAGCGCTGCGTATGCCTTGTAGCACTATAGAAATGCTAAATAGTAGTAGTAGTAAATGATTAGTAGTACTAATAGCACTAGACTTGTCCAAGGTGACAGGAAAATTCAGTGACAAGAGGAGGGTTCAACTTGTAGCTCAAGACTCTTCCAGTCTTCCTGGATATTTCCCTACCCTGCATACACTACCATTCCTTAGTCAAAATCAACTACTTAATTTCAGGATATCCTGATAGCATCTTTCTCCCCTATCAGTACCAGCTGTTATCCTAGTTCATGCTGGTGGGGCATTCTGCTTTACACAATAGTCTAGTGGTCAGAACAATGGGCTGAGAAGCAGGAGAAAAAAGTTCAGATCTACTTCCCATAGATGTTCCTTTCTCTCTCATTGCCTCAGGTGCCCACTTCGATTGTGAGGGCTTCAGGGTTGGGACTTACTGCACCCAAGTTTTAATAATGCTCCCAACCCTGAGCTTCCTTTAAAGAGTTAAGCTAAAATATCAACAGCTCAATAATCATCCAGGGCAGTCAGCATTTAAACTCCAGCTACTGTTTTGACTCTAGAGGCTTGATAACTTGAGACCTCAATATCATGCAGTATTGTAGATAGAATGTATTTGGATACAGGCAGCAGATGATGTTTTGTATATTCCTGAGAATCTAGCATGTGATGTTTTTGTTCTTTCCTGAGAAAGTAGCAGAATAGCAGGTGATGTTTGTACATTCCTGAGCAGGTTCACGAGCTGTTCATGTAGAGTTGTTCTTGTAAGCAATGCATGATCATGGTTGTGTAAGCAAAATGTAACCAATAGTAATGATAATACATGTAATATCCATGAATATTCATAGAGTATATAAGAAGGGGATTGACTCCCAAATAAAGAGTTTTTTGCCCAGACACACGAGAGGAGAGTTATTTTGCAACATCTGGTGATCCCCGACGTGATCGGTGAAAACGTGACGTACTTACTACGACTGGAACAGTCAGCGCGCCATTCCTTCTACGGAACACTGTAAGTATGGGGGGAAATTTAACATCATCACATAAACAACATGCACAGGAGCTATATACTATAACGCAAAGATATGGTTCCTCCCGAAATCCAATAACTCTTAAAGATATAGAGCGTTTAATTGAGGAAATAGTTTGTCAATGTCCCTGGTATCCAGAGAAGGGATCATTCGATCCTCAAACATGGGAAAAGATAGGGCAGCAGTTTCGTTTAGAGCCTAGAGTTTCGACTCCTATATTATTGACTTGGAGAGAGATATATTCTACTATAGTAATTCTCTCTTCTGGATTGACAGGCATTACTAACGAAAATATATCCAACAAATTGCCAGGCAAGACCTGGTCTCTTTTACCTCCCGCGACTCTTGGACCTACACCTTCTCCTCCTTCTTGTCGGCTGGCCACCGATATGGGAAGGGAAGAGCAAAACAAAACTCCTGACTTTACTACTACTACCCCTAATAAACCAATTGAAAATATCCAAAACAACAACGCTAATGATAGCGTTATTATTACCAAAACACCAAAGAGCGTAGAACGACCTAGTTTAATTCAATTAGGTATACAGCAAGCACGAAAAAATGGTGAATTCATTTGGAACGATGATCTATGGGATAATTCGGAACCTAATCCTAATTTATACCCAGTTACTAGAACTACAACAATAGAGGCAGGGAACGAAACACATCATGCAGAATGGACTGCTCTACCTTATCAAGTTTTGAGAGAATTACGTAGAGCTATCGTAGAATCAGGTTTAAAAAGTTCATTTGTTCAAGGCATGATAGAAGGGATTAGTAACGGTTACTTAATGACTCCAAAAGATTGGAAAGACCTTTTCCGTATGCTGTTAACTCCTGCGCAATATGTAGTGTGGGATAATGAATATAAGCAAGCAGCACAACTTATCACTGGGACTAATTTGGTGCCTGATCAAATTTATGGATCGGGACCATTTTCAACCCTTGATATGCAAATTCAACAAAACGATACCTGTTTTCAAGCCATAGGCACTTGTATCTTGCGAGCATTTAAAAGAACACCAGAAGGGAATAAACCAACAAAATCTTTTGCATCAATTAAACAGGGTGCAACCGAATCTTACCTTCAATTTGTTAATCGATTGCAGGAAGCTGTAACTAGGCAAATTGATAATCTTGATGCGCAAACAGAGTTATTGATTAAATTAGCCCAAGAAAATGCAAATTCAGATTGCAAAAAGGCATTGCAGACTGTAGCTCATCGCCCAGGAATTACTTTAGCAGATTTATTGAGCGCATGTGCAGATGTGGGGACTCATGGTTATTCTATGAATTTGTTAGCAGGAGCTATACAAAAAGGTAATAAGCCACAGGGGACGTGTTTTAATTGTAAGAAACCAGGACATTTTCGAGCTCAGTGTAGAGCCCCAGGAGGGGGTGCCAACTTTGCAAAAGGACCTTCTCGACCTTCTCGAAAATGTCCTCGATGTCAAAAAGGATATCATTGGGCCAATCAATGTCGCTCTAATCCAATTAATTCCACACCGCCACCCCCAAAAAACTTTGCTCCGGGTTAACTCCTAACCTCGGTCCAAAGGGAGTGCAAGGGTCTTTTGCTCATAGTACTACTGCTACACAAGGTAGTGCAGGAATTGACCTTATTGCAGCGGAATGTAAAACTGCCATCTTACCTCATGAAGTTTTGGTATATAATACTACCTTTAAAGGACCCATTCCAGCGGCTACTGTAGGTTTAGTATTACCTCGCTCCTCTGCATCGAAGGCAGGTATTCATGTTATCCCTGGAGTTATTGATGCTGATTACACAGGCATTGTTAAAATTCAAGTATGGTCCTCATCACCTTTAACAATTTCTCCCGGGGACTCGTGGGCACAATTAATTATTTTACCATATTTTACAGCACCTATTCCTTCTACTGTCTCTCGTACAGGGGGCTTTGGATCTACGCGACAGGTAAGTGCAGTTTTAAAACCGGTTTCTAATGCACGACCCACTGCTCAATTTTTATTGCAACAAAAGCCCTTTGTTGGTATATTAGATACCGGGGCGGATGTTTCTGTCATAGCTTATAAACAATGGCCTGTGGAATGGCCCATTGAAGATACTTCACATGTGACAGGAATAGGGGGAACTCAGTCAGCCTCCCAAAGTTCTCACTGGTTATCTATTACATATCCTAACGATACCAAGGTTCTAGGACATATTAAGCCCTGTATTTTACAAGTACCCTTTAATTTATGGGGTCGTGACCTTTTGGAACAATTAGATGCATCATTGATCCTACCTGATTAACAGTTCATAAATATGTCTTTTTCTCTTCCTTTGGAATGGAAAACTGACAAACCTGTTTGGGTAGAGCAGTGGCCGATTACCAGAGAAAAACTGTTGATTTTACATCAATTGGTGGAAGAACAATTACAATTAAATCACATTGAGCCTACCAATTCTCCATATAATACTCCGGTATTTGTGATCAAGAAAAAATCCGGAAAATGGAGATTTTTACATGACCTACGAGCTATTAATGCGATTTTAGAACCAATGGGCCCGTTACAATGTGGTATTCCAAATCCTAATTTGATTCCTTATGATTATCAATTAGCTATTATAGATCTGAAGGATTGTTTTTTTTTCAATTCCTCTCCAGGAAAAAGATTATAAATACTTTGCTTTTACTGTACCTGTTTACAATAATGCACACCCTACTACTAGGTATTGTTGGAAAGTTTTGCCCCAGGGAATGTTAAATTCACCCACTATTTGTCAATACTATGTTCATCAAGCCTTGCAACCATTTCGTGCCTATTTCCCTCAACTTTTGGTATATCATTATATGGATGATATACTAATTGCAGGGATAACTCTTCCCCCTTCTTGGAAATCTACTTTAATTTCTATCTTGGCCTCCTCAGGATTAACAATTGCCTCAGAGAAGGTTCAAGAAAAGGAACCCTATTTATATCTAGGTTTCCGTATGACTAAAGCTGCAGCCCAACCTGTCGCTCCTCATCTCAATTTACAGTCTCCCACGACATTACATCAATTACAAGAGATTTTAGGAAATCTCAATTGGTTACGTCCCTACTTGAAACTTCCTACAGAATTTTTACAACCCCTGTTTCTCGCATTAAAAGGTCATAAAACACCTGCTGAATTAATTACACTCACTGCATCGCAACAAACAATTCTGTCACAATTGGATCAAATCTTACAAACAAAATGGACAGATAGACGAGATGCATTTGCCCTTTTTTGTTTTTGCGTTCTCAAAGACCCCACCCACCGACAACCGTTTGGTGTCTTATATCAAGATACAACTCCTCCGAAATTGATAGAATGGGTCTATTTACAGAATACTCTCCATTCTACTATTACACAATGGCCCCAGCAACTAGCCTTGCTGATTACTAAAGCTCGAGAGCGAGCAACATTCATGACTGGTTTCGACATTCTTAAACTCATCATTCCTCATTCTTTGTGGCAGTGGGAAAAAATGATTCAGTTCTCCGACGACTTGCAATTTATTTTAGCCACTTATGTTGGTATTATAGATTGCCACTATCCTAAAGACCCTCGCATACAGGGCACATCCATTTTGCCAATCACTCTTCATGATCCCATTTCTTTACGTCCACTCCCTACTGCTCTCACCGTCTTTACAGATGGTAGTCCCACTCGTGGGGTGGTTACTTGGTACAATCTGAACAAATGGCACGTCAAATTTACCTCTCCACAAACCTCTGCTCAACGTTCAGAGCTTGCTGCCATCATCCTGGCTCTTTCTTTATTTTCAGATCAACCACTGAATCTTATTGTTGACAGTCAATATTGTGCTAATCTTGTCCGTCGCATGCCCGACAGTTATGTATCATTCAAAATGGATGCCTCTTTTTATGCTTTACTGTTAACCCTCCAAGGTTACTTGGAGAATCGCCTTTCTTCTCTCTTTATAGGTCATATCCGCAGTCATCAACCTTTTCCTGGTGGTCTGTCTGAAGGGAATGCTCGAGCGGATCGCCATCTTCATTTTTTCTCCACAGCACACTGCAGTCATGAACTTCATCATCAAAATGCACCTAGCCTAGCTCGCCAGTTTCAAATTTCTTTAGAAGAAGCTAGAGCTATTATCAAAAATTGTCCACAATGTTCCTTTTCAGCTCCTACTACCTTTTTTCCTGGAGTTAATCCTCGTGGTCTGGAAGTTAATAGCCTCTGGCAAATGGACGTTACTCACTTTCCCCCTTTTGGTCAATGGTCTAAGCTTCATGTGGTTGTTGATACTCATTCTGGATTTTTGTGGGTCACTGCACAAAAAGGGGAAACTACATCTCATGTCCGCTCTCATCTTCTCCAAGCTTTTGCGGTCATGGGTGTTCCTAAAACTCTCAAGACAGACAATGCCCCTGCTTATACTTCCACCTCCTTACAGGAGTTCCTGACCCTCTGGCATATTGAGCACCTTTTTGGTATCCCCTATAACTCCACTGGTCAAGCTATTGTTGAACGTGCTAATCGCACACTGAAAACTGCTTTAAGTAATCTGACTACAAAAAAAGACGGTATTCTCCGTCATAGAGTAAGCATTGATGAATGCTTAGCACAAATCCTTTACACACTGAATCATCTCAATCTCATCAATAATCCTGCTACAAAAACTTTTTCTTCCAGATTTGAACAACATTTTCGTACTCCTGCCCCACCTTTATCTCGTCCTTTGGTCATATACCGACAACTACCTTCTGATCAGTGGAGTTCCCCTGTGCCTCTCCTTACCTGGGGTCGTGGTTACGCTGCTGTTCAAACAGATTCTGGCCCGGTGTGGATTCCAGCAAAGTGGGTGAAACCTCATGTCGTGGCATCAAGGTCTTCACAACCCAATTCCCAATTTCACACTCACCCTTCAAGGACCGCAGATGCAAACACGCAAACGGTCAGTGACTCGTCAACCTAATGCTCCTGTTACTTGGGGACAAATTAAAGCCTTGAGTCAACAAGCTACAGAGACTTTAGAAAAAGCTCATATTGAAAAGACTGATGATAACTTCGTAGTGGCTATTATTGCAGCGCTTAATGCTAATTCCATTACATTGCTTCTACTGTGTTGTTGTTTGTACATACCTTGTGGACAGTCACAATTACTTCCCACAAAAAATATTTGGGAAGCGTTTGCAATTTCACTGAACCAAACTGATTTCTGTCTTTCTCATCAAAAGGCAGTTGGAGAAGTTTTGGCAACTTGCCTGATTCCAGTATGTCATGATCCTAAAGATATGCAAAATGATACTTGGTTTTATTCACAGCTTCCTGTTAATTCATCCTATCGAAATGCTTCTTATGAATACCATAATTGGGGAACACAAACCCTGTTGCCGCCTACTTTGGCAATGCATGTGAGAACCAATCAAATAGCTAGTATCAATATGACATGTGCTCGTATGGTTAATTGTACCCGATCAAATTGTGTTAATTTTGGACCAACTTTGTTAAATTGTAGCTCCTACGAAAATGTTTCATATATTTATAAATTTACTCATTTACCCCCTGGCTGGTTTTGGTCATGTGGAATGTATACCTTTAATTATATTCCAGCTAATATATCTGATGGTACTACATGCTGTCTAAGTCGACTCACTATGGTACTTCCCAGTAAACATATTTTATTTTCTAACTCCTCACATATGCGATCCAAGCGTATGACCCTTGCTGCCAATTGCAATGATAATGTTAAATTTCTGAGTCAAACTGAATATCTGGCACTTGCATTTTCATTAATAGGTGTCCCTGCATTGGCAGCGGCAAATGCAAAAAATATTCGTGAATTAGCCTGTTGGGCAATTAAATCAATCAATGCAACCTCCACTGCTATTAGTTTACTTAATGCTGAGCAACAGCAATTACGTCATGGAGTTTTACAAAATCGAGCAGCCATTGATTATCTTTTATTACTTAACCATCATGGTTGCGAAGAGTTTCAGGACATGTGCTGTTTTAATTTATCTGACAATTCAAAGGCCATTGACAAACAATTAGCTTTCCTACGGAATTTAACTACTCATATTACTATTCATAATAACCTACTCTCTGATGTATGGGATCAATTGTGGCAATGGATCCCTTGGACCTGGCTCCGCCCTATTATCCAGTATTTAGTCATTGGTATTTTTGTTTTCACTATTTTTTGCTGTTGTATACAATGCATTCCTAACCTTTTTTCTTTATGTTTTCCTCGTCCATTCGCTCCAACACGTCACTCTGCTCAATATGTTTATAAGCTATTACAAACATCTCCACCTCCATCTCCAGCTGGCACACCACGGAGATTTCATTAAAAAAAAAAAAAAAAAAAAAAGGTGGAGATGTAGATAGAATGTATTTGGATACAGGCAGCAGATGATGTTTTGTATATTCCTGAGAATCTAGCATGTGATGTTTTTGTTCTTTCCTGAGAAAGTAGCAGAATAGCAGGTGATGTTTGTACATTCCTGAGCAGGTTCACGAGCTGTTCATGTAGAGTTGTTCTTGTAAGCAATGCATGATCATGGTTGTGTAAGCAAAATGTAACCAATAGTAATGATAATACATGTAATATCCATGAATATTCATAGAGTATATAAGAAGGGGATTGACTCCCAAATAAAGAGTTTTTTGCCCAGACACACGAGAGGAGAGTTATTTTGCAACACAGTATAACCTTGGCACACCAATCACCCAAAGTCTCTATTAATTTTATGAAGTCTCTTTTACTGAATAAATCACAGGTAATTTACTCACAGATAGATGTTCTGAGGTGCTGCTCCAGGGCACAGAGACTCTTTAATCTGGGAGCTGTAGGGGGTGAAGGTCTGGAGAGAGGTAGATATATTGCGGGGGGGGGGGGGGGGGGAAGGATAGTTGAGTAGGTAGAAACGGTCCAAAGCTGGGTGACTGGACGTGCAATATCTCATTAGGGAGGAGATATTTTCAAGGTAAAAATCCAGGTTCTTTACAGGGAGTTTCAGCAGGACAGAGCTGTCTGGCATAAGATGATGCATGCTCCATGTCTCTGGCTAGATGGTGGTGGAATGCCTCATGACTGAAGGGACAAAGAGGTCTTGAGGCTTCGCACAGGCTCATGGAGGAGCAGATAGAGACCAATGGGGACAGAGCCTGCCATCGGGTAGCAAGGGGTGGTCCTAGAGGACAGCTCTCGATTGGAGGGAGAGGTCATACCTGGCTGTCCTCCCAGGACAGGGATAGTGAGAATGACCAGGAAATGATAGCAGGAGGACAAAAGAGCCAAGCTTGGCAGAGAGAGCGAGAGGAGGTCTGGGCAGCCTCACAACCAGTGGAACAGTTCTTACACAGCCAAGCAAGTGTGGTTGCACTGCCTGTGAACTACATTACCCACAGTGCATTGCACAAATATCTTTGCAGTGAGAAACTGCAGCAATGATAGTCCTTAGAACTGAGAATAAGAGTAAAAGCATTACACACATTTTAGGATCATGTTACAAACTAGTGCGAGGCTGTCAGAGGACAGAACAGCTACTGCAGCTGAATTAAATTCAGATTTCAGTGACTGTATCTGGATACTGGCTGGTATTGAATATCTGGATAAGACGGTCAGTGCTGGTGTTATCTGGATAGCAGTGATATTTAGCCCGCTATCCTTTTTGCTGGCCTAATTTTATCTGGATAGTTATCTGGTAAATAGACTGAATATTGCCGCTAATCAGAACTCAGGGAAATATCCTGACTCCACTCACAGACCAGATAGCACTGGGGCAATCTGTAATAATTTTCAGTGGCATTATCTGAACAATGCTGCTGAAAATTGCTGATTGAGCTCAGTCAGTGACACTTATCCAGCTAGTAAGAGCTGCTCCCCAGATAAGTGTTCTTGAATACCCACCTGTAAGGAATTAACTAAAAGGTTATGGATTTGATATACTGCCTTTCTGTGGGTACAACTAAATCAATGTACATCTACTATATGCAGGTACTTTTTCTGTTCTTTGTGGGCTCACAATATAATTTTATTTTTGTACCTGGGGCAATAGATGCTTAGGTGACTTGCCCAGGGTCACAATGAGCTGCAGTGGGAATCAAACCCAATTCCCCTGGTTTTCAGGCCACTGCAGTCACCATTAGGCTACTCCTCCACTCCACTAAGAATTCTCTTCTGTTTTACAAGGATGCCAAGGGTAGACCACCCCAAAGAGTGAGACTTTTTAGATGGCATTTTCAGGATATAAGTCTGGAAAGATTTAAGTGTTCTATTGCTTTGCAATAAAAGAAACAGCAGAGACTGATAAGTGATTGCTTGGTTAAATTCTCCCAGCTGAAAATTGCCCTCACCTCAGTGCCTTAAAGGATGCATACAAGTTTTACAGCAGGTGTACTCTTAGCTGCAGGGAAAAGAACAAGGCAGAAGGAGGCAGGGCCTCCAACCTCTCTCACTTTGATAAAGTAGCAGAATGAGCTGAGCCTATTTCATGCTTCCAACACCCATCCTGTGCATGTGGGCGCCCTTGGGATCCGGGCCAAGATGGGATGCATGACTCCCAGCTGAATTGCCCCAGTTGAGATCTGTCACATTCATTTTCTTATGATGGCACCTCAGATCTTCCACAACCTGTAAAAAAAACAGGACAAAGGAATAAAATTGAACCATGTAGACTCTAGGGATAAGTTGTGCCCACTTTTTCTCACACAAAAGTGAAAGCCCCTAGAAATAAGATCTAGCTGTCAACTGAACGATCACATGTCGGCACTCCTGGCAGGCATGCATAGGAATGGTTGTCACCTGAGCCACCCAATCCAGACCCCAGGTCTAGGCACAACAATGTTCAATACAATTAAAATTTTTACTGCTCTCTATACTGATTCATTGTGAGGCTCATTTTCAAAGCACTTAGCCTCCCAAAGTTCCATAGAAACCTATGGAACTTAGCCTCCCAAAGTGCTTTGAAAATATGCCTCTGTGTGTCCACCTCTGTAAACCATCTCCCGTCCAGCATATCCTGAGGACAAAAATGGATTGATTTCAGAATGAGTACTTAACAACATGCATCTTCAAGACACCTCTCTTTGGATTTGGATGTAACGAATTTGTCAACCCAGAGTACTGTGGAAGGGGTGTCATATAAATGTCTATCCCAAAAGGGGATGCTCTCAGTGGTTGGGGCCAGCCGTATCACCATAGAGATATATGCATGCATAAATACTTCCAATCAACATGAGTCTCTCCTGTCTCAGTTTGACTTTGGAGACCTGTGGGTACCCAAACTGCCTCCTTGGACAGAGGAAGCTGGTACTTCCATATCTTCAGTGTTGTACACCCACCAAAAATAGTAGGAGCCATGTACTACGCACTGGTCCTCACACAAAAAGCAGCCTGTAAGGAGTTTTGATCTACTGAGGAAAACAGGCCATCCCCATCCCATTGACCCTCCCAGTAGCCCACTGCAGATACTCTCCTGTTTATTCTTGATGAAGAATACAGCCTACTTAAGATTCCTGCAGCGCCACACTGATGCCTTGAGAACACCTACGTCCCAACTGCAAATCAGTAGCTGTGTGAATTGAGACCTAAAAGAGACCACAAGAAAGAAGTTTTGCTTTACCAGGCCTTGATCTCAACAAAATTCGTTTACTCATAACAGCATAGCAAGAAAGACCTTTGGGGAGAACTTTCACAAACAGACACAGGCTAATGGGATGCCCCATTATCTTGACTGCCATATCAGACAGGTTGGGAAACACAGGATGCTGTCTGAGCAAATGAACTACTTCATGCTAGACACAGACACACATTACCAGCCTCTCCATTCCCAAAGCTGACCACTACACATGGAAAATGAAAGGTTCTTTTCAGTGCCCTTAAATTTCAGGGGTTTTTTTTTGTTGTTTTTGTATGAGTGTTAATGCCTACTACTACTACTACTACTACTACTATTTAGCATTTCTATAGCACTACAAGGCGTACGCAGCGCTGCACAAACATAGAAGAAAGACAGTCCCTGCTCAAAGAGCTTACAATCTAATAGACAAAAATAAAGTAAGCAAATCAAATCAATTAATGTGTACAGGAAGGAGGAGAGGAGGGTAGGTGGAGGTGAGTGGTTACAAGTGGTTACGAGTCAAAAGCAATGTTAAAGAGGTGGGCTTTCAGTCTAGATTTAAAGGTGGCCAAGGATGGGGCAAGACGTAGGGGCTCAGGAAGTTTATTCCAGGCGTAGGGTGCAGCGAGACAGAAGGCGCGAAGTCTGGAGTTGGCAGTAGTGGAGAAGGGAACAGATAAGAAGGATTTATCCATGGAGCGGAGTGCACGGGAAGGGGTGTAGGGATGGACGAGTGTGGAGAGATACTGGGGAGCAGCAGAATGAATACATTTATAGGTTAGTAGAAGAAGTTTGAACAGGATGCGAAAACAGATAGGGAGCTTGTGAAGCGACTTGAGGAGAGGGGTAGTATGAGTAAAGCGACCCTGGCAGAAGATGAGATGGGCAGCAGAGTTTTGAACCGATTGGAGAGGGGAGAGGTGACTAAGTGGGAGGCCAGCAAGAAGCAGATTGCAGTAGTCTAAGCGAGAGGTGACAAGGGTGTGGATGAGGGTTTTGGTAGAGTGCTCAGAAAGAAAGGGGCAGATTTTACGGATGTTGTAAAGAAAGAAATGACAGGTCTTGGCGGTCTGCTGGATATGAGCAGAGAAGGAGAGAGAAGAGTCAAAGATGACCCCAAGGTTTCGAGCTGAGGAGACAGGGAGAATGAGAGAGACATCAACAGAAATAGAAAACGGGGGGAGTGGAGAGGTGGGTTTGGGGGGGGAAAATGAGAAGCTCGGTTTTAGTCATGTTTAATTTCAGGTGGTGTTGAGACATCCAGACAGCAATGTCAGACAAGCACGCTGAAACTTTGGTTTGGATGCAAGGTGAGATATCAGGGGTAGAAAGGTAGATTTGGGAGTCATCAGCATAGAGATAGTAGGAAAAGCCATGGGATGAGATTAATGAACCAAGGGAAGAAGTGTAGATAGAAAAGAGGAGGGGACCAAGAACAGAACCCTGAGGTACGCCAACAGGCAGAGGGATAGAAGTAGAAGAGGATCCACCAGAGTGAACACTAAAGGTGCACAGGGAGAGGTAGGAAGAGAACCAGGAAAGGACAGAGCCCTGGAATCCAAGTGAGGACAAGGTATTGCGAAGTATGCTGTGATCGACAGTGTCAAAAGCAGCGGAAAGATCAAGAAGAATGAGGATGGAATATTGACCTCTGGATTTAGCCAGTAATAGGTCACCATGAAGCTACAATCTTGAAGTTGAAGTGCAGCCATCTTCTATTTTTGATGCAACTGAAGGAGCCATAAGTGTTGTAGCCTATCTGAAGACTGAGAGATGAATCTAAATGAGACACATCCAACCAACCCAGTCAAAGCTCCACAGTAGTGGTAAGGAAGTAGAGAGCAGCATCAACACTCAAGCCCAGTGATTTAAAATACGACGAGCAGCAGAGCTACCGGAGACCAGAAATCAAAACAGGTAGAATAATGTGCTGTGCATCATCCAACCTGATCAAGTAGAGCAATTCTACAAGAGCTGTTCCAGTTCTTTGTCAGACACTGGCCATGTGGCTGACAAAACAGGATGAGATTTACCAGCAATTAAGCCTTGCGATGCTCAGTTCAAGTAGACACAGATAAAATTGGTGAATTTGTAATCCAGGCAAGAGTGATAATGATAAAATATTAATACCTTAGAAGGAAAGTGTATCACATAAGCAAAACTCCTGAATGGCATACCACAGCACTGCTATTGCCATCGCTTGATAAGAAATGCAAGTATCTAAGGAAAACCAAAATGCTAAAGTCCTAAGCAAACTAACAGAGCAACTAGAGATTTAACTGAAGGAAAGAAAAGCAATGAAGAGGTATCCCAATAATGCAATCCAGATACGCTGTCTGACGTCTGAAATGCAGATGCAGTGGCACAAAGCTATAGCCTGGTGTCTGTGACCTGGGGCAATAATCTCCCATTAGTGAAGAATCAAGCCAATGATTTTCCAGGCCTGCTCACATGCTGCCAATCAACTTATAATGAAGAGAAGACCAGGTCAACAATCAAGGTAAACCCACCAAACACAGAGTGTTAGCTTCATGTTGAATCCACAGCACCAAGTCTCCCAATTGCTAGCTTCAAGAAAAGTAACAAAAAGAAGCCAACAGCACGTCAATACCCTTTAGGAGAGTTATGACCACACTTATTGTACCTTATAATGGACAAATAGATACCCACCAGACTTTGAACTACTGGCAGTCCTGCAATAACTACATAGCCTGTGTAAGTAAACCATGAGAATCCATCCACTGCAGTAATGATATCAGGCCTAGGACAGAATCTATGGAAAAAGCAGAAGGAGTATGGCATGGGTGGCAGCATAGGAACATAAGCCTTGCATACTGGGACAGACAGAGGTCCATCAAGCCCAGTATCCTGTTTCCAACAGTGGCCAATTCAGGTCACAAGTATCTGGCAAGATCCCAAAAGAGTAAAATGGATGTTATGCTGCTTATCCCAGGGATAAGCAGTGAATTTTCCCAAGTCCATCTTAATGATAGCTTATGGACTTTTCTTTTAGGAACTTGTGCAAATCTTTTTAAAACCCTGCTAAGCTAACTGCTCTTACCTTAAAACCACCTGTAAAGGGGACAAAGGCCAAATTAGGACAAGATATTCTCCCACTGCTCAGTGGTGAGGAATTATGTACCCCAGAGGGGCATCATAATTCCCAAAGAATTCAGACATACCATTGGACACATCAGCTTGCAACACAGCAGTGTGTAGGATTGTGACCAGGGAATATACCCATACTTGCTGAGGTGTGCATGCCGCCTCACCTAAAAGCTCATATTGAGGTGGAGGTGGATCAAGTGAAGGGATGCAGCAGGGAGGCTCTCTAGAGATGGTCTGGGATGGATCCACCTACAATGAGGATAAACTTTTTAAAGCCACCTCGATTCAAGGGCATGATGCCAAAACTGGGTCCCAAAGGTTTCATGAGATGCACCAATTGAAAACTGCAATAGGCATAAGTCCAAATTTAGAATAATAAAGAGCTGCAATTCCCCCTAAACATGTCTGTCAATTAACTACTGCCCCTTGGTGGAAGGTTTGTGGGGAGTACCTCTGAGATTGAGGTGTCCAAAAGGCACCGTAGAACCTACCCAGGCACACCACATCTACCAGGCAAACCATGAACTGTCAGCAGGATCAGAGCACCTGGGAAGGCCCCATTGGCATGACAACATAAACACAAAGTGTCAATATCTGTAACAAGAAGTATCAGTGGCTTTCCTTACCTTTGTACTGTAAAGCCCTGTGTGGAGAAAGCAAAGATCATCCTATATGAAAAAATGACATCAGAAAATACTAATGTAACAGACCCATTCCTAAGCAGTCTTTCCATGCCACTTCAAGGTTATCAATAGAAATCAAACAAAATAAAACATGGAAAAGAAAATAAGATGATACCTTTTTTATTGGACATAACTTAATACATTTCTTGATTAGCTTTCGAAGGTTGCCCTTCTTCTTCAGATCGGAAATAAGCAAATGTGTTAGTTGACAATATATATAAGTGAAGCTTCAAAGCATTTCAATGACAGTCTAGCAAGGTGGGGGTGGGTAGAATGTATGCATGGGTACATCAAAGCATTTCATTTCATTGATAGTCTAACAGGATGGGTGTGGGTATTTGAGAGAAGAGTGATAAACAGAGAAATACAACTTTTTGGTTTATAATGGGCTAGAAAACCCAGATCCTTGTTTAGCCCTGTCTGTTGGGTGTCAAAATATTCAATCATTCTGACTTCAAAGGTCTTACGTTCCTGTATTGTTTTAAAGTTACCTTTCAGGATTCTTACTGTGAAATCACTGGTGCAGTGTCCTTGTCCTGTAAAGTGTTGGCCTACAGGGGTGGGAATCTGACTGGCACCAGCTTTCTTCATGTTGTGTCTATGTAAATTGAATCTTGTCTTAAGCATCTGGTCTGTTTCTCCAATATAGCATCCTTCATTACATTTTTTACGCTGAATGATATATACCACATTGGAAGATGAGCATGTGAAAGATTCCTTTATGCTGAATGTTTTTCCTTTGTGAATGACTGTGGGGTCCTGTGAAATGTTTTGGCATAGCTTGCAGCTGGATCTGTTACAGGGAAACGTGCCCTTTTCTTTTTCAGTCTGTGTTGGGAGTTTACTTCTGATTAGCTTGTGTTTTAAGTTGGGTGGCTGTTGGAAGGCCAGCACTGGTGGGGTTGGGAATATCTCTTTCAGTAATCCATCCTCCTGGAGTAGGGGCTGTAGGTTTTTTATGATTTTCCTCAGTTTCTTCAGCTCTGGGTTGTATGTAACTACAAGGGGGATTCTGTCTGTGGCTTTCTTTTCTTTGTACTGTAGCAGATTCTCCCTGGGTATTTTGAGGGAGGAGGCAATATTCCTGGAGATTATTTTGGGGTTGTAGCCTTTCTGTTTGAAGGATGTGGTCAGGATTTCAAGGTGTCTGTCTCTATCCACTGGGTCACAGCAGATACGGTGGTATCTTGTGGCTTGGCTGTAAATAATGGATCTTTTTGTATACAATGCTTTGAAATGAGTTGATGTACCCATGCATACATCCTACCCACTCCCACCTTGCTAGACTGTCATTGAAATGCTTTGAAGCTTCACTTATATATACTATCAACTAACACATTTGCTTATTTCCGATCTGACAAAGAAGGGTAACCTTTGAAAGCTAATCAAGAAATGTATTAAGTTATGTCCAATAAAAAAGGTATCATCTTATTTTCTTTTCCATGTTTTATTTTGTTTGATTTCTATTGATAACCTTTAAGAGTGGACTAACACGGCTACCACACCTCTCTACTTAACATGCCACTTAAAATCAGTTGGTGGTGGGTACAGGAGAAAAGGAGACATGTCATTAATGGAGGTGGGGGAGACAGGAGTGAATGGGAATCTACCATCTGGTCCCACAATTATGTATTAGCCCAGGGTCCAATATAATGTCAACCTGGTCATGATCTCTTTCTGAACTCACTCTAGCCCCACTCAGACAAGCTGCAGTATATGGCTGAAAAGATGGGAGTAGCCTTCTCCCTTGTTTTCTGCAACACTGTACCTGGTTTGACACTTAGGAATAATTCCATTGAAGAGGAGGTGATCCTATTCTATAAGAATGCTATCAGACAGCAGTTGTCACACTTTCAGCCAAGTCCAAACTAATATGGACAACCTGTTTGAGATGGATCCCAGCTATAAGAAGCCAAGTTATCAAAACAATTGGGGGTGCTAAACCCAATGGAAATCACCTCTCCCTGGACACAGCTAGGAGTTTGCTCAATATTAGTGCATGTACAAGCTCGTACAGAGCTGGCTCCTGCGGTCCTAGCCACAAAGCCAACGGTGTTACCCAATCAGTCTTGGGTGCCCTGCCATTATATTTGGGCTGGTGTTAAGATATGCCCACAGCCGCAGGATGGCTGGTTTCCACATTTAAAGAACACCCACTTGCCTGAGATTCAAGAGTCACATCTTGATGTTTGTAGGGGCTGAGGGCAGCAGCATAAATCAGTGCTCTAAATTGGCAGTGGTGCTACAATTTCTTTCAAGTGCCCTCTCTCCCAGCTGCTACCATTCATGTCTTCAGGGACAAAGAGTGCTCTTCTGGCACACTTGTGGGCTTTAAAGCCCATGACTCCAGTGCCTCCCTTCCCAGCAGGGAGCCCAGCTTCCCTACAAAAGCTCTTTTCTGGCCATCAGGACTCCCTGACTATGCTTCAGGCACGAAGGGCTTATTAAGTTTCTTGGTATACATCTGAACTGTGTGAGTTAAAGCACTCAGCGAGACAAGTAGAGCATAGAAGGCACATAGTACCTTCTATTGAGTAATGCCATGAATATTCTGAAATATTAATTTGCTGTGAAACTGAAGTGCAGAAGGCTAGGCAATGTTATTTCATTAAGATTATTATGGAATCGTCAACTCATTCTCAAAGACTATTGCTTTAGTTCATAAGATGACCACTATACTGTCTTCTTCAAGACAGTGGCCTAGTGGTTAGGGTGGTGGACTTTAGTCCTGGGGAACTGAGTTCGATTCCCGGCACAGGCAGCTCCTTGTGACTCTGGGCAAATCACTTAACCCTCCATTGCCTGCCGCATTGAGCTTGCCATGAGTGGGACAGCACGGGGTACAAATGAAACAAAAATAAATAAAATATTAATCTGCAATTATCTGTTGATTAACTTCTGAGTAGAGAATGACACGGGAGCAGGTAGCTGTGGTAAACCATGGTAATCTGTAGTTATACCACGGGTAAAACAAAAATTTTGCAGGTTTTACCGCAGGCACAAAAAGCAATTATTACCCTGGCCTGCACTGCGGGAGTAGTAGTAATCTCTGTACCCGCGGTAAAACAGATGCCTACCTTTTACCACTGTTTTACCACTGGGCTGGAACATTCCTCCTCCTCTCCTTCTGCTCAGCTGTGTTCCTCCTCCCTGCCTGCACATGCAGACGCACACGCACACAGTCTTCTGAACAAATGCCATCTGGCACATTAGAGTTCCCTCCCCGCCCACCATGCTGACATCACAAGAAGAAAGGACCCTGATTGGCCTTTTTCTTTTCATCTCATCTCGTGCTGGCACCGCCAGCGCCAGCACAGCAGCCATTTTGTGGGTTATTTTTCAGTGTGGTGGTTGGTGATGATACAGTCAGGGCTTTTTTTGAGGGGGTACTTGGGGGTACTGAGTACCGGCACCTTTTTCATTGTCTGCTAAAATTGACCCATGGATTGCAAGTTTTAATGAAAGAGCTCAGGCTCTATTCACCAATTCTTCCTTGTCATAGATTCTGTGACTGGTTGCAGGGGCCCTAGCTATTGTGGGGTGGGTCCTTCAGTGATCACCCCACCCCTGAAGGGTGGCCTAGCATTTGAGTACCAGTACCTTTTTTGCTAGATAAAATGCACTGGATACAGTGCATCATTGCACAGGCTAAGGAGAGCGTGTGGCCGTGGGCAGCACAGCAGGACTGACTGAGGACGGAGTTGGTCAAGACTTGGCCAGAGGACTCATCCAGGCAGAAGAGCATGAGCCTAAAGGAACACATGGTACACAATTGTGAAGACCACGGTAAGGTGCCCCCTCAGCCCTGCCCCCCCAACATGCGATGTACACAGATTCTAAGGAAGTATTATTGGTTTAATCTGTTAGAGTAGTAATTAGTTCATTTGGAGGGGCTAGTTATAAGGCCTCACTGCAGAGATGTTTTTCATCTAGTAGGGCTACTAAAAACACAGACATCAAAGTTCAGGTCAGGTGCTGAACAATCATTATTATTTATAATGCAGTGGTATATTATAAAAATGCAATTGCCTTTTTTATTACTATTTCACTGAAAAGTTCAGAGAGTCAGTCTAAATGTGGCAACATTGTCCAGTTCATAAGTTAATTATGTTTAGTGGAAAATAAATCTGTTGACTCAGGCTGTTTGCTATGTTGTGAACATTTCATCACTGTTTCATTATTGCTACCACCAGTATTACAGTATTGGACTGCTTTGGGACGGGTCCTATCTGCTGTTGGAAGATGGAAATGTGAAAATAAAAATGAAGTTGTGGATGTTCTCTGAGTCTGTAGAAGTTGTTGTTTATTTGTGCAAAGTGTGTGTGGATCAGTGGATGCCTGTTCTGGTGTTATGCATCATACATATGGCTATGATTTCTGAACATGCTATGGCATCATTAAAGGACAGACTTTTAAAAGCGCCCAGTTGGTACTATAAATGGCATATGCTAATCTCAACCTTGTTAAATGTTTCAGACATATCCATCTACTTGCTTGCAGTTGTAAATGTATGATTGGAAAAATTAGTGCTCATTATTGCTTGCTGTGTAAATGAATAATCCATCACTGTTTCATTAATGCTTGCTACCAGCCCAGTATTACATATTAAGGTATTTTTAAATTTTGTTTTAATTTGTTTTTCAGTCTTTACATGCACATGGTTTTGCTTTTTAAACCTGAAGGTAAATCTTAAGGGTGGTTAAACAATCCGGTATAAACTGTTTTTTCTGACTTTACTTTTTTGGACTGCTTTGGGTCCCTCCCTCCTACTGATCTGTAGAAAAGTGGAAGAAAGGAGAGCATGACTAAATCCCAATATTGTGGATGACTCATGCTTCTATCTGCTAGGTGTTTCATATTTGCTGAATGCAAGGGTGTTTCTTGTAAGTGGGGCAGGGAAGGAGTGTAGGGGAGGGGATGTTTGTGAAAGGGGAGAAGAGAGGGAATATGGGGAATGTATCTTCTATTTTTGTTTTATAAATGACATTTCATAATATTGTTCATTTTTATACCGTAATAAAAAGATTTAAATATAAAAACAACTGAGGCTTAGCTCATTGAGGATGGTTCCAGGTAGGCTAGCAAGGGGAGGAGTAGCCTAGTGGTTAATGCAGTAGACTTTGATCCTGGGGAACTGAGTTTGATTCCCAGTGTAGCTCCTTGTGACTCTGGGTAATTCACTTAACCCTCCATTGCCCCTGGTACAAAAATAAATACCTGAATATATGTAAACCACTTTGAATGTAGTTGCAAAAACCTCAGAAAGGTGGTATATCAAATCCCAGTTCCCCTTCCCTTTTTAGCTTGTGATTAACTGAAATTTTTTTTTTTTAATCTGCAAACCCTGAGGATTGTTGCCATAGGTTTTTTGTTGTTGTTTTGGACCTTGATGTGAAGTGCATAACACCCTAGTGACCCAGAGAAGACTGGGACATTTTCACATCCCCACAGGGGCTCGCCCTGGGGAAAGACATAAAGGAACCTAAGTACAGAAGAGGACCTGGACTCAGTGTTGGAGAGAGACTGGGTGGCTGTTGATAATCCATTTTGTGTGTGAGTGCTAGATTCAAGACACAGAAGTTGTTGGTCAGCTGGAGGCTATTCATAGCCAGCTACTGTTGAAAGGACCCCAGAGCAGATGATGCATCACAATGTCCTTTCAAACATGCACCTTCAGATAACATGCTTGAAAAAGCAGATTGACAGCTGTTTCTTTTAAAAACAAGACATACAGTGGCTTTTTAAAAATCAGTTGGAACACTACTAGAAGATAGTGAGACTGTTACTAACCAATGGAGAAATTCACAAATATTATCAATTATCAATTGGGCCATATGTGTTGAAAACAAATCCAAAGTACTCCATGTATTTCACAGTGACAGAAAGATCTCTTTGGCAAGAGCAACAAAAACTGGAGAAAATTCCTCTCAGCATATCACACAGGGACATGGGTGCGCCTGGGCTGGCCTGGCCTATCCACTTTTGCCCCAGGCCTTCTTCAGCAACTAGATGTGCCAATTATATAGCTGGCAGTGATTCCCAAGTCCCACCACTGGCCACCAGCTGAAGAAAATCCAGAGCTGTCTTGGTTATTTAAAGCCTGGTTGGCAGTGACTTAAATTGCTGCTGCTGATGCAGGTACCGTGATCATGCTCTGTTCTTGCACATGATCAGTTCATGCATGAGAATGGAGCATGCTCACTGTGCCGGTGTCAACAGCAGAACTTGAGCCACTGAGATTATATATGTCTGGTCGGCTTCAGCAGGTGGGCTCGTATCTGAGAGGATCCAAGTTCTGAGTGTTCCATAGGAATCCTCACTTTCTGCCCTTGTATTTAATATTTATTTTTGTCCTTTTTTTTTTTTTTTACTTTTGGAGGCCAGACACATAGGATACCAGTTCTATGCTGATAATAATTTTTACTGGAATGTTTGGTGACTGTTGCCTAAGAATCAGTCGACTCTCAATTTAACTAAAATTTGAAAATTTGCAGGTATCAAAGAATCTGCTGATTTGCCTGATTGCATTCATGTAGGAAATTTAGATATACCTGTGTGATCTGAAATACAGTACTTGGGTGTAATGCTTAATTCTCAGCTTCATATGAAGTTCCCAAGATAAGGCTGTGATCCAATGGTTAGAAATCTGTGATGACTTTTTTTCTAAGTTGTAATTTTTCTAGCGTTGGTCTAGTTTTCTTTTCAATATTATTGTAATCCACACTGATACAGGAATGGTTTGTAGCGGAATATACATTTTATTACTTGAATTTCTTTAGTACTGCCAGCAGATGTCACACTTGATGCAGGTTTGAGGCCTGCTGCCTTCCCTGGGCTGCAAAACTCCTAGAAAACAGAGTGGAGGGAAAATTCATGCTGGAGAGGAGATTTGTCTGACAAGAAGACACATTGAAAGAGACAGTAGTATATAGGCAGATTGTAGAACACAGAAAAAGAGATGATATAAAGCAAATGAAGGAGAGAGGCAGAAAGAGAAAGCGGTGTAGCCCAGGCTCTACAGTGTGGAAATTTAGTGCCATTCTGCAGAGGTTACTGTAAAATTTAGTAGAAATAAATGATTTCTACTGAGTAACATAGTAAATGACAGCAGATAAAGACCTTACGGTCCATCCAGTCTGCCCAACAAGATAAACTCATTTACACGGTATGTGATACTTTATATGTATATCCGAGTTTGATTTGCCCCTGCCTTTCTCAGGGCACAGACCTTAGAAGTCTGCCCAGCACTGTTCTGAAGCTAACGTGGAAGCCCCTTAAAATTTACACTCCAGCCCATCCATATCTATTCTGTCACAGTCAGGGCGTAGACCGTAAAAGTCTGCCCAGCTCCTGTTTTGTTTCCCATTTACCGGCGTCAACACCCAATCTCCGCTAAGATTCCATGGAACCATTCTTTCTAAACAGGATTCCTTTGTGTTTATCCTACACATGTTTGAATTCCATTACCATTTTCATCTCCACCACCTCCCGTGGGAGGGCATTCCATGTATCCACCAATAATAAAATAAATTTTAATAAAACAAATTTATTAAAATTGTTAATTTAACATTAAATCTTTACTATACTTAAGAATGTTACTATAATAACTGAAACCAGGTCCGGGTGTATCTACTACACTATTCTTTACAAAATTAAAGGGAGAAACCTAATGCCTAACTAATTTATTTCACTGAAGAATTCTCTTTAAAATTTTATAATACTTCCCTAACTAGCTTTCCCCAATAAAGAGAATTTATAATTATAGAACCCTGTGCTCAACCCACCCACAAATAATTCTCACAATAATTGTGGGAAGGCAGTGTCCTAAGGCCCTGACTGCGTGCCACTAAACATGGAACACTTGCTCTTGCACGATTAAATCCCACCCAAGTCCAATCAGCTGTGCCTTTTCCTAACAATCACCTTCACTTGTGAAATCCTTTAAACACAAGACTCTCCACAGAATATAAGCCCAGGAAAAAAAAATTGCTGAACTGAAAAGCAGATACAAAATGAGCTCGCAGTCCTTTATATAGTATTCAGTCTTTTTAGCAGATGAATCCTCTTTTCTTTTGTTGTTCTCATGCAGTCAATCTTGTTTTCTGGCCAGTCTCCATGCGAACTGCTTCACAGACTCCAGTCACCTTCCTAGGGCCCTCATGATCCAAAGCCCCACGCTGTTCCAAACAGCGCTCTAAAAATAGCGCTGGAACAGCGCAGGGCTTTACTGCATCGATGATCAGAGATAATGCATGCAAATTTAAGCAGCGCAATTATCTCTGATCAAGGGGTAGAAGTGCGGGAGAATTGTAGCTGAGCATGCGCTCAGCACAATTCTCCCGCACTTGTTTGACAGGTCTGGGCTGTCAAAAGCCCAAACCTGTCAAACACAGGGGCTGGAGGTCCATGAGACCACCAGGCCCTGACTACCCCTGCCCCGAGCAAGGCAAAACAGGGCTGGAGGTCCGGCGGACCTCCGGTCCCCCCGACGATCCCCCCCCCCCCCCCCAGGTTCAGGGGAGGGCTGGAGATCCAGTGGGTCTCCAGCCCCCCAAACCCCCAGAAAATGTCAAGTGGCCGCCGCTGCTGGCCAAACCCTCTCCCACCCTCCCCCCCAGCGAGCGACGGGGGGGGGGGGGGCTGGAGGTCCACCCCAACTCCCCCCCCATGTTGTCGTACTAATCCCTGGTGGTCCAGCGTGAGTTGAAGTAGTGACAACCCCCCTCCTGGCCCCCCCTACCTTTAGTTGGAGGAGGACGCAGCCTGCCTCCCTCCTCTTCCAGTGGACTACACTGCAAAATGGCGGTGCCCAGCCCCGCCCATTGCATCCTGGGATACGCTGGGCGGGGCTACAAACCATGTAAGGGAATTGCTCCCTTACATGGTCTGTAGCCCCACCCAGTGCATCCCAGGATGCACTGGGCGGGGCTGGGCGCCGCCATTTTGCAGGGGTGCCGGGAGAGGGATTGTCACTACTTCGACTCACGCTGGACCACCAGGGATTGGTATGACAACGCTGGGGGGGGGTGGGGTGAGAGAGGGTGGGGGGGCCGGGAAGGGGGTTGTCACTACTCCTACTCACGCTGGACCACCAGGGATTGGTACGACAATGCGGGGGGGAGTTGGGGTGGACCTCTAGCCCCCCCATCGCTTGCTGGGTGGGAGGGTGGGAGAGGGTTTGGCCGGCGGCCACTTGACATTTTCTGGGGGTTTGGGGGGCTGGAGACCCACCGGATCTCCAGCCCTCCCTGAACATGGGGGGGATAATCGGGAGGACCGGAGGTCCACCGGACCTCCAGCCCCCTGTTCACGTTTGCTTTTGGGGGGGAACGGGGGCCTACCAGTATGCAACTGCATGCTGGACAGGGCTCACCATTCCTCCCCAATGATTGGCGCAAACCCTAACGCCAGCTTGGAGCTGGCATAGAGTTTGCCGCGGCCAGCGACACAATCTGTGGCGTGCTGGATGCTGATCATTGGGGATGAATGCGTTAAGCGCTGATTAGCATGCATTTGCAAGCTACTTGCACTAAGAGCCCTGTTTAGCATGCATTTGCATGCTACTTGCGCTACTCAATCTCCCGGCTGGGACAGCGACGCTGCAAATGCTATCTCCCCGTGCCCGGCCCTCAGCGACTCGGCGGCCATGCCTCACACCGAACCTGCATCACAGAGGGGTTGCGGGACAGCTGCCTCGCTGACGGTACATCGATGCTGAAAACCCCATCTCCCCGTGCCCCAAAACCTTGCTAGCGCCCGTTTCATCTCTCCAAGAAACGGGCATTTTTTACTAGTATGGAATAATGGACCATTCTTCTCTCCTGCTTTGGCACATTCTCCACTGCATAAATCCCAAAAAGTAGCTGGACAACAAATACACATCTGCTTCCCAAACAGTATGAAGGAGGCAAAGATAGAAATGAGTAGTAACAAAGTACTTGTACTTTGTTATAGTACTTAAGTACAATTGGCAGTACTTTTACTTGTAACGAGGTACATTTTTTTTCAATACCTTTTACTCTAAATGAGTTGCATTTAAGCTGTACGCCTACGCACTTGGTTGGAATTCCCTTTGGGTGATAGATTGTCAGTCTTGGAACTTCATAGTAGATTGCTTCATTGGGAGTGGTGGGTGGATTATGGGGCTGTTCTTTGTAAATGGAGCGAGGATTGGGGAGCTGAGGTGAATGTAGATCTGGGCCGGATGATTGCTCGCATTCCATCCACCACCTTTACAGTTGATTTGCGAGTCAGTTTTTGGTGCTTCTCTGAGGCTATATCACTCAGCGACAAGCATGCCATATGGGGGTGTTGTCTTCCTCGTCTTAAATGTCATGGCAGCCAGGTTACCCTTTTTCATGCGTTTTGGAACTGCCTGCCTATGTTTTCTGGAAGCGACTTTTCAGTTATCTCATGAGAGTGGTGGGCCAGCTTGTCACCTGTTCCCCTTTGGGTGTCATTTTAGATCAGGAATCAGCGTTCTGCAATGATGGATTGGTGAAGACCCTCATCCTTTTGGCAATGACAACTCCATTTGCATCATTTGATGTTATTGGATTCAAGAGATTGCTAATAATTTCCTCAAAAGATGAAAACTGTTTCTTTCTGTTTGGAATGATTTTTATCCAAGCACTGCATCACAAGGCACAAAGTTTGGTGTTGAATACCTTACATCTGTTGTATCGGGGTATAAGCCTCCCAATGGTGTAGTCTACCGGTGGGTGGGAAGGGAAGGTTAGGGTGGGATGGGAGTAGGAGGGGCAGGGTTGTTGTTGTGATGACATTGTACTGCAAAAATGTTTTGTTTGGCAGAGGGATGGGGGAAGGGGGACTAGAGGAAGGGCATTTTCCTATGTAAAATTGAATTCCATCTCTGTTTCATGGCTACCTGTATGTTCATATGTTCAATAAAAACTGTTCATATTAAAGGACCCTTTATAGAATAGCACTTAGCACTGATTCCTGCACCCTAACTTTGGCACCTGCTGAACCTTGGTGCCAGAGTTTGATGTCCTGACCCAGTATTCAATAATTACATGCTTAAAGTTTTGGAATGCCCCTGACATACCCATACTACTCCCATGGCCACGCCCCCTTTTCAGAAATGCACTATGGGAGTTGGGCGCCCCACCATATAGAATAGTAAGCACCCAATTTTGATGGTTCGTTATTCAGTTAATTTGCGTGTGCATCTTGGATGCACGCACAAATTTAGGAGCACAAATCTGTGCACCATATATGAAATCAAGGGGAAAATGTTTTAAAGTTAGTCCGGTGAAAAGGCATCACCTTATTTTCTATTTTTTTTGTTTTTGTTTATCAACTTCTAACATCACTCGCACCTTGAAAACTGATGCAACTGACAAGCTTTCTTTCTCTTCCAGGCTCTAAACAACACACAAAATTCATTTAAACCCCCTCCAAAGCTTTTTTTCTCTTCCATTCTAAGACTCTCAGGTGTTGTTCGCCCATCAGCAGAAGCAGTGTCTTTGGGTTTAAGGGTGCTTCTATAACCAGGCACCCACATATATGCCCCTAGTTGTACCCCATACATGTAAAGAACACTAGAACTTAACACACCTGCAAAAGCACCAGCAAGATGCCTAAGCACTATTCTGTAATGGACTGCATAGGTGGCATAGCATGTAAATGCATGGGTATGTACACATGGGCACAACATGGGTGGGACCTAAGCATGTCTACCATTTACGTTACAGCTTGGTTTTAAAAGGCAGATCCTGTTTTTCTCACATTTCTCCATTGTTGAACACACTGCTTTGGTTACCTACTGAACAAAGAGTGAAAATTCAAAATTTTGCTATTAGTTTACAAAACACTAATTAACAATATGAGTCATTATTTATTCCAGTCTTCAGCTACACCAGCTTTCTAGAGCTTTACGATCTGCAGAAAGGACTCTTGTATGTACCTTTTTTGGGGGGTTAGGTTAGAAGAATATCGATCTTCCGTTTTTTTATATCGTGGGACCTAAAATATGAAATTCACTGCCTTTAAAGCTGAGATCGATATCAATATTGATAAATTTTAAGAGAGTTAAAATATCAAGCATACGGTAGTATTAAAAATCTTTATTGATGAATATTGGAGGTTCCATGGAGCTAATGTAATATTTGGACTATTTATGCTTTACTGTTTTTAGTGTGTTTTAATCTTGAATGTGTATATTGTGATTGTAACCCACCGAGAATTTTCAGATCGAGTGAGTGAGACAGTTTATTTAAAAAAAAAAAAAAAAAACTCTTGAGGATACTGTAAGTTTTGTGCAGCTCTGCTGGATTTACACAACTGCAGTTATACCAGGTCTATGGCTGGGTAACTGCTGGCATGTAAATGTAAGGTGTACCAATACTAAGTTATGCTAGTATTCTAAAATGGAATCTAGACACCCAGATGCTGTTATACAATATACAATAAGCTCTCACCACGCCCTCTTATAGAATTGTCCCCTTTAGGTAGCATTGATGCCTTTTTTTGGTTATTTTTTTCATCAGATATTTCTATTTCCAAAGCTTGGAAGGCATTTTGTATAGATGTCATTTGGTGGGGGAAAGGGTAGTTTTTTTTTTTTTTTTTACAGTTCTTAATCCTACCAGAACTAATTGGGGCTCATCTATTCTCAGATTTTGGATCCTTTGTGAGAGTGGGCGTGGATTAATGTATCTTCAGGGATGCTGTTTTAATTTACTCTCCTGTACAGCTGCTTCTTCCTCCTCCCTCCCACAGCCCAATGGCCAGGCACTTAATTGTCAGCCATTAGGTTGCAAGGGGAAGTACTGTCAAGGCCTTTTAAAGCTTAATATCTGTGAAGCCTTAATGTCCTTGAAGTACCTCTGCACACCAGCACACACCTGAAGCCTCTTTATTTTCCTAAATGTCCTTTATTGAATAAATATAGTTTACTCAGTCAGATGTTCAGAAGTATTGCCCCCAAGGCAGGAGACTCTGTAATTCTGAGAGCTGTATCAGCGGTTGGAGATGGAAATCTAGGCAGTTTTATTGCAGAGGTGGGAAAATAGTTAAACAGATGCAAGTAGTTCAGAGCTGGGTGGCTGGAATGTGCAATATCATATGAGAAAGAATGAACAAGGTAAAAAACGGGTTCATTACAAGGGGTGTTAGCAGCACAAGTGCTGTCTGAAGCAAGATGGAGAATGCTTCATGAAGGAGAGGCCAAGAGGGGGCTCACACAAGCCCAGGGAAGGAGGAGGAGGTAAAAGGCCAGATAGGGAGAGAGTCTGCCATCAGGTAGCAGGAGTGGTCCCAGAGAGCAGCCCTTGATTGGAGGGAAAGGTCATACCTAGCTGACCTCTCAGGACAGAGATAGTAAGAATGTCCAGGAAATGATAGCAAGTAGACAAAAGAGCCAAGCTTGGCTGAGAAAGAGAGGAGGTCTTTGCAGGAGAATAGACCAATAGTAACAGACTTTATACAGACAAGCAGAGCTGACTGCATTACATGAGAGACTACATTACACAATAGCAGGTAGACAAAAAAGCCAAGCTTGGTTGAGAAAGAGGGGAGGTCTTTGCAGGAGAATAGACCAATTGTAACAGACTTTATACAGACAAGCAGGGGTGACTGCATTACATGAGACTACATTACACTCAATGCATTGCTCATATATCTTTGCAGAGAGGTCTACAGTAGTAAAAATCCTTAAGAGTGATAATAACAGAAAAGGCATTAAATAGATTTTAGGGTCACACTACAAACTAGTGTAAGGCTTTCGTGGGACAGAACAAGTACAGCACCAGTTTTCAGCTCCCCTTTGGGGGGAGTGTAGGAAACATCAAAGAGCTTGTGCTTATGAATAAGGAAGAACTAAGAGTCTAATAGAAAAATGACAGAAAGAGAGGGATAGGAGATGTCATGAGAGCAAACAATAAATATGAAAGCTAGAAAATGACAGGTGCTAAGAGAATGGCACAGATCTTGTAATCAATAAACTGTGATTTGAGTGTGCCAATAAGCAGATCCTATCTAACCAATCATAGCATCCATATTCAGCTGATATTCTATAAACTGCATTTGTTTCCTGAAAATGGACTGTGAAAACTGGAAAAGCCTGAAGAGCCAGTACATGCATCCTATTTTTTAAAATCTATAAATGCATGGGCAAAGCCTGAAAGGCAACAGCCACTGTGAGACCATCCAGTATCCTCAGCAGTCTGGGGCAATGCATTAGCAGTGCTTAGCTGGAGACTGACTGCAGACCCTGATGCACATTAGGCCTCCACTTGCTGTGAAGTGCTGCCAGTGGCAGAATCTAGAGCCTGGAAGCTGTTTTGACATGAACTGAGTGGCAATGAAACCACTAAGCACTGCACACATAGAATTCCTGGAGCGAAGAGTTGTTACAAGTCAGATATTGATATTATTACTGCATCAAGTCTCTGGACATTTGCTTTATCAGTGTTCTATAATGCATGACTGGCCAGAGTCCATAAATAACACAATCTGTTTCCACATTTAATACCATGCCCCACCTTAGCCATAGCTTTGTCTCTGCATTGCCTCCAGACCTCATTGACTTCTATGTAGCCATATCTAGCAGCCACTTAGCTCCTTGACAGGCTTGAATTAATTGCTAGAGCAGAATAGATGATTAAATTTATTTTAGCCTTTGTAGCTGCTAGTCTAACAAGTGTCTGGAGTCAAACTAAAAATCTGGAGGAGCCTGCTAAATAATTCAGTTTTTTATTGCTGAATAATTTGACAGGAAGAATTTAGCCAGTGAGGGAAATGGTAATCATTTTCTTAATGTGGGGAGCTGGTGAAAAACACAAGTTTAGCCTCCACCTGATCTTTCTGTGGTGAGAAATAGGAGAAGATGGAGAATTCAGGAAACTTGCAGATGACATCACCACATCTGGATTTTAAATGTCCTTGTGTTCATGCATCACAGAATGTAATGACAATCGAGATGTCTTATGGTCCTAATGTGAAATAAATACCATGCTTATAAACAGTAAATATATTTTCACATCCAGCATATTTGAGATGGTGAGTAATTTGGTGGCAACTACTACATTTCTTTAAAAAAAAAAAGGCAAAGCAAATGCGAAAGCAAATATTTATTGTCTAAATTTTCTAGTGCTGAAGGGAGATATGATAGAGGTCTATAAAATAATGAGTGGAGTGGAACGGGTAGATGTGAACTGTTTGTTTACTCTTTCCAAAAATACTAGGACTAGGGGGCATGCAATGAAGCTACAAAGTAGTAAATTTAACACGAATCAGAGAAATTCTTCTTCACTCAATGTGTAATTAAACTATGGAATTCGTTGCCAGAGAATGTGGTAAAGGCGGTTAGCTTAGTGGGGTTTAAAAAGGATCAGGATGGCTTCCTAAAGGAAAAGTCAACAGACCATTCTTAAATTGACTTTGGAAAAACCACTGCTTATTTCTGGGATAAGCATCATAAAATGTATTGAGCTTTTCTGGGATCTTGCCATGTATTTGTGACCTGGATTGGCCACTGTTGGAAACAGGATACTGGGCTTGATGGACCTTTGGTCAGTCCCAGTGTGGCAGTACTTATGTACTTATGATATTACACTGTTGAAAATGATTAAACACTCATGCCCCCTAACTCTAGAAAGTTGAGCATCCAGATTTGCAAATGGAAGTTATAGAATTAGGTCAGTTGTGCGCATAACATAACACCTATTATCGGCTCATTGGCCTTAATTGGTGCTGCTTGGCACCAAAAAACTATTACTACTGCTAGTGCTACTACTTATTTCTAGAGCAGTGTCTTCATAGAAAAGCCAAGTCTCAGTTAAAGCAAGAAGATGTAATATATAAGAAAGAAAGAAGACATGAATATAGGCAAGCTTGTTGGAGACAGAGCAGACATTCCACAGAGTACATGAGAAAGGGAGAGAAGAAGAATGAAGGAGAAAAATAGAGAGGGTGAGAGTTGTCTTGGAGGGGCATGATTGAGATTTATATCCCCAGCTGAGGGGAGAAGGAGGAGCAGGAAAATACTGAGGAGAGAAGTGGAGGCCTGATAACAATGATGAGGTTAAGATGCTGTCAGAGGGAGTGGAGATGACTGACTGAGAGGAAGAAAATGTTGTTAAGGTCATGAGCAGGGGACAGAGTAGAAGACAAAATGTCTGGTGAAGTAAAGAAAGAGAATAAGTAGTGTGACCTGAAGGTTTGTAGTGGTCTGAAGTAGGCACTAAGATTGGAGAGAGTAAGCACCAGGAAGAGAAAGTGTAGCAGAGCAATAGAAAACTGAGAGAAGAAAAAAATATAAACATGAAGAGGTGACTCTGGGCAAGTCACTTAACCCTCCATTGCCCCATGTAAGCCGCATTGAGCCTGCCATGAGTGGGAAAGCGCGGGGTACAAATGTAACAAAAAAAATTTAAAAATAAAAATAATATGGTGTGCAACTTCTGGTAAGCAGGTGGATAGAGTGTAGGATATCAGTGGCAGAAACTCAAGTGAAAATCTAAATCTCAGAATAGAGCTGTCCTGGATATCAAATAATAAATAATGACAATAAGCGATTAGCAATTTATGATATCCCAAGATAATCCTGATGTATGTTTTTTTATTATTAAATAGGAGGAAAAAACCTCAAATTAAAAGGGAACACTCCGTCGTTAGATCACTAACATAAGGGAGGACCCTTAGATAATCACGGGTAAAAAACCTCCATTTTTTAAATCTGGCAACTGCTCAATATTAAAAAAATTTTTGACAACTGCTCAATGCTTATAAAGAATCATGCACTTATCTTTAAATTTACAGTCATAAAAGACACCGTCCACGGTCCGACTTCGGGCCAAGTTTCACATTCTGTGTGCACCTTCTTCCTTTGTCTTTCCTTCCATCCATCCTTGTCCAACATTTCTCCTCTCTTAACTGCCCTCCACTCCATCCATGTCCTGCATTTCTCCTCTCTTCCCTCCCCTCCATCCATGTGAATCAACTTCCTGACTTCCCTCCTCTCCATCCATCTATGTCCATCAACTCCCCTACTCTCTCCTCCATCCACCCATATCCAGCAAAATTCCTCTCTCTCCTGCCCTCCCCTCCATCCATCCATGTCCAGCAACTCTCCATTCTCCCCTGCCCCCCCTCCATCCATCCATATCCAGCAAATATCCTCTCTCCCCTGCTCCCTCCATCCATCCATGTCCAGCAACTCTCCATTCTCCCCTGCCCTCTCCTTCATCCACCCATATCCAGCAAATTTCCTCTGTCCCCTGCTCCCTCCATCCATGCATGTCCAGCAATTCTCCTCTCTCCCCTGCCTTCCCCTTCTCTCCTGTCCAGCGATCTCTTATCTCCCCCTGCCTTCCCCTCCTCTCCTCTCCATGTCCAGCAATCTCTTCTCTCCCCCCTGCCCTGCCTCCTCTCCTCTCTATGTCCAGCGATCTCCTCTCCCCTTTGCTTCCCCTCCTCTCCATGTCCACCAATCTCTTCTCTCCACCTGCTCTCCTGTCCATGTCCAGCGATTCTCCCTGCCCTCCCTCAGCTCCCTGATAGCCCTCCTCTCCGTTCCTTCCTGCCCCCCCCTGTGTTTAACCCTTTTATTTTCAGTGGCAGCGACGGCAGTGAAGAAGAAAGCACTGTGGGCTCGCCTCCAGCTTCTCCCTTCCCTAACACAGTGTTCTGACCTCGCAGAAACAAGAAATACATCATCGCAAAAGTTGGGACAATGTGTGAGGGAAGGGAGAAGCTGGAAGCAAGCCTGCAATGCTTTCTTCTTCACTGCCGTCGCTGCCACTGAAAATAAAAGGGTTAAATGTGCGGCGGGAGGGGGGAGGAATGGAGAGGAGGGCTGTCGGTTGGAGAGCTGAGGGTGGGGCGGAGGGATAGCTGCCTGCAGCACTGCGCCAGCCCTGAATTTAGGGGCCCCCCCCAAACTACGCCCATGTTGTTGAATGTTGTGACTGTATATATGTGTGTAGATATATGTAGAACAATGAATGCAAACAAATGTACAGTTTTGTGTGTGTAATTAGACAATCAAGCATACCCAGTTTGCTTTCTTCTGCCTGCATTCGATTATGTTTTTGAGGTGTTGTCAGAGCCATCAGGGAGCTAATATCGACGTGTGCTGTGCTAGACATGAGCCTCCTCTCCTATTGGAGGCGCTGTGTTCTTGTTTCTTCTTCAATCCTGCCTTTTCTGAATGGATGTATGCACTCCTTTGGGCATGCCTCACCTTGATTGGCCTTACTGGGGCCAGCCCATAGTGCTGGAGGTTTAATTAGCCCTGCTCCTGGGCTGATCCAGTGCTGGATTCTGTATAAGTTACACAAAGTTGGGCGTGCAATTTTGGGCACAGATCATGTTTCTGCGTACAAACTAATTGGCTAAATAAATGATCCCAATCAATTGTTGGTGTTAGCAAGCGCTAATCTGCGTCGTTAGTACTTCTGCACGGATCTGCCCTACACCCCTTTTCTATAACCTGCACACTTCATTTATCTTGCACACAAATACAAAAGGGCATGGCCAGGGGAGGGGCATAGGTGGGTCAGGGGTGTTCCTAGGATTTTGTTGCGCAGTTATAGAATACCATTATTTCCACGCCTATTTTACCATTAATTGTGCACAAGCACTTACAGTATCCTTTAGCAGGTGTAAAAGCTCATGGCCAAAATTAAGCATGAAAATGTGTGTGAAGATTGTATTCTATAAAGGCCATTCTCCATGGAACAACCTTTATAAAATACTAGATTGGCGCGATCATCCTGATGCCTAACTTTGGTTGACCTATACAGAATTCTCCCATATCTGTGCATTTGTGCATCCTTGTTCATGGGTATGTTCCAGATTCCAGCTAGCCTTGGATCTAATGTATCCATGCATGTTCTGTATATCCCTGACATCCTTGTTTACTGCTCATGTCAATTAGATTTATGCTTCAAGCTCTGTATGTCTTATGGATTCCTGCAAGGAAGAATGAAGTGAACTTGTCCACTGCTTCAAAGATCAGGGTATATTGAACCTGTGTCTTGTGAAAATTAAACTTGCTTTAAAATAGCTCTGTGGTGTGGCTGCCCATTTCCTAGCCGGGGTCCACAGTTCTCAAACCTATGCACAAATGTGTAACAGTATTTGCTTTGGCATGCTAATGCATAATTAAGCACTTATATGTCATTGCATATGTACATTCCCAAGTGTTTCAAATGGTTTTTTTTGCAGTTTTTATTATAGCTGTTTTGATCAACATTTTTATTTTTCAATATCACTAACAGTGTGTGGGAGCTCTCTTAAATTACAGGATTACACTGGTGGTGTTGTTTTTTTGTATGGTGAACAAGGGTTCTGAACATTATTAACCCCTGATGCAGGCGTACACATGCTGAAACATGGCCAGTGTTGGGTCTTTTAATAAAAAAAAATTCTTATTTGTTCCGTTGCTGAAGGTCTTTTTGTGCTTTTCTTTGCTCTAGCTATGTATAATTACATGTATGTAAATGAGTGTCTTTCTGTGCATGGGTATGTGTGTGTGAGTAACTAATCAAGCATGTGTCATTCTGATTATATGTATTTTTACAATACTACAGCTGTAAAATAGCTTAAGAAATGATGGATCTTTTAGCTAATCTGCCATATTTCTGTAAATGTTTTTTTCTTTACTGGAATGTCTCCAGCTTCAAAAACTGCTAAACCCCTGAGCCCAATGAATAATGGAGTATTCTTCTGATGAAAAGTATCACGTGGAACCCTTTGGATGCCAGCTTCAAACTTTAATAAAGTCAATTTGGGTATTGAAGCAAGAATCTTCAGAGTGTTTTGAATAACTGCAGGCTCAGAAAGTGTGAACATTACATCAGTCCTGCAAATATGAGCCTGACTCTTTGATAAAATAGCTAAAAGAAAGGTCAATATGACAGCGGCATTCCATATTGTGAAAACTAGATACGTATATGTCAGAATATTCATCAACACATATATACTGGAGCAAAATATTTTAAGATAGCTTAACCAACATAGCTGAAATCTTTAAAGAAAAAAAAAAAACCCTAAATCACCCCCTAAATAAAAAAAAACCCACAAGATTATTATAATACTCAAATGCTTTCCACACAGTGAGGATAAGTAAGAGACTGAAAACCTACTCCAAGAACCCTTTCACTTGGGTTTTACAGGTGTTGAACAGAGATTTTTTCTGTCTTTTTCAAGGCAGTTTATGTGAATTATGTTAGCCTCTCAGGACTAGAAAGGCTTAAGAGGGCAGATGCATTTTGGCTTTGGTTTTAGTAGCCTGGCCTATTTTCAGAAACCTATGAAGCTGCTATTCTGGATTCTTCTCCTTGGGGTTGGTATTCAACACAATTTTAACTGGCTAGAAATGGCTCCTCGCTGGTTAAATCGCCTGTTCAGGGCTAACTGGTCATTTTTAGTAGCACTTAACCAGTTAGTGCCAAACTCAAAACGACTATTTTTAGAGCATTCTGGGGGCAGAGTCAGCACTTAGCTGGTTAAGTGCTGATTTTCAGAACTTTTAACTGGCCAGGGTAATGCATAAAAAGTACAGCATAAAAGTCAGTCCTATCTTTATTTGGTGCCCCATAGCCAATGCTGACTATTACACTTAACCAGCTATGTGTTACCTGGCTCCACAAACCTGGAAATTCAATACTGGTGCCTGGACATGACTCAGCATTGAATTTCTGGTTTTAGTGCCAGTGGTGGCCAGAACGCTGATCACCACCGGCTGAATATTGGGCCCCTTGTTGGTATATGCGAGCAGGGTGATCTAATGAGATCATAGTGTATTAGCTCAACAGGGCACTTAGAGATTGATACATCAAATTGTCAACATACCCCTTTCTTTGTACTGTTCCTTATAGAAGTATGGCCATACTGGGACAGACTGAAGGTCCCTCAAGCCCAGCAACCTGTTTCCAACACTGGCCAATCCAGGCCACAAGTACCTGGCAAGATCCCAGAGCAGTATAATACATTTTATGCTGCTTATTAAGCAGTGGATTTTCCCCAAGTCCATTTCCTGTAAGAAGCCATCCAAACCTTTTTAAAACCCCGCTAAGCTAACTGCTTTTACTATATTTTCTGGCAATGAATTCCATTTTCTATGATTTGTTTTAAATGTACTACTTTGTAGCTTCATTGTGTGCCCCCTAATCCTAGTATTTTTGGAAAGAGTAAACAAGCAATTCAGATCTACCTGTTCCACTCCACTCATTATTTTTATAGACCTCTATCATATCTCCCCTCAGCCGTCTTTTCTCCAAGCTGAAGAGCCCTAGCTGCTTTAGCCTTTCTTCATAGGGAAGTCATTCCATCCCCTTTATCATTTTCATTCTCTGTACCTTTTCTAATTCCACTATATCTTGTTTGAGATGTGGTGACCAGAAATGAACACAATATTCAAGGTGCGGTCACACCATGGAGTGATACAAAGGCATTATAACATCTTCCTTCTTGTTTTCTATTCCTTTTCTAATAATACCTAACATTCTATTTGCTTTTTTAGCCGCTTGTTTGGTTTTTTATACCAGGGCTTCTCAACCCTCTCCTGGATGCACACTTCACTAGTGTGTTTTTTTTTTTTTTTTTTTGATCACCACAATGAATCTGAGGTAGATTTGCATACAGTATGTCTCCAACATATGTAGATTCATCTCATGTATATTTATTGTGGTAAACCTAAAACCTCCACTGGCTAGATGTGCCTGTAGGCATGGATTGAGAAGCACTGTCGTTATGCTATTAACAAAATTGTAAGTTTTATGTTGTACTGTGCCTGCTGTACACCGTCTTGGGTGAATCTCTTTATAAAGGCAGTTAATAAGCCCCAATAAATAAAATATTCTCCCCTCTGCTTCCCAAGAAATAAGTCATTTTGCAAAAGTAGGAGTATATGTGGGAACAATTTATTTCCACCTTGTGCTCAATTTAAGTTTCGTATAAAACCCAAACTATAAATATTAAAATGACACTGTTGCAGCATGAGTGAGGGTGTGGGCGTGAAGCGTTAACAGACACTGCAACTCGGAGTGATGGAAGCAAAATAAAACACTTTCTGGTCGATATTCAGCCCATGGCAGTCAGCAGTGGGCGAAATTAGCCTCAGATGTTCATGGCCGGGCTGTGCAGCAACCAAGGATTAGCGTGATCAATATGGCCGGGCTATGACACTGAATATCTGATGCTAATTCCTAAAGAGCTGGCTGCCAGAGCTTCTGCAGGTCCTACCCAATATTCAGCTGGGAACTGCATATACATTTATTTGGGCCCTGGCTGATATCCACTGGGACCCGCATAATGGATGCAGGTACCCTCTGCTCCTCCAATGTCAAGAAGGCCCGACTGAGCTAATATTATGAGGCTGTTGCTAAAGGTTGTGGCAGCCATTTTGTAAGGGGAGCTGTAACTGGCAGGAGTGAGTAGGCATCGCTTCTGCCCTTAAGACCCAATTAGACCACAAAGACTTGATAAGGTAGGCCGGGGGGGGGGGGGGGGGGGGTTGGACTCAGTTAGCCCTTCTTGATATCAGGAGTGGGAGAGAAGGGGAATTAACATTATGGGGGGGGGGGGGGGCACCATGAAAACCAATATTTAAACCGGTGCCTGACTAAAGTTAGGCCAGCCTTTTTGCTCTCCTAACTTTAGCTGCTTACTTAACCTGTAAGTGGTCTTGAATATGGCCACTAACCAGTTAAGTCCTAGCTCCATCTACGTTCCACCCACAGACTGCCCTGGCACTAACTGGACAGTGCAGGGGTGGTCTGTGGTGATAATGAGTGGCACTGTCCAGATACGTGCCCCTGAATATCAACACTTAGGCAGTCTTAAGTGATTTAACTGGGCAGGAGACTCTCCTGCCCCATTAAATCACTTTGAATATCGGGCAATTTATTTATATTCAAAAGAATATTAAAGCATGCTCCCTTCACAGGTGTGATAAACTTGGGAATAAAAGTCTCTTGAAATGCAGTTACAATCTTCCTACAGCCTGATAGGGCTCCTTAGTCTCAGTGTACACTAGTCTTTTGTCTTCAAGGTTACCCAAAACCAGGTCTGGCTCTGGCTTGGCCTCCAGGAATAGGATTTCACAAGGTTCCAAGGTAAACCTTGGCCTACTTGCATTAAATTCTGCTACTTGCATATCTGTGATGAAGGCATATGATGGAAGGAGTCTCTTCCCTGGGCCTCCATAGGCTCAGTATTATTTGGCTGCCTGATCTATGATGTCCCTTCTCTACCTTGACTAAGCCTTTTCTGCTCTGTACTGCAGGATTTAAAGTGGCTCCATGTGGGATTATTGTTAAGGGGAACCACTGTCAAGGATTTATTCTCAACAAACCATAAGGATTCTAGGTACATAACTTTTTGCAAGATTTTTCTGTTTTATGTTATGATTTTTACTTAGAGTTCAGAATTTTTTTTTTTTGTCACTGAAGTGCAGCTTTCTTTGACTTCTTTTATTATGCCTGAGGCTTGCATACTATCTGGAAATGTGGAATTTGTTAGAAGCAAAAACTCGATATGATATAAGCATTTCTCCTTAGTTTGAGATATTTTAATGCTGAAGATGTAGGAAGTTGTGAAATTGTGTCCATCTTTACAAAAAATGTAAACAGTTGGGCAAACATCAGGTGGCTATGCTGTTTGCCAAAGGCTTAAATCAAATTAGAATGTTTTGTTCTAGTAAAAGTACCTCAAACATCCCCTTTTTATTAGCCTTAATGGTTAATGCAGTGGACTGAGAACCAGGGGAACTGAGTTAGATTCCTACTGCAGCTCCTTGTGGTTCTGGGCAAGTCAACCCTCCATTACTCCAGGTACAAAATAAGTACCTGCAGTGGCAGCACTACCATTAGGCCAACTGAGGCGGGGGCCTCAGGCAGCACTCTTCTGAGCTGGCATTACCCCCACTCTTCCTTCCTAACCCCCTTCCTTGAACTTACCTTTTCTTGTTTTTTAAAAGGCAATGGGAGCAGCGGCAATTCCCATAGGCTGCCCTGCCGCCGGTCCCGGCCCTTTCTCTCTACTGCGGCCTGCCTCTCTGATGTAATTTCCTGTTTCCTTGGAGGCGGGATGCAATACAGAGAAGGGGCTGGGACTAGCAGCAGGACAGCCTATGGGAATCACTGCCACCACCTCTGCCTTTTGAAAAACAAGAAAAGGCAAATTTGTGAAATGGGGTTGGAGAAGGAAGGGGGGAGATGTCAGATCGTGGCAGGGGTGGAGGAGGAGGAGGAACTGGGGTAGCAGCTCATTCCTTGCCTCAGGCGACATATTGTTTTGGGCCACCCCTGAATACCTGCCTATAATAAATCCCATCCCCTTTCCCTTTTAAGCATAGAGCTGCCTTAAAATGACTGAATTAGGAAATCATGCAGAAACAGTGAGCCAGATATGCCCATGGGGGAGATGAGAGAGGGCACAAGAAGGAAGAACATATTAGGGAGTGTGGGAAGAGGGTCACGTGGTGCAAGGGGCATGTCAAGTGGGTAAAAGTGATATAGTCCAGACTGTGAGTAAAAACAGAGGATCTTTTCTGCTACACAATTTTTTTTAACTCTTGCAATCTGCATGTCTTTTATATAACTGAACAAGGGCTGTAAAGGATGCAGTTTACCACCTGGTATACCCAGCAATGCTTTGCCTATGTCATCACTGTCCAGACACCTCAGACAGCCAGTAAATCTCTTGTTTCCCTGTCACCTTCAGCCATCACCATGTAATAATGAAACATGCTAACTTACACAACAGCCTGTTACTTCATCAGAGTTGTGTAACAAAGTTGCTAATGCTTCCAGTAGATATTATTATAGCAGAGTATATATTGGAACCATAGTGTCATATTGAAGATGACATTTGATGATGAGGATCATGATATGTATTATAGGGACTTCCAGAGTTTACACTATATTTTAGCAGTTGGTGGTACATGAATGCTGGTGTGCTATGGAGGGGAATAATTGAATGGCGCCGGCGAAACAGATTGCTGGCGATCTATTTTGGCAGCACCGCAAACAGCTGGCCAAACCGTATTATCGAAAAAGATGGCCAGCCATCTTTTCTTTTGATAATACAGTTTGGCCCGGCCAAATGCCAGAGTTCGCCGGGTTTGAGATGGCCAGTTTTACTTTTCAGCGATAATGGAAAAAAATGCCGGCGATCTTTCAAACCCGGCCAAATCCAAGGCATTTGGTCATGGGAGGAGCCAGCATTTGTAGTGCACTGGTCCCCCTGACATGCCAGGACATCAACCGGGCACCTTAGGGGGCACTTAAAAAAATACAAATACCTCCCAGGTGCATAGCTCCCTTACCTTGGGGGCTGAGCCCCCCAAATCCCACTCCCCACAACTCTACACCACTACAATAGTCCTTATGGGTGAAGGGGGCACCTATATGTGGGTACAGTGGGTTTGGGGGGAGGGGTTGGAGGGCTCTACATTAACCACCACAAGTGGAACAGGTGGGGGGGATGGGCCTGGGTCCGCCTGCCTGAAGTCCACTGCAACCAACAAAAACTGTTCCAGGGACTTGCATACTGCTGTCAGGGAGCTGGGTATGACATTTGAGGCTGGCATACAGGCTGGCAAAAAAGGTTTTTATTTTTATTTTTTTAGTGTGGGAGGGGGTTGGTGACCACTGGGGGAGTACGGGGAGGTCATCCACCATTCCCTCTTGTGGTCATCTGGTCAGTTGGGGCACCTTTTTGAGGCTTGGTCATGAAAATAAAAGAACCAAGTAAACCCGGTGAAATACTGATTAACGCCGCTTTTTTTTCCATTATCCGCAAAAGCCGGTCAACTGGTAGCCTCGCTCATGCCAGCCCATGTCCCACCTTTGCTATGCCGCTGACACGCCCCCTTGAACTTTCGCTGGCTCAGCGACAGAAAGCGGCGATGGTGTCAAAAAAGTAGCTTTTGATTATACTGATTTTGCTGCTTTTGAGAGATCGCCGGCCATCTCCAGATTTATGTCAGAAGATTGTCGGCGATCACTTTCGAAAATAAGCTCGATGGTTACCTTTAGATAACTGGGTTGAATTTAAATTTCATGCAACCAGGGATGCAGGATCTTCAGGAACTTCTGTTCCCACCTCTACAATCCTTAGCATGGTTTTGATTCTCTCCCCTTCCCGACTGCTGACATAAAGAGAGCAATGCTTTTTTTGTATCTGTCTCCTTTTACTGAACAAAAAGTACTATAATGATTTTTAGGCATGTCTAGTCACAGCCTCAAAGGGTGATGTAGTTCTTCCACCCCAGCTTGGTGCTCGGGGTTATAGGCAGTGGGGTCAAGGACTCACCAACTTTATGTTCTTCATAGCATCGGCAACAAAGCATCTGGAGGAAGCAAATCTCTCTTATAAATATTCATTGTAGATATCCTGAAAACCTGACTGGCTGGGGTGCCTCCAAAACCAGGTTTGGGAACCATTGAAGTAGAGGATGGAAAAAAGAGAACTGCAAATAGAACTAAATAAAAGAGTCAAAAATTGCAGCACATAAGAATATCCATACTGGGTCAGACCAATGGTCTATCTAGCCCAGTATTCTACTTCCAACAGTGGCCAATCCAGGTCACAAGTACCTGGCAGAAACCCAATTAGTAGCAACATTCCATGCTACCAATCCCGGGACAAGCAGTGGCTTCCCCCATGTTGATCTCAATAACTGACTATGAACTTTTCCTCCAGTAACTTGTCCAAACCTTTTTTTAAACCCAGATACACTAACCGCTGTTACCACATCCTCTGGGGGTGAGTTCCAGAGCTTAACTATTCTTTGAGTGAAAAAATATTTTCTCCAATTTGTCTTAAAAGTATTTCTATGTAATTTCATTGCGTGTCCCCTGGTGTTTTTTACTTTTTGGAAGAGTGAAAAATTGATTCACTTCTACCTGTTCTATACCACTCAGGATTTCATAGACCTCAATCATATCCCCCCTCATCTGTCTCTTTTCCAAGCTGAAGAGCCCTAACCTCATATGGAAGGAGATCTATCCCATTTATCATTTTGGTTGCTCTTCTTTGAAGCTTTTCTCATTCCACTATATCTTTTTTGAGATAAGGCAACCAGAATTGAATGCAATACTCAAGGTGAGGCATAGAGCGAAACAGAAGTATTATTATAATCTTGGTCTTATTTTGCATCCATTTCCTAATAATTCCTAGTATCCTGTTTGCTTTTTTGGCTGCCGCCACACACTGAGCAGAAGATTTCAGCCTATTGTCTATAATGACACCTAGATCTTTTTCTTGAGTGCTGACTCCTAAGGTGGACCCTAGCATTAGGTAACTATGATTCGGCTTATTCTTCCCAATATGTATCATTTTGCATTTGTCCATTGTCAGACTGCTGCTCCTCTCCGGCTGTCTGCACTCTAGTTGCACCTCTCCGTGCTGTCCGCAAGCCAGCCGCACCTCTCCGTGCTGTCTGCACTCCAGCCGCACCAACGTCAGACTGCCGCTCCTCTCCGAGCTGTCTGCGCTCGAGTTGCACCTCTCCGGGCTGGCTGCAATCCTTGCAAGATATGCCAGCCGCCCTCAGGTTAACTCAGTTGCGTTCTCTCCAGCCAGTAGCCCACCCCCTTGTTCAACCCCTACCGGCTACTGGCAAGTATACGTCTCCGAGTGGAGTCCCCCTCCTTGTAGCCTAGCCGCCTAGATTCTTTCCAGTCCGGCTATTAAGTCCCCCACCCAGGCCTCTGGACCGGGCCCTGTTCCTGACACAGGCCCCTTTCTTTAGAGCCTCTATTCAGAAGCAAATGTTTATCACACAGTTCAGCTTTTCTCCAGCAACAATATAAAGTTCCAAAGTTTCCACTATGGTATGAATTCCTCTAGGTTTAGCACTTCCTACTGGCTACACCTAGAGACCCACCTCCCTCATTTGTCAGCACTAACTCCTGACAACCACCCACTGGGTTAAGGAATTCATACCTTTTGTTGTCCAGTACACACAGCACTCTTTCTCCTTCCTCTCTGGCCCTGAGCAAAGGCTGAGATATCCATTTCCTCTGATTCCCCTCCCCCTTCCCCCCCTTGCCAATCCATCTGTTCCACCACTCCCCTCTCCCACAGGTGTTCCTCCTCCCCTTCCTCTGACTTCATCTCCCAATCAACCCCCTCCCCCTTTCCCCTCTGAGAGGACTTCTCCTCCCACTCCTGTTTCCTGCTCAGCTCGGGCTTCTGGGACTTGTAGTTCTTATAGCCCCACTCTTTCTTCTTTTGATCCCCGGCGGGCACAGGTAGTCCTTTCCTCCCCCACCCCTCCGGTTTGCCACCCCCTTTCTCACACCATGTTAAATTTTGTCTTCCATTTGGATGCCCAGTCTTCCAGTTTCCCAAGGTCTTCCTGCAATTTTTCACAATCCGCATGTGTTTTGACAACCTTGAATAGTTTTTTGTCATCTGTAAATTTAATCACCTTGCTTGTCGTTCCATTTTCCAGATCATTTATAAACATGTTAAATAGCACTAGTCCCAGTAGAGATCCCTTTGGCACTCCACTATTTACACTCCTCCATTGAGAAAATTATCATTTAGCCCTATCCTCTGTTTTCTGTCCAATAACCAATTCCTAATCCAGAGAAGGACATTACCTCCTATTCCATGACTTTTTAATTTTTCTTCAGGAGTCTTTCATTAGGAACTTTGTCAAAAGCTTTCAGAAAATCTAGATACACTACATCAACTGAATCACCTATATCTACATGTTTATTCATGCCTTCAAAGAAATGAAGCAAATTGGTGAGGCAAGACTTCCCTTGACTTGAACCCATGCTGACTCTGTTCCATTAAACCATGTTTGAGTTCCATAATTTTATTCTTTATAATAGTTTCCATTATTTTCCCCAGCACTGAAGTCAGGCTTTCCAGTCAGTAATTTCCCAGATCATCCCTGGAACCCTAAAATCAGTGTTAAATTGGCCACTCTCCAATGTTCAGGTACTATGGATGATTTTAATGACAGGTTACAGATCACTAACAACAGATCATCAATTTCATGTTTGAGTTCTTTCAGTACCCTGTGGTGAATGCCATCCAGTCCAGGTGATTTATCACTCTTGAACTTGTCAATTTGGATCAGTACATCTTCCAGGTTCACCATGATTTCTTTCAGTTCTTGCACATCTACACCCTTGAAAAACATTTCTGGAACAGGTAGAACTCTTACATCTTCTTCTGTAAAGACTGATCACCATCTTATAACTTTCACACTTAAATCTCCTCCCTCCCAGTCCCGTCCTATTATATCTAATTTATCTAGGAATCTTCATGATATTGACCCTTCATCTCTATCCTCCCATGTTTCAAACCTCCTCTCTACTGTGGCACCATCCACGTCTGTCAACGAGGCTGTTTCTTCTTATAACAATACTCTATCCTCTGCCTTAGACACTCTTGCACCTTTGATGACCTGCCCTATAAGGCGCACAAAACCCCAACCTTGGCTGACTTCTAATATCCGCTACCTATGTTCCTGTACCCGCTCCGCCGAACGCCTCTGGCAGAAATCTCGGGCCCTTGCTGATTTCCTACACTTTAAGTTCATGCTGACCTCCTTCCAATCTGCTCTTTTACGCGCCAAACAGGATTATTATATCCAACTGACCAACTCTCTTGGCTCTAACCCTCGACTTCTCTTCACCACATTGAACTCTCTCCTCAAGGTGCCCCCTCCCCCAACTCCCCCTTCATTATCTCCTCAGACCCTTGCTGAATTCTTTCACAACAAGGTTCAAAAGATAAACCTTGAATTCTCTACCTCGCCACCTCTCCCTCCACTAGTCCGTTCCCCTCTCTCTCCTTCCCCTCATTCTTTTTTCTCCTTTCCTGAAGTTACTATAGAGGAAACTACACTTCTCCTTTCTTCCTCAAAATGTACCACCTGTTCCTCTGATCCCATTCCCACCCACCTTCTTAATGCCATCTCACCTGCTCTTATTCCTTTTATCTGTCACATTCTCAACCTCTCACTTTACACTGCAACTGTCCCTACTGCCTTTAAAAATGCTATGGTCACACCTCTCCTTAAGAAGCCTTCACTCGACCCTTCTTGTCCCTCTAATTACCGACCCATCTCCCTCCTCCCTTTTCTCTCCAAATTACTTGAGCATGCTGTTCACCGCCGCTGCCTTGATTTTCTCTCCTCACATGCTATTCTTGACCCACTACAATCTGGTTTTCGCCCTCTCCACTCAACCGAAACTGCTCTTACTAAAGTCTCCAATGACCTATTACTGGCTAAATCCAGAGGTCTCTATTCCATCCTCATTCTTCTTGATCTTTCCGCTGCTTTTGACACTGTCGATCACAGCATACTCCTTGATATCCTGTCCTCACTTGGATTCCAGGGCTCTGTCCTTTCCTGGTTCTCTTCCTACCTCTCCCTCCGCACCTTTAGTGTTCACTCTGGTGGATCCTCTTCTACTTCTATCCCTCTGCCTGTCGGCGTACCTCAGGGTTCTGTTCTTGGTCCCCTCCTCTTTTCTATCTACACTTCTTCCCTTGGTTCATTAATCTCATCCCATGGCTTTTCCTACCAACGCTATGCTGATGACTCCCAAATCTACCTTTCTACCCCTGATATCTCACCTTGCATCCAAACCAAAGTTTCAGCGTGCTTGTCTGACATTGCTATCTGGATGTCTCAACGCCACCTGAAATTAAACATGACCAAAACCGAACTTCTCATTTTTCCCCCCAAACCCACCTCCCCACTCCCCCCATTTTCTATTTCTGTTGATGGCTCTCTCATTCTCCCTGTCTCCTCGGCTCGAAACCTTGGGGTCATCTTTGACTCTTCTCTCTCCTTCTTTGCTCACATCCAGCAGACCGCCAAGACCTGTCGTTTCTTTCTTTACAACATCCGTAAAATCCGCCCCTTTCTTTCCGAGCACTCTACCAAAACCCTCATCCACACTCTTGTCACCTCTCGTTTAGATTACTGCAATCTGCTTCTTGCTGGCCTCCCACTTAGTCACCTCTCCCCTCTCCAATCGGTTCAAAACTCTGCTGCCCGTCTTGTCTTCCGCCAGGTTGCTTTACTCATACTACCCCTCTCCTCAAGTTGCTTCACTGGCTCCCTATCCGTCTTCACATCCTGTTCAAACTTCTTCTACTAACCTATAAATGTACTCACTCTGCTGCTCCCCAGTATCTCTCCACACTCGTCCTTCCCTACACCCCTTCCGTGCACTCCGCTCCATGGATAAATCCTTCTTATCTGTTCCCTTCTCCACTACTGCCAACTCCAGACTTCGCGCCTTCTGTCTCGCTGCACCCTACGCCTGGAATAAACTTCCTGAGCCCCTACGTCTTGCCCCTTCCTTGGCCACCTTTAAATCTAGACTGAAAGCCCATCTCTTTAACATTGCTTTTGACTTGTAACCACTTGTAACCACCTGCCTCCACCTACACTCCTCCTTCCTGTACACAATAATTGATTTGATTTGCTTACTTTATTTTTTGTCTATTAGATTGTAAGCTCTTTGAGCAGGGACTGTCTTTCTTCTATGTTTGTGCAGTGCTGCGTATGCCTTGTAGCGCTATAGAAATGCTAAATAGTAGTAGTAGTAGAGGTAACCAAAGAATACATTCAATCTCTATGCTATGGCCTTGTCCTCCCTAAGCACCCCTTTTGCTGCTTTATGATCTAGCAGTCCCACAGATTCCCTCACTGGCTTTCTGCTTTAGATCTACCTGAAAAAGGTGTTACTATGAGTTTTTGTCTCAATGGCAAGTTTGTCTTCATATTCTCTTTTATTTTTCTTTATCAGTGCTTTGCATCTAGCTTGACACTGCTTCTGTTGCTTCTTATTTTCTTCATTCGGATCCTTTTTCCTTTCTTTGAAGGATGCTGTTTTGGCTCTAATAGTCTCTTTCATTTTAGCTTTTAACCACACTGGCTGTCGTTTGCTCTTCTGTCCACCCTTGTTAATAAGTGGAATATATCACTTACACGATGATATAATTGAACAACGTCCACGCTTGATATAAAGTCCTAACCTTTTTGGCTGACCCTTTCAGCTTCATTTTAATCATTTTCCTCATTTTGTCATAGTCACCCTTTCGAAAATTGAGTGCTGTTACAGTAGATTTCTTTGGTGACTTCACTCCAGATATCTTCTCAAATTTGATCATGCTATGATTACTATTTCCCAACGGATCCAACACCGTTACCTCTTGTATCATGACCTGCATTCCACTAAGGACTAGATCTAAAATAGCTCCCCTTATCGATTCTTGGACCAATTGCTCCAAGAAGCAGTCATTTATTACATCTAAGAATTTTACCTCCTAGTGCTCTCTGATGTATCATTTATCCAGTCAATATTGGGGTAATTGAAGTAACCCATTATTATAAGGTTGTCCAGTTTGCCAGCTTTCCTAATTTCTGTAAACATTTGTTTATCTGTTCATTCTGTCCTTGTGGACAATAGTACAGCCCTATCAATATAATCTTTCACTTCACACATGGAATTTCTATCCACAAGGATTCTATGTTGCTATCTGTTTTATGTAGAATACTAGTAAAAGAGGCCCATTTCCAACAGAAAGGAAACGGGCACTAGCAAGGTTCCAGGGCCCCCTCCCTCCCTCCCTCCTCCGAGTTCCATGCCCCCCTACTTGCCTCCCTCCCTCAGAGGTCCATGCCCCCCCTACCTGCCTCCCTCCCTCCCCCCTTCCAGTTCCAGGACCGGCCCTCCCTTTCCGGTGGAGTTCCAAGACCCCCACCTCTCGTCCCGTGCCCTCCGAGTTCCATGCACCCACTGTCGTCCGAGTTGCACAACCCCGCGCCTCCCTCCCGCTCTCTCTGTGGCCTCCAAGTGCAAGCAGGATGTGTGCAGCTGCCCTTCCCATTCGTAAGTGCCAGCCGTTCTTAAAACTTTTTACCTCGTGGTCCGCCAGCAACAGTGAAGTCAAGCAGGCATGGAACGGCGCTTCAGACTGCCTTCGCTTTCGCTTCTGTTTCAGCTGTGCCTCTGGTCCCGCTCTTCCGCAAACAAGAAATGAGGCTGGACCAGAGGCACAGCTGAAACAGAAGTGAAAGCGAAGGCAGTGTGACGCGCCATGCTGTGCCTGCTCGATTTCACTGTTGCCGGCGGACCAGGAGGTAAAAAGTTTAAAGTACAGCCGGCACTTACGAAGCGGAGGGGCAGCTGCACACGTCCTGCTTGCACTCGGAGGCCACAGAGACAGAGAGGGAGGGAGGATCAGGGTGGTGGAACTCGCGCGGGCTGGTGGAACTTGGAGGAGTGGAGGGACATGGAACTTGGACGGGAGTGGAGGGAGAGAGGGAGGGAGGTAGGGGGGCATGGAACTCGGGGCGGTGGAACTCGGAGGAGAGGGGCGCCGTGGAACTCGGACGCAAGTGGAAGGAGGGAGGGAGGGAGGGGGTTATGGAACTCAGAGGGGCGATTCTGTACTCACCTCCGGTTGCTGGTGCTGGGTTCCCTTCCCTCTCACTCCCCATTGGTCCACCCTATGACGTCATCCCCAAGGTAGACCAATGGAAACTGTGTTACGAACCCAGGCATCCAGACGGAGGTGCAAATTATTATATAGGATATTATATAGGATTTATTTTGTTTGACTCAATTCTATCTTTAACATATAGCGCAAGCCCCCTCCAATTTGATCCACCCTATCATTGTAATATAAATTGTACCCTCATAACACTGTGTCCTATTGATTGTCCTCCTTCCACCAGGTTTCTGAGATGCCTATTATATCTACGTCTTCATTTAGTGCTATATAGTGTAACTCTCCCATCTTACTTTTTAGGCTTCTAGCATTTGTATGTAGACACTTCAAATTGTGTTTTTTCCTAGCATCTACAAGCTGCTGAGAAGTTGACAGGGATAATTTGTATCTTTATTCTATTCTCCCATTAAACACTCCTGGCTTTCTTTCACTATTGTTGAAACCTCTCTATTGGGATTCCCTAAATGTCCTGTTTCAATAGTATCCTTCCAGGATACTCCACACTGAACCATGTGCTTCTGGGTGACTATTGGCTTCCCCTCCCCCATGTTAGAACAACTATCTCCTTAAGTTAGCAAAAGCAGCTTGGTTCCATCCTGGTTAAGGTGGCGTCCATCCTTTCGGAACAGGCTCCTCCTTTCCCAGAATGTTTTCCAATTTTTAAGAAATCTTAATCCCTCATCCTTGCACCATCGTCTCAACCACATATTGAAACTGTGAAAGTCTGTCTACCTCTTGAGTCCTGCATATGCAATGGGAAGCATTTCCAAAAATGCTACCCTGGAAGATCTGAATTTCAGCTTTCTACCTAAGAGCCTAAATTTGGCTTCTAGAACCTCCCTCCCACGTTTTCCTATGCCAGTGGTACACACGTACCAAGACAGCAGGCTCCTCCCCATCTAGGTGATGTGTGAGGTCCGCCATCTTTGCACAAGGCAGGTAAGTGATCAGGTGATCCTCATGCCCATCAGCCATCCAGCTATCTACATGTCTAATGATTGAATCACCAACTACAACAGCTGTCCTAACCCTTCCCTTCTGGACAGAAGCTCCTGGAGACACATCCTCAGTACGAGAGGATATTGCATCCCCTGGTGGGCAGATCCTGGCTATAGGAGAACTCCCTCCTCCAAGGCAGCACAAAGGCTACCAGACTGGAAGTTGGACTTCTCTACAATGTCCCTGTAGGCCTTTCTCTATGTACCTCTCCGTCTTTCTCAGGTCCTCCAATTCTGCTACTCTAGCCTCAAGAGAAGGAGGAGAGAGAATAAAGAGGGAAATTCTAGGGGAAAGAGGAAGCCAGGCATTAATTGTACCCAAGATAGTCCAAAATACTGGTGTGTATGTGCTAACTGAGCTTTTCTGCAGGTGGGTTCATTGACACTAATATTGCAATTTCTACTAATGAGATGGATAGCAGTGTGAATGTAAGCCTTTCCTATCCCTTCTCCAGCACCTGTATCTTAGGGTGAGCAAAGCTCAGAAGTTTCCAGATAAGATTTGAGGCCAACAGGTTCCAGATTTGCAGGATATGGTTGATCCAGTCCTAGGTTTACCCCAGTGCATGCAGGGACTTGTAGTCTCCCTTTCCTTAGTGAATGCAATGGGGAAATCAGAACTGTAAATTCCACCATGCACTGGGGTAAACTCGGGCTTGGGTAAACCCTGTCCTGTGAATCTGGATCCAGGTGGCACCCTTATACATGAATGAAAAGGGACTTGCCCAAGATCACATAGAACCAGTGGCATGGCCTGGCTTTTTTGATTGTTTTTATTTTGATTCTGTATGCTTTTTGCACTCTGCCGTGTCCTGGCTTTGTGTATGTATGTGTCTTATTTTGATTCTATGTATATCTTTTACACTTTGCCATGGACAGCAGGTTGACTGGATCTGCTGTATTAAACTAGTTTAAATAAATACAAATACATAGTAACACAGTAGATGATGGCAGAAAAAGACCTGCACGGTCCATCCAGTCTGCCCAACAAGATAACTCATATGTGCTACTTTTTGTGTATACCCTACTTTGATTTGTACCTGTGCTCTTCAGGGCACAGACCGTATAAGTCTGCCCAGCACTATCCCCGCCTCCCAACCACCAGCCCCGCCTCCCAACCACTGGCTCTGGCACAGACCATATAAGTCTGCCCAGCACTAACCCTGCCTCCCACCACCGGCTCTGGCACAGACTGTATAAGTCTGCTCAGCACTATCCCTGCCTCCCAACCACCAGTCCCGTCTCCCACCACCGGCTCTGGCACAGACCGTATAAGTCTGCCCAGCACTATCCCTGCCTCCCAACCACCAGCCCCGCCTCCCACCACTGGCTCATCCTCATGTAAATAAGACATCCTCATGTAAATCTTGTTCCTCATTGTGGGGAAAAATGAGTGCTATATTTAAACCATACTTTGATCCCTCCCTTCTTCCACCTCCTTGTGACTCTGAGCATGTCACTTAACCCTCCATTGCTGCAGGTACAAAATAAGTACCTGTATATAATATGTAAACCACTTTGATTGTAACCACAGAAAGGCAGTATATCAAATCTCATCTCCTTTCCCTTTCCAAACCAGATTGTAACAAACCATTTTCTCAGAGAATGCATTGTTTATACCCCTTTCCAAGAGGCTTCATTTCATGCCATTCTCAAGGGAGGGTCAAGGAACATGTTGCGGGCATAGGAGCCAACTTTCAAAATGATCAGGGGTGCTAAATACAATGGAAAATTACCCCTCCTTGGACTCAATCAAAGATTTTGCTCAACATTGGGCATTCTCGAGCACCTATAGCATCCACAGAATTGGCTGCTAGGATTGAAGCCTCTCCCTCAGGCCAGAAAAGGTCATTTTTGAAGCCAATTAAAGCCCATTTAATAGGGAATGAGGTACTGAGTCCACATTCCTTTTCTGATGGTTTCTAGGGCAGCCCAGAAAATAGTTGCAAAAGTAAGCTGCTATTAAAAAGAAATTAAAACTGATTTCTGCCAGCAGGAACATCTCCTTCCTTCACCAGAGCTCTGTCCGCCCCAGGGGTCAGGCAAGAGTCATCCAAGGAGGAGAGGAAAACTGTAATGTACCATCTCATTACTGCTCTTTTACTCATGCAGCAGGTCACAAACATTAGGGCAGGTACTTAGTTCTGTGAAAAATCACTTCTGCTGTGAAAAGCATGGAAAATGCAGCTCCTACTCATCTCGAGTAATGACCAGTTTGATAGCAGTACTGGGGAAGTTTAATAATTTATTCTTAGCAATTTGCTGAATTTAAATGCAGGGAAAGTAAAGGGAAAGCAGCACTGGAAGGAACCAGGTATAGTACAGAAAGGCAGGCTCTGGGCAAAGTTTCCTCATACACAGTAATGGAATTCAAAAATGCATGGGATAAACACAAAGGAATCCTGTATAGAAGGCATAGAATCAAACAAGCTTAGCCGTAATTAGATGGCAACAGCAATAATTGGGAAGCAAAGCCAGTGCTGGGAAGACTTCTACAGTCTTTGCCCTGATCATGGCTAGACATATTCAGCTTCAGTAACTGGAGAACAAGGCCAGTGCCAGGCAGACTTCTATGGTCTGTGCCCTGAAGATGGCGAGGTCAAATGCAGATCAAGTATTCATATGTAGTATCTCATCATACTTTTATGAGCTTATCTTGTTGGGCAGACTGAATGGACTGTACAGGTCTTCATCTTCCATCATCTACTGTTACTGTACATTGAATATCCACTTCAATTTTGCTCTACAGTTCTGTTCTCCCTCCCCCCCCCCCCCCCCCCCCCCCCCACCATTAGTGTATATGTAGCTCCTCTTTTAGGAACATCAGAATTAATACGACATATAAATTCAGGCCCCATTTCCTAAAGCTTCTAGGGAAGACCAGACATATGTCCCAAAATAATGTTTCCCCCCTCCTCAATTAATGCATATGTAGAGGGCATTTAGATTCTGTCTGCTAGCAGCAGAGACCTCCAGTGCCTCTAACAGTATTAGATATGTGGATTTCTGATTTGGAAATCTCATATTTTCCAGAACCAGGGTTGACCTTCCTGCCATGAATGACAAGGGTAGGAGGAGTCATGTCAGTCTCTGACAGGAAACCTGAGGGAGTATAAATACCAAGTCCACAGGGAGTGGCCCTGTATTTGGTATTTGGCTTTTGCTCCCTGGATAGTGACTGGCTCACCCAGTCACTGCACAGGGGAAAGGAAAAGTGTACAAACACAAACAGAACCATTGAAAGTTGCTGTACTTAATCTAATAGAAACTGGAATAGGGACCAGACCATCTGCACTACATGTACTGGAGGTACAGAGGAGCAGCATTTATTTAAAAATGTCTTATATCCCATCCGTCTACAAATCTGAGTGGCTTAGTTGCATATATTTAAAAAAACAAACATTTAACAGATATGCTAGGAGGAGTCAGAGGGGACTGAGGAGGGTACCATAAAAATCTCCTGTGAGAGTTGCTGTCACAGACTCCCATCTGGAAAACAACTTGCTACCTGAAGGCTCAGTGAGCCCATATTACCTGAAAGAGACTGGCAGAGCAGCTTCTCTCTGGAAGGGGGTTCAGAAAGGTTCAGCTTATCAAAGAATATATCTTTGACAGCTTTGTAGCTATCAGACACGGTATACCAGGAGCCCAAATTGAACTAATACCAAAACAAATACCATCAAATTACTCCTAGCAACTTCTTATCACTGATCCATTTAACACTAACTACTCCACTCGCAGAAAGTAACATCATCTCAATACTACATAATCACCAAAGACTGACTAGATACACCCCACCTCATCAAACCGTCAACAATCAAAACAAAGGAAAAACACCAACATGCGGACAACCCAAACAGAAGGGAGAGAAACCCTACAACAAACCCACAATAACAAAGAAACGACAACTAACAAAAATCCACATAACACCAAACATAGAGGACCCACACCAAAAAATTCTGGGCTACATCAACGCCAGATCCGTAGTAAACAAAACAACAATAGTAACAGACTGGATCACATCAGAAAACCTTGATCTAGTTTTCATCACTGAAACCTGGATCCATGATCAAAAGGACCCCATAATCCTAGATCTCTGCCCTCCAGGATAAAAAATCGCTCACTGGAACAGAAAGGAAAAGAGAGGCGGAGGCATAGCATTAATCTATCAATCACAGTTTACCATTGAAACCACTGCTGAGTCCATTGAAACCACTGCTGAGGTCTGTGCCCTAAAGAGGACAGGTACAAATCAAGGTAGGGTATACACAGAAAGTAGCACATAAGAGTTTATCTTGTTGGGCAGACTGGATGGACCGTGCAGGTCTTTTTCTGCCGTCATCTACTGTGTTACTATACAGCTTATTTTTGAAAGAGAAAGACTCCCATATTTCGACCCAAATCAGGAGATGGGTGTCTGTTTCCCGTGGGCGCCCAAATCGGTATAATCGAAACCCGATTTTTGGCATCCTCAACTGCAGTCCATCACGGAGACGAACAAAGATCACTGGGGCGTGTCGGAGACGTGGCGAAGGCGGGACTGGGGCGTGGTTATCGGCCGAGGAGAGATGGGCGTCTTTAGCTGATAATCGAAACAAGAAGGGCGTTTTTGACAAGAATTTGGTCCGCTTTATTTGGACACTTTTTTTTCAGGTCCAAGTCCCAAAAAAGTGCCCCAACTGACCAGATGACCACCGGAGGGAGTCGGGGATGACCTCCCCTGACTCCCCTAGTGGTCACTAACCCCCTCCCACCAACAAAAACCCACTTTACAAACTTTTTTTCCCAGCCTGTATACCACCCTCAAATGCCGTACCCACCTCCATGACAGCAGAATGTGTTCTATCCTCTGACAGCCTTTCCCTGGTTTTGATGTGGGTCTTGGGTGAGTGTGGCACCTTTTCAGTTAAGGGCACTGCAGAGTCACATCAGCAATGCATTGTGGTGGGTGTAGGGTATTGGGCTCCGTGATTCCACTAGCTTGTGTTAAATGCTCACGATGTTGGTAGTTGGTAGGCTCTACTCCAATGGTGCTTTTCCCTCTGCTTACTGGGTCAGAGTGTGCCCTGTTTTGTTTCCGGTAGTCCATGAGGTAGTGGCCATTTGTGTAAGACACTTTTAGATCCTTTTCATGTGTTAGCCATGTTACAGCACTTAGTTCTTACCTTGAATGTTGCTGAAAGAGGGCATTGTACACCATTCTGCCAGCTCGGACCTACTGCTAATCTCAGTACCAGCGAGACTCGTTGCCAGTGGGGCACAACCTCTGATCTGCAGTTAACTATGAGTAAACGTGCTTATTCAAATAAAGGACGTTTTCAGCGAGATTAGTCTTCAGGTGTCAACTGCTGAGCCAAGGTTATACACCAGCAACAAGTCCTGTCCCTGGAGCACTTTTAATGGGTACTGCAGTGCACTTCAGGCAGGCAGACCCAGGCCCATCCCCCCCACCCGTAACACTTGTGGTGGTAAATGGGAGGCTTCTAAAACCCACTGTACCCACATGTAGTTGCCCCCTTCACCCCTAAGAGCTATGGTAGTGTTGTACATTTGTCCCTCCCACAACCAAATGGCTTGGATTGGGACGTTTCTGAGCTGGGCGTTTTTAGTTTCCATTATCACAAAAAAAAAAAAACGCCCATCTCAGAAGGGACCAAATCCATGGCATTTGGTCCGTCCAAACCGTATTTTCGAAACAAAAGATGGACGCCCATCTTTTTCAATAATACGGTCTGTCTCGCCTCTTCACATACCCGTTTTCAGACATAGACACTCATGGAGATGGGCGTTCGCGTTCGATTATGCCCCTCTATGTTACTATGTTATAACATCCCAACTTGAAATTGCCTCAATCAGAATCCACAACAAAACCCTGCTTGATCACCTGAATTGTGTCTTGTTTTATAGACCACCAGGTAATTCGAACGATGGCCAGACAATCTTCGCAGACTTCATTTCGAACACGTATGCAACCAACGCCAATATACTAATATTAGGAGACATCAACCTTCACTTAGAAGACCCAATCTCTACAAACACAAGAGAATGTAAGGAATTCCTCCACTTGTGGGACCTTAGATGGCCACAAATGCAAGCAACCCATGTTAGGGGGCATATACTCGACCTCATCTCACATATACTGTCAACAAACCAGAATCTAATAATAACAGATATCAAATGGACAGAAACACCATGGACCGATCACTACAAACTAAACCTATCCCTAAAATGACAAAAGAAGGGCTCAAACCACACACAATAACACACAACCTACAGCACCAGAGGTCAAATAGACCCGAAAACATTCTGGCTACAGATATACAATAACGAATGGACAGCACAAACGGACTCCACACACTACCTCACAGAATGGGATAAAAGATACAGACGCATACTAGACGAAATAGCACCCTTACGAACAAGAACTTCACGTAGGCATAACACTATACCATGGTTCAACGATGAACTGAAAACATTAAAAACACAATCCAGGAAACTCGAACGAGTATGGAAAAAGATAAAAGATGAACACACATTCAATGCATGGAAACAGATACAAAGAAAATACAAATACGCAATAAGACAAACCAAAAGGACATGCTATAAATTCAAAATAGGGCCTGATCACAAAGACATGAAGAAACTATACCAACTCGTCAACAAACTACTAGACACTACGGCGGTCACCACAACCAATACTAACATTCCATCTGCAGACAAACTTGCTAAATACTTCAATGAAAAAAATTACAAACCTACAAACACACGCTACCTCAGGACAATACTGATATCGAAAACTTCATCAATAGTCTGGATCCAACCCCCGGAGAATACCCAGCTGACCGAACCTGGTCAAACTTCATTCCTCTCACTGCCGAAACAGTCACCCAGGCGATCAAAAGGTTCTTTAACACCCACTGTAATTTGGATACCTGCCCCAGCTACCTAATAAAATCCGCCCCTGACAGCTTCATAACTGACCTCACATCCCACCTAAACTAAATGCTTCAACAAGGTCTTTTCCCCAAGGAAAACGGCAACACCCTACTCACCCCAATACCAAAAGACACCAAGAAAAATACAAACGAAATCACCAACTACCGACCAGTAGCATCAATCCCACTGGTAATCAAATTAATGGAAAGAATGGTAACCAAGCAACTTACTGATTATCTAAACAAGTTTTCAATATTACATGAATCACAATCAGGATTTTGCCCCCTTCATAGCACTGAAACAGTACTAATTACTCTCTTAGAGAAATTCAAGCAAGAAATAGCAACATGAAAAAGCATACTTCTCCTCCAATTTGACATGTCCAGTGCATTCAACATGGTAAACCATAATATACTACTAAGACTCCTAGACTACTTCGGGGTTGGAGGAAATATATTCAGTTGGATCAAGGGTTTCCTAACCACTAGAACATATCAAGTGAAATCAAATTCAAACATATCATCACCGTGGAAAGCAGACTTCGGAGTACCTCAAGGATCACCACTATCACTGATCCTCTTCGACCTAATGATGACCCCACTAGCCAAGACCTTATCCGACCAAGGTCTTAACCCCTTCATCTATGTGAACAATGTCACAATATACATTCCTTACAAACACGATGCAACAGAAATCACCAACAAAATTAAGCTCGGCTTGAACATCATGGACTCATGGGCAAATGCATTTCAACTAAAACTCAATACAGAAAAAACACACTGCCTCATCCTCTCATCCCAATACAACATGAACAATCCCATAAATATAAACACCCCAGACTACACCCTCCCCATCTCAGACAGCCTGAAACTCCTCGGCGTTACAATTGACCACAACCTAACAATAGAGAGCCAAGTGAAATCCACGACTAAGAAAATGTTCCACTCAATGTGGAAACTCAAACGCGTGAAACCATTCTTCCCAAGGGAAACATTCCAGAACCTGATACAATCAATGGTACTAAGCCACCTAGATTACTGCAATGAAATTATTTATGCGGGATGCAAAGAACATCTCATAAACTTCAGACCGCTCAAAACACAGCAGCCAGGCTTATATTTGGAAAAACACGATTCGAAAGTGTCAAGCCCCTCCATGAAAAATTGCACTTGCTCCCAATCAAAGAATGTATTGCTTTCAAAATCTGCACCCTGGTTCATAAAATTATCTACGGCGAGGCCCCGGGATACATGACAGACCTCATCGACCTACCAATCAGAAATACAACCGGATCAACACGAACATTTGGAAAGGCAGATCGCCTCACTTCAGGCCTTTCCTCACTGTGTCCCGCCCTCATCTGATGTAACTTCCGGTTTCCGTGAGGGCAGGACACAGGAAGGGCCCGAAGGGAAGGGAGGTGATCTGCCTTTCCAAACGGAGCTCAGCTGAGGCGCTACCGATTTTAATGCAGGGGGTCCGGTGATGTACGGAGCAGAGGGCAGGAAGTTGAGACTGGGGAATGCAGCGCCGGCGGCCTGACGCCGGGCCTTGCCCCCCCCCCTCTCGGTGGCCCTGACTGCTACCCTTAGTAATAATCTTTAGGTTTCACTCAGAGTTCAGGTGATTGCTGTCTTGAGTCTCAGGGAGTCTTGCTTTCTTAGCCGCTGCTACACACTTAGAGGATTTTAATGTATCATGAACGATGACACCTAGATCCCTTTCCTGGTCGGTGATCAGTTTAAGTGTTCTTGGATCCTTGGAACCATGTAGATGTAGTAGATGGTATGCTTTTGGATCACTAGCATATGTGGCCAGATTACTTTTTAATTCACAAGCTATAGCCCAGTCTCTCCTCCTCAGTGAAACAGAAGTGATGTAGAGGGTTTCCTTTGTCCTCTGGCATCCAAACAGTGGTTTTGACACCTGTATACTGGTGGCAAACTTCATGAAGTCTTTCTAGGAAACACAGCTACAGTTTAGCTCAGTTGCTGGGTCTGAGTCCTTTTTTTCTGCCCAGATGAGCTATTGATTGCCCTACTTCCTCATTTGATACTTAAATTTAATAGTGACTGTGTCTGTGCTTTAAAGCGTGTCATAGCTTTAATGGAAACAACACGTGGTTCTTCCTCAGGTCAGTGGGTCTCAAAAGTAATGACACGTTCACAGCCAGTAGCAAGTGGCCTGCAACATCTGACTGCACGTAAGCTCTAGGCAGTGAAATTGTCTGGATATAGTTGCCTTGTTTTGTAATATTGCTCTTTCCATCTGCTTAATGAAAAAAACTTTTACAGCAGCAGGCAAAGATGCTGGGAACGTGATTCGTCTGCTTGTATCAGCCTTAAAAGTAAAGCATTCCTGATTCCATTAGTGTGAGCGCTTTGACTGTTACTTGAATGGAGAGAATGCTGCATATGCAAGGATCACTTTTGCCATATTGCTTTTTGTTTAGTAGATTCTTAGGCAAATTCCATGGTTTTGGTGACACTGACAGTATTGTGGAGAAAGTTATGGATCGGTCCTGCTGCAGTGGGGTGGATTGAGGAAAGAAGAGTATTAGTATGACATGAACAGAGTAAATACATCATCGTTTCTCCACTGGAGACCCTGGTCCAAATATAGCCTTGGCCAAAAATCGAGCAGTTTTGGAAGTCTCCAAGTTTGGTGCTCATCCATCATCATAAACCCATGGCCCAGGCCCACCCATATTTGGCTCAGGCCCACTCAGTCTCTTTGATCATCAATCAGATGCCAGCTACCCTACACACTGCACAGCTACAGTATTCCAATCGCATTAATAAATGTGTAGAAAGCAGTGAATCACCTCCAACCGCCTTGATTTGTTTCCTACTGTTCAGGAGTCAAGCATCAGAAGGGGGGGGGGGGGGGGGGGCTTAGCTCCGTGCTCTTCTTAGGGTGGTTTACTTCTGTCTGCTGCTCTGCCTCCATTCCCTATGGCTGCCTGCTGCTATTGCAGGCAGTTCCTCTAGCCTTTGCTCATTAACACGCTTGTCTGCCTGTGCAGTGCACGCATCGATCTAGCATGGCCAGGTTTCTCGAATCTCATCTTCAGTGAGCCCTGAGGACCCAAGTGGTTGGATTGAGAGTGGGAGATGGCATGGTGTTGAAGGGTTGAGGCCACAGAGGTTGGTCTGTGTTTCCCCTCCCCTGCACAGCCATAATCCCTGTGCACATGAGGCAGGGCATCCATGTTGTCATGTGGTGGCATTTTTGTTTGATCTCACTTGTGTTTTTAGGCATGCCGGCTTGTGTGGTATGCGGATGTACACAGAGGAAGTATAATAACGGAATAACTTTTCATGAGTAGAGTTGTGTTTTTTGTGAGTCGTGATCAGTATGTCATTTGGAGAGGCTGGTTGTGGGGACACCCTAGCACGTGTCGTCTTCGGGTAGAGATTTTATTCTCCTGGTGAAGGGCCACTAAAGCAGACATTAAGTGCTCAGCATTCAGAATTTCTATCTATTTATTTACTTATTTTATGACATTTTATTTATGTAACAGTCAGAGATTCCAGTATAATGATTGGGATTAATCATCTTGCGAGCAGGGTTGTATAAACCAAGACATGCACTAAGGGATATGAATTTGGTCGGAACCTGGGAGCATTTGAAGTCTTTTTTTTTTCTGTGTCTGGGTCAAGGGAGGGGGGTGTTTTGTGAGAACTTGCTCCTTTTGTTTTGTGGGGGTGTGGTGGTATATTATAAAGGTTCACTTAATATTGTTTATTGCTTCTATTTAAGAGAGATAGGGCAGAGCTACCATCATACAGAAGTCAAGGATCAGTCTGAGTGTGCCAACATTTTCCAGTTCTGTGGTATATATTTATTTCTTCTTCAAGTCTGGTTGTAAAAGCCATGATTTTTTGTTTGGTGGTGGTGGGGGGGTTAATCTTTGTCTCCCAGCTCTGTGTTTGTATATAGATGAGTCCCAGGAATAATGATGGCTAAGAGAATGCAACAGTAAAATAATTGCAGCTGAATTTACATTTGTTTTCCAAATGGTGCTGCATAGCTTGATGGGATGTCCTTGTTGTAAGATCAGAGTAAATAATTTCTTAGCTTCTAGCTTAAAATTAACCATGGAGGAACAACTCTATTATTCTGTCTCACTGCATTTCCAGTTTTGGCAAAGTATAAGTAATCACAAACCATAAGAAAACTGTTTTAATATAGGGTTCAGAGACCCCTAGGTTCTGCCTGGTACTGGAGCTCAGCTGTCCAGTAGCGGTGAGAACCTCAGAAGAAGGCTAATTGGACCACAAATCTGACTACATCTCTAAATAGAATATTAATTACCATTTCTTAACCAACCCAAGAGATTATTAACAAATATTAGTGAAGACAAGGAGAGACACTATAATTCTAAAGATTATAAATTTATTCACTCACCCAAAGACACCAAAGGATATACAAATGGCATGTACAATCAATTGGTTCTAGGAATATAATTCTCCAGCTGCAAACAGGTGCTATCTAGATCCTAATATTTTATAATTTCTTTTACCAATTAAAGGTTTTACAAGGGAAAGCAATTAGGTAATTTGTCAATTCTGCTGGTCACATTGGTTTTCCTTGGAGAGAGAGAGAGAGTGGCAACCCTTCTCTCTAGCTTAAACCAGGAAATACACTGATTTTTATAGGTGCACTTAGGATATGGGTAATATGACAGTAGATATACCTGATTGGATCCATGCTAATGTCATGGTTACCACTGATTGGCTCATGCTAATGAGTAGCTTTTATCTTGCAAACATGGTTTTGTCTTTAGCTCGCTTAACCACAAATCTTAAGCAAGACCCTACATCTAGCTATACCTTTCCTTTCTCACAACGTTGCTGACCACAATGTCACTCTGTCCTTTGGACCCCCACCCTTGTGTTTCCTGTTGTTCTCCAACACTGGGAGTTCAAGCAAGAGTCACCCAGGCCTGTAAGTTTTTCCCTCATTTCAGAGCCTGAACCAAAGTCTAGGCAGGGGTCCAAGGCTCATAGCTGTAGCATTCTTATACAAAACCAATGGACTGCATTAGTGGCTTAAAGCCCATTTAGTTATGTTTAAACAAATGAGCGATCTGCATGAAAGAAAATATTTATTTTTATTATTTTGACTTATGAAAACCACTTGTCCCTGAAACATGCTCAAAACAGAATCCATTTGTACAAAAGAGATGAGGTGAAGAAGAGATTCCATGTGCCCCAATGAAAGGAGAGTTTCATTTTAATTCAATGTATTTATTTATTTATTACATTTGTATCCCTCGCTTTCCCGCTCATCGCAGGCTCAATGCGGCTTACATAGTAACAAGAGAATACAATCTGTAGTATCTGAATCAACAAAGGAGGTATGTGGTAGGACAAATGAACAATTTATAACACCAGGCTTTCCAAGGCAGATTACAATTACAACAGTTAAGATGAACCCCAAATCTCTAGCCTGGAACTGAGTAACTTGGCATCTCTGCGGGCTGATGCCAGGCCACAGAACAATATCAAAGTTTTGGTCCATTCCGATGAGGGTTGGTCTGTGTTCTGCACATGACTGAGCTTAGAGATTCTGCTGGCATGTGGTTTGTTGGAAATCTATTATCAGTCTGACTTTGTCTGGTTTTCCCAATGGGACCTGTATTGCTATTGTATATATTCACTGCTGCCTTTTTAAGGTACTGTTATTGGTATCTGTGTGTTCAGAATTGGTGTTAATGTTTGCTACATAGGCTCTAAGAAGCGTCTTCATAAGATTTAGTGTTACTTAACAAAGAATCTGGCATTGAAGGGATTTTGTATTGCTATTACTGAAGTCCTACCAGAATATGAATACATTTTTTTCTATGGACAACTGTAAGAGGAAACATCTTAGCTGTGGACTATGACAGATCTGCCAAGTAATTTTAGGCCGCTGTCCAATTTGCCATTTTAGAAAAGGTGGTTTTTAACACAATTTAATCATGCATTTATATTTCTTAGCAACATTTGAAGGATATATGCCATTGCTATAATTATTTTTGCAGGATACTGTGATGTGTGTTTAGACGTTTGCCATTATAGTAGACTTATGTCTGGTCAAGTTTGTGTTGCTTGTATAGTAATTATAGTATACTAGTAAAAAAGGCCCGTTTCTGACAGAAATGAAACGGGCACTAGCAAGGTTTTCCTCGGAGTGTGTATGTTTGACAGAGTGTGTTTGACAGTGACTGTGTGTGTTTGTGTGTGTGTGTGAGAGAGAGAGAGAGAGAGAGAAATTGAATGTGCGAGTGTATGTGTGTGACAGAGAGTGAGACTGTCTCCTCTGTCCCCTGCCCCCCCTCCAGCTACTCAGTGATTCTTCTCTCTCCCCAGCTCCCCCTTCAGGCACCCAGCGATTCTCCTCTGCCCCCTGCCCCCCCTGTAGCCACCCAGCGATTCTCCTCTCTCCCCTGCCCCCCTCCAGCCACCCAGCGATTCTCCTCTCTCCCCTGCCCTCCTCTCTAGCCACCCACCAATTCTCCTCTCTCCCCTGCCCCCTCCAGCCACCCAGTGATTCTCCTCTCTCCCCTGCCCCCCCTCTCCAGCCACCCCGTGATTCTCCTCTCTCCCCTGCCCCCTCTCCAGCCACCCCGTGATTCTCCTCTCTCCTCTGCCCCCCCTCCAGGCACCCACCGATTCTCCTCTCTCCCCAGCCCCCCTCCAGCCACTTTGCAATTCTCCTCTCTTCCCTGCCCCCCTCCAGCCACCCAGTGATTCTCCTCTCTCCCCTGCCCCTTCTCCAGCCACCCAGTGATTCTCCTCTCTCCCCTGCCCCCTCTCCAGCCACCCCGTGATTCTCCTCTCTCCTCTGCCCCCTCTAGGCACCCACCGATTCTCCTCTCTCCCCTGCCCCCCGCCAGCCACTTTGCGATTCTCCTCTCTTCCCTGCCCCCCTCCAGCCACTCAGTGATTCTTCTCTCTCCCCAGCTTCCCCTCCAGGCACCCAGCGATTCTCCTCTGCCCCTGCCCCCCCTGTAGCCACCCACTGATTCTCCTCTCTCCCCTGCCCCTCTCCAGCCACCCAGTGATTCTCCTCTCTCCCCTGCCCCCCTCCATAGGGTTACCATATTTGCCCTAAGAAAAAAGAGGACACATGCCCCGCCCCCTGACACACCTCTTCTCCGCCCCTGTCCCACCCATGCCCCACCCCTTGCCCCGCCCCCTATACAAGACTTCAATGGAAGTCTCGGGAAGCTGCCGCTTCAATCGTATTAGCATACATTCACCATCCACCTTTTTGCCAGCTACCTTTTGCCAGCTCTTCCCCCCCCCCCCGCCCCCCTTACACGCTTCTAGGTTCCCTTCCCTTCCCCCAGGCCAGGCGGGCCCCAGTTTTCTTCTACTTCTCCCCCCTTCCTTCCCCCACCTAGACTAGTTTACAAATCTCCAGTACAGCCTTTGCTGTCCATATAAAAATGTATTGAGTGTTTTTAAAACTGTCGATGTAAGGAAATTTTCATTTTGAACCCCGCTTTGATGCTGTTATTAGGACAGGAGACTTTTAATAAGTATATAATCACAAATGAATGTATTTGTGATGCTTTACTATGAGTTTGCATTAGATCTAGGCACAACAAAAAAAACCCAACCCTAATTCTTGTTTAATGTGGGATATAACTGCCATAAATATGTAAATAAATAATTAGAAAGAAACTCTGAATGTTGAGCACCTGATTTTTATACCTTGATGTCTGTTTAGTGGTCCTTTACCAGGAGAAACAAAAATCTCTGCAGTGTATGAATATAACACATGCTAAGGTGTCCTTATAACCAGCCCCTCCAAATAACACACCGTTTATGATTTATAACAAATTCCTACTCTACCTATGAAAAGTTATTCCGTTATTTATACTTCCATCTGTGTACATCCGTGTGTTGCACAAGGCAGCATGCATGGGCCACATGGCAGCCTACCAAGTTACCTACCAGCTCCAGACCAGTACCATCCGAAAGAAAGTGGCTCCGACCCCGGACTCAGACAGGGAGGCCTTGGAGGAGAGACAAGTCGGAATCAGGATAAAAAAAAATTGACCTCGTCGTCGTCGATATGGCAGCGGCTGTGCAGGCGGCAGGCACTAGAACTGAAGCACTGCACTGCGCGCCTGCCTGTTTGCTCGTGCAGGAGGACGGACGGAGGGCGGATCATTGTAATCAGCTGACTGGGGCGGGCGGGCTGGGCTGGCTAGCGCACACGCACGGACGCTGCACGTCGGCGTCGGACGACGGGAGGAGTCGAGTCAGGAGGAGGAGAAACCCGGACAAAGCCAACAAATGAGGAAATCCGCCCGGACTCCCCACGGCACCCTCAAAAAGAGGACATGTCCGGGGAAATCCGGACGAATGGTAACCCTACCCCTCCAGCCACCCAGTGATTCTCCTCTCTCCCCTGCCCCCCTCTCCAGCCACCCACCAATTCTCCTGTCTCCCCTGCCCCCAGGGGTGTGCTGGTAAATTTTTAACAACAGGCTCTTTCTCCGGACATAGCCAGCTCTGCAGTTGGAAGGGCCAGGGGTGGCCGGGGGAGGGGGGAGCAAAACTTGCCTCTCTCTCTCTTCTCTCCCTTCGTGCGGGCATGCTAGGCATACCTTTGCTGGCAGCCAATAAATGGACTGCCTCCACTCCCAACGTCTTGCTCTGAGCAGCATACTGGAACTTCTCTCACATGCTGGAGAAGTCCCAACCTGCTGCTCAGAGCTGGAAACAAAGAGTGGGGAGCAGCAGCAGTCTATTTACTTGGCTGGCAGGGCTCAGCATCCCCACCAGTAACGTGAAAGAGAATTTAGCAGGGGGCCCAAGCCCACATTTTGGGAACCAGTTGATAAAGTAGCCATGGAGGGCCCTACTTTAACAACCGGCTCCCAAAATTCTTAAAAACTTAACAACCGGCTCTTGCGAGCCTGTGAGAGCCTGCTCCAGCACACCACTGCCTGCCCCCCTCTCCAGCCACTCCGCGATTCTCCTCTCTCCCCTGCCCCCCTCCAGCCACTTTGCGATTCTCCTCTCTTCCCTGCCCCCCCTCCAGCCACCCAGTGATTCTCCTCTCTCCCCTGCCCCCTCTCCAGCCACCCACCAATTCTCCTGTCTCCCCTGCCCCCCTCCAGCCACCCAGTGATTCTCCTCTCTCCTCTGCCCCCCCTCCATCCACCCACCGATTCTCCTCTCTCCCCTGCCCCCCTCCAGCCACTTTGCGATTCTCCTCTCTTGCCTGCCCCCTCCAGCCACCCAGTGATTCTCCTCTCTCCCCTGCCCCCTCTCCAGCCACCCACCAATTCTCCTGTCTCCCCTGCCCCCCTCCAGCCACCCAGTGATTCTCCTCTCTCCCCTGCCCACCTCTCCAGCCACCCCGCGATTCTCCTCTCTCCCCAGCCCCCCCTCCAGGCACCCAGCGATTCTTCTCTGTCCCCTGCCCCCCCTGTAGCCACCCTGCGATTCTCCTCTCTCTCCTGCCCCCCCTCCTGGCACCCACCGATTCTCCGTCGCTCCTTTGAAAGCCCTGTCCATCTGTAGCCTTCCCTTCAAGTTCGTTTCCTTCTGAAGTCATTTCCTCTTTCCACGAGGGCAGGACTCTGAGGGAATGAACTGGAAGGGAAGGCTACAGATGGGCAGGGCTTTCAAAGAAGCGATGGAGAATCGGTGGGTGCCTGGGGGGGGGGCAGGGGAGAGAGTAGAATTGCTGGGTGGCTACGGGGGGGGGGGGGCAGGGGATAGAGGAGAATTATGTGGCAATGACAGTCTGGGCAGGTGGATTGGGCGTTTGTTTCAGATCGTTGATTGGCTCCTCGGTCTTGTGACATTGTGGGACAGTGAGAGCCAATGAAACGGTGAACTACAGACTTACGAACCCTACACTGCCACAGTGCCACGGAGTCAGCTTCAGAACATTGGAGCTGCTTTTTATTATATAGGATATAGTATGCAAAATTTTAGTATGCAAAATTATATTATGTATAATATGCAAAATTTTATGTATGCTATTAATCAGAGGACAGAAGAGACCAATTTAAATCCCACGAGAAGAGACCTCTCCTATGGGTGCCAGTTAGAGTATACACTATTTAGCCAATAGCACATTTAAAGCTGCCAATTAGACAGGTATGTGTACACTTACCTGTGAAAGTGCTGCTTTTCTGTCCATTTACAGACACAAAGTGGGACATACTCTGAAGCTTTGGATGTGCAGTTGGTTGGGTGGTGTGTGCTTTGGCTGGCACTTTTGGGAGAGGTTTCTTCTCATTAAATTTTATGTATGTAACAGTTGTAACCTGCCTAGAATTGTGGGATAGTGCAGGATTGACATTTTAAAATTTATTTAAGAAATTTCTGTTTTCCATAAAGTTTGTATATGGTTTATGCTGATGTAGGACATCTGTTGGGCACATTATTTACTTTGAAATCTGTCATCAAGTGCACTCAAGGCATTATTTAGACTATCTCATGAAATATGACTCGTACCTATATGTATATATAGTGCCCACCTATATTAGCTCTGGGACTATCCAAAATGTCAGGTCTGTCTGCACCACTGCGTAAACCTATTGTCTTCATCGAGTAGCCCAGGGATCGTGGACCCCTCTCAAAGCGACTTGGCCGATAAATCGTCTGGAGTTGCAAGCAGTCCTGAATGCGCTGTGGAGTTTTCAGGACCTTCTGCAGGGGCAGGTAGTTCGTGTATTCTCGGACAACACCACGACGGTGGCCTACATCAATCGGCAGGGGGGCACTCACAGTCTTCCCTTGGCAATGGAAGTGTCTCGTCTTCTAGTATGGGCGGAAGTGCATGTTCAGAGTCTGTCGGCAGCGCACATTGCAGGCCAAGACAATGTTCAAGCAGATTTTCTCAGCCAGACTCTTTTGGACACAGCGGAATGGACGCTGTCGGACTCGGCCTTTCGGCTGATCTGTCAACATTGGGGAAGACCAGTAATGGATCTCATGGCCATGGCTTGCCATGCCAAAGTTCCCCAGTTCTTCAGCTGCAAACGGCAGCCAGGATCCGCAGGATTGGACACTCTTCTCCAGCCATGGCCGGAACAACAGCTACTGTATGTTTTTCCTGAGTGGCCTCTGATAGGGAGAGTTCTTTGCCGCATAGGGTGGCATCGGGGGCCAGTCGTTCTAGTGGCTCCAGACTGGTCCCGACTGGTAAGCGGATCTTGTTTGAGCACTCTCAGAGCCACCATTGCGACTCCAGATATGCTGCATCAAGGGCCAGTTCAGATGGAAAATCCCTCCTGCTTTGGTCTTACGAGCTGCCTATTGAGAGGCGGCAGCTGAAGAAGGGATTTTCAGGACCAGTCATTGCCACTCTTTTGGGGGAATGGAAGCAGTCTACTTCAGCAGCGTACGCGCGAGTGTGGAAAGCTTTCTCGGCGTGTTGTGCTTTGCGTGCTGAATCGCCTTTTCGGGCGGACATTCCAGTTATTCTGGAGTCCCTTCAGGATGGTCTTCAGAAGGGATTGATATATAATTCCCTTTGAGTGCAGGTGGCCGCGCTAGCTTGTTTTAGGGGCAAACTGGACGGTTCCTCTTTAGCAGCCAGATGCCCTTATAGAATAGAGCAGTGGGCAACCACGCTCACCGAGGGCCACAACTCAGTTGGGTTTTCAAAATTTCCACAATGAATATGCATGAGATTTGATTTGCATGTACTGCTTCCAGTGTATGTAAATAGATCTTATACATTTTCATTGTAGAAATCTTGAAAACCCAACTGGGTTGTGGCCCTCAAGGATCATAGTTTCCCACCCCTGAAATACAGTAAGTTGGCAGGTAAGAGCCACGAGCACTTACACTTGGTCAACAGCAGGCGTAATTGTTGCACTTAAGTGCATGACTTATAAAATACTACATATGGCGCACAAATTTAGGTGTGCTGGTGATATACACGGTCAACTTAATTGGCTAATGACTACCAATTACTACTACTACTACTACTATTTATTTACTGCCTTTTTGAAGGAATTCACTCAAGGCGGTGTACATCAAGAATAAGTCAAACATAAGCAATAGACAATTACAGCATTAAAAATATTCAAATAACAATACAAAGTACAGCATAGTATACTACTTACAATGTCAACACAATACATAATAGAACATTTTAATAGACAGCATATTTTATAAGCAAAAATGGAATATATAGATATGTAAGAGGAGTTAGAAAATTCGGCACTAATTTAAAGAAAGTTGCACATGAATTCAGAGGTGCTTAAATATTATCTGAGCTAGGGTAGGAGCAGACAAACATATCCTGCTACAGTATGTACAGCTGGTGTCATTCCTTGTGTGTGTGTGTGACTAGCAATTTAGTTAGTTCTTCCATTTAAAGGCCTGGTTGAAGAGCCAAGCTTTCACCTGCTTCCTGAAGTAGAGATAGTCTTGTGTTAAGCGAAGCCTTTCAGGGAGTGCATTCCAGAGTGTGGGGGCTACTCCAGAGAAGGCTTGCTTGCGGGTATCACATTGTGTAATCATTTTCCATAGTGCTACTAGACATGCACTATACACATTATGTGCAGGTACTTTCTCTGACCCTAGTGGGCTGACAATCTAAGTTTTTGTGCCTGGGGTGGTGGAGGGTTGTGACTTGCCCAAGGTCACTAGGAGCTCAAGTGGGAATCAAACCGAGTTCACCAGGATCAAAGTCCACTGCAATAACCATTAGACTACTGTGTTTACCTGATTGCACAGTATTCTATAGCACTGGGTGCTTAAATTCCATAGCGTGCAACCCAAAAGAGGGCATGGCCATGGGGAGAGCACAGGCAGATCACAGGCATTCCAAAATGTTGAGCGCAGTATTATAGAAACATAGGTCATATGGTTTTGCACATTACACAGATAGTCAATGCTGGGAGTTACGCATACCCTGGCATTGAATATCCAGGGTTAGTTTAGGCCATGGCTCTGAGCAGCTTACAAGATGCTTACTGATATGGACTGAATATTACCCCCTTAGCAATAAATGGCAGCTAGATTTTGGTGCTAAGATTATAGATTGAGGAGGTTAGTGTGTGGAAGTTGTCCAGAGTATCACAGTGAGTAAAGGGTGTTCTTTGTACGTGTCTGCTTTGTCAGAGGCTCTGGCCTGGTTTCTAGTTCATTCAAATCATTATAGTTTCCTTCACTTTAACAGCAGGTGATATGTAGGAACCATAGGTGCTAGCTTTGTGGGTGCTGAGCCCCCCCAAAATTGAGCAATCTCCTTCACTGTGTCGGGGGGGGGGGGGATAATTTGTATTGTATGTTGCACTCTCAGTATTTTGAAAAGATGGCTTTTTTGTGTACAAACCACATAAATTGTCTCCTGAGAACATCTTTATAGAAAATAGTATGTGTAGAGACCCTGGAATCTTGCAGTATAGATAACCTGCAGAAATTTCCAGAGGCCCTATTTTGTTTTATTTATATATTAGTATTCAAAGATTCAACTTTGAATGTGCAGGAAATGTCAATACATACAAAAAAAATATTGTGAATCAACTTTTGTCCACCATATTTTGGGAACCAAGGAGAAAAATATAATGTAAGGAAAAAAAATTAAAAAGGAAGCTACAGAGTTTTGACGACAGTTGGCTATGGATACTTTGGGGATTTAACCAATCATGATCTACTCACTATTTAAGATCACATAAAGATAACTATTCCCACCATAGATTACAAAGCATTTGCATATTTTTTTTTACATAACAAAAGCATTATTTCCTTCACAAGAATCCCTGGTTTAAAAAACCCAGGAGACCCTGACTGGGATCAGTCTAACATATTGGGGAAAATATTTTAATATGCAATCCCAAAAACTGCTCAACCATCTAAGCAGAACATCCAAAACATACCCATTTTTGAAACAGTTAACTTTTGGCAGTATGATTTATATGTGCAGAATTATCTATTCAGCATCCCTGGACATTTTTCTTTTAAAAAGACACTTCAGTGCCTGATGCCACCACTGCTGATTGCATAAGTGCTTTTGAATATTGACTTCACTGTGTCTTAGGGACGGCTCAAGGCACTGTAGCACCCTAAGCCAACTTTTGCTTTGGCACATTCCTCCCCTGTGTAACCCCCCTCACCTTGATGCTCCCCCATATGAACTCCCTACTAACCAGTCAGCTCACCTAACTCACCCCAGGAGTTCCGGGGGTAAGAGGGGCAGGATCGATCCCCACTTATTGTTGCCCTAGTGACTGCCTTCTTCAAATGGCACAACTCAAGGGTTCAAGCTACCATATTAAAGAAAAAAGTCCTTATATGGCAGCTTGACCCCCCCCCCCCAGCAGCAATACTGCAAGACTGTCAGTAGGGATCAGTGGCACCATTTTGAAGAAGGCTCTAGAACATCTAATGCATCTGTAGGGAAAACTAAACAAGCAGTGGCATTCCTAGGGGGGCTGACACCTGGGGCGGATCGCCGATGCGCCCCACCCCCCACCCCCCAGGTGTAGCGTGACCCCCCCCGGCGAAAGGACACCCCCGTGAAAGAACACCCCACCCCCGGGTGCACGCCGCTGGGGGGGGGGGGGTGCCGCGCGCGCCTGTCCTTCCTTCGTTCCATGCTCCCTCTGCCCCGGAACAGGAGGTAACCTGTTTCAGGGCGGAGGGAGCATGGAACGAAGGAAGGACAGGCGCACACGGCATCCCCCCCAGCGGCGTGCACCCGGGGCGGACTGCACCCACCGCCCCCCCCTAGGAACGCCACTGTAAACAAGTTATATTACTAAACATCCCTATATAATATTTCCATGCTAACAGAATTCCTGGTCTTAGTCACATGCTTAGAACATAGACCATCAGAGAGTACAGAATAAGTGACCACAAATTAAATGTAGAAATATATACACAAATTAAACTGAACCTCTGAGAAGCCACACTGCACATGCAGTACAACACCAGAGAAATAGGAGCTGCAACTCCGCCTGTACTGTGCAAATTATAAAGTGGCAGATGTAAATTCCAAAATCAACATATTGAAATCACCAAACTGTAATTAATTTTTCTACTTTTGTTGCCTAGCAATTTCATTTTTCTATTTATGTTGGTCTCAACCTATGGTTTCTGCTGTCCTATACTTCTCTTAACTCTAGAACCAGATTAACCTCTATATTGAGCCCTAGGCAAACATATGTTTGTGGCCCTCCCATACCAGGGACCCCATCCCCTGATAGCTGTTGAAACCTGGAGGACTCCTTGCCCTTACCTCAGCTCTTAGATTTCAGAGCCCAAGGTGTGTTCAAGAAAATAAACACAACACAGGTTACAGGTATAAAGTATTAGCTAAAGCCAGCTTTAAGTAAAAACTGTCATGCAGCTGCAAACCCAGCAGATTTGCCAGACAAGTCTCTAAATCCCTCTTTTAGCTGAGATGCTCATTAGCAAATTTCAGAATAAATTCTTTGGCATGGTAAAATAACTGGCAAGCAACACATTTTTTCCTTTCTTAGGTCCTGTCTTGTTACATCAATAGGTATTCCATATCTTTTCTGGCCTACTCTCTTCATCCTTTGGCTAAGCTACATTCAGTTTGCTCAGTTTCCTTCATGTCTAGGTTTCAAGGCCATTTGCTAGTACATTTGGTTCAAGAGCTAATAATTCTCAGCCAAATATTTACAGCTCATACCATTCAAGGTTACTGTTTTCTGCTTAATAATCCCTCATTATTTAACTGACATAGGTTTTCCATTTCTCCTTCATCCTCTACAGGACTCCAACTCTCCAGTTCTCCCGGGTCCCCTCCAGGGTCCTTACAACAGTCCTGTAGGGTTATCTCACCTTTGCTGGTCTGATGCCTGTTCAAGCCTGAACCAGCTAATATGGATTCTACAGCCTGTGGCCTGAATACATCAGAAACCATCATAAACGAGCTTTCTACAATGGAATACTACTACTTGGTATAGCTGTACTACTACTACTACTACTACTACTATTTAGCATTTCTATAGCGCTACAAGGCGTACGCAGTGCTGCACAAACATAGAAGAAAGACAGTCCCTGCTCAAAGAGCTTACAATCTAATAGACAAGAAATAAAGTAAGCTGTAATGACTTCATCCAAGGACACGTTGTTTATTGCAGACTGGACTCCGGTTATCTCCTGCGAAGCGAGGAGGAGCTTACCTCACAAGTCTCCAGGAATATATACCCAGAGGGAGTTTGATACCATCAGACTTGTGACTGATAAGAATTTCTTTGTTGCAATCACAAGGCCTTGCATTGTCACCACCATGAATTCTGATGGACAGAAGTATACTGTTTGTGATTGGTCCATTAGGTATCATCTGAGCGAGAAGGATGCCAATGTTGGACACAAGAGAAAGAAAGAAGATCAGAAGAATAGAAGATTTGTTGGTGGATAGATCTCTCTCAGACTAACCAGAGAGACTGATTTTCCTAGACACACCAGTAAACTGAACTTCTTGTGATAAAAGCTGACAAGGTCAGTTCTGCTACAGCTCTGTAGTTTCCTACAAAACTGTGAATCAGGGTACAGAGTAAAGGCCTTGGATTTTATGTTTAAACGTTTTTTATTGATGACAACTTAAAACAAAACATTCCATTCCAGCCTGAACAAGTTAAGGCCAACAACAAAATCCACTGTCAAACTAAATGGTGAGATCTGTCATCAAACCTTTTACCACTTTCATCCCAAACCCTATCCCTTCTCTTCCCCCCTCCCTCTCCCCATCTCGTTCATAACTCGACAGTATTTGCATATATGTACTCCGGAGTTACACACTCTTTAACTCCTATATATTACTTCGTCTTTTTATCATACCCTGATACAATCTTACAACCGCTAACATCAACCAAGTAAATCCTGTTTCCTTCCCTCCCCCCCCATCCCCTTTCTTCTTTCCCATTCCCCCCTGCCCTTCCCTCCCTACTATCTCCCCCTCCCCCCCGCCACAGCAAGAACAGGTTCACTTAGAAAGCCGATCATCTGAAGACAAGTCACAGTTGGTTAAGCAATAAACTTTTTCCTCGTGGGCTCAGCCCTTGTATATATTGACCCCATATTTGCAAGAAAATTTTTTTCCTTTTTGGGTTACTCCTCGCCTCTCTGGCCTCCCAAGTTGCCATTTCATGTATCTGGTTCCGCCAGTGCCAATATGCTGGCGGGTCCATGGACACCCATTTTTGTAGTATGGTCTTTCTGGCCAACAGGCATACCTTCCGACACCACAGCCTAGGTCCTTTCGCCTGCGAGCCAAAGGCAGACTGTGTATCCAGCACATAATGGTCCCATGTCCCCCTTGTTTTTAACTGTACAGTTTTAAACAAGAAGTTCTGAATTTGTTTCCAGAATTTCTGAATTCTCGGGCAAGCCCAAAAGGCATGGAATAGCGTGGGAGCTACATTATCACATTTAATACATTTTACTTCTCTAATAGGGTTCATATGTCCCCACTGTTGTCCTGAGATGTAAGCACGCATTGTCACTCTGTATCCCTTCTCTCTAAGCCTCTCATCTATGGTGAGTTTCGGAATGCGTCTCAGCGTGGCCTCTACTTCCCAGTCCCCCAAACACTCCCCTGAGTCCTGTTCCCACTTATTTTTGATATATCCAAAATCTTTGGTGGGAACCTTCTTCGCCAGAGCTCGAGTTATAGTTGATACTGACAGTCCTACCACCTCCAGGGCCTGAAAAAAACTTGTGATCTGTTCGCCCATTTTCAGTCTAAGTGCGTTTTGATTAAGACTCATAATGTAATGTTTAACTTGTACATACGCAAAATGATCCCCCCAAGCACTTCCTATTTTGTTTTGCAATTCCTCAAATTTGACTATGCCTCCTCCGTTGCTGAGCAGGTGTTCCACTCTTGTGATCCCCTGTACCTCCCATCTATGGAAGGCCGGGTTTGTTTGGCCAGGGTCAAAGCTCGGGTTCCCTCTAATCGTTAAAAGTTCTGAGGTCTCTGGCGTGCCCCCCATGGTCTTAATAAGTATCCTCCAGGCCTTACGCATCGGTTGCAGCAGGTGACAATGTTTGAACTGTGTCGGTGTTTGTCTCTGATCTAAATGCAACAGTGTAATGACATTGTATGGGGCAAAATATTCCCGCTCCAGCTCCAGTGGGGTAAATGTAGTTGATTGGCCTATCCAATCTCCTATGTGTCTAAGTAGACATGCTTGGTTGTACATAGCTAGGTCTGGCATCCCCAGGCCCCCACTAGTCCATCCTCCCTTCATTATTTTAGCTTGTATTTGGGGTTTTTTATTTGCCCAACAAAACCTGCTAAGAATTCTGTTTATATGTGTGAGGTCTTTATGTTTCAATCGCAGGGGCAAAGTCTGCATGAGATACAACCATTTTGGAAATATTACCATACGTATTAAGTTTATCCTACCATTCAGGGACAGTGGCAGGCCTTCCCAACTACCCAGCCGACGTTTTGTACCCTCTAAAAGGACCTTGATATTTAAATCGTGTAGTTTTTCTAGATCCATAGTCAAATGAATTCCCAGATACTTAAATGATCCTTTTGCCCAACTTAAAGGGAAGTCCTGGTCCCATAAATTTCTCACTTCCTCAGAAGAGGCTAGTGCTTCTGATTTATTCAGGTTCAGGCTCAGCCCTGCATAGTCTCCATATTCTTTTAAAGTCTCTATTAACACCGAAAATGAGTTTTTGGGGTCTGTGAGCAAAACTAAAAGGTCATCTGCGAATGCTGCTACTTTGAATTCGATCTGGCCCATGCGCATTCCTTGTATCGTTGGACTTGTTACAATGTCCCGAATCAGTGGGTCTAAGGACAGGACAAACAACATTGGCGACAACGGGCAGCCCTGTCGAGTTCCCCTGTATATGGAGAATTCCTCAGATTCCATCTCATTGACTCGTATTCGTGCTTTGGGTTCGTGATATAGGGCCTTCACTGCTGAGACAAATCTGCCATCAAATCCGTATTTTTCCAGTGTGGAGAACAGAAATGTCCAGTGGACTTTATCGAATGCTTTTTCAGCATCGAAGCTAATCAGCAGGGCTGGCCTGTCCTCATATTTCCTCCGCTCTAAGGCCCCTATGATTTTCCTTAGGTTTTTAGCTATTACTCTGCCTTCTACAAATCCGGTTTGGGATTCATGTATTAGCTTTGGCAAGACCTTTTTCATACGATTGGCCATTATTTTTGCAAGTATTTTAAGTTCCACATTCAAAAGGGAGATTGGACGGTATGACTCCACATTTTGTGGGTCTCTGCCTGGTTTTGGTAACACCACTATTCTTGCAAGAGACAAGCCTTCCGGGGGTTTTTCCATGTCTATTATTTTGTTGTAAAATTTAGTTAGGGCCGGGGCAATATGGTTACCTAGTATCTTGTAAAATTCTATACGAAAACCGTCTGGGCCGGGTGCTTTTAACAGCTTCCCTTGTTTTATGCCCAATGTCACCTCCTCCACCGTTATTGGTAAATTTAGTTGGTCTTTGTCTAGTTGGTTGAGGTTTGGTATTGCTAGATTATTCAAGTATAAATGTTCCGATAGTCCCTGGTCCCTTGGTTTCGCATAAAGGGTGCGATAATATTTAACAAAGGCCTCGCATATCTTTTCCGTTTTCTGTTCCATTCTCCCATATTCTCCCTTTACTTGTAAGACCCGTCTCTTGCTCCCTTTCGGGGTGGCCAATCTTGCTAACAGGCGGCCCGCCTTATTCCCAAATTTGTGTAATTGGAATTTATAGTAGGTTTGGGATTTCGTGGCCCGCTGATGTAATAACATGTTTAGTGTGGCCTGTAATTCTAGAAGATTAGCCCGATGAATCTCAGCATGTGTTCTACCATATATCTGTCGAGCCTTACATATTAATTTGCTTAACCTTATTATCTCTTTATTGCGGGCTAACCTAAAGTGGTGGTGGTAACTGATTATTTCCCCACGTAACACTGCCTTCGCTGCTTCCCAGTACAAGACAGGATTCTCCAGATGGGTTTGATTTAATACCGCGTAGTCCTCCCATTTTTCTTGTAGCTTAGCTTTAAATTTCTCATCCCCCGCTAGATCTAAAGGAAATTGCCAAAAGTTACCTTGTGGTTTCCTGTCACCCCAATCCCATTCAAGAAGCACCCAGGCATGATCCGAAATCGTATAGGGCCCTATGCGTGCATCTGTAACCTTGTCGAGCATGTCTCCTGGTATAAGTATATAATCTATTCTTGCTTGAGAGGCATGTGCTCGTGCATGGTGAGTATAGTCTCTGTCACTGGGGTGTAATACCCTCCACACATCTATAAGCTCTAACAACTGTCCTAATCTTTGCAGGCCTTTATGAGATGCCACTGAATCACTTCTCTTACCCTGCGTGCTATCCATCGAGGCATCCCAAACCGTATTGAAATCTCCCCCCACCAGTATTTGCTCCCCCTGGTATGTGAGCAGGCTTTGTATCAGGTGGTTGTAAAATTGCTTATCATATTGATTGGGGGCATACACATTACATAATAGTGTTTTCCGACCTTTTATCTCCAATTCCACCAATACGTAGCGGCCTTTGGCGTCCGCCTCAATGAGGCGCGGCACCGCTGGCAGACCCTTGCGGACTAACACCGCCACCCCTCCCTTCTTCCCTTGTGCTCCTGCCGAGATACACTCCTCCACCCACCATGTCTTAAGTTTTGCATGTTCCTCCTGGCTAAGATGTGTTTCTTGCAGTAAGGCAATATCTATTTTATTTCTGTGTAGTTGTTGTAGTATTTTTGTTCTCTTTATGGGCGAGTTAATCCCACCCACATTCCACGTGACAAGTCTAACCATAATCTACAGGTGTGTTTGTTAGCTGTTGCGGTTCTCCGGTGTTATCTATTTTTCTTAGGGTGGCGCCCCAGCCTGCACCCCCCTCCAAACCTCTATGAACATCCCTCCTGACTTTGTCCCGTGTGGCGGCTCCCTCCCTCCCATTCAAAATAATCTGGATCCCCTTTATCTCTCCCTCCCCCTTATCCCCTCCCGCCCTACCTATGTTCTGCCCTTCCCTCCCACCCCCATCCCTCCATTTGATGTTCCCCCACATGGGAACAGATCACTTTTCCCGCCTCCCGACCTCCCTCCCATACATGAAGTGCTTTGCGTCCTATGGTCCTCGCCCCCAACCCCTCCTTCCATTCACCCCTCCTGCCCGTCAGACAAACTCCAACAAACATTGTACCCATCAGATACATTCACTTAACCCGTATATCTTACTCCCCTCCTTAAATATATTGCAACTTTAAACTTATATACATTTAACTTGTCTTCAGGTCTGGCGTGGTTTCGTGACCCTATATTCCGTATTGTCCGGTTCTTCAGGTGTCCTGTCTGGGGTCCAGGTTTATTTAACCCTGCCGGGACCAAACCAAGTGGCTTGAGATCTGCCGTTATTCAGTCCTCCCTGGCTCCACAGTCCAAACAGGCTCTTTTTTAGTTGACAGCCTCCTGAGCCTCTTCTATGCTTACGGTGGGTTTCAACATTTCAGTCCATGAGTCCCCAACCTGGCCATTCCAATTTGTCACAATCTATGTCATTGTATCCATGAGGGCTCCTTCTGATCATGAGTCTATCATTGATTGGTCTCCTCAATTCGAGTTATCATTTTCGCCATTTCCCATGTCGTCTGTTGCAATCTTGGCCACAAACTGCTGTGCCTCCTCTACATAAGTACATAAGTACATAAGTAGTGCCATACTGGGAAAGACCAAAGGTCCATCTAGCCCAGCATCCTGTCACCGACAGTGGCCAATCCAGGTCAAGGGCACCTGGCACGCTCCCCAAACGTAAAAACATTCCAGACAAGTTATACCTAAAAATGAGGAATTTTTCCAGTCCATTTAATAGCGGTCTATGGACTTGTCCTTTAGGAATCTATCTAACCCCTTTTTAAACTCCGTCAAGCTAACCGCCCGTACCACGTTCTCCGGCAATGAATTCCAGAGTCTAATTACACGTTGGGTGAAGAAAAATTTTCTCCGATTCGTTTTAAATTTACCACACTGTAGCTTCAACTCATGCCCTCTAGTCCTAGTATTTTTGGATAGCGTGAACAGTCGCTTCACATCCACCCGATCCATTCCACTCATTATTTTATACACTTCTATCATATCTCCCCTCAGCCGTCTCTTCTCCAAGCTGAAAAGCCCTAGCCTTCTCAGCCTCTCTTCATAGGAAAGTCGTCCCATCCCCACTATCATTTTCGTCGCCCTTCGCTGTACCTTTTCCAATTCTACTATATCTTTTTGAGATACGGAGACCAGTACTGAACACAATACTCCAGGTGCGGTCGCACCATGGAGCGATACAACGGCATTATAACATCCGCACACCTGGACTCCATACCCTTCTTAATAACACCCAACATTCTATTCGCTTTCCTAGCCGCAGCAGCACACTGAGCAGAAGGTTTCAGCGTATCATCGACGACGACACCCAGATCCCTTTCTTGATCCGTAACTCCTAACGCGGAACCTTGCAAGACGTAGCTATAATTCGGGTTCCTCTTACCCACATGCATCACTTTGCACTTGTCAACATTGAACTTCATCTGCCACTTGCACGCCCATTCTCCCAGTCTCGCAAGGTCCTCCTGTAATCGTTCACATTCCTCCTGCGACTTGACGACCCTGAATAATTTTGTGTCATCGGCGAATTTAATTACCTCACTAGTTATTCCCATCTCTAGGTCATTTATAAATACATTAAAAAGCAACGGACCCAGCACAGACCCCTGCGGGACCCCACTAACTACCCTCCTCCACTGAGAATACTGGCCACGCAATCCTACTCTCTGCTTCCTATCTTTCAACCAGTTCTTAATCCATAATAATACCCTACCTCCGATTCCATGACTCTGCAATTTCTTCAGGAGTCTTTCGTGCGGCACTTTGTCAAACGCCTTCTGAAAATCCAGATATACAATATCAACCGGCTCCCCATTGTCCACATGTTTGCTTACCCCCTCAAAAAAATGCATTAGATTGGTGAGGCAAGACTTCCCTTCACTAAATCCGTGCTGACTTTGTCTCATCAGTCCATGTTTTTGTATATGCTCTGCAATTTTATTCTTAATAATAGCCTCCACCATCTTGCCCGGCACCGACGTCAGACTCACCGGTCTATAATTTCCCGGATCTCCTCTGGAACCTTTCTTAAAAATCGGAGTAACATTGGCTACCCTCCAGTCTTCCGGTATTACACTCGATTTTAGGGACAGATTGCATATTTCTAACAGTAGCTCCGCAAGTTCATTTTTTAGTTCTATTAATACTCTGGGATGAATACCATCAGGTCCCGGTGATTTACTACTCTTCAGCTTGCTGAACTGACCCATTACATCCTCCAAGGTTACAGAGAATTTGTTTAGTTTCTCCGACTCCCCCGCTTCAAATATTCTTTCCGGCACCGGTGTCCCCCCCAAATCCTCCTCGGTGAAGACCGAAGCAAAGAATTCATTTAATTTCTCCGCTACGGCTTTGTCCTCCTTGATCGCCCCTTTAACACCATTTTCGTCCAGCGGCCCAACCGACTCTTTGGCCGGTTTCCTGCTTTTAATGTATCTAAAAAAGTTTTTACTATGTATTTTTGCTTCCAACGCTAATTTCTTCTCAAAGTCCTTTTTTGCCCTCCTTATCTCCGCTTTGCATTTGGCTTGGCATTCCTTATGATCTATCCTGTTACTTTCAGTTGGTTCTCTTCTCCACTTTCTGAAGGATTGTTTTTTGGCTCTAATGATTTCCTTTATCTTACTGTTTAGCCACGCCGGCTGACGTTTAGTCTTTTTTCCCTTTTTTCTAATACGTGGAATATATTTGTCCTGAACCTCCAGGATGGTGTTTTTAAACAGCATCCACGCCTGATGCAAGTTTTTTACTCTGCGAGCTGCTCCTTTCAGTCTTTTTTTCACCATTTTTCTCATTTTGTCGTAATCACCCTTTCTATAGTTAAACGCTAGCGTACTTGATTTCCTAGTTTCACTTCCTTCAATGCCAATATCAAAACCGATCATATTATGATCACTGTTATCAAGCGGCCCTCGTATCGTTACCCCCTGCACTAGATCATGAGCACCACTAAGGACTAAGTCTAGTATTTTTCCTTCTCTTGTCGGCTCCTGAACTAGCTGTTCCATGAAGCTGTCCTTGATTTCATCAAGAAATCTTATGTCCCTTGCGTGTACAGATGTTACATTACCCCAGTCTATATGCGGGTAATTGAAATCCCCCATTATTATTGTGTTGCCCAGTTTGTTTGCGTCCCTGATTTCCTTTAACATTTCCGCATCCGTCTGTTCGTCCTGGCCAGGCGGACGGTAGTACACTCCTATCACTATCCTTTTCCCCTTTGCACATGGAATTTCAATCCACAGTGATTCCAAGGAGTGTTTTGCTTCCTGCAGAATTTTCAATCTATTTGATTCAAGGCTCTCGTTAATATACAATGCTACCCCTCCACCAATCCGATTCACCCTATCACTACGATATAATTTGTACCCCGGTATGACAGTGTCCCACTGGTTATCCTCCTTCCACCAGGTCTCAGAGATGCCTATTATATCTAATTTTTCATTTAGTGCAATATATTCTAACTCCCCCATCTTATTTTTTAGGCTCCTGGCATTCGCATATAGACATTTCAAACTATGTTTGTTGTTCCTAAGTACATCATGCTTAGTACTTGACAGTATTAATTGGCAATCTTTTGTCTGATTTTTATTGTTATTTAAAGATACCCGATCTACTACAATCTCTTTTGCAACCTCACTATCAGGATACTCTATCTTCCCTGTTATGGTGATATCTTTGAAAGATACCTTATCCCGAACCATGCTCTTTTGAGCGACTGTCGGCCTTCCCCCCATTTCTAGTTTAAAAGCTGCTCTATCTCCTTCTTAAACGCCGATGCCAGCAGCCTGGTCCCACTCTGGTTAAGATGGAGCCCATCCTTTCGGAATAGGCTCCCCCTTCCCCAGAATGTTGCCCAGTTCCTAACAAATCTAAAGCCCTCCTCCCTGCACCATCGTCTCATCCACGCATTGAGACTCTGGAGCTCTGCCTGTCTCTTGGGCCCTGCGCGTGGCACAGGTAGCATTTCAGAAAATGCTACCCTGGAGGATCTGGATTTCAGCTTTCTACCTAAGAGCCTAAATTTTGCTTCCAGAACCTCTCTCCCACATTTTCCTATGTCATTGGTACCCACATGATTTTCAGTTGGGCTGGGTACAACAAATTGAATCTGATCTTCCGATTAAATAATTCAGTACATATCGGGGAGAAGGCTCTTCTCCTCCCCGCTACCCCGGCCGAGTAGTCCTGGAAACACAGGATTCTTTTTTGCTCATACAACAGTACCTTATCTTTCCTTGAAGCTTGTAGGATATATTGCTTGTGGTTAAAATTTAAGATTTTCATGATAAGCACTCGAGGTCTGCTGTTGTTGTCTTTGCGGGGGCCGAGCCGGTGTGCTTTCTCCACTCTCAGTGGGCCTAAGTGTGCCGGGAAATCCACTCTTGCTGTGAGCCAGCGCTCTAGTTCTTCGATTAAATCCCTGCCCCCCATAGCCTCTGGAAGCCCTACCAGACGCAGATTATTGCGTCTAGATCGATTTTCCAGCTCTTCCAGCTTTTGTTCTAGGGCTTCCAATTGTTTGCTTGCTCTTTTTTGCTCTGTGTCCATTTCCTGTAATTTATCTTCTACTATCCCGGTCCGGTTCTGGCAGGCCACACACTCTGTCATCAAATCGTCCATACGTGCGTGCAACTTCTCCAAATTCGCATCGATGGGAGCTAATCGCCTTTCTAGCAGCTCCTCCATAACCGCGGACATTTCCGCCGTTATTTCTGCCACCCACGACGGATTAGCAGCGTTATCTGGAACGCCGGGCGGAGCCGCCATCTTAGCTTCTGTTTGTTTTTGCCGCAGCTTATCCTTCTGGGCAGATTTCGTGGCCATACCCCGTTTCTGTCTTCCGAGTGCCGCTTATTAAGATTCCGCCTGTGTTCCGGCGCTTTTTTAATGTGTTTATTGGGTCCGTTTTCGGCTCGTTATTCCTGGGAGGGAGGATCGAGGTCGGAGAGCTCTTTAGTTGCGTCTGCTCTCCGCCATGGCGTCACGTGATCCCAAGGCCTTGGATTTTATTCCTGGACTTCTGCTAGTAGAGTCTCAATGGAAAAATCTGATTCTTCAACATTCTGGAAGTCTGTAACCTAAGGACTGCAAAAGGGGTGAGAGAAACAGGATTTTATACCTATTGTACAGGGTATAGTTAGTTTGTCTTTTGTCTGTGAAGGACTAGTTTGTCCTAGGATTTGTGGTCAGCAGCCTAACTCGTTGCTAAGAGTGATAATCTTTTATCAGGATATATTATTGGTGTAATTTCTCATAATCTTCTTAGGATATTAGTGGTGTGATCATATATCTTTATTTATATAGATCTATTGGTGTAATAATGGGTGAATGGGTGGTGACATACCTGTCCACTCCAAAGACTGCTGTTACAACCATCAAAACTTTGCTGCCTAGAGTAGGAACAACAGCAGACATGTTTTCATTCGGAATCATAATGAACATACCAACCCCATGGTGCCCTTTCTTGTATAGTTCTGTAACCAGCTGTCGCGTCCCTCACCTGTGCCGCTTCTCCGTCGGTCGGGCTGCGCTGTCAGGGTGCCGCAGGGAGTGTTGATCAGGAGAGGCGGTCGGGCGCCGGGCTCCTGCGTCGCACCGCTGGAGTGCTGTCGGCGGTCTGGGCCGCTCCGGCCCTCCGGTCCGCTTCGGTGGCGGCGGGGAGACGCCGGCCAGGTGGACAGGGCCGGCGTTCCCCGAGAAAGGGATCCCTTGCAGGCGCGGAGCCTCAGAGGAACAATGTCACTCCCCACAACGCCCGGATTGGCCGATCGTGGCTGACTCTGCCTCCTGCTTCTGGCTGGCCAATCCGGGGCTGTTGAGTCACGGTTGTGGGGAGCTCTGCCCCTTTTCAGTTACCGGTCCTCCTGATGGGGAGGGCTATTTAAGAGCAGCAAGGCAGAACTCTCATTGCTTCGGCTTCTACCTGTGTGGATTCTGTGGCGTTGGGTTTTTTCTCGGACTGCTCCTGCCTTGAAACTTGCCTGGACCTGGACTTTGCTTTTGTTTGCAGCCTGCCTTGAAACTTGCCTGGACCTGGACTTTGCTTTTGTTTGCAGCCTGCCCTGAAACTTGCCTGGACCTGGACTTTGCTTTTGTTTGCAGCCTGTCTCGAACCTTGCCTGGACCTGGACTTTGCTTTTGTTTGCAGCCTGTCTTGAACCTTGCCTGGACCTGGACTTTGCTTTCGTTTGCAGCCTACCTTGAATCTTGCCTGGACCTGGACCTGGACTTTGCTTTTGTTTGCCGCCTGCCCTGAAACTTGCCTGGACCTGGACTTTGCTTCTGTTGCCACCTGCCTTGTGTTTGCCTGGACCTGGACTGTGCTCTTGTTCGTCCCCTGCTCTGAGGCTTGCCTGGTCTTGGACTTTGTTCCTGCTTCTCATCTGCCCTGGAAGTCTCACCTGTGTCTACACTCCCCTGACTTCCTGAGGAGTTGTTGCCTCACTCTCCAGGTAAGATCAGGATTGTCCGGCTGCCTAACTCCGTTCGGCACAGGGGCTCACTTTCTGAGGGTCAAGGGCTGACAGTAAGCCGAAGCCATGAGCTCGCCGGATAAGCCTGATTTGACCGACCTGGCCCAAGCTCTTCAACAACAGCAGGCCCAGCTTAATAGACTTTCAGGAGTCCTTCAAGATGTATGCTCTCAGATGTCGACCCAGCGGAGTCCGCCTACTGGAGCCAACCGGGCACCTCCTCCCCAGCTTGCTTTCCGCCTGCCTGAGCCTCCTCGGTTTGACGGTACAACTGCCGCCTGCCGCGGGTTTTTGAACCAATGCCAAATGCTCTTTGAGATGCAATCTGCTTCGTTTCCTACAGACAGATCCAAGATTACATATATCCTCTCGCTACTGTCCGGGTCAGCCCTGGCATGGGCCTCGCCATTGTGGGAACAACAAGACCCTCTTCTTTCTGATCTGGGAGAGTTCCTGCGAAGGTTTCGCATGGTGTTTGACGTCCCGGGATGCCCCTCTTCCGCAGCTAGTGAATTGCTGCGGTTTCAGCAAGGAAGCAGTTCAGTCGGAGCCTATGCTATCCAATTTCGTACTCTAGCGGCAGAGCTGAAGTGGAATCAGGAGGCCCTCACGGCGATCTTTTGGCAAGGCCTGAATGGGCGTATCAAGGACGAGTTGGCCGGCCGGGAGGTTCCTAGTACGTTGGATGCTCTTATTTCCCTATGTGTCCGGATTGATGTTCGATTCCAGGAGCGAGCACGAGAACAGGGAACTTCACGTCCGCCTCGGAGAACTTCTCCTCCTAGGCGGCGGCCCATGTCTCCTCAGGGTGCTGCAGGATCGACCGCAGAGGGGTCTGAAGAACTTATGGTGATTGGCAGACATCGTCTTTCAGCTGTGGAGAGGGCCCATAGACGTAACAATAGACTTTGCCTTTATTGTGGTAAACCTGGTCACTTTGTGAAGGAGTGTCCCAATAAGCCGGGAAATGCCTAGACCCAAGCCCTGAGGAAGGGGTGGCGTTGGGTCACTCGAATACCCTTCCAGATAACTTGATTTCTGTGCCTATAATTCTCCTTTGGCAGGACTTCAGGGTGAACACTTTAGCTCTGTTGGACTCTGGGGCGGGAGGTAATTTTATTGATGCATCTCTTCTTAAGAAGCTGGGAGAACCTTCAGTGCCTTGCAGACCTGCGCTGCAGGTAACGTCCATTCATGGCTCGGCTCTGCCTCATCTTGTTACCCAGCTCACCCCACCTCTGAGGATGCAAGTGGGTCTCTTGCACCATGAAGAGATCCAATTTTTTATTTTGCCCCATGCTATCCATCCTGTTATTCTGGGTTTACCCTGGTTACGTCTTCACGCACCCAGCATCAACTGGCCGGCTGGGGAGATCAGTCAATGGAGCAAACGATGTTTTGAGGTCTGCCTGACTCCTGTGGAACCTCCTCCTAGGAGCATTGCCGCCTTACCTGGAATTCTTCGACCTTGTGAAGCTTGTCTTCCTGAGGAATATAGTGATTTTCAAGATGTTTTTGATGCACGGGAGGCAGACTCCCTCCCTCCCCATCGCCCCTTTGACTGTTCTATTGAATTATTGCCGGGCAAGATGCCGCCTAGGGGACGATTATATACTCTGTCCAGAGCTGAGTCGGCTGCTATGCGGAAATACATTCATGAGAATCTTACCAAGGGATTTATTCGACCCTCCTCCTCTCCGGCTGGTGCGGGGTTTTTTTTGTGTGTCCAAAAAGGACGGGTCGTTGAGACCTTGTATTGACTATCGAGGACTGAATACTATCACGATTAAGAACCGCTATCCTCTTCCTCTGATCCCTGAGTTATTTGATCGTCTTCAGGGAGCAGTTATCTTCACCAAGTTGGATCTCCGAGGTGCTTACAATTTGATCCGCATTCGTGAGGGGGATGAGTGGAAAACAGCATTTAATACTCACGAAGGCCACTTTGAATACCGAGTCATGCCTTTCGGCTTGTGTAACACTCCAGCTGTTTTTCAGGACTTTATTAATTTCATTTTCCGGGATTTACTGTATTCATCCGTCATTGTATATCTGGATGATATCCTTATCTTCTCTGCTTCTCCTCAGGACCATCCAGGGCACGTGTGCACGGTGCTCCAACGCCTTCGGGCTCATCGACTGTTTGCCAAGATGGAGAAATGTGCTTTTCACCAGTCGACTATTCCTTTTCTGGAACATATTATCTCCGCCGATGGCCTTCAGATGGACCCTGCTAAGCTTCAGGCTATCCAAGATTGGCCCCTGCCTCAAGGACTCCGGGCCTTGCAGAGATTCCTTGGCTTCGCCAATTATTACAGACAGTTTATTCCACATTATTCTTTGCTTACGGCTCCTTTGACAGCCTTGACCAGAAAAGGGGCCGATGTGCGGAATTGGTCCCCCACAGCTCTGGAGGCGTTCTCTACTTTAAAGACTGCTTTTGTGTCGGCGCCAGTACTCCGTACTCCGGATATTGCGAAACCTTTTGTGGTGGAAGTGGATGCATCTGCTCTTGGAGCTGGAGCTGTCTTATCACAAGTGGCTGATTCTGGTAAACGGCATCCTTGTTTTTTCTTTTCTAAGAAGTTTTCCCCAGCAGAGCGCAATTATACGGTGGGGGACAGAGAATTGCTAGCCATGAAGCTTGCCTTTCAGGAATGGCGTTATCTTCTTGAGGGGGCCGCACATCCTTTTACTGTGATCACTGATCATAAGAACCTTCTTTATTTACAGGATGCCAAGCGTCTCAATCCACGGCAAGCCAGATGGTCTCTTTTTTTTTGCCCGTTTTGACTTTCACTTGATCTTCCGACCTACTGAGAAGAACGTCCAAGCTGATGCGCTCTCCCGAGCCTTTGAGGAGCCCGCAGAACCTGATGAGGTTTCTCCTATGCTAAATCCGGCTTGTCTTCCTGCGTCGGTGGTGGCTGCGGCTTCTCTGCGGACCCCGGTTCCTCCCCACTCCAGACGCAAGGTACTACAGTGGGGCCATTCTTCGGCTTTTTCGGGACATTTTGGGTTCCGGAAGACTTTTCATCTCATCTCCCGTTATTTTTGGTGGCCTCATATGGCTCAGGACATTCTACAGTTTGTTTCTACCTGTCCCACCTGTGCTCGTACCAAGTCTCCTCCGGGCAAGTCCTATGGACCTCTGCAACCCTTGCCCATACCTCAGCATCCGTGGCAAGACATTTCTATGGACTTTATTACGGATCTTCCTCCCTCCAAGGGTAACACTGTCATCTGGGTGGTGGTGGATCGTTTTTCCCGCATGGCACATTTTGTTCCTATGCGAACCCTACCGTCTGCTGCTGTTTTGGCCTCCCATTTTCTCCAGCATGTGTTCCGATTACATGGATTTCCGCAGCGGATCATCAGTGATAGAGGTTCGCAATTCACGTCTCGATTCTGGAGGTCCTTGTGCTCAGCTTTTGGTGTTGCCACACTTTTTTCTTCAGCCTATCATCCTCAGACGAATGGTATGGCTGAACGGACTAATCAGACGCTTAAGGCTTTCCTCCGGGCTTTTACTAACGCCCGTCAGGATAATTGGACTGATCTTTTGCCTTGGGCTGAGTTCGCCTACAATAATAGTGTGCACTCGGCCTCCCAGACTTCACCCTTTTTTGCTGTTTTTGGACGTCACCCTTGTCTTCCTTCTCCGCTTCCTTTGGATCACGCTCCTCCACTAGTTCAGCCTACCCTCTCCACTATCCAGGACACATGGAGAACAGTACAACGCCACTTGCAGCGGGCGGCGGTCCGGTATAAACGGTTTGCTGATCGCCATCGTCGGGCCGCTCCTGTTTTCCAGCCTGGGCAACGGGTGTGGCTCAGCACCAAATATCTGAAGCTTCGTCTGCCGTCCTTGAAGTTTGCTCCCCGATTTATTGGTCCATTTGCTGTTCAAACCAGAGTGGGGACGGTAGTTTATCGTCTTCACTTACCTAGTAACCTGCATATCCACAATGCTTTCCACGTCTCGTTACTCAAACCTTTCCGGACCTCACAGTGGCATCCTGAACCGAAGCGGATTACTGTTCCTGATTCTGAGCCGGATCCTGAGTTTGAGGTACAGGAGATTCTGGATTCCAAGCTCCAAAGGGGAAGACTTCTTTATTTGATTTCGTGGAAGAATTTTGGTCCTGAAGATAATTCTTGGGAACCAGCGAAGAATGTCCATGCACCTGACTTGGTTCGAGAGTTTCACTCTCGTTATCCTTCTAGACCTAGGCCGAGACGGAGGAGGGGGGCTTTCGGGGGGGGGTACTGTCGCGTCCCTCACCTGTGCCGCTTCTCCGTCGGTCGGGCCGCGCTGTCAGGGTGCCGCAGGGAGTGTTGATCAGGAGAGGCGGTCGGGCGCCGGGCTCCTGCGTCGCACCGCTGGAGTGCTGTCGGCGGTCTGGGCTGCTCCGGCCCTCCGGTCCGCTTCGGTGGCGGCGGGGAGACGCCGGCCAGGTGGACAGGGCCGGCGTTCCCCGAGAAAGGGATCCCTTGCAGGCGCGGAGCCTCAGAGGAACAATGTCACTCCCCACAACGCCCGGATTGGCCGATCGCGGCTGACTCCACCTCATGCTTCTGGCTGCCAATCCGGGGCTGTTGAGTCACGGTTGTGGGGAGCTCCGCCCCTTTTCAGCTGTTACCGGTCCTCCTGATGGGGAGGGCTATTTAAGAGCAGCAAGGCAGAACTCTCATTGCTTCGGCTTCTACCTGTGTGGATTCTGTGGCGTTGGGTTTTTCTCGGACTGCTCCTGCCTTGAAACTTGCCTGGACCTGGACTTTGCTTTTGTTTGCAGCCTGCCTTGAAACTTGCCTGGACCTGGACTTTGCTTTTGTTTGCAGCCTGCCTTGAAACTTGCCTGGACCTGGACTTTGCTTTTGTTTGCAGCCTGCCCTGAAACTTGCCTGGACCTGGACTTTGCTTTTGTTTGCAGCCTGTCTCGAACCTTGCCTGGACCTGGACTTTGCTTTTGTTTGCAGCCTGTCTCGAACCTTGCCTGGACCTGGACTTTGCTTTTGTTTGCAGCCTGTCTTGAACCTTGCCTGGACCTGGACTTTGCTTTCGTTTGCAGCCTACCTTGAACCTTGCCTGGACCTGGACCTGGACTTTGCTTTTGTTTGCCGCCTGCCCTGAAACTTGCCTGGACCTGGACTTTGCTTCTGTTGCCACCTGCCTTGTGTTTGCCTGGACCTGGACTGTGCTCTTGTTCGTCCCCTGCTCTGAGGCTTGCCTGGTCTTGGACTTTGTTCCTGCTTCTCATCTGCCCTGGAAGTCTCACCTGTGTCTACACTCCCCTGACTTCCTGAGGAGTTGTTGCCTCACTCTCCAGGTAAGATCAGGATTGTCCGGCTGCCTAACTCCGTTCGGCATAGGGGCTCACTTTCTGAGGGTCAAGGGCTGACACCAGCATACTGTACTATAACCTCCACCACTTCTGGTAGGAGAATATATTTCAAATGGCTATCAATCCCACAGTATTATAGTTAATATAATAACATTCCACTGAGACATGATATATCACCAGCAATAATTACCCCTAGTTAGTGAATACTAAACTTCAAAATATCCACAAAGGTTAAAAGCCTTAGAGGCAGATGCAGCAACCAAACGTAAAAAAATCTAAATCGTTAAAGTCCCTAACGATTTTAAAATAACGAAAAATGCACCAAAAAAAAAAGTCACACATGCTGAGATCGGTATTGAAACGTACAATGTACCAAAGAATCACAATACACATCGTTAGTCGGCCCCCAAATCATGCGCAGAGCAGCCAAGCGTTATGTTAGCTGCTCTGCGCATGCCACAAACAGTCAAAACACAGTCAAATCACAAGCACATGGCTCCCAAATCAAATCAAAACAAAAATTAAAAAAAAGGGTCGGGAGGGGGCAAGGGCGCTCATCAGGAGCGTCCTGTACGGACGGCCTTGCCCCCCCCCCCGCTGCTCGCCACTTTCCGCCGCTCCCCCCACCCCGAAAAAGCAAAATGCTAGCTGCCCCGGTCCCCCTCCCTTCCTCACTACTCTGTCACCTCAGCTCCGCCTCCTGACATCCTCCGTCCTGTGCCCCGCCCCCTTTTGGGGTCGTCGCCGCCATTCCCCTCCTCCATCGGGCCCCCCTCCCTCTTACCGGGCCCGTGCAGCGCCTCTCTCCTCTGTCCGAAGGCGCTGCACGGGCAAGAAGAAAGCTGAATCAGCTGATGCCTGCCTTCGCGATGGCGCGTCTTTCTCCTGCTGGGCCCGCCCCTTTCTGACGTCGGTAACCTACGTAGGTTACTGACGTCAGACAGGGGCGGGCGCAGCAGGAGAAAGACGCGCCATCGCGAAGGCAGGCATCAGCTGATTCAGCTTTCTTCTTGCCCGTGCAGCGCCTTCGGACAGAGGAGAGAGGCGCTGCACGGGCCCGGTAAGAGGAAGGGGGGCCCGATGGAGGAGGGGAATGGCGGCGACGACCCCAAAAGGGGGCGGGGCACGGACGGAGGATGTCGGGAGGCGGAGCTGAGGTGACAGAGTAGCGAGGAAGGGAGGGGGACCGGGGCAGCTAGCGTGTTGCTTTTTCGGGGTGGGGGGAGCGGCGGAAAGTGGCGAGCAGCGGGGGGGGGGGGGCAAGGCCGTCCGTACAGGACGCTCCTGATGAGCGCCCTTGCCCCCTCCCGATCCTTTTTTTATTTTTATTTTTTTATGTGTTTTCTGAGGTCCTTTGGACCAATCACAGCGCTTTTAGCTCTGCTAATGCGCTGGGATTGGCTCAAAGTTTGTTTATTTTTTCACTTAACACTTTTTCCTGGCACAGAGCTGTCCTAACGAGAGGTCCAGACCTCTCGTTAGTTTTCCTGCCTTTTTCCTGCGTAAAGGCAATCGGAAAAGGTTAGTGCATGTCGTTTCAATGGGGTTTTCACACTAATTGCTCATCTCCATTCCGTTTTCGTTAGCTGCTACTGTCGTCGGAAAATAGGCTTAAGTGCATGGAAAGGATAGGAAATTCTTCCCTGAGGGCTCATTTAACGATGAAATACGTTTAGTGCATCTACCTCTTAATGTTGAAAAACTAAAATTAAAATAATAACTACAAGAATTATACAATATCCAAGCAAAAGTCTAAAATGTCCATTGAGCAGATTGGATATGACTGTAGTACAAGAAGTTGCTTCAGGATTCCCAAAGAGGTAACAAAAAGGCATAATCCTTAGCTCAAACACTTAATAAGTCAAGGAATGCTCCAATGTAGGCAACGGTACTGGTGCTTTCTGGCAGTGGGTAAGATGACAATCCACGATGACGTCCTTTAAGCTTGCACGCAGAGTATCCAACAAGCAGCACTTGATAGGGTCCCATGAACTTCCGGGAGAGCGCTGTAGCAGGCCAATGGTTCTTGATATAAACCCAATTTCCTGGTTGTAGTTGTTGGTACAATATACCATCCACTGTCTGCATAGTGCTTTCTGGAGCCTGAAATAAAGGAGCAGAAGACAATACTCACTGTAAATGTTTACAATAGGTTAAGATATTGCTGCCCGATAATTGGGGATCTGGTGGTACCATATGGTGTAAAGGCCCTGTCATTGGATGTCCGGTAATAATTTCATCTGGGGTAAGACCTTTCCTAGTCGTCTGAGGTGAGTTGCAAATTGACAGGGCAAAGGGCAGTGCAGTTAGCCAAAGAACTAATCAGAAGTTAGGGCTCTCAAAGTGCTCTTAAGTTTTTGATTCATCCTCTCAACTTGGTCAGAGTTTTGGGGATTACTGGATAAGGAGCGTGCAACTGCCTCTTGAATCCAAAAGCCAATTCAAGGCCTTCCCAAACATGTGAGACTAAATCTGGGCCCTGATCAGAGGATAGAACCAAGAGTATGCCCCAAACCAGAATAAATTTGAGTAGCAAAGTTTTGATGGTTGCAACAGCGGTCTTTGGAGTGGATAGGTATGTCTCCACCCATCCAGAGAACGGACAAGTAACAATAGATATCACGTTCCCCTTTTGGCAATTGGGAGTTCTGTGTAGTCAAGTTGAAGATGGAAGAATGGACACCTGGAGTGCAACAAAAATCTGGGAACTGGTTTCAAAGGGCACCCTCCGTGGCCTGCAGTCCAACAGTGGTGACACGCCAGGTCCACAGCTTCTGCAGTGGAGACAAAATCTGGATGTAACCATAAAGAGTTGAAAACAGTACCCAAAGTAGCCACTGATGCATAAGTCAATTGATGCAATTAAAGAGCAATAGGGTAGAGCAAAGATAGAGGGCAGATGTAACAATCACCGGATTTCTACAGTCCATTGCAGTTTCTGATCGCCTCCCCATGTATTCCAAGTAAGCTGGTCCTGCAAGAAGCCTGTGAGTAAAAGTCAATTAAATTTTGCAAGGTGAGAAACTGTGGAGACAGAACATGTAATAATAACAAAACTGGGCCGACATGAGGGCCTAAGGAACAGTAACATATCTTTAGTACATGCTTCTTAGTTACTTGAACATCATAGCAAATCATCAACACACTGGACTAGTGTGGAGGACTGAAATTGAATATCCTGTAAAACAGAACACAAGGCCTGTGAAAAATGAGTAGGACTTTCAGTGTACCCCTGGGAAAGTGTCCACCATGTATATTGTTGGTTATCAAAAGTAAATAAGTAGGGCTGAATGTCTGCATGGTGGTGGATGGAAAAGAAGGTGGAGCTTAAGACTATTACTGAAAAATAAGTGGCAGAGGCAGGGATTTGAGTCTATATGTCATGTGGGTTAGGCACAGCAGGGAAAATATAAATCACAATGGCATTTAAGGCATGTAAATCTTGAACAATCCATACGTTTTGCCTGCTGATTTCAATATTGGCAAAATTGGGGTGTTGTAGTCAGAAGTAGTGGGATAAATGACACTTTGATGGAATAGATTATCAATAACAAATCTTATTCCCTCTATGCAGGCTTAAGGAGAGGGTACTGTCTGATTCAGGGTATAGGTTTCATGGAATTGATTCAAATATGCCACTTGTAACTTCCCAACATTGGCTTCTAAAGAGGCCCATAAGTGAGGTGGCAAGGCCTCCACCTCCGGCTGTGGCTCCCTCAAAGGAAAGAGTGCCCCAGGGTCTTGCCAGGATAGTTCAGCACAGCTGTTGGAAAAAGTCATGCCCCAAAAGGTTAACAGGTAGGTCAGTGATTTTCAACCTTTTGAGCTTGAGGCACACTTACAAGGCGCAAAAGTTGTCAAGTAATAGTCTTAAGCTCCACCTTCTTTCCATTCATTTAATTATGCTACTGAAATACATTACAGCACCAATATATCTGCTACTGGGAAACTGGAACAAGATGAACTGTTACAGATTCCTACACAGACACTACATGCCAGCAGAATCCTTTACCTCAGTTGCAGATGCAGAACACGACTCTCACCTGATACAAAATAGGGAACTGCAAAAAGCAAGCAGACAAAATCTGAAAGCAGAAATACAGGACTCTAAGCATGTCATTTAACACCAGAGAAACAGAAAGAAATGCATGTCCTCCTGTACAGTGCAAAATAAATTCTCAACACCAACCATAGAAGCCAGCTCTGTGGGTGCTTGAGTGCCTCCAGTATTGAACAAACTCATTAACTGCGTTCAGGAAGAGTTCATTTCCATTGGGTGTAGCACCCCCAATAATTTGGAAAAGTTGGCTCCTACAGTATGACACTGACATAATTCAGTCACTAAACTGAAAATAAAATCATTTATACTATCTTTGTAATCAGCAATCATCTTGTTCTCAATTTTTGGTTCTGCTGTCCTCTAGCCCTTGTCTAACTTCCTCTATCATCTGTGATTCAACTTACTTTTCATTCAACATGCCAACTTTCCCTTTTCACTGCTTACAAAGCCATTTCCTGTCCTCTCCTGTAGTATCCAAATCCTTCCTTAGCGTCTCCAATAACTCCTTTCATTGACTTACATTATGCCTAGACAGATCACCTGTAACTGCTCCCGAATGGGAAGCTACCTTTATTATTTCTTTATTTAACGTTTGTGCATTGACAGGTAGATGATCAGAAGCCCTGAACTGTTCCAAACAGCACTCTAAAAATAGCACCGGAACAGCATAGGGCTACACTGCCCCTATGATCAGAGCTAATAGCATGTAAATATAAGCACGCTATTAGCTCTGATCATAGGGGAAAATGCGGGAGGATTGTGCCTGAGCATGCACTCAGGCACAGTCCTCACGCACTAGTTTGACAGGTCTGGGCTGGATGAGGAGGGAGTGTGCTACTCCCTCCTCCATTGGAGAGCTAAGGGGGGGGGGGGGTACTAGGTCATCAGGGCCTTGACTGCTTTTGGGGAGGGGGGGTTGGGGATCCTGCAAGCCTGCAAATGAATGCTGGACAGGGTTTCCTATTCCTTCCCAATGCTCCACAAACCCTAACACCAGCTACTACTACTACTTATCATTTCTATAGCGCTACTAGATGTATGCAACGCTGTACACTTGAAACTGAGCTGGTGTAGGGTTTGCTGTGGGAGCAGTACCAATGTTTGGTGCGCTGCCCGCGAGGTATTGGAGAGGAATAGGTAATGCCCTGTTTAACATGCATTGAATGCTCATTGCATTCTTAGCTGGCGAACACATTGTTACATGTGCTCGCTCGCTCTTATCAGGCGGGATCAAAGGTGGGCGCTAGTACGGCACTATTGGCCTTTAGCGCCCACGTTTGCTTCTGATCATTATACCACTAGTGCAGTTAGTATCACTCACAAGTTCAGTGGGCTCCAGTTGATTATTAGGGGAAGGCAGAGGAGGCGGAGCTGACGGATGTACAGAAAGTCCTGCTGCCAAAATACACACTTCATCCTCATAGGCAGGCGGATCAGTGGGGCTCGATGGTGCTTCTAAATCAGACTTAGCAGCTGTGCACCCTTGATATATTTGTTTTTCAAGTTTATGTGCAGTATTCTTTAACTCTTGTATATCAGTTCGTTCTCTACTTAGTATTCTTTCTTTCTCTCTCTCTCTCTCTCATGTGTCAGGAATGTAGCAGAGAACTGGTTCCCTCTTCCAGGATCCTCCTAGTGTAGATTCTGTAGCTTTCTATAAGCTCTGTTAAATGCATTCCACTCCTTGTTGCTCCAGCTGCAATGGCTGTGCCAGCTAGGGACCATCTTGCTCTTCAGTAGATGTAGTTCAACACAGGAGGCCAAAGCCAAGCCTCTTCCCTTGCAGCAGTGGTACAGAGGCCGAAAAGCAGGAGTTAGGCAGGCTGCCTCCACTGGCAAGGTATTTCTACCAACACAGTTTCTCTCCAAAGGGTGCCCCCTTCTACCATTGTTAATTGGATAGGAATGCCAGGCCTTCATCTGAAAGCTGTGAAAACATCACAAAGTCAAAAGTTCACACACCTTTTCCTGCTAGAGTCACTAGAGGTCTCTGCTGAGCTGTATTTTTGCAAGCAGAACCTGAGTGCCCTCTACAACCATAATAAAAAAGGTTCTGTGTTTTCTAGGGGCAATATTATGTTATTCAGTGCCTGTATTCAGGGAGTGCTTTGTGACCTGTTTTTGAAATGGTAATTTACAAAGGCATTTCTGTTGGTAAGTCAATGCTTAATGCTAGAAAAGAGAGCTTAATGCTAGAAAAGAGAACATAAAGCCTCTTCTGCCTGGTTAAATTGTTTGGAATATCAGGCCCTATATTTCTTTCTAAAGTTCCATTTATATTAGTACTGGTCTATGCAGAATTCTGTTTGTACGTTTTTATTATTTCATATGTAGATCTGCAGGGAGCTACCCTATTGCATTGTGCTGGGTTTTGTTTGACGTTTGCTGTAATAAATGTGATGATGTCTTATATTTTATATTAAAACTTATAAATTATGAAAACTCATTTGAATTATTTATTCTGTGGTGTTTCAGTTTAGATGAAACTGTAATATTGATGGTTGCTATGCTTTTATGTGGCCCCACTGACGAGCGTCATTATTTTTTGGCCACAGCAGGTGACACCTCCTCCACTACCCTTATCCTCTATGCTAGGCTGGTTGTGTGACTATATTATGTGTTGCCAACTTACCATACTGTGAGAAGTGTGCAGCAAAAGGGGAAGAAAACAAATTCCCCAGTCATGCTGGAGCTAGCCTCGTCTGCACACTTCCCCCTATGCTTAATATTGGCAATTAGGTGCAAACTCAACACACTGGAAAAAAAAAAAAAACTGATTTCCTTTCAGCAGTTAGAGGAGTGGCAGAGAAAGGGAAGCAGCTCTTCCAGCCAGGATCCTACTGAGTTATAACTGTGCCCTTTGCAACTTACCCATTGGCACTCCCTGCCTCACCTACTTTGCCACCACCAATGAGGAGACAATGAGCTGAGAGCAATTTTTATGTCCTTCCATGGACCAGATGCTCAAAACCTAATGCCGTTGCTAGGAGCAACTGGTGCTGGAAGTGCGTGCAAGTCAATGTGCGAAGCGTGCACAAAATCCTCCAGTGTATACTAATATGTGAGCTGAAAATCAGCGCAAATTGTATTTAAATGCATTGAAATGGATTCAAATCAGGGTGATTATGTATTCACTCCAATGCTCAGAGGACAGCATAGAAACTAAAACTGGCCTTTAACTGAAAACACAGCACCAGGTTGGGGATGGCATTTAGGTTTTGAGGAGAGGATTTCTTCTGCCAGTTTTTGGCTTCTTTTGAAAGGAGAAAGGAAGCCCTTGCAGCATGTAGTGCTGGTAGTGAGAAGCACGTATGCGAGTCTGAGCAAAGCCAGAAGTGAGAGTGGGCATTGGCGCCCGTTTTCCTGTGCTTTGGTGTGAGCCTCTTAGACGATTTAAACTGGCATGGGGAAAGGGTACTGATGTGCACTTGTATTTCCTGTTTTGCATGGTGCATGTGCACCGGAGCTTCGCAGTAAGCACAGCTGTTGTGTGCATGCATCAATCATGTTCCTCTCCCATGTTTTTGCTTTCTAGAGCATATAACATTACATCCCAAGTGCTTTGAGCATTGCGGGGGGGGGGGGGGGGGGTGATAGTGTTCTGCACTGTTCTTGTACTATAGGATGTGCGTTCTTGCTTCTAGCGCCACCGTTGTGAGCATTGACCCCATATTTGCACCCTATGTGGCTGTACCTCTCACACCACAGCTAGCTCAACAAGTGAGGCACTGGCTCAGGGATTGCTGTATAAAGAGCACCAAATTATCTTGTCACTGACAAAATATACCTCCCTCATCTACATGTCCAGCATCTCCATTGCTCCTAGCCCCCTTTCCTCACTCACAGTTTCAAATCTCTCCCTCTTTCTCAACCCCTCCCCCCCAGTATACTTTAAATGCCTGTTGCCTGCTAGAGGTGGCCAGCAGTGGCAGTGATTTACATGCAAAGCCTACAGCTGGCCCCAGAGCCTTCCCTCTGCTGCGTCCCACCCCCATGGCATAATTTTCTGTTTCCGGGAAGTGGCGGAGGAAAGGCTCTGTACGGAAATTGCTGCTGCTGCTGCCAGCTATCTTTAGTGGACAAGACATGTTTAATGCACACAGTGAGGAGGTTTGAGGGGGAGATGGGCTGCAGGGGGTGGGAGTGCTAAGAGAGAGAGGGAGAGATGCCAAACCCATGGAACAGGGAAGGGGAGGGAGAGCACAATGCTTTTGAGTGAGATGGAGGGAGGCAAGAGCAAGGGAGAGTTGCTGGGCCCAGGGGCAAAGGGAAGGGAGGGAAGAGAGGAGAGATGTTGGCCTTGGAAGCTGGGGGAAGAGAAGGATACGTGACTGACAGACAATGGAAGGCAAGGACAGAGAGAGAGAGAGAGAAATGGACCCAGGAGTGAGGGAGGTAGAGAGTGATGCTGGACAACAGGAGGGAGGAAAGAGAGGAGACACAAGGAGAGAAGCTGGACCATGAGTAAGCACAGGAGGAGAGGCAGACAAAACAGGGAGATGCTAGGGGTGGAGGGGAAAGGCAAAGGAAATGTTTGGCTCCGGGAGGGGGGGGGGGGGTGGAAGAGGAGAATGAGAAAAAGGAGATGCTGGGTTACAAGGATGAAGGAATTAATGGGTGGGGCATGCTACGTAAAGGGCACTAAAATGCCCTACCATTGATGTCATGGCTTCAGAATCCCATGCGTTTTTCCTCTCCTCTCCTTCAGCGCCCCCCCTCCACATTGCATCTTAATATTAGAGGAGCAGGCACATCAGTAGCAAGCATGTTTTTGCTGCCGCTGCTGCTTGCCTTTGCAATCGAAAACTCACAAAGCTTTGAAGATGCCCTTGTATCCAGTGGTTTCTTGCTGTGCTGCGTAGTGTGCCCAAGCTACCCAGAGAAAATCTGAAGTTGCCAAGAAGGAAAAAGATATGCAAAGAGGTCCTAGTACTGACCGATACTGATCTGATCTCTGCCTTTGGGGTGGGGAGTGAGGGGAGAAGCAAGAAGAAATGTTGTCGGGAGTTTGTGATTACAAAAGGGCGACAGGGAGGGAGATGAGCTAGGAAAAGAGAGAGTATCTGGGGAACAGGGGGGAGAGGGGGGGGGGGTGAGAGGAATTGGGACCCAAAGAAAAGATACAATTTCTGTGAAACTTGGGGCAGAGGAGCTGGGAGTAGATGAAGAGATACTATTCCAGGGGGGCAGAAGTCTGGAGAAGAGAGACTATTTCAGGGGAGCAGAAGTCTGGAGAAGAGAGACTATTCCAGGGTGGCTGAGGTGGGAGCAGAAGCTGGGAGAAGATTACATTCTTAGGAGGAAGGGGGATCCGGGATAAAGAATGCTACTGGGACCATAAAAGAGGACTTAGAGTTAAAACAGCAATACTGAAAGCTACATCATTGAGAAAGGGAGGGGGCCGGGGCTCCTAAAGCTTTGATTTTTATTTTGTTTTTTAATGTAATGCTGGGGGAGGAAGCGGAGTGCAGCGGCAACCAAGGGCGGGCGGGGGGAGGGGGGTAAGGCCGTCCATAAAGGATGCTCCTGACGAGCGCCTTTGCCCCCTCCGAACCTTTTTTTCACTTTTATATTGATGCAGGGGGAGCGGGGAGCAGCAGCGACCTCGGGGGTCAATAAAAGACGCCCCTGAGGCGCGCTTTCGCCTCCCTCGCTTTTTTTTTTGTTTTTTACATTAAAGTTTTTAGTCGGACAGCCCTAACGACAGGTACAGACCTTTCGTTAGCTTTCCGGCAGTTTTCCAGCGTTAGGGTAGTCGGAAAACTTTGATGCATCTCGTTTTAATAGGGTTTCTACACAATTTGCTCATCTGCATTCCGTTTTCGTTTTCTGCTACCATCGTCGGAAAATGGCCTTTAATGCATGCCACGGTTCAAAATTTCTTCGTTAAAGGGTCGTTAAAGTTTAGAGCATCTGGGCCATAGTTCATTAATAGCTCCTGCAGTAAAGTTTTACTGTTATTCTTTGTACTGTGAATCAGTTGCCATTTTCATACACATACACTGAGTACTGAACACATATGCATACACAGTACTCCAGAGGGGAGATGGGGTTGGGGAAATTAGATACTTTCTGACCCCTTGCTAGCTGCCCCCTTTTCCTTGGCAGCACATATCGCTCCTTTATCTGAGGGGGGAGGGGTGCTGGATGTTATCCAAATATATTGTACCATGTCTAAGCACTAGTTGATAATGGTGTGTTATTAATAAAATGTTATGCTAAAGGAAAAAATACTATAGGCAGGCCGTTGCGCCTAAAGGAATTGGGGATTTCTGGCTAATTTCCATAAGGGTAATCAAACTGCAGGATGAACTTCAAATAGTTTCACAATTCTGGGAAACAGTTGATGGTGAATTCTGCAGTATTAGATCTCAAATTTATGCAAGCTCTTAATCCTGGAGCTTAGCCAGGTAGGCCTAGAGGGCTCTAGGAACTTGCACTTTTGCCTCAGTCTCCTCCAGTTCCCCTGGTCCAACCATGGTTAGCATGAATTACTATGGCTGGCAGGGATCCTGAGGCCCACCAGAAGAAGGGATCCATGAATTGCAGATTTCGATGTTCAGATGGCATGGTATATAAATTAAAACCTCATAGGTAGCACTTCCCACCTCATGAGATCCTGAATGGGCCATGTTATCCACAGGGTTTCAATGTGCATATGTCTCCGGCTGTATGTCAGGGCAAAACTCTTACCATTACTATCTGGATGCCATTGGTGAGTGACATACTGGTGGGGGACAGATGAGACTGTATATGCCTATTGACTCCTTTACCTTTACCCTGGACCCCTCTCCCCTAAAAAATTGCATTCTGGTTATGCCACTGCCTTATTATAAGGAATCACAGATCCTCAGGACACTTATGTAGTTTGGTTCAGTAAAGATATAATTTAACAAATCTATGGTGCAGCTATGGGGTAAGAAGAGTTGTGGTATCAAGTATTACTCTGGCGAGAACTGGAAACTTTGGAGACTGTGAAAGGTGCTATGTTATATGGAAAACAGAACAGCATATCAGAAATAAAAATTATTTTAAAACATTATTGATAGTACCATATACCAAAATATTGCCCGAAACAGGCCGTGTTTCACCCAGAGGGCTGCGTCAGGGGCTAAAGTGATGTGATAAAACACATAAAATAGCAAATGTAAGAAATAATATAAAAACAATAATAATAAAAATTATATATCAAAATGACAATAATATTACACAGTCAGTAACAAATCATGGCCCATACATAATACCCACGCCATAATACTTTCAAAATATATACACATAAATAGTTAATGGTAATATAAAATGGATCAATAATATGTATCAAAATTGACTGTAAAAACATACACATAGATATATTTAAAACTTTATTGTATATATATAAAAAAGGCAGGTAAACAAAAACATTTATAAAAGCAAAAGAGAAACAGTTTATCAAAAATACATGTGTATATAACAACACATACAGATCATGCCCACATCAAACTGATATTGATACTGATGTAAAACAAAAACTATCAAACTGTAATAGACCCTTAATCTATTGTACATTAGCAAAACATGTGATATAGCTTAAATATTAATGCAGATAGGACACATACCTAAGTTATAAGCCGTTTAATGAGATGCTTATGCAGCAGTGAATGCTATCAAACAAAAACAGGAAATAGTGAATGAATAAAACAATGAAAAATTAAATAAAAAATAGAAACTAAAAATTAAAAAATAGAAAATAATGATAATTAATAATGCATGATACCCAGATTAAAACATGTAATCTAAAAGGCACTCACTTATTCACTTGGAACATTAGGTTCTTGAAAAAAACAGCAGGAAGGACACAACCTTGCGCTTGGTAATAGTCATCTGTTAACCATAAGAAGACAGATTTTCAATAATGCATTTTCTCTGTGTGCATTCATAATTAATACTAAACTCATCCCCCTCCCGTGTGTTTTTTCCAGAAATAAACCCTTAATTTATATTAGGAAACTCAACAGCTTATTATCCTGCTTTCCCTTTGGAAATGATTATATAATTCATCGCCCTGTAGGGGGCAGTGTCATAGGCTTGATTTTTGGGCAAAGGTGAAGGCATGAGTGGTGTTCTAGAGCAATTTTCTAGCTTTCTTTATTGGAAAACTAAAACAGAGGTTGGAAACTGAAAACACACAGCAGCCTGAAGTGTAAAAAAGTACTTAAATCTAAATTCAAAATATTTCTCTGAAACCTGAGCTGCTGACCATTGAAAAGCCCCGATAACTTCTATCAAATGATGTACTGCAGCTCAGCATTGGCTGGCTGATTTTTCATGTTCTTTTTCTCGGCTATGATATTCTCCCAAATTTTCCAGCACAAAATAAGGCAAAATGAATGAGCAGCATCTTTTTATAGCATCTTGACTGGCAGATTGTTGTGTGCCTCACGCACACATACAACCTTGGCATTATTATATGTCTCTTGTGCTAGAATCTACTTGTGATAGGCAGCAATAGTACTAGCTGGGCCAGGATTCATCTAGAAGTCATGTTTATAAAATATTTTTCAATAAAGTCATGGAGGCAAAAGAATAGAACAGACTTCAGTGGGAAATGAAGCAGCTCGTGAACTCATTAAAACACCTAGAATCTGCCAAATCCAGTTGTACAAATGTGTGGGAAAGCAAACATATGTCACATCCTGTTCTTCTCAAAGCTTCTGTTATGCAGATTTTAAATGATTTCCTCTTGTGTAAGGGAAAATCAACAGGCCTGCTTTGGAGGAGGAAGTCTGCCATTTTGGTTGAAATGCTGGCCAATTTTTCCATTTAGTTCTGAGAAAGAAAATCATACAGGTTCGGTGCATTTAAGTAGGGATTTAATCTAATTAAATATAAAAGCAATGACTCTCTTTCACATTTGTAATCCCTCTTCTACCTCCAGCTATATCACATGGGCATGGAAACTGCAAGGCCCTAATATGTTCCATGGGGCTCCTAGTTCTTCTAACTTGAGGGACGTGAAGTTTGGACAGACAACAAGTTTCCAGGATTCTTAAGGCACTTGCATTTCCTAAATACAAATCAACACAGCCACACAAGGATGAGATTAATCCAAGAAATAATTTTACTGAGGCACTTTTACATGTCACATTATAACAATTTCATATCACAAGTTGATAACATCCATCCATAAATAAATATATTGGGGGCGGGGGGGGGGGGGGGGGGGGGGGGGGGGAGATCTGGAGCTCTTCCAAGTCGGCTGTTTAGAAGACTTTTGCTGATGATCATTTTGTTTGTGTCCAAGTATCCTTATTAACTTTGAAAAGTATAAAGAAAATGTGTACAACAGAATACTCAAATAATTCAATGAGACCAAGCAGTACAAAGAAAAACAATTTGTCAGGTGAATTGCTATATGTGAAAATAAAGAAAGTCATCACCTTGCAAGTACTATGTCTAGAAAATATCAGAAACAGAACAGCGAAGATGACTAACAAAAACAAAAAACAAAAACATAAAAATAAAAATAAAAAATATATACCAAAAACGTCAAAATTTAAAATTAATCATAAAATATGTATTTAAAAGATAAGTCCATCAAAATCAAAAATTACATAAAAAAGACGACACTTTGGATGTAAAAATGAAGGATCAACTTTATTAGCCAAACTGTAGCAGGGAGAAGGAGACTGGACACAGCTGTGTTTCGGCCGTACTGGCCTGCGTCAGGAGTCTTCTCTGCCGTCTGTTGATTATTAATTCTATCCAAATGTAAAAACAATATGTGTGTCAATAAACTGAAGCCATAGCGCTCAATTGTACTGGAAACAACATCTTCGCTGTTCTGTTTCTTGTTGATTTTCTTGCGAAGACTGGTTTCTTCTGTTTTTTGTACTAGAAAATATCAGAATCATATATCAAAGCTATTAAGTATTTAAGTATTGGACATATAGGAGTCCAAACTAGACCACACTTTAATGCCAATGGAGAAATATCTTTCTTATCTATTACTGAGACTACAAATTGATGAAGTTACACTACAGATTGCCACCAGAAATAAATATTTAAAAGAGAGTTATCTTTCCATTTGGATAGTACGGATTTTACAGCAACTGCTAGTAAAATGTTGAGCAATTTAGAGTCATGTTTATCCAGAGAGGTGTCCAATGCCAGAGAACCAAAAATAATCATTTTCCAGGAGATTGGTTGTTGAATATGTAAAAGTTTGGAAATAATGTTCCATGTCTTTTTCCAGTTTCCAGCCTATAGCTGCACACATGACAGAAGTGTTGCCCACATTAACTCCACCATCTGATCATCCTCCTACTACAGAGACAGTAGAGGATCCAGACTGACAGTGTCCTATACATAAGAAACCCCATCCTCTCAAGAAATGTTGAGGATTTAGGGTGAAACCCTTGAGAGAATGTAAAGAACTGTTGGAAAAGTACAGAATTTGTTACAAATGTGGCTCTTCATCCAAGCATATGGCTAAAGACTGTAAAGCAGCCATCAAGTGTACAGAATGCAACAGTGACCCAATTCAGAAAAAACCTGAAAACACATCTTTTCAAGAAGTCTTCCCCCCCCCTGAATCTTCCTAATCACACACCACCATTGAAAGTTCCTCTAACACAGATACACTTTAGGTTAGTATAAGGTCTGTTTCACATATGCATTGAGAATTATCACTTCCTCATTTTGATACTCCAGCTTCAATGTAAAAAGAAAAGTCGTTCCCCCCCCCCCCCCCCCCCCGGTAGCATATAGGTAACAGATTAATTGTCCTCTGGCCAATGTACATTATCTGTAAAGTTAGTCACATCTAAAATAAAAGCAATCAAAATGGCTGTGGCGTGTCACTAGTTTCTGTAGAGTCCTGGTCGCTTCCGGATTCAACTTCTGAGGAGTTTTTGGGCACTTCCTGATTCAGTTTTATCTCTCAGCTCAACGTCTTTTAAGTGTACCCAGACAGTGTGATGTTGTAACTTAACTGCAGCCGTGGTCACTGTTTCAACTCTGAAGGGACCGGCGTAAATCGGGTTGCAATATATAGTATCAGTGGGGAAAAAATTAATTAACAGAGTTCTTGGTAGGTACAATTTCAAATTTGAGAGTGAAGGGGTGGGGGTTACTGCCCTATTGCACTTCTTACGTGAAGGTTTATTTGTTAGAAAAAAGTGTTTTAAAATACCACATTTTGACCACGCCTCTAGATTTAGTGATTACAGAGATAGTTTGCAGGAGAAAGAAAGGATCTCACAAAAAATTGTAATAGTTGGTTTAAGTGGAATAAGAAGGCTGACCTTTGTTAGCCCATAGATGGATCCTTTAATCTGAATATTCTATGCAGATTACTTAAATATGCTGAGACTCATACAACTCATTAAACATTTGCAAATTCTTAATAAATGGCTTTTGACTAGAATTAGAGAACTGGATTCTCATTTTGCTACCCAGTGTAAGAGTTCTTAATTGTCTGGTTTAAAACTTATTATTTTGAAACTTCTTTGTTCCTCAAAAATGCTTCCTTTTTTTCTGCTAGAGAGAATTCTTGCTAGGTGCCTGTAAAGAGCTGTGTTTTCATTTGCATGCACTACTGATAAGGATAAAATCTTTAAGACATTATTGTCTAACCTTGTATATGTGTGTTCTATAGAAATGGCATAGTTACGCCAGGTGAATATTAGGAAATCATTTCTTTATTTTTAAATTAGTTCATTGAACTCCACGAGATTTCCTTATCAGCTGCAGAGATAAGGGATCTCCAAGGAGCGTATATTTTCTCTTCCTTACTTCTGGAATAGTTATGCCATGTCATTATATATGAAGTACTTCAACAGAGAAGACTGTAATTGCAAATAACTGAAATGTTTATCTGTTTATCTCCTATTTTTCACTGAAGTTCTGTTTAGATTGCATTTGAGGAAGTGGTAGCAGAGGATGGTTTCTGTGTCGCAGTATAAAATACAGCATAAAAAAATTGTAGTTTAAGTTTGAAAATTTTTTCTCCTAACTATTATGGAGATTACATGGGCTGCAAGGAGGGTCTCTTGTCCTGGCCAGAAGGGGGAAGTATCTGAGCCGCTCATGAGTTTTGTGTCTGTTTTGAGGTTTCAGTTTGTAGTATAAATAGGGATATATTTTAATGTGATTGTTACGCGGTCTGCTCATATAACATATGGTAGTTTTGTTATCAACTTCCCCTTTTTCTAGCTTCTTGAAAGAGATTGTTTTTTTAAAGCAAACCCTGCCTTCCTTTGTGGTTTTTTTCAGCTCCACTTTATTGGTTTGGGTTCAAAGCTTGGCATAGACTTATTTTTTGATTCTATAAAGTAAGTTTTATAGAAGGATACTTTTAACATTCATTATGAGCTTTACTAACAGGACTTTGCCTGTATTTCCTGTTATGCATACAGGTTCCTCATTTTACATTCTTGTATTTCTAATAGGACTTCCTGACTTTAAAATCCATGTGAGCAAGGTATACCAAAGATATGAACCAAAAAGAGGGCAACAGGATGGCATGGTATCAAAGTGGCAGGCTAATATTATGGTCGGTAACTGAGTGATTCCAAAGAAGGATGAAAAATACTACTACTACTACTACTACTACTACGTAACATTTCTAAAGCGCTACTAGGGTTACGCAGCACTGTACAATTTAACATGGAAGGATAGTCCCTGCTCAAGGAGCTAAATATTTCCAGAGTACAAAATAAAACATTCTCTAAAAAGAGTCTTCTGTATCTACAACATGGCGGTCAGAGGGAAAGGAATGCGTATTAACATATAGGGCACCATCTACTGGGATAGGTTGCATGTGTGCATACATGGTATCATAAGCATTATATACATCAGCTTGTAATGGGTCATACAGTGCATAGGCAGCCACTGTAGGGTTTCTTTCAGTTAAAGCAGTTTTATTCAAATGTTGAACCAATCCTCTAACGCAGGGGATTATACAGCATCCCACAAGCACAAATACAGCAATTACTATGATGATAGTAGTTGCTGTAGAGACAAAAAATTTTTTCCATTTTCCAAAGGCACTATCTAACCATCCTGTCCAGGAGGTATCAACTCCAGAATTCTCTGCAAGTTTATCAGCTAAAGTGGAAAGGCCTTTTAAAGCTTTAGTAATGGTACCATCTGGGGCGGTATTGTTAGGAAAGAATGTACAGCATTGGGTTCACAGCAACACACAGACTCCACCTTCTTTTGCAAGAATCCGGTCAAGAGCCATGCGTTTTTTCCAAGCCATCCGGCTTGCGGCATCTAATTGTTCAGCAATACCTACAACAGCATCTCTAGTGTAACTTATGAACCGCTGTTGATTGTAATAAATGTAATTAATCTAGTCAACATTCTTGTTGTTGGTAGACCACCAAAAGATTGTGGACTCTAAGCCAACGGCAGTCTGATTGCGCGCTTTAAACTCATCTGGCACCCCCCTAGGAACTCCAATAGAATCAATATAGATTCTGTCATCAAATGAACCTTGAACGTTTTGCTTCTTCCTGGAGGGGGGCTGGTGAGTTGACACGCTGAACTGCTATGGTGATGGGACTAACTAGTTGGACTAAGGCACATTGTCCTTGCCAGTATGAAGGCAGGGTTGGATACAGGGTCTCAGTGCCACAAGGATTATAAGCAAAAATGGATTGTGGTGTGTCCTAAACACACTTATAAACAGGATGGTGTGGTTTACCAACAGGGCAGAGTCAGTTACACCCAAGAAGATATGGTCAGAAATGTAGAACTGAGTGGTCTCGCAAGAAGATTCCGAGCAATGCTAAAAAAAAAGCCAAGCACGTACGTATGGTGTTTTTGATCCAAGACAGCTTATGAATTTTTTTAAGTGCAAGGGAGGCATCAGTACTGCTTGGAGGGGTTAATCAGCTGCGGATCTCTATAGTTCTTCCTGTGAATTAGGTTTTGTTTTTCTTGGCTCTAAATATTGAGAACAAAAGTGGCTATATTTTCCTTTCCTGTTGCTTCTATATTTTTTTTAAATTTGTACATTTCTGATTCATTCACATTTGCTTTTTCATGAGTGTAATTGAATTGGAAATTGAAAAAAAAATAGAAAAAACATGGAGCTGCATTTCAATTAAAATTTTAATTGTGTGGTTAAAGGTATGCTATTCTTTTCCCAGTGCAGCTCCTTGTGACTCTGGGCAAGTCACTGAGGGACCTTTTTACTAAGCCGTGTAAGCATCTACACATGCCCAACATGCACCAAAATGGAATTACCGCCCAGATACCGTGAGGCTCTTGTGGTAATTTAATTCTTCGTGTGTGTCTGATACGCATGTCCAAAAAATAATTTTTATTTTTGGACGCACGCCAAGTGGCATTTGACGCAAGTAGATCATTACTGCCTGGTTACTGCTAGGTCAGTGGCTGGTGGTAAGGTCTCAGACCCAAAAGGACTTGCGGAAAGGTGAGTCACAGAACATTGAAATCTTCTCGGTATATGGTGTCAGCCAAAAAAAGCAAATAATGGAGCCCTTTTACTAAGCTGCGCTAACAAGTGGTCTGTGCTATGACTAATGCATTGGTTTCCCCACGGGCTGAGACCACTTTTAGTGTAGCTGTAAAATGGCTGTATTTTCCTTTTCTTCAATTAATAGCCATGCTCTAATTTCCCAATTAGCATGTAGCCTTTAGCATGGGAGTCCTTACTGACACCTATTTACTAGACAGTAAGGGCTTCCACACTAACCACGTGTCTTTTGGTTGGTGCATGACAATGTAGCTGCGCTAACCAATTACCACTGGGCATGCCTACTCTCTGCACCCAGTTCTAAAAAAATAAGTATTTTTTAGCGCATGGGAAGCACACGTGGATCCCAAAACTCCCATAGGACTCCTGAGCGCAGCCCGTGGTAGTGCATTTTCCTAAGCGCGCATTAGTGCTTACTGCAGCTTAGTGAAATTCTCCAATATTATGAATTATTAGGAGGTGAATAGAAAATTAAAACAAAGGAAATTATAATGCCTCTATTACTCTATGGTATGACTTCACTTCAAGTATTATGTTCAATTCTGGTCACTACATCTCAAAATAAAGCTATAGTGGAATTAGAGAAAGTACAAAGAAGAGCTGACAAAATTATTAAGGGAATGGATCTCCTCTCAGATGAGGAAAGGCTAAAAAGGTTAGGGCTCTTCAGTTTTCAGAAGAAACAGCTGGGGGGGGGGGGGGGATATGATAGAGGTGTTCAAAATCCTGAATGGAGTGAAACAGGTAAATGGTGAACTGATTGTTTACTCTTTCCAAAAAGTACAAAGACCAGGGAACAAATAGAAGAAAGTTTTTCACTCATTTTATAGTTAAGCTCTGGAACCTGTCAGAAGATATGGTTACAAAAATAAATAAATAAATAAATAAATAAAATTGCATAGAGTGCTTGGATAAATTCCTAGAGGTAAAGTCCTTAAGATAAACCTGCAGAAAACTACTATTTATCCTTGGGGATAAATTTCATGGAATCTTGTATTTCTTAGGATTCTGCCAAGTATTTGACTGTCACCACATTGGTGCTGCTCTGTCACTTGCTCATTCATTCTAAAACACAACAAAACACCCTCTTCCCTATCATAGGTCCCTGTTTACTAAGGTGCATGTTTTTAGCGTGCCAACACTTAGGGGCATGTACTAGCCATGTAGGCACCTTTAGAGATATTGTAGTCACGTACCTAGTTAGCACGTGTACATGGTTAACGTGCATTAAAAACATTAACGTGCCTATAACGCTGCTTAGTAAATATGGCCCATAATCATCAATGTTATGACTATTCATGGCTCATTCTGTCTCTACTTGTTCAAGGGTCAAAACATGGATTATCCCTGCCCATTTGTGATATCTGTTTTCATTTTGCAGAGACTCTTCAGATTTTTGACCAAATTAACTTCTCTTCAAATTTGCATCAGGCATTTTTGGAAAGTTGGCTGAGAAGTGGGCAATTATTAAAGACTCCATGTATTCTGCAGCCAAGCCTGAAACAGATAGATCTGGTGTCTCTGGAACCTGTTTGTTGCCTGTCAGATTCCATCTGTTTTTCTGGGTCTCCAGATGTTCTGAATTTCATAAATCAGTGTCAATCTCCTTGGGTATGCATGTATGTATTCCAATAAATATTTTAATTCCAAAACAAAAGTGTGCGGCATTAAAAGAAGTTGGCAACCTCTCCTCAAATCTGTTCTGTCCATAATGCAGGCTTTATGGATGGAAGGGGACAAGGGGGCTTGATATTTCATATTATTGCCACAGCTCAGGGAGTGACCTTTGGCAGGACTGAGACAGTTCTCTACTTAAGTTTTTCTGTTCATTTATCTTATATCAGCCAGCATGTATTTTAAGTTATTCATTTCAGAAAAGAGACGAGGCACTGCAGGAGAAAGTAACAGAGGGAGATGCTAGAGACAAGCAACTAAGAGAATTGGAGAGAGTAATAGATGGAATGAGAATGTAGAGGGAGGCAGAGTGAGGAGAGGATCATCAGGCAATGCCCTTTACCTAGAGAACTTGTAACTGGAGAAACTGTAAGACATGATGGCTCTTTCACTGAGCTTTTCCTGATGGGAGTGAGGAAGAAAGTGACTGTTTTACACATGTTCTTAGTCTATTGTGTAATATATTTGTTATATTTTTGTGTGCTGAGATTTTTAATTGTAAATCACTTTGGGTGTTTAAAGGAAAGTATTTAAGAAATACAATGATAAAATAAGTGATGATTTCCTATCCAATAGGAATACACTCCTACAAGAGTTTTGGCTACTTTCTTTTGAAGTACAGTAGCACTTTTATCCAACACAGTTTGCAACCACCCAGAACAACAATTTTATTTTTCAGGTACATTTGATCCTTATTCTAACTACCTTAGAATGATGACTGGACAAACTATCAACAACTATGACTTATCAGTTCTATTGTGCTACAAGACATTTGAAGGTCAATATAGATTCCCACTTCAGGCACAGGCAGCTCCTTGTGACTCTGGGCAAGTCACTTAACCCTCCATTGCCCCATGTAAGCCGCATTGAGCCTGCCATGAGTGGGAAAGCGCAGGGTACAAATGTAACAAAAAAAAGAAAAAAAAAGCAATTTAAGCAGCCAGGATAGGCTCCTGGCTGCTTAAATAGCCCGTGCAGGGCTATTCAGGGCCATGGAGAGACGAAGCATGCCACCCCCCCCCCCTCCTGGGCCTGCGCGCTGCCCCCTTCTAGGCCCACGCACCATCCCAGGTCTGCTTACTTGCTTATCTTCTCTCCCGCTAGCTCTGCTCTACTGCACAGGTCCGTCTTCCTGTCGCGTCTAAACAGGAAATACTCTACACAGGAGACAGGATGCTGCAGGAAGAAGGACCTGTGACCGGCAGAGCAGAGTTAACACGATAACTGTGCTCTGCGGCACATAGGAGCAGGAGAGCCATGCAAGCGCCAGGTGGGTGCCGGGCCCCCCTTGGAGGCTGGACCCCTGCCCCCTCTCGGCAGTCCTGGGGCTATCCACCGATATTCAGTGGCACTTAACTGGTTATTGCTGCTGAATATCACTACGGACCGCTAAACTGAAAGCTGGCTATTATTTGGGCAGTCTGGGGGCTGAGTTGGCACTGATGTGGTTAAGTCCTTATACTCAGCACTTAACCACCTAAGTGGACTGCAAACAACTCAGTGTTGAGCCTTGGTCTCTAATGCCAATTCAGTACTGAGCCGGTGTTTTTCAGGCGCTGTTCTGTACTGCACCAGAGTTTTGCTCATCAGCCCCTCAGAGAGGGAACAAGGTGTACTAACTCCATGAAGTCAGTTTCAAACATAGTGGATAGTACCAAACTAGGAGTTCACGGTGAAGGAGTTGTGTGCTATGAAATTTAGGTGCAGATGTTATAGAATAGCGACTAGGGCAGATGACTGCACAAATCCAAATTGTTGCCAACTAACTCCAATTATTGATTGTCTATGCCTTGTTAACTAAATTGTGTATGCATCTGCCCTGGGTACCCACATTTGGGCAGCCTATATAGAATCTGGGGAAAGGGTCTAGTGTGGGATAAAAGAGGAAAGGTCATGAGAAATTACAGAGTGAATACAATTGCAGGTGAGCAAGAGAGGCTCAAAATCTCTACAGAAGTGGATAAGAAACCAATGTACAGGTAGAAGTGATTTGAGAAGGGTTATTGGTGCAATTCTATAATCTAGCACTAACATTTACATATGTGTTATGCCCATAAATGTTTAGAGTACTAACATATATGCACATATGTTTATATTTATGTTAGATTCTTGATAAATCACCTTTGTGGTACAGCCACATATTACATATGTCTCTAGTGAGCTTACAATCTAAGTTTTGCACCTGTGCCAATACATGTAGGATATCACCCCTCCCTTCTTCTCAGTAACCAACCAATCAGTTGGCCTGACCTATTATAACTCCAGTTAGGATTCTTAAAGGGCTGCTCAGTAGCCTTTCCTAATATGGGGAGCATTTGCTCTTTTGGCCAGTTAGGATAATAGGCTTCCCTTTAGGCTTTCCAAATATGGGCAGTTTCCTGTTAGGTTTCCCTGCCACCAGCATTCCGAGTCTGACCTCCCAATTATCTTCCAGCTGGGCTAGTATATCCCTAATTCTTTATCCCCTTCCTGGATTTTTGGAGTCACCAACACTAGACACTTCTCCCAAAGCCTTATGAGAGTTGTAGTTTACTGGACCTTAAAGGGAAACTACCATTTGTTTTGTCCTTTTTAACTTCAAAATATAATCAGGGAGCAAGAGCTCCTCCCTGTGGCATCTTTGTGACAAGGCACAAGTATTCCAATTACAAGCATGTACACCAGCTAGCGTGAGAGTGCTCATGCCTAAAGTTAGGCGTATAAATACAGACTTACACTAGTGTTCTGTAACAGCAATTGCATGCATACAGTGGGGGAAATAAGTATTTGATCCCTTGCTGATTTTGTAAGTTTGCCCACTGACAAAGACATGAGCAGCCCATAATTGAAGGGTAGGTTATTGGTAACAGTGAGAGATAGCACATCACAAATTAAATCCGGAAAATCACATTGTGGAAAGTATATGAATTTATTTGCATTCTGCAGAGGGAAATAAGTATTTAATCCCTCTGGCAAACAAGACCTAATACTTGGTGGCAAAACCCTTGTTGGCAAGCACAGCGGTCAGACGTCTTCTGTAGTTGATGATGAGGTTTGCACACATGTCAGGAGGAATTTTGGTCCACTCCTCTTTGCAGATCATCTCTAAATCATTAAGAGTTCTGGGCTGTCGCTTGGCAACTCGCAGCTTCAGCTCCCTCCATAAGTTTTCAATGGGATTAAGGTCTGGTGACTGGCTAGGCCACTCCATGACCCTAATGTGCTTCTTCCTGAGCCACTCCTTTGTTGCCTTGGCTGTATGTTTTGGGTCATTGTCGTGCTGGAAGACCCAGCCACGACCCATTTTTAAGGCCCTGGCGGAGGGAAGGAGGTTGTCACTCAGAATTGTACGGTACATGGCCCCATCCATTCTCCCATTGATGCGGTGAAGTAGTCCTGTGCCCTTAGCAGAGAAACACCCCCAAAACATAACATTTCCACCTCCATGCTTGACAGTGGGGACGGTGTTCTTTGGGTCATAGGCAGCATTTCTCTTCCTCCAAACACGGCGAGTTGAGTTCATGCCAAAGAGCTCAATTTTTGTCTCATCTGACCACAGCACCTTCTCCCAATCACTCTCGGCATCATCCAGGTGTTCACTGGCAAACTTCAGACGGGCCGTCACATGTGCCTTCCGGAGCAGGGGGACCTTGCGGGCACTGCAGGATTGCAATCCGTTATGTCGTAATGTGTTACCAATGGTTTTCGTGGTGACAGTGGTCCCAGCTGCCTTGAGATCATTGACAAGTTCCCCCCTTGTAGTTGTAGGCTGATTTCTAACCTTCCTCATGATCAAGGATACCCCACGAGGTGAGATTTTGCGTGGAGCCCCAGATCTTTGTCGATTGACAGTCATTTTGTACTTCTTCCATTTTCTTACTATGGCACCAACAGTTGTCTCCTTCTCGCCCAGCGTCTTACTGATGGTTTTGTAGCCTATTCCAGCCTTGTGCAGGTGTATGATCTTGTCCCTGACATCCTTAGACAGCTCCTTGCTCTTGGCCATTTTGTAGAGGTTAGAGTCTGACTGATTCACTGAGTCTGTGGACAGGTGTCTTTCATACAGGTGACCATTGCCGACAGCTGTCTGTCATGCAGGTAACGAGTTGATTTGGAGCATCTACCTGGTCTGTAGGGGCCAGATCTCTTACTGGTTGGTGGGGGATCAAATACTTATTTCCCTCTGCAGAATGCAAATAAATTCATATACTTTCCACAATGTGATTTTCCGGATTTAATTTGTGATGTGCTATCTCTCACTGTTACCAATAACCTACCCTTCAATTATGGGCTGCTCATGTCTTTGTCAGTGGGCAAACTTACAAAATCAGCAAGGGATCAAATACTTATTTCCCCCACTGTAATTGTCATTATAGAATTTGTGCTTGGCATGCATCATCCCAGTGCCTAACTTTAGGCGACCTCTTTTAATGCAGGGCATGTTAAGTGACATTGTAGCATGTATTAAGCTCTTTACAGTACACTCAGTAGAAACTGATTAGCAAGGGTTTTGGTGCAGAGGCCCTACTACATTATGTTGAAATAATACCCAAACTGCTCTGGATGTAGGAAAAAAAAACCACTGCAAAAGCTGATTAAGGTCTTGGTAGAAAGAGGACTTATTAGCCATTCTACTCTGCTCTCTGGGTCTGCTACTGTTCTCATGAAATAGTGAGAGGAGCAAGATTGCCTGCATTATCTTAGTGTAAGAAACTGATGGAAGGTAAAAACATTTAGTGTGCACAGAATAGAGCTATAGGAAGGTACATGACACCATGGATCATTCCGTGAGAATGCATTAAATACCAAAAGATAGATATACTCAATACTTGTTCAGCATTCAGAATGTCTTATGAATAGTTTAATAAGAGCAAGATGAAAATCATAGGTACTTATTTATGATCGAATGTCACATGGTACAGAATTTTCCAGGCATTTCTTTGTTTCAGTGTAAAAAGCTTCCTGATCTAGGGATGCCAGTGCTGAGGATAAACTTCCTTCTATACACAGGTCTACCTATCATCCTCTTATCTCCAAGCTTCTAACCTACCCTCCCGCAACATTCTTCCTCATTTTACTACTACTACTACTACTATTTAGCATTTCTATAGTGCTACAAAGCGTACGCAGCGCTGCACAAACATAGAAGAAAGACAGTCCCTGCTCAAAGAGCTTACAATCTAGTAGACAAAAAATAAAGCAAACAAATCAATTAATGTGTAGAGGAAAGAGGAGAGGAAGGTAGGTGGAGACGAGTGGATACAAGTGGTTACGACTCAAAAGTAATGTTAAAGAGGTGGGCTTTCAATCTACATTTAAAGATGGTCAAGGATGGGGCAAGATGTAGGTGCTCAGGAAGTCTGAGTATTCATTATCTTCTTCTTCACTGCCTCAGCTTTAATTTCTCCACATGCTGCCCCGAGCATTTTTCCATTCCTTTTAATGTGTCACTCCACCAGACCTTCTCATTATCCCCTCTTTCACAACCCTAACATTCATTCCCTCCTTACCATCTCTTCTAGAGGTGTGTGCATGGGGACATAATGTGGTACCCATCCCTGGTCAATTCTTTTCCATCCCCATCATATTAGTACTGTCCCCTCACCATCTCCACAGTTTTCTTTTCCATCCCTATACCCAACCCGCATTTAAAAGATCTTGTAAATTCAAAGAAAACTTAAAATGCATCCTATAATTTGTTAAAACTTAACACAAAACAATAGGAATAACTTTAATATGTAAGAAAACCACATTCTTATCATTAACATTGTAGTGTTAAATATTAAAGCCTATAATGATCTTGCAGTCTATCATTTCAAACTTTGCAAAAATAAACCATCTACAAAGCTAGAGCTCAGTTCCATTCTGCATTCCTCAGTTGTTTATCCTGCAACTGAAAAAGAACATTCTGATGATGTGCTGATGGCAGGAGTTCCAAGTAGACATAATCTAGTCCCCATCCCCACACCATTCCCAGTCAATTCTTTTTCATCTCTACCCTATCCCCATCATATTGCTACCATCCGCAAGGATTTCCCATTGTCCATAGCTCATGCACACTTCTAAACTCTTCCCCAGTATTCACCCCTCCTTGCAACTTATTATCCTCAGCACTCTCAGCCCCTCTCCTAGTATTCAGCCCTCACCCTCATTCACATTATCTTAGCTCTCACATCCTCCCTGCCCCCTCTTCATGAATAATCACCCCTTACCATTTATCTCTTCCTCGATTTCCTCCTGCATTCACCCCTTCCTCAGCATCCCTCAACATTCCCCTCTCCTGCAAACCCTCCACCTTTGTTTTCACCCTCCCTCAATCCTCCCAGAGCATTCACCCCTCCTCAGGCCAAAGTATCAGCCTGCCTGTCAGACATTGCTTCCTGGATGTCTCGGCGCCATCTGAAAGTAAACATGACCAAGACCGAGCTTCTCATCTTTCCCCCTAAACCAACCTCTCCTCCTCCCCCATTCTCTATTTCTGTGGATAACACTCTCATCCTTCCTGTCTCATCAGCGCGTAACCTTGGGGTCATCTTTGACTCCTCCCTCTCCTTCTCTGCACATATTCCACAGACTGCTAAAACCTGTCGTTTCTTTCTCTATAATATCAGCAAAATTCGCCCTTTCTTTCTGAGCACACTACCAGAACCCTCATCCACAATCTTATCACCTCTCGCTTAGACTATTGCAACTTGCTTCTCACAGGTCTCCCACTTAGCCATCTCTCTCCTCTTCAATCTGTTCAAAATTCTGCTGCACGACTAATATTCCGCCAGTGTCGTTATGCTCATAGTAGCCCTCTCCTCAAGTCACTTCACTGGCTTCCTATCCGTTTCCGCATACAGTTCAAACTCCTCTTATTGACCTATAAGTGCATTCACTCTGCAGCTCCTCAGTACCTCTCCACTCTCATCTCTCCCTACATTCCTCCCCGGGAACTCCGTTCACTGGGTAAATCTCTCTTACCTGCACCCTTCTCCTCCACTGCTAACTCCAGACTCCGTTCCTTTTATCTTTCTGCACCATATGCCTGGAATAGACTTCCTGAGCCGGTACGTCAAGCTCCATCTCTGGCCGTCTTCAAATCTAAGCTAAAAGCCCACCTTTTTGATGCTGCTTTTAACTCCTAACCCTTATTCACTTGTTCAGAACCCTTATTTTATTATCCTTGCTTTAATATTCCTTTATCTCTTATTTGTCCTGTTTGTCTGTTCTAATTAGATTGTAAGCTCTGTCGAGCAGGAACTGTCTCTTCATGTTCAAGTGTACAGCGCTGCACACGTCTAGTAGCGCTTTAGAAATGGTAAGTAGTAGTAGAAATAAGTAGTAGCTTCCCAATTCCCTGCTAGACTGGCTCCCCCCCCCCCCCCCAGTGGTTCCTTTCATTTCTCTTTATCTCTGTCAGAACTTAGAAGGCAGCTCAAAGTCAGAAGAACAGAGAAGATTCTGTTCCTGTATGAAAAGGCAGCACATGTAGGGACAGGAGGGGAGGGAGAGCTGCAAGGAACACACAGCTCTGTCTTCCTCCCAGGTGCAAAGGGAGATGCTGCTGTCCTGCTGCACATGTTTTTAGGAAAATAAGGCTGCTTGTATCACCTCTCAAATTAGTACTCACCAACCACCCGCAATTTAGAGACAGATAAAAGACTATGAGGGCCAGCATATGAGAAAGGCAATTCTTTACTTTCTTAGCAAGATCAAATACAAATGCTAGTTTCTCATGGGAGGATAGAACTGCTGCATACACATGCTTTCTGTATCTATCACTCCAAAGTACATAACTGAGATGGCTACTTTTATACACTTGTGTTTTACATTACTTCAGCACTTATTTTTCCTGAGATCATTCTGTTTTCTGTTCACACCATCTATCTCCATGTCACTAAATCACACATTCTTCTGTTTATCCATAATTGCACCTTTCCCAGGCCAGTTTGCACCAGGGGCGTATCTGAGGTTCGGCGGTAGGGAGGCAGGGGCTAGAGTGAGGGTGCACATTATAGCCCCCCCGGCCACCGTCGCCCCCCCACCGCCGTTAACCCTCCCCCGCCTACCGCCGTCAACCCTCCCCCGCCTACCGCCAGCACGGTCACCTACCCCCGCCGAGGTCTGCTTCCTCCTGCCAGTGCCTTTAAAAAATATTACTTCAGCTGGCGGGGGACCCCAACCCCCGCAAGCCCAGCAGAAGTCTTGTTTTAAGTTCTTCTTCCTCATGCTGTTGAAAGCTGCAGCCTGCATCTCTTCCAGTTTTGGACGGAGTCTGACATCGCAGCACGTTGATGTCCTGCACGTACAAAGTGCTGCGATGTCAGACTCCATCTGAAACTGGAAGGGATGCAGGCTGCAGCTTTCAACAGCACGAGGAAGAAGAACTTAAAACAAGACCTTGGCTGGGCTGGCGGGGGTTGGGGTCCCCCGCCAGTTGAAGTAATATTTTTAAAGGCACCGGCAGGAGGAAGCGAACCTCGGCAGGGGTAGGTGACGGCGACGGCGGGGGAGGGTTGACAGCGGTAGGGGGGTCCAGGGTGAAATCTGCGGGGGCCCAGGCCCCTGTGGCCCCACGCAGATACGCCCCTGGTTTGCACGTAGGAATGTCTTATCAGATCATAAGTTCCTGGGCCTCATGATTTATGGCCTTTGCCCCTTTTGACTGTGCTCTAGGGTGCACAACTAAGTGTATTATAGTGTTTACTTAGGTGCTAGCAGACCATGAGCTCTGATTCAGTAAAGAGGTCAACTAAGAAACTCTCAAATACTTAGGCCTATCAGCCTATATGCTCTATTAAGCCTTAGCTCTTACAGGTCTTAACCATGGTTCATATTTCATAGTTCATAACTGCACCCATAATATACACACACCACTGTGTGCTCTTCAACTAGAGAGAGCAACAAGACAAATCAGTTTTTACATTGCCATCTCTGACACTGTGCCAGCAGCTGAGCTGACTAGGTAAAAAACAGCCAGGCTAGCTGAAGAGTGGCCAGTTAGCAACCCTACAGTATGTCACTTTGCATAATGGGTCTCTCAGGCATATATTTTAAACTGGTGCTACCTATTCTAATTTTATGATGCTTAAACAATTATTTGTGTAGCCCTGAAAAATCTTTTGTGCAAAATCCAAGGTAACTTTGTGAGTAGGCGCTGTTACTCCACATTCCCCACCTTTGTGGCTGTGTTGGGGGGGGGGGGGTAAAATCTAGCTTTCCATGCACTACCTCTTTGGGTTTCTCTTCTCACTCTCTTCCAATCTCCCAGGAAAAAGAGAACTCCTTTGCCTTAACCCTTGTCCCTGAGGAAAGCGACTGAAACCCGCGGAGTTGGCCAGTTCCAGGGGAAGGCATGTCAGGAACAGTGAAAATTTAGTAATGTTCAGCGAGGCGAGATAAGTGCACAGTTTTTCACCATATATATATATATATATATTTAAAGTTGGTGTGAGTTTTATAGCACTATGGTGTTGGGACGCAAAAGAAAATATAAAAAAAAATGTTTCCCTAAATAACTTTAGAGTAACCCAATGAAAGAAGTGCTATACCACTTTGTAGCAGCTTTATTGTCTGCAGTAATAGTGGAAAAATATCTGAGGGTACTCTATATAAAAAAAAAGTATATATATATATAAAGTTATATTGGTGAGTTCTGTGACATCAGTACTTTATAATAATAAGTTACGTGCGGAACAGGCATATTCTATAGCACTGCTCATAAATTCTAGGAACACCCACAACCCGCCCATGCCCCTCCATGGCCACACCCCCTTTTCAGATCTGTGTCTTAGAATTCACGAGCATCACTTTATAGAATATGCTTAGAAAGTTGTGCATGTAAATTCTAATTAAAGTGAATTAGGGGGGCAATAATTACTTGTTAAGTGGCAATTATTGGTGCTTATTGGCTTAAGCCAATCATGTTGCACATGTAAAACAGAACGCAACCTGATTTGCACACAATACTTTGGTCACACTATGTAGAATTTGCAGGTAAATGTCTTAAAAAAGGATTGCTGTAGGCCAGCCATGTATGTAGGTCAGCATAGGGCAGGCATAAGTCCTACCATGCTTGTGCTGTATGTACGTAAGTACGTAGGACAGGTCAAAGGTCAGGATTCATATTTAGATGTACATGTATTGTGGTGGTATGACAAAGCTAGAGAAACCATGAAATGCTCATGTTCAGAGAATTGTGGAAACCACACCAAAGTTTCTTTATAATCTATAACACAGCCCATGCAACCTAGAAAACAGACCTCAGGCTCTCGAGTACCATCTTCAGGTGACATGCCTAGATGGTCTTTGCATTTTTGAGTGGCCATATAAAGATGTACAGTCATATTGCCCACAACCTACATCAGTGGTCTCCAACCTTTTTCATATAAAGGCCCATAATATGAATACAAGAAAGCTCTGACGGTCACCAAAAGATTTCAATGTCGGTTCAAATTGGATGACTAGAAAACCAAGACAATTTCTGGTCAAAGTGGGCATACCACTTTATTGTGGCTAGGAATGAAGAAACACTTATGTTCCCATTCATTCATTCATTTCTTTTAAGTATTTATATACTACTTAGACCTAAGCAGTTTACAGTTTCATTTTACAGGTACTGGGACTGTCCCTAGTGAGCTCACAATCTAAGTAGTACATTGTACTACTGTTATATCTGGGGCAATGGAGGGTTAAGTGACTTGCCAGGATCACACGGACTTGCAGAGGGAATTGAACCTGGTTCCCCAGGATCTCAACTCACTGCTGACCATCAGGCAGCAGTGCAAATTGAACCCAGTTCCCCAGGTCTGCAACCTGCAACACTAACCATTAGGCCATTGAGCTAGAAGCCCAAATGAGCAAAATGAACCAGTTTAGGAATTTGTTAATAATAAGAGAAAAATCATTTTTACTTGTAATCCTTTGTTTTTTGGGAGCAGTGTCTCCAAATGAGGTTAGCTTTCCTCATACAATGACAGTAATGAACCTCACTCCTAAGTCAAGGTATGTGGAGTATGATCTCAGTCTCTCAAATGTACTAACATTTTCCATAATACAGTACTTGCATCATGCCAAGACAAGCTTCCTTTTAATATGTACAGAAAACCTTCTGAGATGTTTTTGGAAATTGCTTTTAATCAAGCCTGTGGCACCAAGCATGGTGGGAAATATTTCTGTATCTTTCTGCCACATTTTCTTATTATAATAGATGAAAAAAAATTAATTAACCTGGGGACACCAGGGGGAAGCTGAAAAGGATGGTAGAAGGCAGACTGTAGCAGTGCTGAATCTGCTTTAGGGGGATGGAGCTAGTGATATCTATTTCTGTGTGCAGGGGAAAACACTCCTACCTCAGGGTGAACTTGTACAGTGTCCCAAACTGAGAGAAAAGGTTTAGAGGAGATGTGCAAGTGGGACTTGGGAGTGAGAAAAATAAATAGAAGTGATTGTTAACATCTGTAAAAGTAATTGCTGGTTAAACTTTTGTGCTGAACAGAACAGTTGGAAATAGCTAAAAGCAATTTGATTGGCTGATAGCTCAGGTGGGACGAGATCAGGCAAGTAGGTTCAGAGAAGAATATGAGTTGCCTAGTGAGACAGTTAGTTGGGGACAGAGAGCTAAAAAGAAAAGCTGCTGTCAGTTTATGATCCTGAAAGAGAATTCCTTTTAGGTAGGAAATGTTATATTTCAGGAGCTGTTGTTCAGCTGTGTTTTGTGTGAAAAGGGAGTCAGTGAGAGAAATTCTAATTGCATTTTGTATTTGGTAAAAGAAAAACAGGAGTGTGTGTGGGTGCTGAGATAAAGTGGCAGGAGAAAACAAAAGTAGTGGTTCCTTAATAAAACATCCTGCTTGGGTAGGGAGTGTGAGTGATTGATAGAAATACTTTTCTTGAACATTTGGTTTTGTGAATGTGCCAAAGTTTAGAGTGCAAATTGGAGAAAATGTTTCTTCACCCAACGCATAATTAAACTCTGGAATTCGTTGCCGGAGAATGTGCTGAAGGCGGTTAGCTTGGCAGAGTTTAAAAAGGGTTTGGACGGTTTCCTGTTTGGACGGTTTCCTAAAGGACAAGTCCATAGACTACTACTAAATGGACTTGGAAAAATCCACAATTTCGGGAATAACATGTATAGAATGTTTGTACGTTTGGGAAGCTGCCAGGTGCCCTTGACCTGGATTGGCCGCTGTCGGGGACAGGATGCTGGGCTTGATGGGCCTTTGGTCTTTTCCCAGTATGGCATTACTTATGTACTTATGAGTGAGAGAGACTCTGTGTTGTGAGAGAGTGATGATTAAAACTGAATTGGAGACTTGTTATCAGTGAAGGATAGATATATAATCTTCACCTACTGAAATCTGGTGATTTAGTTTAAAGACAGAAGGAAACTAAGTCTGTTCTACCACTGTTAGTGTCTGTGAAACTGTATACAGTTTTTTTAAAGTAATCTTGTTTATTGCAAAAACTCAGAAAACCAATCCACAAGAGAAATTTGTGCATGAAACTTACAGTCAATGTACACAATAACAAACGTCAGAAAATTCATTTTTTTGGTATAATTTCCTCCCCCCATGTCTGCATCTAAACTCCTTCCATTTCTGCTGAGAATAGTCAGTTAACATATCTGAATCTGACGGTGCTCCTTACACCAGACTCCGGTCAAAATCAGTCAAAAAGAGCAGAGGGAATAGCAGAGAATCCAGCTATGTGGCTGGTGCAGCATCATTCTCCAAACAGGTTCCCAGATCTTCTGAAAGGTGACCCAATGAGCAACATCATTCCACCTCACTCTGTGTCACTCAAGGATCATCATGGCATAGAACTGTATACAGATGTATGAACAGGATATTGCTCTGCTGCACTGAGTTTGAACAGAAATTAATAGTGGCTGGATAAAGCTGGTTTTGCTCCTCACCAGAACAGGAATCAGAAAGAGAGTCTGAACAACTGAAAGTAAGACTGTAAAATTACATTTCTAATTAACTTTTATGCTGTGAAGTAAAAATATTGTTGCCTGGTATGAGGTGAGGTGTTTTGTGAGTGGAAAGAATTCTAATATTACTGAAACAGCTCCTGAGTGTAGTTAGAAGTAATAAGCAGTATACACGTAGGGATTACAGTGCCCTAGATAGCTAGACAGTGTTAGTCAGGAACAAAGGTAGGGATTGCATACATTTTATTTTTTTATAAAATAGAAATAGCAGAGATATTTAAGGCAAGCTATGAATGAAGCACAATGAGTACACACACACAGGGATTGTTAGTTCTCTCCTTTTCTTTTACTTAAGGTTAGGTAGTAGGTATCTAGGGTCTGCTATGAATCTTCAATTGAGATTTTCCAGAGGCTTCCAGATCCAGAGGACAGCAGATATCAGTGAACGCATGCAAGAATTGACTTTTTCTTCTTCTTGGACTAAGTGGTTGCATCTAAAAGAAATAGAGATGCATACAATTGTTGCACATTCACATTTTATACTAATATAATTTGTTTGAGAGAAAATATCACTTGCAATAGTAATTTGCTTACTTGCCTGAAAGTTTCAGAAGTGACTCTGTAAAGGAAAAAGTGTGTTTTTTTAACAGTTTACAGAAACAGAATTAATACTTGAAAATGATAGGCTACACTGACTTAGTGAAACTTACACAGTATTTGTGTTGGTAAAAGAACCTGTGAAAGAAAAGGTTGAATTAGCAATGTGATAAAAATATTGTAGAACTTGAACTAGTTTTTTTTTAGTTCTTAGTCAATTGCATAATTGTTCTTTTTAATGTGATAAACCATATCATAATATCATTGATTGAAGGTGCTAGAAATTAACTAGTGGTACTTAAATGGTTATTTATCTGTGTGATAATATCCACACACTTAATCATATAGTATTTTACCATCTAGTGTTGTAAATTTCTACAGACTGAATTCTGCTGTTTTACTGTAATATCTAACTCAAAATTGAATAAGTTACACTATTTTAGAAAAAAACTGAGGGCCAGATGCTCAAAAGTTGCCATTAAATACCGCATTCATCTATATCTGCAGCTGAACTTACCGATTTTGAAACAGTGATCGATGCGAAAGAAAATCGCATGCAAATGAGATGCATGGAAATTCTGCAAGCGGCTCGGTAGGGAATGCACCTAGCACATGCATAGAAAAGTCTCATGGTAAGCAACGATGTTATATGCATGCCCAGGGAAAAAATGTGACAACAAATTATTTTTTTTTTTTGGGGGGGGGGGGGGGGGGGGGGGTCCATGACAACTTTTTAACAGTGCTGCTAATTGCGGGACACACGTACATGGCACATTTCACACACACATGTAAATGCTATTAACGAATGTTCCACGACAACTTTTTAACACTACTGTTATGTGTGGAACACACACATATAATAAACACACATGGCACATTTAACACACATGTGGCATTACCATTAAAAAAATACAAGCAGACTGTACCACCGAGAAGTCACTCTCAGCAACGACAGCTCCAGGCCTACTGGAATATTTTTAATGTTAAAAGATAAGTGCTCCTTTCTGTGCATTGCACAGGATGCTCATTTTAATACTAATTAGCTCATTGTTATGCATTTGCATAGGATTATTGGTAGCTGCTACCATGAATAGTAGAAATGACACAGAATCCCTTTGTGCATTAGACGCTGAATAACATGCGCACTAGACTGGCTATACCCAGTCTAAATTAAACATTGCAAGCACAGTAAGCTTTGAAAATCCCCCCTGAGTATTCTATGTGAACCCACTAGTTAATCTGACTGTCATTTCAAAGTACTTGACTATCATGACACAATAATAAAGGCAGTGGCATAGCCAGATGTGCCAATTTGGGTAGGCTTGAGCTCTAGGTAGGTGGGCACACACAATTCCCTCCGCTCCCCACTCCCCGTGACCCCTGAGCTGGTGGGGATTCCCAAACCCAAACCAGCTGAAGAGGTCCTGCTTCAGTGGCCCAGAATACTCCTGTACTTGCTATAGCCAGCAGCACTCTCTATGGGCCGCTACCAAGGCCCTTAAAAGAAATGGCCCTGATTACCTGAAGACTAGGATGATCCTCTACACACCGCCAAGGACACTAAGGTCCTCTCAAGGACTATCACTAACCACACCCTCTCCAAAACACATTACATGATGTGATACTCGCAAGCAAGCCTTATCCGGAGTACTCCCATACTCTGGAATGCACTGCTTGAAAGGGTCCGCTTAATGTGCAGGACGTCAGAAACAGAATGAAGCCTTCCGCGGGAAGCAAGAGGACCTCGGCTGGCGGGGGTTGGGGTCCCTCGCCAGCAAAGGTAGCCCACGGCGACGGTGGGGGAGTGTTGGCAGCGGGAGAGGGGTCGAGAGGGTTATCGGCAGGGGGGTCCAGGACCAAATCTACGGGGGCCCAGGCCCCCGTGGCCCCACGTAACTACACCCCTGCTTAACAGCCCAGGTAAAGCATTCCAAATCTGTGGACCAGCAAACGAAAATACTGTATACTAAATGCTATTCTATAAAGTGTGCTTGGCATGGAGCACCCTTTATAGAATACAAGTTTAGCATGCATCTTTTGGTTGCCCTTTAGTGAAGCCAAAACACGTAGATGTGAGCACCTTGGTTACAGAATTACCCTTATTATGTGAGGGCGGTTTCAGACAACCAGTGTATATGGGTAAATTGCTGTTGAAAAACATACATTGTGCTGAAAGTTGTACTCCAAATACTTGAAGGGGATTACAGTGATGAGAGTGATGGGTTGCTTTCTGTTTCTCCTAAGGAAAGGATAAAAAGCACTAAGAATGAGATAACAATAGGGGAAATTAGGGTTAGAAATGAAAACTGTAGTTCCTAAATCCAGAGTCACATAAGGGCATAAGGGAAACTCCATCATTGGCTTCTCTTGCTGATGTAATGAAAAAGAGCAGGGTGGGAGCAAGACAGGAATACTTGAAGGAGTTTCGAACAGGGTGCATTTGTAGCTTGCAATGGCTCCTGATTAAATATATTCTACTGACCACACAATCAGCTGGGTTTCTAGGATATCTTCAATAAATAGGCAGGCAATATATTGCATGCTATTATCTTATTCTTTGCTGAAAAGCTGCCTTGCTACATCTCTTAACTGATGTTGCTTCACTGCATGGATGCATACAGACAAGCCTTGAGCAGGTGAACATTGATAGATTAAAGGGCTGTCATGCTGCCATGGATACAGAGCCTTGTAAGAGCCCTCAGATAAGTCCAGAGAGTTATTATTTTTTTGTCTTCTGATGTGGCTGAGTCTCTTATCCATCGCTTTCTATAGCTTCTCATAAGACTCTTCCAACCTGATTCTTCTATGATTCTACTCTTTCCAAAAATACTAGGACTAGGGGGCATGCGATGAAGCTACAAAGTAGTAAATTTAATACAAATCGGAGAAAGCTTTTCTTCGCTCAATGTGTAATTAAAGTCTGGAATTCATTGCCAGAAAATGTGGTAAAGATGGTTAGCTTAGCGGGGTTTAAAAAGGGTCTGGACAGCTTCTTAAAGGAAAAGTCCATAGACCATTATTAAACTGACTTGGGAAAATCCAGTGCTTACTTCTGGGATAAGCATCATAAAATGTATTGAGCTTTTCTGGGATGTTGCCAGGTATTTGTGACCTGGATTGGCCACTGTTGGAAACAAGATACTGGGCTTGATGGACCTTTGGTCCGTCCCAGTGTGGCAATACTTATGTACTTATGGGGAGTTTAAAAAAGGAAGAGCAGGAGGAAGGAGGACAAATAGAAATATGAATGTGAGGGCAGGTAGAAATGTGAATCTGGTGGTAGGAGAAAGGGAAAGAACCAGGGGCATAGCCAGCACTGGATTTTGGGGAAGGCCCGGGGTGCACCACATTTCCTTTCTGCTGCCTCTGCCACATTAATCTTACCTTTGCTGGCAGAGATCGGGTTCCCTTCCAGTCATTCAATATATATTCCAGTTATGGAGGAGGCCTGAGCCAAATGTGTGTGTCTGGGTGGGGGGCAAGCCCCCCAAGTCCTCCCGTAACTACACCACTGGCTAAGAGAACAGGAGGAAGGAGGGTAGATAGAAACATGAATCTTGTGGTAGGATAAAGAGATAGGGTAGGATGAGGGGGGGCAGATGGAAACATGAATAATGGTAGAAGGAAGTGAGAGAATGGGAGAAAGGGTGCAGGTGGAAATGTGAGCTGGTGGTAGGAAAAGAAAAAGGGCAGGAGGAAGAAGAGCAGATGATAACATGAAGCTAATGTTAGGAGGAAGTGAAAGAGCAGGAGGAAGGAGGGAAGGTGGAAATGTAAATCTGGTGGTCAGAGAAAAGGATTGGGTAGAAGGAAGGAGGGCAGATGGAAATATGAATGAGAGTATCCTCCTAAAAGTGATGGAATGGAAGTTAAAAAGCAGGACGATTGAAATGTGTCCTTTTGATAGTGACATCATGGACGACAACTCGTACTCCAATTCCTTTTACCTCCTGAAACTTCACTTAATTCCTCCCTTCAGTTCTGTTTGTGCTTTCTGAAAAATTCAGAATGTACTAACAGCCATCATCTCTTATATGAGCAGCTCAACAACACGTGTGTCAGAAGGAGCCTGATTTTATATGACCTTGGGAATGTCTTCTGTACCCCCCTGACATGTTGCAAATGGGCTCTATAGCACTCAGCAGCAACGCTGGCACAGGACCAGAGTGCAGGACAGGAAACAAAGCAGTAGGGTCTTAACCTTTGACTCTTCGTCCCTACAGAAAGTTAACTTACTACCAGGCTTTAAATTAGTTCTGGTCTTATGCCACTGCACGATTAAACTAGCTCCTTTTTATTTTCCTTAAGAAAAGCAGGACTGCAGTGAGAGTGAAACCTTGCCTGATTCAACCCCATTCACATGACATGGTGACCCTAATCACAGGAGGTCACTCTAGTGTTTGGCCCATTACTGTAAACAGATGTGACAGAAAAAGAGATTGTGCCCCAGGCAGTGTATAATGATTCCCTGATGAAAGCAAGATAGGAGGAAGCAAGGAGAACGAGCTTGCAGGGAAGAATGAAAGAATATAATATATCCATTGGAATTTCCTCCGTGTATTGTTTCAGGATCTGAAACTGGCACAGTTACAGCCTCGCTTTATATTACTGCTAGTTAGCTATCCGTGTACTCTCGGTGGGACCCATGCCCATATCCTGGCTTTCTGAAGATGTTCATTAGAAGAACATAGGGGCATATTAAATCTAAAGTTGCACTGGTATATTCACAAAAGGACAAATGTGCTTGCACTGTTAATTTCAGCAGCTCCTCGTCCTGAGAATTTTGATGGGGCCGGAGGAAGAAAGCTAATATTATTTCACTTGCAATACTCCTTGTGGGCACAGAGTCTAAAACTCATTATTTCTCGACAATGAGTAAAATGGGGAAAAAAAAAGGCTTTTACATGCCAATTAGTATCTGATATCAAGTAGGGCCTCAAAGTGGATGTGCCAAGCTCTCTCAATTTGTTTGTGTCTTTTCCTTAGGGCTGACAAGAAACAGCATAAAGTTTTGCATAAAGAATCCAACAAATTGTGAAATTCATCAAGTTTGCTTAATGCTATTTCTTTTTTAATTTGCTGCAGTCTCATTTTATCTTCCTTCTTTTCTTTTCATTTCTGTAGTCAGGCAGACATGCTTTATGCTTCACGGGTTCTTCTGTTTTCTCTCATTCCTCCTCCCGTATAGAGAGACAAGTCATATTACAGTATCACAGAGAGGAAAATATAACATCTTCAATAGCTGCTCTCCAGGGCCACTGAGAGACAGAGCAAGGCCCAGGGCAGGGCCGCCACAGCTACTGCCCCCCCCCCCCCCACTCGGGCCGCTGCCACCCTTTACCTTCCTGCATCTGCTTCTCCCTTGATCTGTCATTCTCCTGCTCCTGTGTGCCGGGACACGGGTTATCATGCTAATGCAATCACCTGGGTCCCAGCACACAGGAACAGGAGATAGACAGACTCCAACGCGGGCCCCCCTTGGAGGCCAGGTCCAGGGAATCTTGCCCCCCCTGGCGGTCCTGCTGTTCTCCACGCCACCAGCATGGAATCAGTTTATCAAAAGAACATGGAGAGCTGTCCCAAAAATGGGGCTGGTGCAAGGCATTAGGCACCCTAGGCAAACCTTCACTCTTGCACCCCCCTCAATTACCTTTCAGGATCTTAGGCCTCTTCCACTGAAACGAGCAAGAACGCTCACCACAGAGTCCGAGCCTTCACGCAGACTGGGGGCAGGAGAGATACGAGCAAGAACGCTCACCGCAGAGTCTGAGCCCTCGCACAGAGCAGAAGCAAAGGGGAAATGAGCAAGAATGCTCACCGCAGAGTCTCAGCCCTCACACGGGGCAGAAGCAAAGGGGAAATGAGCAAGAACGCTCACCACAGAGTCTGAGCCCTCACATAGGGCGGAAGCGAAAGGGAAATGAGCTAGAACGCTCATCGCAAAGTCTAAGCCCTCGCACAGGGCAGAAGCAAGAGAGATCGGAGCAGTCGCTCTCAAGCAGAAGATCGGCTGAACTCCCTTGGTCTAAACCAGAGGGAGCTGGACAGCCACACTCCGCATCAAGTGTTGGAAAGGCGCAAGCCAACCAACTGGCAGTGACGTCAGCTGCTCGACTTAAAGCCACAGCAAGAGATGAGCCAGCAGAGTGTCTGACCAGCAAAGATCTGGGGAGCGCAGAGCTTACCCAGTCCAATGACCGCCCTGAGCGGCACAGGACGGAGAAATCCGATTCCGAGGATGCCATAGCAAGTATGAAGCTTACTGCTAAGCAAGAGAAGCACACAATGCTGCACGGGCTGAGAAAGGAAACAGCCACACGTGTAGAAGAATTGAATTCAGATCATCCTGCCAAAAATGGCAGAGTACCTATCAAGGGTACAGAACATGGCAACGACCAGAGCGTCTATGTCGTACACCCAGATGATGCCGAACCGAGTTCTAACCCTGCATCGAATCATGGCAGGGAGACGGAGGAGGAGAAGGCACCAACATTCCAAGCCACTCCGAGATGCACGAAGGTGTGTGAAGGAAACTGCGAAGGTAGATGCCGCGCCAAGACATGCTTGACCGAAGTGCACCTTAAAGGACGACGTGACAAAGCAGCCAAAACGTACGTTGTCATAAATGAGCAAAGCAACAGGCCTCTTGCAAGATCAGAGCGCCATGACCTGTTCGACATCCACCAAAACTACGCCCAAGACAGCATCAAAACTTGTGCAAAGGCCAACAGACGGCAAGGCAAGCAGCAAGCGGTTACGCGATAGAGGCTATGAATGGCGACACCATGCCACAGTCACTCACAAAGTTTGAACGTGACCAGATACCAAATGACAAGGGTGAGAGTCCCACGCTACAGGCTGCCCGGAATCACCCTTACCTGAGGCCCACCACCGACCAGCTTGCCTACTTGAATCCAGATGCTGAGATCTCGCTTTTGCCAGACAGAGATGCACCAGAACCCCTGGACATCCATGAATCAAGCAAGAGCCCATGCAGTGCTCCCTATGCACACCCACTCAACTGGGGTGGGACAACAGCAGGCGATGCCTGCCTCAAGCGAACAAGAAAGTCAAATGTCAAGGTACTTCACACCAATGTCCTAGACAGCGGGTGCTCTTCCTTGTTTGAGCCATGTACCAACCACTTAACCACCAAAGAAGCTCCCGCCCAGAAGGAACAGAGCATTGTCCCAACACTCTACAAAACAGACATAGGAGAACACCTGGGAAGCTCAGTGTTCCAGAACACCAAAGATGGAGATGAACCAGCCTTCTCCATAAAAGACAAAGAGTTCCTGAGCATGATGAACAAAGAGTTCAGTAAAGATGAGTCATTCCCGTCAGTAGACCATGCCAGAGACCTGAAAGATCTAGACTTGGGTGTGGACACACCCTCGTTTCAACGCCGCCTTGGCCTAAACTGGGAATTCACCCTTTGGGTTTCCACCCAGCTGCACCAGCGCACCCAACGAAGCATCCTGTCTACAGTGAATGGCCCGTATGACCCACCGCCAAGATTTCGCTTCCTGGACCACCCAAAGAAGCACAAGCACAGAGAGTCGCCATCCTCCCATAAAGACCAAAGACTCAAAGACTCTCTCTCTCTTTTGTGTTGTCTAGTGTTGTTGTTGTCTGTCTCTCGTTTCAGTTCCTGTGTGATGAAGAAGATGATCCTACAGCCAGTACCACAACTGTGGTCGTGATCCCCCTCTGGTCCACACCTTGTCCTGAGGGTCAGCTGCTGTGCTGGCTACTGTCTGCGTGTTTCTCTCCTATGTGTGTCAAGCCTCACTTTGGGTTCTGTGTATTTCCTGCCTCTGTCCTGTTTATAAGGAAGTGTAGCACTTCCACCTCGTTCATAGTCTGTGTGCCTATGGGCACTTCTGCCTCTGCTCTTCTCAGTCTGCTTGTGTGCTGGGTTCAACCTTCAGCCGTAGTTCTGTTGTTTGTCTGTGTAGGTCAGATTTGTGTCCTGCCTAGTTAGCCTTGCTTGTTCTAGTTCTCCTCTACCTTAGCTCCAGCCTTAGTCTGTTGTCTGTCTCTGTAGGTCAGTTTTGTGTCCTGCCTAGCCTGCCTTGTTTGTTCTAGTCCCTCTCTGCCTTAGCTTCAGCCTTAGACCTGTTGTTTGTCTGTGAGGGCTAGCTTTGTATCCTGCTTGTGTCTATCCTGGTTGTCTTCAGCTCCAGTCCCCTGCCTGCTCGTCTCTGCTTTGTTTGCTTTCAGCTCCCGTTCCTGCCAAGTTTGTTCCAGCATCCTGAATCCTTTTCCCGTCCAGCTTGTTCGAGCATCCTGAACCTGGTTCCAGCATCTTGAATCCTGTTCCTGCTAAGCCAAGTCCGTCCTAGCAACTGGTTCCAGCCAAACCAAGCTTGTTAGTCCAGTCCTGCTCGGGAGGTTTGCCTCCTGCTGCCGTTCGACGACAATAGGTCAAGAACTCACGTTATTCCAGAGTTTGCGACTGTTTGTTTGAAGCCTGGGATCGTGACAGCTGATGGACAGCCTGAATGTCAATAATGGACCTTGCATGCAATTAATTTGATAAAGTGTGATAATAAGGATAGTGGTATCTACCGATACCAGGCGGGGAGTGTTCTGTCCTCCGACAGCCTCGCACTAGTTTATAACGTGATCCTAAAATGTGTGTAATGCCTTTACTGTTATTCTCAGCCCCAAGGACTATCATTGCTGCAGTTTCCCACTGGAAAATACATGAGCAATGCACTGTGGGTAATGTAGTTCACAGGCAGTGCAACCACACTTGTTTGGCTGTGTAAGAACTGCTATCACTGGTTGTGAGGCTGCTCAGACCTTCTCTCTCTCTCTCTCTGCCAAGCTTGGCTCTTTTGTGTTCCTGTTCAGTCTTACTATCTGTCATCAGAGGTCAGCCAGGTATGACCTTTCCCTCTTATCTCTAGGACTACCCCTTGCTATCCGATGGCAGGCTCTGTCCCCATTGGTCTCTATCTGCTCCTCCCTGTGTGAAGCCCCACCACTTCTTTGTCCTTTCAGCCACGTGGGGCTTCTTCCTCCATTATAGCCAGGGACATGGAGCCAACACCATCTCGCTCCAGACAGCTCTGTCCTGCTGAAAATCCCTGTAACGAACCTGGATTTTTTACCCTGTAAATATCTTCTTCCAAATGAGATATCGCACATTGCAGTCACCCAGCTTTGGACTATTTCTACCTGTTCAACTACCTTCCCCTCCCCCTGAAATACAACTACCTCTCTTCAGATCTCCACCTCCCACAGCCTCCAGATTAAGAAGTCTCTGTATCCTGAACATCTATCTGTGAGTAAATTATCTGTGATTTATTCAATAAAAGAGACTTTATAAAATAATAGAGACTTCAGGTGATTGCTGTGCCAGGGTTATGCTCCTTGATATTGGGGCTTCTAATTACCAAGCTCCAAGAGTCATGACAGTGGCTATCAGGATCTATTTTGCTTTGACTGCAGCTCTTCTTTGTCATCTCTCCCCCCGCAAGAAAGGGTCATAGTACATATGTGGATGGACATTTTCAATATGATGTCGAAGTCAGACTTTGGACATTTTGGGCTTTATTCTATAAAGTTTATGTTCCTAAATTTACGCTTCTAAAATTTTCACTTCTAAGGGTATGAGCATAAATTATGCTCCTAAATTTAGGAGTGTAAATTTATGAACATAACCTTTATAAAATAAGGCCTATAAACTTTGTAGAATAAGGCCCTTTGTGAGTAAGCATCATTGATCTTACATAAAATGAAATGAGAGAACCACCAAAAGACTTTATTTGGCCATTATAATTCCATATTTGTAAGGTGTTCTCCACAAATCCATTAGTTCTCCCCAAATTTGTCCAATGTTCATGCAAAAATTGTGAAAACATATACTTGCTTAAGTTATAGCAGCCTTATCTTATTAAATCCAGCTAATGGAAAGAGGCTGACGGGAACCTGGTTTACAGTGTGTTTGTAGACTGAGACTGAGGTGCCGCAGAATGAGGCATTGCAGCAAAAAATGTTAGCAGAGCATTTTGGATCTTTTTACCTGAACCCTTGATACAGGTAACTTCAGACACTGTTCTCTGATTTCTTCTACTGCCAGCAGAGATAGCACCAGACAGAGGACAGGGAGGAGGTTTGGGATGGTCATGCTAGGGTAGATGGAACTTAGTCTGAACTGCAAGCAATCCTTCAGTGAGTGTTAAGAACAGGTTTGATAAAACCAATGCATTGTCAGTGCCCAAACTAGAAAATTCATTAAATTATTCAAATAGTAAATCTGTTACAGGTGTGCTGTGGCTCAGTTTTATTGCCTAACAGTGTAAGGGGTCCTTTTACTAAGGTAACGTGGTAACATAGTAGATGACGGCAGAAAAAGACCTGCACGGTCCATCCAGTCTGCCCAACAAGATAAACTCATATGTGCTACTTTTTGTGTATACCTTACCTTGATTTGTATCTGTCATTTTCAGGGCACAGACCGTATATGTCTGCCCAGCACTATCCCTGCCTCCCAACCACCGGCTCTGGCACAGACCGTATAAGGTGCGCTGTAAAATGGCTTGCGGTAGTGTAGCCGTGGGTTTTGGTCGTGCGCCAATCCATTTTTCAGCGTGCCTGTAAAAAAGCCCTTTTAAAAAAATTTTTGCCGCAAATGGACGTGCGGCAAAATCAAAATTGCCGCGTGTCCATTTTGGGTCTGAGTCTTTACCACCAGCCATTGATCTAGTGGTAAAGTATTACATGGTAACTGGGCGGTAATGACCTACATGCCCCAAATGCCACTTGGCACGCGTAGCTGATGCGCGCCAGAAAATAAAAAATATTTTTTGGGGCGCACGTAGCGAACACGTGCCAAAAATGAAATTACCGCATGGGCCATGTGGTAACTCCATTTTGGCGCACGTTGGGCACGCTTAGACGCTTACGCGTCTTAGTAATATGTGCTTTGGAATGCTAAGCAGGAGGCTAGGGTTCCATTCTATCCATTCTCAGATTTTATTTCTTGGGTTTCTGGGGTAGGTAGTGAGCACAGGTCACTGTGCAAAGGGGGAGCCAGGATTTTTTTTTCTTTTGAGTCTTCAGTATTCCTTGCACTATTAACATGTTCTGCCTTAGTTCATTCAGGGGTTTCTCCCTTTCTGTGCCTTTAGAAATGGACATTCATAGATCAGGCCCCTAGTGAGAAACGGAACAATAATCTTGCAGAAACCATTGGAGGAAGCTTTATTGTATCTGGGAGGCACAGTTAGTGCTGGATTTTCCATTATGCTGACTAGACACATGTCTAAATACAACAACCCTGTTTCTACTATGTCCTCCTTGATATCCAACTCAGTTCTGCCTCTCCACAGTCACTGCAGTCAGCTCAGTCAACCCATTTCCCACTCCCACTGGCATGTCCCTACCCAGGACAGACACTGGGCATGGCAACCATGCTATAAGTGAACCTGCAGTCCTGCCGTACAGAGCGAGCACAAGAGTATCTGACACTTTAGGTGAACTTTCGCCATGTGCCCCTCCCACCATGGTCCAGCATCTCCCTTTCTGTTCCCTACTTGCTACAGGTGTCCATTTTCTCCCTTTCCCTTCCCTTTCCTACCTCTCCCTCAAGATGACTAGCATATCTTCCCTTTCCCTACCCATCACAGGTGTACAGCAACAGTTCTCCCTTTCCCTTTCCTACCCTCCTCATGTGTCCAGCATTTCCCCTTCCCTACCTGCCCAAGTGTCCAGCTTCTCCCTGGAGGAGTAGCCTAGTGGTTAGTGCAGTGAACTTTGATCCTGGGGAACTGAGTTCAATTCCCACTGCAGCTCCTTGTGACTCTGGGCAAGTCACTTAACCCGCCATTGCCCCTGGTACAAAATAAGTACCTGAATGTATGAAAACCGTTTTGAATGTAGTTGCAAAAACCTCAGAAAGGCTGTATATCAAGTCCCATTTCCCTTTCCCTTCCCCCCCTGCAAGATGTGCAGCCATAGCACTCCTTTGCTGTTCTTTCTAGCTGTGCTGGTGCTGCATTGCTGCCCCCCCCCCCAAGACTGCTGCCCTAGGCAGACACTTTGACTGTCCAGTGGTAGCGCCAGTCCTGCTGCTGCTGGCAACTTTCAAGCAGCAACTTTTGTGGAGACCATAGAAGAAAAATTAAGAGTGAGCCCTACGATCTATGGAGCTTTCACGTGCTCACAGGCCTGGTCCTGTCCCTTGCATGGCTTTCCTTAGTAAAAGAAGCCCATGTATGGAACAACTTTAAGGTCTGTAGTTATTTGCTTGCTCACAGGCTTCTTCCTGGATATGTCTGCACCAAATCAGAAGAGAAAGACTTGTGCCATTGCTCCCGCTGTGCTGCCATTCTTTAGCCAGCTTTGCTGCCTGCACCATGGGAGGTTTTGAAATGCAAGAACAGAAAGTGCCTGTTTATACATGTCACCCCCCACCCACAGTGCAGGTGGAAGAGAAAAACAGACTGATAAGAGATGGAAACAGAGGGAGGAGATTCCCAAACATTCAAACTCAAGCTTTCTACACAGTGGCATAGCCAGAAAACCAATTTTTTTTTTTTTTTTTTTTTGGGGGGGGGGGGGGGGGGCTGAGCCCAAAGTGGGTGGCACAAAAGTTTCTCTGCCTTGCCCTACCTTCACCTCAAAATATAAATACTTTAGCTAATGAGGATCCTCAAACTCTGTCAGCTGAAGACTTCCTCTGAAAGTGGCCAGAACTTCCTTTTACCAAGCTTGGCAGGCAGTAGCAACATCCCTAAGCGACCGAAGCTGGCTCCCCTTGCATCCTTAGTTGTCAGTAGCTCAAAGATGCTGTTGCCAACTGCAGAGCTTGGTAGAAGGGAGTTCTGACTGCATTTGGAGGAGGTCCTCAGCTGGGATGCTTGGGGAGCCCCACCAGCTATAAAGCAAGGGTAAGGGCCAGTGTTAGACATGCTCTGGCCCAGGTCAGAAAATAAAGGAGGGCACTCTCTCCAATCCCCTCTCTTCCCTGCCTCCCTTCCGATTTCTGTACCTGCCATTACTATCACACTGACAGACCCTCACCAAAAACAGAACAAGGGATCACAAGTTAGAAATAAAAATATTTACACAAAAATTGAAGTGAGAACCCCAACAAGTTAAACTTAACATGTACTACAACTCTGGAGAAATAAAAATAAAAATGCATTTCCTTTCTACTGAACACAAATGCAAAGACATTTGCTATGCACTTTTCACAAAGCTAACATATTCCATTTAAACATTCAAAATAAAATGCTTTTTTCTACCTTTGATGTCTGGACATTTTATTTTTCCATTATGTTGCTTCTAATTTCCTGTCTGTTGTCTACTAATTCTCCTTCAAGTGACTACTGTCCATTTGTCTTTTCTCCTCTCTACTATCTATTCCCTCACTACATCTACCTCTGACATACTGATCATTCCTTTTTAGCTCTTTCCTCTTTTTTTATTTTTTTTATTTTCTGCCTCTCTGTTAACTCAAATTTTACTCTCTTTCTCCTTCTTTTTAATTTACAGCTGCCTATCAGATCATCATCTTCTTCTCTCACCCACTACCTCTCCCATTACCCAACTCACACCTTCTCCAGCCATTCCCTTTCATCTTTAATCTGCTCCCCATTACTATATTTCTATCCTCTGTAATCACTATCCTCTCATCCATTTCCTTGCTACCCTCTTCCACATGGTTCCACCATTCCCAGCATCTTCCTCCATCCACCCTTCTAGCTCAGTATCTACTCCCTCTTTCTTCCCTCCCTGCTCTCATAGCCCAACATCTCCCTGTCCCTTCTCTTCTCTCCTCCCCTGTCCCCCATGGTCCAGCATTTCTCCCTCTCTCTTCCCTCACTCCCATTGTCTGGCATCTCTCCATCATTCTCATTTGCTCCTGGATCCAATATCTCCCTCTCTCCCATGAATCTCCTCTGCCTCTCATCCAACCCCATGTCCTACATCTCCCCTTCTCTCCCATTGTCCACATCCTTCTTTCCCCCTCCCTTGTACCCCCGATCCAATATCTCTCTTCCCTCTCCCTCCCATGCAGCATTCTCTTCCTTCCTGCACCATGTCCAACATTTCTGCCTCTGTCTCACTGTCCACCATCTCTGTCTCCGCCTCCCTTGAGCCCCAGGTCCAATATCTCTTTCTCCTCCTCCCATACAGCATCTCTCCCTTCCTCCCATCCACTGTCATGCCCAACATTTCTCCCTCTCTTCTCCGTGCACCATCTCTCCCTCCCCTCCACCCCCATATACAAGATTTCTCCCTTTCTTGCCCCCCTCTACCCCTTTGTCTCTCTCTCCCTTCCTCCCCTCCACCCTCATGCACCATCTCTCCCTCCCCTTCACCTCTGTGTCCAACATTTCTCCCTGTGTTCTCCCTCCTCCTCCAAGCAACATTTCTTCTTCACCATCCACCCCTTATCTCTTGTCCCTATCCCCCTCTCCCTCTCCTCCCACAATATACAACTGATTTCTCCCTCTGCTCCGCTGCCTGCCCGGTACCTTGGCTGAGCCCAAAATGTAGATATGCACACTTCTCCCCAGGCTCCACTTCGCTGCGTGATCGTCGCTCCCTGCATTCTTCTTCTCACCTGTCACGCTGCACGCAGCGCTGCCATTCACACAGGCAGCTGCGCTCCCCTTTGCCACGTCCATCTGGTCCTCTAATGCACTTCCTGTTAGGGCCGGATAGACGCGGTAGGGGGGAGCGCAGCTGCCTGTGTGAATGGCAGCGCTGCGTGCAGCATGACAGGCGAGAAGAAGAATGCAGAGCGATGCAGCAAAGCGGAGCCTGGGGAGAAAGGCAGCCAGCGAGGAAGAATGTGGATGGGCGGGCCTGTAGGGAAAGTGGGTGGGCCTGGGCCCATCCAGGCCCACCCGTGGCTACGCCCCTGTTTCTACATTGTGGGAAACGTAATTTCTTTGAAGGTTGAATTAAAACTGTATCAGCCAAATCTATTTGCAGTGCAGATTCACTAATTCACTGGGACGATTTGGTTCAAACTCTAAATTATTCGCCCGTCTCTGCCTGCTAGGTTGTTGTGCTGTAGCTCAGGAAAGCAATAGGTGACCCTTTCTGCACATCCTCACAGGTTCAGAACAATAAAATACAATAATGGAGAACGATGTAACGAGTGCTGGAATGAAATAATCTCATTAAAAAATCTCAGCAGGGATTGGCTGTAATTAATACAAATATATTCAGTTTTGAGTGATTCTGCCATCACTTTCTGAATAAATTACCAGCTGCAACAAATTTAATTTCTTCACAACAAAAAGTTGCAGGAGGTAGGGGAGGTGAGTATCAGGAGGCAAAGGAAGAAAATCTATTCGTGAGGATACAAAGTGTAATTAACACCTCAGAGCTGAAAGTCAAATCAGACTTGCATGTCCTAACACCTTGCAAAATTGATGGCTTCTCTGTGGTTTCCTATATACGTCTCAAGCTGTACTTTGAAATAAAAAATGTTGCTAACATGCAAGGGCTCCCTGTATTCTCCATTTCAGTCATTTCCAAATCTGCACATTTAATATTCATTTTGATCTGTGCTGCAGAGATGATAAAAGCAGGGCTGGCTCTAGTTTAAAGCAGAGATGGGTCAACTAATAACCCCAATGAGCACAATCCTGTACTCTGCTGAGATATTCATCCAGGGGTTTTTAGATGGAGACAGTTATTTTCAGTAGTATAAACCGAGGAGACTGAGTTAAAACGGTATATCTTCATTTATCAATGTTTTTCACATAGATACAGAATAGAATTGCCTCCCTGAATCAGCCCCAACATCTCAAGTTGCTCAGGGACCTTTTACACAGTTACATTGATGAGGCTATGAGGATCACAATACAGTAAACCCTACTCCTGGCCCAACTTTTTGGTGTCAATATTCAAATGGCACTTAGATGTTTGGCACTGTTCCACTTATCTAAATGACAGTTTAGTTTCATTTTGACGCCCTTTCTTGAATCTGCTCCTAGATGTACAGATGCTCAATATCTATCAAACATATAAATGGCAAGTGACCGACTCACTTGCAAATGCTCAGTAGAGACTTCCCTCTCTGTCCCGCCCCCGCGTCAAGACGTGATGATGGAACAGAGAGGGAAACTGCACTGCACCACGAGGGAACCACCGAGGTCGCTACCGCTCCCCCCAGGTCGCTACCGCTCCCCCCGAGGTCGCCGCTACCGCTCCCCCACGGTGTCGCCGCCGCTGCCCCCCCTCCACCTGGGCTGGGCCCTCTCTTCTCCATTGAACTTACAGCGCCAAAACTGCAGCAGGCAGATCAGCTCCCATCGGCCTTCCTTCTCTGCCTGTGTCCTGCCCTCGCCGACATTATGTCACAAGAGGGCGGGACACAGGCAGGGAAGGAAGGCAGACAGGAGGCCATCTGCTTGCTGTGGTTTCGGCGCTGTAATTTCAATGGAGAAGAGAGGGCCTGGCCCGGGTGGACGGGGGGGGGGGAGCGGTAGCAGCGACCTCGGGGGGGGGGGAGGGGCGGCGGTGACCTTGGGGGGGAGGGAAGGGCAGGAGAAATGCTGGACATGGGAGGTCTCAGAAGGAGGGGGGCCCTTGGAGCTGGGAGGGAGGGCAGGGGGCCTTGGAGCTGGGAGGGAATGGGGCCTTGGAACCGGGAGGGAGGGCAGGGGGTCTTGGAGCTGGGAGGGAATGGGGCCTTGGAACCGGGAGGGAGGGCAGGGGGCCTTGGAGCTGGGAGGGAGGGACAGAGGGCCTTGGAGCTGGCAGGGAAGGAGGAAGGGTGGGGGGCCTTGCAGCTGGGAGGGGAGGGTGGAGGGAATGGGGCCTTGGAGCTGGGAGGGAAGGAAGACATTAAAATAGAACATACCAATACTCGCCCGTTTTAACGGGTTAATGGCTAGTACATGTATAAAAGCTTAGTGGAGATCTGTTAGCAATACCGGTAATTGGGAAGCAAAGCCAGTACTGGACAAACTTCTAAGGTCTATGCTCTGATCATGGCTGGACAGACTCGGCTTCAGATGTTGGAGAACAAGGCCAGTGCTGGGCAGACTTCTAAGGTCTGTGCTCTGATCATGGCTGAGTAGATTTGGATGGGCTGGAGTGGAGCTTTTCAGGGGCTTCGACGTTAACTTTAGAAATTTTAGAGCAAGGACAGTGCTGGGCAGACTGCAACGGTCTATGCCCTGAAAATGGCAAGGACAAATCAAGACCAGGTATGCATATGACGTATCCACATACCATATGTAATGAGTTTATGTTGTTGGGCAGAATGGATGGACCATACAGGTCTTTATCTGCCATCATCTACTATGTTACTATGTATGCAGTTATAGGTTTATACATGTGGAAAAATATTAAAGATGGGGTATTCCAGGGACAGTCCCAAGAAGGTATAAACTCTAGATACAGTGATGCAGATATTGAGCATCTATACATCCAGGGGCAGATTCAAGAAAGGGCGTCAAAAGTTAGGTTCAAAAAAATGAAGCACTAAGGAAGTATTCTATAATGGTAAACTTGAGCACTGAAGCTGTTATACAATACTAGAGTAAGTTGATATTTGAGCCACAAACTTTAGGTGTGAGCATTTACGCTATGTCAAAGGCTGGTGTAAATGCTCACACCTAAATACTGTCAGTTGCATGTGTAATGGACAGTATTCTATAGTGCATAAGTGCTGACACGCACCTGACACGCTTATGTCTGTAGGAGTATTTACCTTCTATCTCACCTTTGCTGGTCTAGGGCCTATACAAGCTTGAACCATTCTCTTATAACAATATGGTTTTTATAGCCTGTGGCCTGAATACATCTGTATGGAAAACAACAGAGCAGATCAGTGGAAAATCAATAATATCTAGAGTAAAAAACTGGACACAGGCCGTGTTTCGCCCAATAGGGCTACGTCAGGGGCTACTCAATGATCCTTATTATCAATATTTAGAACTGTGCAAGCCAGTTATCGTGAATGTACAGGAAACAAACAGTGTAACCTTTCAAGCACAAGGTTAAAACAGCACGAACTAAATGACTTAAAAGGATGATGACCTCCAAACTTGTCTTAATTCCAGCAACAGCGGCAGCAACCAGCAAAAACTCATCCGACACTACCTGCCACTCAACAATCCTGCTGCCGTTGTTGCTGGGGTTCTTAAGTTTGGAGGTCATCATCCGTTTAAATCATTTAGTTCGTGCTGTTTTAACCTTGTGTTTGAAAGGTTACACTGTTTGTTTCCTGTACATTACTCCTACTACTACTTATCATTTATATAGTGCTACTAGACGTACGCAGCGCTGTACACTTGAACATGAAGAGACAGTCCGTGCTCAACAGAGCTTACAATCTAATTAGGACAAACAAGACAAATAAGAGATAAGGGAATATTAAAGTGAGGATGATAAAATAAGGGTTCTGAACAAGTGAATAAGGGTTAGGAGTTAAAAGCAGCATCAAAAAAATGGGCTTTTAGCTTAGATTTGAAGACAGCTAGAGATGGAGCTTGACGTACCGGCTCAGGAAGTCTATTCCAGGCATATGGTACAGCAAGATAAAAGGAACGGTGTCTGGGGTTAGCGGTGGAGGAGAAGAGTGCAGATAAGAGAGATTTACCCAGTGAACGGAATTCTTGGGGAGGAGTACATTCACGATAACTGGTTTGCACAGTTCTAAATATTGATAATAAGGATCATCGAGTAGCCCCTGACGCAGCCATATTGGGCGAAACACGGCCTGTGTCGGGCTTTTTACTCTAGATATTATTTTATTAATAAAGTTCATTTTGATTTTCCACTGATCTGCTCTGTTGTTTTCCATCTTGGAGTTTGCGGATCGTTTGCCTTGCTGTTTTCCTGAATACATCTGTAACCATCAGCAATCAGCATTTCACAAAGGAAAATTACTGCTGGGCATACCAAGGTGACATCATCCAAGGACACAGTATTTGCTGCAAACTAGCCCCAGTTATCTCCTTGGAAAAGCGGATGAGCCTAACTCAGACACAGATGGTTCCAGGAGTATGGCATTTGTCAGGCAGGTTTGCTTACCATCTGATAACAGTTTCTTTGCTATAACAAAGGCCTCTTCTTCATGACCATGAAGTGAGCATGAATTTGGCTGGCCAGTATTACACCGTTGTGATTGGTCCATAGGCATCATCTGACCCAGAAAGATGCCAATGTTGGACTGAAGAAAAAGAAGAGAAGAAAAAGAAGAGAAGGGAGAAGACCAGAAGACTTGTTGGAGAATAGATGGCTCTGAGAGAGTACAACAGACTGATTTCCTAAACACCAGTGAAATGCATACCTTGTAATAAACTGACAAGGTTAGCTCAGCTACAATACATGGCCTCACCCGAAAGACTGTGCTATCTGTATTCAAAGTACAGACCTTGGCCTTTATTCCTGGACTGAGAGACTTGCTAGGGCTTCAGCTTGAGTCTCAGAGGAGGAATCTGATTCTTTACCATTGGAATTATTAGCTGCTAAGTGTGTATTTTGCACAAGACATATGTAAGTTCTTATAATAATCCTAAGGATACTAGTGGTGTGATCAGTTGTATTATTATTTATCCATATAGTTTGGCTAATCATATATCTTTGTATATATATATATATATTTTGGTGATAATCTATTTTTGGTAGCACAAGTCTATTTTTGTAATTGCTTTGCATTTGCCATATAGAATTTGTTTTTCTATTTATAATAAATAATATTTATCTTCTCTGTGGCATTGTTCCTTTCATTGGTACAGCTAGCTAGCCTAAGGGCCAATTAGGTACTGTCATTCCCCTGAGCAAACAAGTCCAGAATAATGCTTTTGTGTGTGATTATCTATTATAAAAGTACCTTACATGCCCCTCTTATGTTAATGGCATACAAAAAGAAGCAAATTGCCATGAAAATAAAGTTTAAAAAATGTCCAATTTATTCACAACTAAAACCATAAATAAATAATTCATTAAAAGCCCGACACAGCCATGTTTTATCCTCACAAAGGGCTGTTGCTGCTGCTTTTCAAGAGAGAATCTGTGAGTTAGCATGGGAGCCCTTACAGCCACCTCAATGGGTAGCGGTAAATGCTTCCCTTCCGAAATGGCCACGCGGCAAGCGATTCACTTACCACATGGCCATTTCTTTTCCAGAAAAAGACATCCTTTTACCCGCTGCGAGAAAAGGGGACCTCAGCATACGTCAAAAACACACGCTGAGACTAGTGCAGGCCCCCTTTTACCACAGCTTAGTAAAAGTACCCCTTAGGCATGTACACTTGCACCACATTTCAGTTGTGCAAATGGCTGTGCCTAAAGTTAGGTGCGACTCCTGGACGTAAGCACTGTTCTATAAACTGTGCCTAACTTTAAGCGCGACTTATAGAATAGCACTTTTTTTTTTGTGCCATACATAGAATTCACCCCTGTTTATAGAATAGTACCTACATTCACTTGCGCGTTTACCTGCAAATTGGTGCCATTAATGTCACTTAAGGATCATTATTGACAATTAAAGCCAATTAGTTCCTCTTAAACAATCGTTAGGTGCTACGCTATAACTTGCATGTACAATTTTATGACCTAGTTGAAAAATTGTGCACCCAAGTTTATAGAATTAGGGACTAATTTATATGTTGGGCCTGGACGTGCCGAACCAGGTACAATCTGGAGCATCTGGATGAAATCTATAAGCTAGATATAAATGATGGTAATCATGAGAGGATAGATGATCTGCATATATCATGCAGTTGTGCAAGAAGAGTAGATCATACTTCAGCAGGATAAATTCTTTTATTCAAAACAGGGAGTCTCACATAGAAATTGCCCACAGTGGCTATGTTTCGCCCACTACTGGGCTGCATCGGGGGCTCTACTGGTAATACAATAAGGACTTCTTTTATCAAGATGCACTAGCGATTCCTGTGCAGCAATACCGATGAAGCCCATTCAAAGTGAATGGGCTTTGTTGGCATTACCACACCAGGGACTGATAAAAGAGACCCTAAATAAACTAAATAAAATAACTTAAAACATACATAATTTCCAAACATTTTGCAGCCTTTTTGGATAATTGAATCATCTCAAAGAGACATGCATGTGATCACTGTGATCTTCATTGGTATGTAGTGTGCCATAAGTCTATTTAGATTTTTATGGTGTCCTTTTAAATTATGTATGTTTTAACTTATTTTATTTGGTCCTATTAGTTAATTTGGGGCCCTGTTTACAAAGGCGTACTAACTTTTTTAGCACGTGCTAAACATTAGCATTTGCTAACCGTGTAGGTGCCCATAATATTCCTATGGGCGTCTACATGGTTAGCGAGTACTAATTTTTAGCGCATGCTAAAAATGCTAGTGCACCTTTGTAGAAAGGGCCCTTGTTGTACAGAAGACTGATCTGCTCTTCTTGCACTCCTAAGCTAGACATAAAGATACCATTATTCAGTGCATATCCATTTAGAATGTATGCTCAAGTATACATGGTTTTATACATGTATTTTTAACACTGCAACACACCTGTGCAGCACTGCTAAAAATACAGAAACCGCTACCTAAGTTCCTGTGCCCGATCTGCCGAACGCCTTTGGCTGAAATCCCTTGCTCATGCTGACTTTATACATTTCAAATTCTTGCTGAGCTCTTTCCAGTCTGCTCTTTCTCTTGCCAATCAGGACTACTACTTCCAGTTGACAAACTCTCTTGGCTCAAACCCTCGACGTCTCTTTGCCACACTGAACTCTCTCCTCAAAGTGCCTTCACCTCCAACTCCCCCTTCACCTTCTCTCCAGACTCTGGCTGAGTACTTTTCATGATAAGGTTCACAAGATTAACCTTGAATTCTCAGCCAAGTCACCCCCACTTCTCCTTCCCTCAGTTCATTCTTTCAACCCTCCTTTAACTCCTTCCTCCTTTTCCTTTTCTGAAATCACTGGAGGAAACTGCATATTTTCTTTCCTCCTTGAAACTAACCACCTGTTCCTCTGATCCTATTCCAACCCATCTACTTAGCACTATCTCTATTACTGTCATCCCTCCTGTCATATCCTCAATCTTTCACTTTCCACTGCGACTGTTCCTGATGCCTTCAAACATGCTGTAGTTACATCACTTCGCAAAAAACCTTCATGGAACCCTACCTGTCCTATCAACTATCGTCCCATCTCCCTTCTCCCTTTCCTAATCAAGATACTTGAACATGCTGTTCACTGCTGTTGTCTTGACTTTCTTTCATTTCAAGCTATTCTTGATCCACTTCAATCTGACTTTCACCCTCTTCGTTCAACTGAAACAGTGCTTGCTAAAGTCTCCAATGACCTGTTCCTGGCCAGATCTAAAGGTCTCTATTTTATTCTCATCCTTCTCGATCTATCTGCTGTTTTTGACACTATTGATCACTGCCTACTCCTTGATACACTGTTTTCACTTGGATTTCAGGGCTCTATTCTTTCCTGGTTTTCTTATACATAGTAACATAGTAGATGACGGCAGAAAAAGACCTGCACGGTCCATCTAGTCTGCCCACGATAAACTCATATGTGTATACCTTACCTTGATTTGTACCTGTCTTTTTCAGGCACAGACCGTATAAATCTGTGCAGCAGTATTTCCCGCCTCCCAACCACCAGTCCCGCCTCCCATCACCGGCTCCGGCACAGACCCCGTATAAAAATCTGCCCTCCCCCATCCTAGCCTCTCAACCACCAACCCCTCTTCCCCCTGCCACCCAATTTCAGCTAAGCTTCTGTGGATCCATTCCTTCTGCACAGGATTCCTTTATGCCTGTCCCACGCATGCTTGAATTCCGTTACCGTTTTCATCTCCACCACCTCCTGCGGGAGGGCATTCCAAGCATTCACCACCCTCTCCGTGAAGAAATACTTCCTGACATCTTTCCTGAGTCTGCCCCCCTTCAATCTCATTTCATGTCCTCTCGTTCTACCGCCTTCCCATCTCCGGAAAAGATTCGTTTGCGGATTAATACCTTTCAAATATTTGAACGTCTGTATCATATCACCCCTGTTCCTCCTTTCCTCCAGAGTATACATGTTCAGGTCAGCAAGTCTCTCTTCATATGTCTTGGAACGCAACTCCCATACCATCCTCGTAGCTTTTCTTTGTACCGCTTCCATTTTTTTAACATCCTTCGCAAGGTACGGCCTCCAAAACTGAACACAATACTCCAGGTGGGGCCTCACCAACGTCTTATACAGGGGCATTAAAACCTCCTTTTTTCTGCTTATCTCTCTCATTGCAATTTTAGTGTATTCTCTGGTGGATCCTCCTCAACTTCTATCCCACTATCGGTTGGTGTGCCTCAGGGCTCTGTCTTGGGACCTCTTCTTTTTTCCATCTATACTTCTTTCCCTGGTGCTCTAATCTCATTCCATGGTTTTCAGTATCACCTTTATGCTGATGACTCCCAGATCTACATCTCCACACCACAAATTTCAGCAGGAATCCAGGCCCAATTATCAGCTTGCCTGTCTGACAATGGTGCCTGAATGTCTCACCGCCACCTGAAACTAAACATGATCAAAACTGAGCTTCTTATGTTTTCCCCTAAACCCACCTCTCCTCTTCCCCCATTCTCTATCTCTATGGATAACACTCTCATCCTCCCTGTCTCATCAGCTCATAACCTTGGGGTCATCTTTGACTCTTCTCTCTCTTTCTCTGCACATATCCAACAACAACAACAACAATCATTTCTAAAGCGCTACTAGGGTTACGCAGCGCTGTACAATTCAAACATAGAAGGACAGTCCCTGCTCAAAGAGCTTACAATCTAAAAGACAAGAGAACAAACTAAAGACAAGTGAACAATCTAGAGGACGAGTGAACAGTTAATCTGATAGGGTGGATAGATTGGGGTATTTTATATTTCTCGAGCGGTTAGGCGCCGAAGGCAGCATTGAAGAGGTAAGTTTTAAGCAGAGATTTGAAGATGGGTAGGGAGGGGGTATGGCGTATGGGTAAAGGAAGATTATTCCAGGCATAGGGTGAGGCAAGGCAGAATGAGCGGAGCCTGGAGTTGGCAGTAGTGGAGAAGGGTACTGAGAGAAGGGCTTTGTCCTGTGAGCGGAGGTTGCGGGCGGGAACATAGGGGGAGATGAGGGTGGAGAGGTAGTGAGGAGCCACAGACTGAGTGCATTTGTAGGTAAGGAGGAGGAGCTTGAATTGTATGCGATATCTGATCGGAAGCCAATGAAGTGATTTAAGGAGAGGGGTGGTATGAGTATATCGGTTTTGGCGGAATATAAGACGAGCAGCAGCGTTCTGAACGGATTGAAGGGGGGATAGATGGCCGAGTGGGAGGCCGGTGAGGAGTAAGTTGCAGTAATCGAGGCGAGAGGTAATGAGAGCATGGACGAGAGTTCTGGTGGTATGCTCAGAGAGGAAAGGGCGAATTTTGCTGATATTGAGGAGGAAGAAGCGACAGGTCTTGGCAGTCTGTTGGATATGCGCAGAGAAGGAGAGGGAGGAGTCGAAGGTGACTCCGAGGTTGCGGGCAGATGGGACGGAGAGGATGAGGGTGTTATCAACAGAGATAGAGAGTGGAGGAAGAGGAGAAGTGGGTTTAGGAGGAAAGACAAGGAGCTCGGTCTTGGACATGTTCAGCTTCAGGTGGCGGTTGGACATCCATGCCGCAATGTCGGATAAACAGGCCGATACCTTGGTCTGAGTCTCCGCAGTGATGTCAGGTGTGGAGAGGTATAGCTGGGTGTCATCAGCATAAAGATAATACTGAAAACCATGAGATGAGATCAGCGAGCCCAGGGAAGAGGTGTAGATTGAGAAGAGAAGGGGTCCAAGGACAGAACCCTGGGGAACTCCAACAGATAGTGGGATGGGAGTGGAGGAAGATCCATGGGAGTGTACCCTGAAGGTGCGGTGGGAGAGATAAGAGGAGAACCAGGAAAGGACAGGGCCTTGGAACCCAAAAGAAGACAGCGTGGCAAGAAGTAAGTCATGATTGACAGTGTCAAACGCGGCGGAAAGATCGAGGAGGATGAGGATGGAGTAGTGACCTCTGGATTTGGCCAGGAGCAGGTCGTTGCAAACTTTAGAGAGTGCCGTTTCAGTTGAGTGCAGAGGGCAAAAACCGGATTGAAGTGGATCGAGGATGGCGTGAGAGGAGAGAAAATCAAGGCAGCGGCTATGAACGGCGCGCTCAAGTATTTTGGAAAGGAAGGGTAAAAGAGAAATGGGGCGGTAGTTGGAGGGGCAGGTAGGGTCAAGTGAAGGTTTTTTGAGGAGAGGTGTGACAACGGCGTGCTTGAAGGTGTCGGGGACAGTTGCAGTGGAGAGAGAGAGGTTGAGGATGCGACAGATGGCGGGGGTGACGGTATGGGAGATGGTGTTGAGTAGGTTGGTGGGGATAGGATCAGAGGAACAGGTGGTGCATTTCGAGGAGGAAAGAAGGCGGGAAGTTTCATCCTCGGTGATCTCAGGGAAGGAGGAGAAAGAGACCTGGGTAGGTTGGATGGGGGAGAGGGTTAGAGGGTGAAGAGGAGGTGGTGGCTTGGTCGTGAACTCAAGGTTGATCTTTTGCACTTTGTCGCGGAAATAGTCGGCCAGTGATTGAGGAGAGAGAGAAGGGGGAGTAGGAGCGGGGGGCACTTTTAGGAGGGAGTTAAGGGTGGTGAAGAGACGACGAGGGTTGGAGCTGAGACAATTGGTCAATTGGGTGTAATAGTCCTGTTTTGCACAGAATAGGGAGGAGTGGAGGGAGGATAGCATGAATTTGTAGTGGAGGAAGTCTGAAAGGGTACGAGATTTCCTCCAGAGGCGCTCAGCGGATCGGGTGCAGGAGCGAAGGTAACGGATGCAAGGAGTCAGCCAGGGCTGGGGATTGGTGCGTTTTGTGGGATGGGGGATTGATGGTGCGAGGGTATCCAACGCAGAGGAGAGAGCGGTATTGTAAGCGGAGACCGCTTTGTTGACAGTTGCGGAGGACGTGATGGAGGGGAGGAGATTAGAGATAGTAGATGATAAGGTGGAGGGGTCAATAGCCTGGAGGTTCCTGGAGGTGGTGGTTAAAGTTGGACGGGGTGAAGGGGGGGGTGAAGAAGTGTGAATGTGATCAGGTGATGGTCGGAGAGAGGAAGAGCTGAGACGTGGAAATTGGAGGGTGAGCCAGAGGAGGAGAGGACGGGGTCAAGACAATGGCCATCACGGTGAGTAGGGGTGGTGGAACACAACTGGAGGTTGAAGGAGGATGTTAGGGTGAGGAACTTAGAAGCATTGGGGTCGGATAGGTCATCAGCATGTACGTTAAAGTCTCTGAGAATGAGGGACGGAGATGAGGGGTCAAGAAAGACAGAGAGCCAAGCATCAAAGTCGGTAAGGAAGAAAGGGAAGGATTTATCAGGGGGGCGGTAAATGACTGCCACTGTGAGTGGTAATGGGTAGAATAGCCGGATGGAATGGGCTTCAAAGGATGAGAAGCAGTGAGACTGCGGAAGGTGGAGGGGTTGGAAACTACAGGAGGGTGAGAGTAGTAGCCCAACAGCTCCGCCGCGGCCAACTGGGCAGGGCGTGTGAGAGAAGAAATAGCCCCCATGGCAGAGGGCTGCAACTGAGGCAGAGTCTTCCGGGGAGATCCAGGTTTCGGTTAGGGCGAGCAGTTGAAGGGAGCGAGAGATAAAGAGATCGTGGGTGAGAGGCAGTTTGTTGCAGACTGAGTGGGCATTCCACAAAGCGCATGAGAAGGGGAGGGAGGAGGGGGGAAGGAGGGGAATAGAGACGAGATTGGAGACGTCCCGGGATCGTTCGCAGGGATAGGACGGGGACAGGTGAGGGGGACCTGGATTAGGGTTAATGTCTCCCGCGGATAGCAGGAGGAGGAGCAAGAGAGTGCGGAGGAGGGTGGGAGAGGTCGGGCGACGGAGGCGACGAAGACGGGGTGTACTTAGGAGGAAAGGGGATGGGTTAATGGCAGGAAGGAAGTGCCGAAGGTTGAGAGCTAGGAAGGAGGAGGGGGACAAGAGGGATGGTGAGGTGAGGGATGGAGGTGAATAGGGTATTGCGGTGGCGGGCAGGGTGGGAGGGCAGCAGGTAGTTCTAATGGTAGACAGTGGGAGTGGGGGGGAAAGAAGATTAGGAAGGGACAGGGCAAGGAAGAGAACATGGACAGGGGCCATAGGTGGTGACTGAGGTGTAACAGGTGACTGTATAGTGAATGAGGTGTTAAGCAGTTAACAGGTGTTAAAGGGTGCCTATGTAATGAATGAGATGTTAAGCAGATAGATAGGGCTTGATGCTAGGTTTTGGGTTGGCGATTAGGTAAGTCAATGGCTGATAGGCTAGCAGGCAGGTAGGTAAGTCAATGGCTGAGAGGCTCGGAAGCAGGCAGGCAGGTTACTCGATTTGTTAACAGGCAGATGGATTGGAGCAAGCCGGAAGAAGCTGAGGCAAGCAGGAACAAGCTGGAATAGGCAGGAACAGATGGGCAGGCTGGAACGAGCAGGAACAGATGAACTGAGTCAGGATGAGCAGACGGACAAGCTGGGATCAGGAAGACTGGAACGAGCTGGAACACGCTGGAGCAGAAGAATCGGAGTAAGCAAGGAGAGGCTGGGTCAGGCAGGCTGGAACACACTGGAGTTGATGGACAGCAGGGGGAAGGCTGGATCGGCGGCTGGAACTAGCTGGACATGCTGGATCCGGTGGACTGGGGCAAGACGGAAGAAGCTGAATCAGGCGGACTGGAACACACTAGAGCCGATAGACTGGAGGGATCAGGCGGGCTGGAACAAGCTGGGCTCAGGAGAACTGGAACGAGCTGGAACACGCTGGCTGGATCAGGCGGGCTGGAACACGCTGGAGCCGATGGACTGGAACAAGCGGGGGAAGCTGGGTCAGGCGAACTGGAACAAACTGGGATCAGGAGGACTGAAACAAGCTTGAACACGCTGGAGCGGATTGACTGGAGCAAGCAGGGAGAAGCTGGATCAGGAGGACTGGAACAAGCTTGAACACGCTGGAGCGGATTGACTGGAGCAAGCAGGGAGAAGCTGGGTCAGGCGGACTGGGACACGCTGGAGCCGATGGATTGGAACAGGCAGGGGGAAGGCTGGAACGGCGGACTGGAACAAGGTGGATCAGGAGCACTGGAATGAGCTGGATCCTGCTGGAGCCAGTGGACTGGAGCAAACACGGAGAAGCTGGATCAGGCGGACTGGAATGAGCTGGAACATGCTGGAGCCAATGGACTGGAGCAAACAGTGAGAAGCTGGATCAGGCGGACTGGAACACAATGGAGCCGATAGTCGGAACACGCTGGAGTCGATGGACTGGAACACGCTGGATCTGCAGACTGGAACACACTGGAGTCGAAGGACTGGGACACGCAGGGAGAAAGCTAGATCTGCGGACTGGACAGCAGAGGGAAGGCTGGATCTGTGGACTGGGACAAGCTGGGATCAGATGGATAGGAGGACTGGAACAGGCTGGAACACGCTGGTGAAGATGGACAGCAGCAGACAAGGAGGATCAGGCGGGCTGGAAGACACTGGAGCAGATGAGCAGCCCGGAGCCAGCAGGGGGAAAGCTGGAGCCAGTGGACTGGAGCAGCAAGCAGGGAGAAGCCGGGGAGGGTGGACCGGGGCAAACTGGAGCAGCTGGGCAGCCGCACTCAGTGCCCACAAAGCAGCAGAGCAGCAAGGCGCACGGGCCGTGGAAGCACAGTACCCTGCCCCGAGGACCCAGCACCGCGATGGGGGCAGGCCACGGGAGGACGGGCAGCGTGGGCGTCGGGCCGCCGGAAGATCAAGAGATCCTCGGCCAGTGTGGGCAACACTGAAAGCAGCGCTAGAGGCAACCCCAAACCAGGCCCGCAGCCTGCATCCACAGTCACCAGAAGCGCCGCGGTGGGTCCCCTGGACCGCCGGGTCGGGTCGGGCCGCACCACGAGGTTGGGTGCGCACCACGAGGCCATGGGCGAGCTTGAACCAGCTCACCCGGGTCACACGGTGCGCTCACCCGACACGGCCCGGGCAGTTCCTGCCGGGGAACGGGCGGCCGGACTCGCCCCGGACTCGGCGAACTCGGCACCCGACAACGCGCGGCCACCTCACAGCTGCAGCCGAGCTGCAGCGATGGAGAGCCCAAACCATCCCCCGACGCGGCTCCCGGAGTCGGCAAACCCAGGCAGCGCCGGATCCTCTGGGGGGGGGGGACCGGAGCAGAGCACCGGGGAATCGCCCGGAGTCCGAAGGAATCGACTCTGGATCGATCCACGGCGGAGCTCCCCACGGCACGTCCTACCAGACTGCTAAAATTTTCTTTCTGAGCACACTACCAAAACCCTTATCCACACTCTTATCACATCTCACTTAGACTACTGCAACTTGCTTCTCACAGGTCTCCCACTAAGCCATCTCTCTCCCCTTCAATCTGTTAAAAATTCTGCTGCATGACTTATATTTCTCCAGTATCGCTATACTCATATTAGCCCTCTCCTCAAATCACTTCATTGGCTCCCTATCTGTTTTCGCATACAGTTCAAACTCCTCTTACTGACTTACAAGTACATTCACTCTGCAGCTCCTCTGTACCTCTCCACCCTTATCGCTCCTACACTCCTCCCCGGGAACTCTATTCTTTGGGTAAATCTCTCTTGTCTGTACCCTTCTCCTCCACTGCCAACTCCAGACTCCGTTCCTTTTATCTTGCTGCAAAATATGCCTGGAATAGACTTCCTGAGCCAGTACTTCAAGCTCCATCTTTGGCCGTCTTCAAATCTGGGAATGGAGTGGATACTGCGCCATTTACGGAAGAAAGAGTTTATAAACAGCTGGAGAATCTGAAGGTGGACAAAGCTATGGGGCCGGATGGGATACATCCCAGGATACTGAGGGAGCTTAAGGAGGTCCTGGCGGGGCCTCTTAAAGATTTATTTAATAGATCTTTAGAGATGGGAGAGGTTCCGCGAGATTGGAGATGAGCGGATGTGGTCCCTCTTCACAAAAAGTGGAGACAGGGAAGAAGTGGGAAACTACAGACCAGTAAGTAGGAAAAGTAATGGAGTCGCTGCTGAAAAAAAAGGATAGTTAACTTTCTAGAAGCCGATGGGTTACAGGACCTGAGGCAACGTGGCTTTACCAAAGGAAAATCCTGCCAAACAAATCTTATTGACTTCTTTGACTGGGTGACCAAAGAACTGGATGAAGGACGTGCGCTAGATGTAATCTACTTGGACTTCAGCAAAGCCTTTGATACGGTCCCCCACAGAAGACTTGTGAATAAGCTGATTGACCGACATGTGGCAGAGGGTGGTGGTAAATGGAATCCACTCAGAGGAAAGGAAGGTGAGCAGTGGAGTTCCTCAGGGGTCACTGCTGGGGCCTATTCTGTCTAATATATTTGTGGGCGATATTGCTGAAGGGTTGGAAGGAAAGGTGTGCCTTTTTGCGGATGACACGAAAATAGCCAATAGAGTGAATACCCTGGAGGGAGTAGAAATGATGAGAAGGGATCTCCGAACCTTAGAAGAATGGTCAAGGGTCTGGCAGTTAAAATTTAATATATTTCTTTAACGCACTCCCTACACCTGTATACTCTTAATCACACTTTACTTTGTACACAATAATTTTTCATTTTATTTGTGTATGCTATAACACTTTACAAACTGTTAAATTCACTGTCAATTTAACAGTTTGTAAAGTGTTATAGCATACACAAATAAAATGAAAAATTATTGTGTACAAAGTAAAGTGTGATTAAGAGTATATGGGTGTAGGGAGTGCGTTAAAGAAATATATTGAATATAATAGTACTCCGGGTAGAGGACATTTTCCCCTGTGGTGTAGTATTAGTTAAAATTTAATGCCAAGAAGTGTAGAGTGATGCACTTGGGGTGCAGAAACCCAAAAGAGAGATACCGAATAGGAGGGGAGAGATTAGTAAGCTTGACTCAGGAGAGAGACCTTGGGGTGTTGGTGTCTGAGGATCTGAAGGTGAAGAAACAATGCGACAAGGTGACAGCCATGGCCAGAAGGATGCTAGGCTGCTTAGAAAGGGGCATAACCAGCAGAAGAAAGGAGGTTTTGATGCCCCTCTACAAGTCGTTGGTGAGGCCCCACTTGGAGTATTGTGTTCAGTTTTGGAGGCCGTATCTTGCTAAAGATGTAAAAAGACTGGAAACGGTGCAAAGAAAAGCTACGAAAATGGTATGGGATTTGAATTGCAAACCTTATCAGGAGAGACTTGCTGGTCTGAACATGTATACCTTGGAGGAAAGGAGAAACAGGGGTGACATGATACAGACGTTCAAATATTTGAAAGGTTCAAATATTTGAAAGGTATTAATCTGCAAATAAGTACATAAGTAATGCCATACTGGGAAAAGACCAAGGGTCCATCGAGCCCAGCATCCTGTCCACGACAGCGGCCAATCCAGGCCAAGGGCACCTGGAGATGCAAACCTTTTCTGGAGATGGGAAGGTGGTAGAACTAGAGGACATGAATTGAGGTTGAAGGGGGGCAGACTCAGGACTAATGTCAGGAAGTATTTTTTCATGGAGAGGGTGGTGGATATGTGGAATGCCCTCCTGCGGGAGGTGGAGATGAAAATGGTCATGGGTTTCAAACATGCATGGGATAAACACAAATGAATCCTGTTTAGAAGGAATGGTTCTGCGGAATCTTATCGGAGATTGGGTGGCAAAGCCGGTAATTAGGAAACAAACTGGAAGCTGGGCAGACTTCTACGGTCTACGCCCTGATCATGACTGAATTGATAGGGATGGGTTGGAGTGTAAATTTTAAGGGGCTTCGACATTAGCTTCAGAACTTAGTACAAGAACAGTGCTGGGCAGACATCTACGGTCTGTGCCCTGAGAAACTCAAGGACAAATCAAACTCGGGTATACATATAAAGTATCACATACCATTTAAAATGAGTTTATCTTGTTGGGCAGGCTGGATGGACTGTACAGGTCTTTATCTACCGTCATTTACTAGGCTAAAAGCCCACCTTTTGATGCTGCTTTTAACTCCTAACCCATATACACTTGTTCAGTACCCTCTCTGTTTTATCATTCCCACCTTAGTATTTCCCTTATCCCTTATTTGTCTTGTTTGTCTGTTCTGATTAGATTGTAAGCTCTGTCGAGCAGGGACTGTCTTTTATATGTTCAAGTGTACAGCGCTACTTACATCTAGTAGCACTATAAAAACGATAAAGTAGTAGTAGTAATAGCTACACATATACTTTGGTGACTACTGGAACATCACTGGATGGAGTTTAGAATTTTGATTTTGTGGTTCATCTCTAGCTTAAGGTATGCTCTTTGCTCTAACAGAGTTTAAGTATTGGCAGCAATAAATTAAGTCTTCTTTATGTAGCCACTATCCAAGTAATGTCAGATATCTACAGTGGATCTGGATTGTAGATGTCATTACATGTTTTTAATAAATCTGAGCTCAAGGTGAGCTAATATGTTCAGGAACAGGAGCTGGTAGTGGGCTTCTCTGTATGCATCCATGCAGTGATAGGAAATGAGGTTCTCTGTGTATTACTGGGGATAGGCACAAATCAGTTGTTTCCAGAGCAGGTAGTGAAGCTGAAATCTTTTTTTATATATCCACACAATGACTGGAAATTAAATCCTATCTATACATGAGCACTGGGTAGCAGATACAAGTTTTTATCATCTGCAGTGCTGTCATACCACAAGGCTGCAATATTAAAGCAAATTAAATTTACAAAACTGAAATAAAAATCCCCAAAGCCCAGCAAAGTTGATCCATCCTGATAAAATGTTAGCTTTACACTTTAATTTAAGGTGCTAATGTAAATTATGACACAGAAACAAATTTGCTTTGAGTATAGTATGGGCCACCAGTCTCGCTGTACTGACTTCTAGCCCCGTCTTCTGATTTTAATTGTGCGGAAAAATGTTTTCAATCTTCCTGTGCACTCTCTGCGTCTCTGCACCTACTTCCCATCACTTTTGATCAACGTCACTCCAAGGCGCTCAAAGTCTGTCAAGGTCATTTTGAAGACATTGCAGCTTGGTGTGGAGTTTGCTTTGGGTTTTCATTTACATTTTCATGTGAATGTACTGCTATTTTTATTTCTTCCTAATGGAAGCTGCACAACTCCCTGGGAACTGAAATCGTTCACTTTGCCCTTATGCTGTGTTTGAACCAACAAGAGAGAAATGTTCCAGAACAGCACGTCTGGGCTCTGTGGGGAGCTGTTTACAACATGAAAATTAATATTTGAACTCTGGTGAAAACAGGCTTTCCAATTGACTAAAGTCTATCTGGCTAATAATTGTTTATAGACTTGTCCGTATGCGTTTTTAACCCAGGTTTTCTAGATGCCTAGACATCTTTAACTAACAAATTCCACAGTTTCATTGTGCGTTGACCCCCGGATTCTATATAGCACACCTAGAGATCTGCGCCGAAATGCAAGCATAATCTATAACAATGTGCATAATGTAATTAGCTTAACAAGCTAATCAGCGTTAACAGCACTTAAGTAATATTGACACTATTTGGCAACAATTAGAATTTACACGCACAACTCACTAAGCATATTCTGTAACGTAGTGCACCTAATTATTAGCATGCGCAGGTAAAAACACACACACACAGATACAGCATTGTAATATTTACCTGTACTAAGTGCTGTGAGCCTATATATGTAAATACTATATACATATCCAAACCCTTGTGGATTGGGTATTCTTGGGACCTCACTGTCTCTATGAACTGGACCCGGGACCATCCCTGGACAACAAATGCTGACAACAAGGAGCAGCAGTGGGATTTGAACCGGCCACCTCTGGATTGCAAGACTGGTGCTCTAATCACTAGGCCACTCCAAAAAGTGGATGCATATTAGAGTACTGTGGGGTGGATGGATGGGGTTATATGGGCATGTTATTGTCTGCATGGGAGGGTAGAGTTTTGTGTTTATAGGATGGAGGAATATGGGGGTGTATGGCTGTGTGGAGATGGGAAGGCGGTAGAACGAGAGGGCATGAAATGAGATTGAAGGGGGGCAGACTCAAGAAGAATGTCAGGAAGTATTTTTTCACGGAGAGGGTGGTGGATGCTTGGAATGCCCTCCCGCGGGAGGTGGTAGAGATGAAAACGGTAACGGAATTCAAACACGTGTGGGATAAACATAAAGGAATCCTGTGCAGAAGGAAGGGATCCTCAGGAGCTTAGCCTAGAATGGGTGGCAGAGCTGGTGGTTGGGAGGTGGGGCTAGTGCTGAGCAGACTTATACGGTCTGTGCTAGGGCTGGTGGTTGGGAGGCGGGACGAGTGCTGGGCAGATTTATACGGTCTGTGTCGGGGCTGGTGGTTGGGCGGCGGGGATAGTGCTGGGCAGACATAGGGTCTGTGCCAGAGCTGGTGGTTGGGAGGCGGGGATAGGGCTGGCCAGACTTATACGGTCTGTGCACTGAAGAGGGCAGTACAAATAAAAAAGTAGCACATATGAATTTATCTTCTTGGGCAGACTGGATGGACCATGCAGGTCTTTTTCTGCTGTCATCTACTATGTTTATGTTTACTATGTGTGCAATATATGCAATGTGATTTTGAATGGGTAAGAGGTTCTGTGGATGGAAGGGATTTGTGTAGGGGCTGTAAGTATATGGGGGTGTGGAATATATGGAATACTTTTTGATAATGAGTGTAATTGTATGGGGTGTTTGTGGGTAGGATTTGTTCCTACGGGTATGCAGGTGTATGGGAGATTGTGTGTATGTGTGATAGATATGAGGGTTTTGTGCATAAGGATGTCTGTTGGGGCTATGGGTGAGGGATGTATTTGTATATGTGTGGGGTTTATAAGTGCTGTGTGTGTGGGCAGGTTGTATGTGGAGGTGGAGTTCCATGGGTAGGTATGTGGTAAGATTATATATTAGGGGAGAGGAGATTGTGAGGCATGTGTTTTTTGAGCTGGCTTGGTTGTATAGGAGAGGGGTGTGGTAGAAGTGTGGGGTTGTGGTTGGGGCAGAGATGTATATGGAACTGTTTCACTTATTTAGCCTTTGTGTGTGGGGGTGGGGTGGGAGAAGGTAGGTAGATGCTGACCAAAACTGCTTTTCCCAGTTTTGGCAGAAAATGAAATTTCCTGACAGCTTTCAGCCGAAACTGCAGCTGAAACTCATCTAGTTTCAGCTGAAACCAGTGAGGGCTGCTGGGGATTGTCAGAGTTTGCGGTCTGCTGCATCCTTCTGCTAAACTCACAGTTTCCAAGCTAGAATATAATAATTTAAATAATGAAAGACCATATTTTACCTCTGAGCAAAATAGCCTCCACACCCATGGAACCCATGGAACACTGCTAATGGAAACTAAAACTATAAGTGGCTGAATTTATGCCACACTCAGAGTCTAATTCCTCCCCAGTCTCGCCCAGACCACACTCCCTTGCCTTATAGACTAGTGTTAGATGTCCATATCCTGCCTTTGTAAAATTGGAATTTGGATGACTATACAATATGGATGTCCAAATGCCAGTTTTCAGACATCCAAAACAAGAATAGAGCTTCTAAAGTAACATAGAGGGGCATAATTGAACAAAAACGTCTATCTCCATGGGCGTTTATCTCCGAGAACGGGTCCGTGAAGGGGCGGACCGAACCGTATTTTCGAAAAAAATAGACGTCCATGTTTTATTCGACAATTTGTGAGCTGGGCGTTTTTGTTTTTCAGTGATAATGGAAAATGAAAGCGCCCAGCTCAAAAACGAATAAATCCAAGGCATTTGTTCGTGGGAGGGGCCAGGAGTCGTAGTGCACTGGTCCCCCTCACATGCCAGGACACCAACCGGGCACCCTAGGGGGCACTTTTACAAAAACAAAAAAAAAGGTAAAAGAGCTCCCAGGTGCATAGCACCCTTCCCTTGTGTGTTGAGCCCCCCAAATCCCCCTCAAAACCCACCGTCCACAAGTCTACACCATTACTATAGCCCTAAGGGGTGAAGGGAGGGCACCTACATGTGGGTACAGTGGGTTTGGGGGGCGGTTTGGAGGGCTCCCATTTACCAGCACAAGTGTAACAGGTGGGGGGGGGGGATGAGCCTGGGTCCACCTGCCTGAAGTCCACTGCACCCCCTAATAACTGCTCCGGTGACCTGCATACTGCTGCCAGGGAGGTGGGTATGACATTTGAGGGTGAAAATAAAAAGTTGTGAAACGGCATATTTTGTGGTGGGAGAGGGTTTGTGACCACTGGGGGAGTCAGGGGAGGTCATCCCCGATTCCCTCCAGTGGTCATCTGGTCATTTAGGGCACTTTTTGGGGCCTTATTCATGGAAAAACAGGGTCCAGGAAAAGTGCCCTAAATTCTCGCTAAAAACGCATATTTTTCTTCCATTATCGGCGAAAGGCGCCCATCTCTGATCGCCCGATAACCACGCCCCAGTTCCGCCTTCACCACGCCTTTGACACGCCCCCATCAACTTTGTCCGCATCCGCGACGGAGTGCAGTTGAAAACGTCCAAATTCGGCTTTCGATTATACCGCTTTATTCGTTTTTGTGAGATAAACGTCTATCTCCCGATTTGGGTCGCAATATAGGCGTTTTTCTTTTTCAATTATAAGCTGGATAGTGTATTTGGATCTTCAAAAAGTGTTTGGAAAAACTCCCTCATGTGAGATTCCTGAGAAAATTGAAAAGTAATGGGATGGGAGGCAAATGTCTTATTGTGGATTAAGAGCTGGTTAAAACATAGGAAACAGAATGTAGGACTTAATGAGCAGCATTCTCAGGGAGCAAGATGAATAGCGGAGTGCCCCAGGGATCTGTGCTGAGATCAGTATTTTGTAACATTATACTTGTAAATGCAGAAATAGGAATGATGAGTGTGGTGATCAAATTTGCTGCCAACATAAAAATTATTCAAAGTTGTTAAATCATAAGCAGATTGTAAGAAATTACAGGAGGACCTTGTGAGACCGGGCATCCAAATGGCAGATGAAATTTAAGGTGGACAAGGGCAAAGTGATGCACATAGGGAAAAATAATTCAAATGGTAGCTACATGATGGATTTCTCATTTTAGGAGTCACCAGCCAAGAAAAGGAGCTGGGCATCATTGTGAATAATACTTTGAAATCCATGGCTTAATGTGCTACAATTATCAAAAAAGCAAACAGAAGGTTAGGAATTTTTAGAAAAGGAATGCAGAATAAAATGGGGAGTATCATGATACTTCTGTATCACTCCATGCTGCAACCAAATCTCGCATATTGTGGGTTGTGCTGATTGCTACACTTCAAAAACTATATAGAGTAGAAATGGTACAGAGAAGGGTGACCAAAATAATATAGCAGGTGAGATGGACCAGGTTAGGGTTCTTCTTGAAGAGATGGCTGGGGGGAGATATGATAGAAGACTGGAGTAGAATAGGTAAACACAAATCAATTGTTTATTCTTCAAAACATATAAAGGGGCAGATATTCAGCCTACAGCCGTCAGCATTTAAAAAAAAAAATGTGGGCACCAACATTGAATATCAGAGGCTAGTTTTGGTGGGGCTGGCTTCCGGAACTTATGCAGGTCCCGTGTAGGGTTACCATCACGCTTATTTTCGAAAGAGATCGCCGGTGATCTTCTGACACAAATCGGGAGATCACCGGCGATCTCCTGAAACCAGCCAAATCGGCATAATCGAAAGCCGATTTTGGCTGGCTTCAACTGCTTTCCGTCGCAGTGCCGGCAAAATTTCAAGGGGGCATGTCAGTAGGGTAGTGAAGGCGGGACGGGGGAGGGATGGGGGCGTGCTCATGAGGTGGCCGACTTCCCCGATAATGGGAAAAAAAAGAAACCAGGCTTGATGAGCATTTTGCCGGCTTTACTTAGTCCCTTTTTTTTCACGACCAAGCTTCAAAAAGGAGCCACAACTGACCTCCCCTTACTCCCCCAGTGGTCACCAATCCCCTCCCACCCAAAAAAAAAAAATTGAAGTTTTTGTCCTAAATCAAAAGTAGTCTGTGAGTGGCTGAGAGAGACCTGAAGGGGCATAATCAAAAGAGAGGGACATCCAAGTAAGCAGAGCTGTGGCCAAGTGGTTAAAGCAGTGGTCTTGTAATCCAGAGGTGGCTGGTTCGAATCCACCTGGTACTATGCAAAAGCAAGCACTTCAATTTTTTCCCCACATTTTTTGAAGCCGGCCATCTGTAAACTGGGCGATCTCAACATTTGACCTAAATGTTGAGATTTAGCCAGCCCCAACTGTATTGTCGAAAGAAAAGATGACCGGCCATCTTTTTCGATAATACGGTTGGCACCGCCCCTTTGCGGAGCTGGCCCCGAAGATGGCCGGCCATATAGATGGCCAGCGCCATTCGATTATGCCCCTCTATATGTCTTGTTTTACCCGGACATATCCTCTTTTTGAGGACACGGCCAGGCATCCGGGCGGGTTTTTCCAGCCTGCCCATTTGTCCACATTTGCAGACAATCGGGCAGGCTGGCGGGTGGATGAGGAGGCAGGCCTCAGGGTATCCTATCCTCTCTTCCCCTCCTTTACCTTAGTGTGGTGCCCTAGTGGTCTAGTGGCCTCTTTGGTGCAGGAAAGAGCACCCTCTTTCCTGCCTGGCGCATCTGCAGACTGTCTTGCTCCTGGCACTGCTTCAAAATGGATGCCGAGGGTTCAAGCAGCGGCCTTATGAGACTTCCGGCAGTAGTTCTAGTATTCTAGTACACCATTTCCGGTGCTAGAAAATAGGCTTGTATTTTCTAGTGCCAGAGGATGTGCTCAGTGGTAATCGGGCAGTGCCACGTGCTGCCTGATTACTGCCAGAGCCCCAGCAGTAAAAGGCTATGTGGCAATTTTCTAATTATCGCATGGCCATTTACTGGCCCTTTAAAAAAAAAAAAAGGCCTTTCTACTGGTAGTGTTAGAAGGAGGCCTCAGCGTAAGGCAATCCCGTGTGCCAACACCACCACGAGCCACCTTCTTTTACCACTGTTTGATAAAAGGGCCACTTAAAAATCAATCCCTTTTATGATGCCACTATCTGGTACTTCTTTTGGGGGGGGGGGCAGGGGGGCTGGGATTTGTGGTGCATAGTGTCAGGAGCAGCCCAGTGGTCAGTGCAGCAGATGTAGATCCTGGGGAACTGGGCTCAATTCCCACCACAGCTCCCTGCAACCCTGGGCAAGCCACCCAACCCCCAATTGCCCCAGGTACAATAAGCACCTGTATACACCATGTAAACCACCTTGAATATAGTTGGAAAACCACAGAAAGACAGTATATCAAGTCCCATTCCCTTTCCCTTAGTTCAGTCCTTGCTTTATTTTTTCATTTTGTGATTTCAATTACCCCAATTTTGACTGGAAAAATATCACATCAGAAAATGCTAAGGAGGAAAAATTCCTAGATCATAAGAACATAAGAACCAGAGCCAGTCTTAGGCAGGAGCTACCGGTGTGGCTACACAGGGCCTCACACTCCCAGGGACCCCACGCTGCCAACTTATATGTGAGGTCAGTGTGCTGTCCTGGAGCATTCCTGGTTTCTGCCCCTGCAGTGAGCTCTCTTTCTCCCAGACAGCATGCTTTGGTTTCATGCTTTCCATGGCTCTCGCAGCAGGAAAGAGTGTGAGCCAGAATGAACCCCAGGCCTTACTTATCACAGCTTTGCAATATTCGAGTGCTGCTGGATTTGAACTCCAGTCCAATATTCACTCGCTTTCCGGGCCTCACTGCCGCTCGCGCTCCAGCCTCAACCAAACAAAAGAGCTCAACAAGCGCTTTCTCCAACTGCTATCAAGACTCGGGCACTGTATAAATGCCGAGATGCACAGCGGAGCACAGCCAAGCATAGTTAGGGGTAATTTGGACTTGTAGTTCACTCGTGTCCCACGTGAGTCCATACCATACAAGCTGCTAGGTCACTCCTAGTTTCTGAATTTGCATTTATTGGATTGCTTGACAGACCTCATCGACCTGCCAACCAGGAACACTACAAAATCTACACGATCATACCTAAACCTCCACTACCCAAACAGGAAAGGACTCAAATATAAATCCACCAATGCTACCTACCTAAGCGCACAACTATGGAATGCATTGCCAAAAGCAATAAAAACTATGCTCGACCACCTAAATTTTCGGAAAGCAGTAAAGACAGACCTGTTCAGAAGAGCATACCCCACCGACCCAACATAAAAATGCCTGTTCACCTGCGACACAATGCAACCAAAGACCGTAACGGACATTACCTGACTCTTCTTCTCCCTTTTCCTCTCTAAGTTCCCCAAACTCTACCTACCATACATATACCTCATGCTACTACATTATCACTTTGTATTCATTCATGTATTTGTTCAGACCGTAATCGGTAACGTCGTTAACGGTTATATGTAAGCCACATTGAGCCTGCAAAAGGTGGGATACAAATGTAACAAATAATAATAATAGTATTTTCGTTGAAAGGAAAGCTTTAAGAACCAAAACTATTACAAAATCTTTCTAAACTTTATTGTATCAATTTAGATTTTTTGTTTCAGAATCGCTCTGCTATGAGTTGTTTCTTCTGCAATCCACCTTCCCAAAGAATGTCAGTTCTTGACTTAGAAAGCTATACATTTTAAAATACATTCAAATGCAACTGGAAGAGATTCAGAAAGCCCAGACCAGCCAATAGTCTGTCACTTAACTTTCAGGAGGTTAATTTATAATTCGAGCTTTCATAGAAAGTTCATCCAAAGCATTGCACAAGTTTGATAACTGATCAATTGTAATCTATTTGCTGATTGGAACCTGTCTTACTTTGTAGGTGGGAACTGGGGAACAAAACGTTTAATTGAGGAAGCCAGGAGTAAGCTGGGAACTTTGCCTTTCCCTATCCCCTTATCAAGGATTGTTATTACTTGCCCCTAATCAAGGAGGTTTAAATTGTTTAATGACATCCTTGCTCCTAATCATAACTTGCTGCAACATGAGATCCACTGTCCTGGAAGAAAACTCACTTCACCGAGGGCGAAGGGTTTCTTGGAATGAATGCATTTGCAGTTATATGGTTTATAGAGGATTTCCGTGTAGCTTTGCATCACGTTACAGATGTTTTCGGTCGTGTACTGTATCGTAGTCATCGGGGGTGGGGCTAGTTAGGGGTGGGTTTTGTGCAAGGGGCAGAGTCAAGGGACTGAGGGGCCCCACTGAACTGGTCTGCACAGGGTCCCACAGTTGCTAAGACCGGCCCTGATAAGAACATAATAATAGCCTTACTGGGTCAGACCAATCTAGCCCAGTATCCTGTTTCCAACAGTGGCCAAGAGGGATAGCTATTTTGGATCCAGTCCTTAATGGAATCCAGGAGTTAGTGTGATAGGTTACGGTGGTAAGTCTGCTGGGTAACAATACCATGCATCTTGCTCCTATCATATATCTATCTGCTCTTGGTCCTTCAGCTATGTGGTAAGCCGTATTGTAGAGAATCTCTAGCATAATTTGTTGGTTGAATGTTCTAATGCATGCTTATTAGGTGTATCATTAGTATTATGCTAACATTGTATTATATCTCTGGTATTTGAATTCCAGTGTTGTTAAATGTATATATTTTTGATACTGTTTCACGATAGTTCTATTATTAGGTTTCAATTTACTGTTTTCAAGTTTACCTCATTTATTGTACTTATGTTTATTCTTGTTTATTTTACTATTGTTATGCCGTTAACAAAATTGTAAGTTTTATGTTAAACTGTACCTGCTGTACACCGCCTTGGGTGAATCTCTTCATAAAGGCGGTTAATAAATCCCAATAAATAAATAAATAAACAGTGATCATAACATGATCACATTTGAGTTAATAACTGGAGTGAAGACACTAAGGAAATCTATTGTGGTGGCATATAACTCTTGAAAGGGCAATTAGGATAAACTAAGGACCAGGGGCGTATCTGAGGTTGAGCGGTAGAGGGGGCAGGGGCTAGAGTGAGGGGGCACATTATAATCCCCCCGGCGGCTGACGACGACCCCCCCCCCACCGTCAACCCTCCCCCCGCCGTCAACCCTCCCCTGCCGTCGCCGTCACCTACCCCCATCGAGGTCCGCTTCCTCCTGCTTTCCGGTGCCTTTTACTTCAGCTGGCGGGGGACCCAACCCCCGCCAGCCCAGCCGAGTCTTGTTTAAGTTTTCTTCCTTGTGCTGTGCTGTCTGTATCCCTTCCCTTCCAGTTTTGGATGGAGTCTGACGTCACAGCACGTTGTGCGTGCAGTCAACGTGCTGCGACGTCAGACTCCGTCCGAAACTGGAAGGGAAGATGCTATTAGAGCCACAAGTACATCTTTTAAAAAAACTGAAAAAAGATCTGAATGAAGAAAACAGGAAGCAGCATGAGCACTGGCAAGTTACGTGCGAAGCATTGGTAAGGAAGGCTAAAAGAAAATTTGAAAAGAAGCTTACAACAGAGGCAAAAGCTCATAGAAAAACATTATTCAGGTACATTGGAAGCAGGAAGCCTGTGAGAGAGTCAGCAGGATGTCAGACTCAGAAGAAACGAAAAGCAGGAAGACTTCAGCTTGCGGGGGTTGTGGTCCCCCGCCAGCAAAGGTACAGACAGCGACGGCGGGTTGGCGGGGGGGGGGGGGGGTTGAGAGGGGCGTTGGCAGGGGGTCCAGGGCCAAATTTACGGGGGTCTAGGCCCCCGTGGCCCCATAGCAGCTACACCTCTGCTGCCGGGCGCCCGCACTACCCCAGCGGTAGTGTTGATTTGGCACATTCTACCCACGTGTTAGCCCTACCGAAGCGTAGTAAAAGTTCACTTCAACATCTGTCTGAGTAGCTTGTAAGTGTGTCTTCAGAAATGAGAGCTGTACTCTTATGCAGATGATATTTTAATTCTTTAATACCAGTAGCAAAAGATCCTGCTCAAAACGTTTTCAAATTGAACATTACGTTAATATGGTAAAAAGCTGGAGCTGTTTGTATAAACTAAAACTCAATAAGGAGAAAACCAAGCAATTATGGCTGAGCAATATTTGCTGAATGTGTTAAACTGAGCTCAGGCATTACCCTTCCAACTGAAAAATCCATCAAAGTATTAGGGGTTATTTTGGATGCCAAGTTAATTCGATAGCTAGGAAGATATTTTTTACAATAAGGCAACTCTATCTAGTCTGATGTTTTTTTCAATGAGAAGCATTTCCAACTTTTAATCCAAGCATTAATTTTATCACACTTGGATTATTGTAATGCCTTGTACAAAGAGTTATCAGTACAATTACGTTCTAGAGTTCAGTTATTATAGAATAGTGCTGCTAAATTAATTTGTAAAACCCATAAGAATAACCATGTAACACCTTTGCTGATGTGCCTTCATTGGTTGCTGTTCTAAGCATGAGTTGAATTTAAATTAGCTTTCCTGGTGTATAAGTCTATTGAAGGGAAAAGCCCAGACAGTTTTCCTCAGTTCTTATCTTTTCCAAGGATCTCGACATCTTTCAGAGCAACAAATGATCTGTCACTGCATTTTCCATCAGTTCAAGGCATATGCTGTAGAAAACCATTAATTCTTATCCATACCAAGTACCATGAATCTATCATTGTATATTACTTTTGTTCATCAGTCGAATACTTTTTTTTGTAAAGTTTGTTATTCATATAGAAGCTCTTTTACTAATTTACATTAGACACTAAGGGCCCCTTTAAAAAAAGTGTGCTAGAATTTGTAGTGTGTGCTAAAAATTAGCATGCGCTAAATGATAAGATGCCCATTATGAGGGAGATTCATTATATGGCGCCTGGAAAATCTGCATGGCAATAATTTTCACCTAACTGTATTCTATGAGATTTAGGCACGGTATGTAGAATATCCTTAGTTGATATCCCAGAACCTAAAACTAAGCACATCCATTTACACCAACAAAAACACGATGTAAATCCCTGCGTGTAAATTTAGGCAGATTGGGCCATATTCAGTAGCAATGTGTGTAGATTTGGGAATGCCCACAAAATGCCCCTGCCCATAACCATGCCCCTTTTTGCCTGCACGCATTGGAATTTAGGCGCAGTGAATTACAGCATACGCTTAGTGGGTTATATGCATAAATTCTAATTATTGCCAATTATTGCTCATTATTGATTAAGTGCCGTTAACAACGCTGAATGTTAAGCCAATTAGGTTAAGCACATTGTTATAGAATATGCTTAGATTTAGACAAGAAATGCTAGGCGCAATATATATAATCCGGCAGTATATGCCTATGGGCATCTTAGTATTTAGCGCATGGGAATTTTTAGCATGTGCTAAAAACGCTAGCACGCCTTTTAAAAAGACCCCCTAAGGCATGCCTAATGCTTAAAAAATAGCTTAATGCAGGACACACTAAAGCGTTCCTCATTAGTTTTGCCATCTGTGTGCATTAACCATTGTTGTAATTATTTGTTTTTGGGAGGGGGCGGATCAGGGGCGGATAATGGGCATGGACGCACTCAGCAGTGTGCTGGTAAATTTTTAACCACCGGCTCTCTTTTTCTGGGCGTAGCCAGCCCTGCAATTTGTTTTTTTGGGGGGGAGGGGCAACACATTCCTCTCTCTCCCCTGCTCCACGTGAGCGTGCTAGGCATACCTTTGCTTGCAGGGATGCTGAGTCCTGCCAGCCAAATAAATAGACTCATTTCTGACGTCAGAAGAAGGCGGGACACAGCGAAGGCAAGACACGTCGGGGCGGGGGAGCGCCGCCTCCTTCTCAGTAACGCTGCAAGCGCCGGAGAGGTAAATTTAAACAAAAAAAAAAGGATCTGGGGAGAAGAGCGCGGGTAGTGTAGCGCTCGTTTTCGGGGGGGGAGGGGGCGCCGGAGAGGCCAACTGAGGGGGGGGGGCACCGGAGAGGCCAACTGCAGGGGGGCGCCGGAGACCCTAGGCACGGCCCTGGATGCACTAATCAACTAGCATGATAACATTACTGCCAAGCTAACTGGTTAGCACATCTATAATGTGGCTTCCCTTAATGTCTCCTAAATAGGAAGCAGTAAGTGTTCCCATGGTAATTTTTTTTCAGTGGCTGCATGGCCAGAAATAAAACAAAAGGAAAAAAGCTTTTTCTGATGGCCATACTAGAAATAAGCGTAGCGTGCGGGAAAGGCATGTGTAAGGACATGCTGGACCCCAAGTTTTTATGATACAGCTCAGGCTCTACACACCAATTCTGTCTTGTCATAGATTCTGTGACTAGTTGCAGGGGGCCTGGCTATTATAGGGTAGTTTCCTCAGTGACAGGGCTGTGCCTAGGGTCTCTGGTGCCCTCCTGCAGACTATCAGTTGGCGCCCCCCCCCCTCCCCGTGTGGCACAAGATGCAAGGGAAATAGGAGCTGAAAGATGGAGTGCATCTTTGTGGGATTGCTGAACAAATAGAGGGTTTACAACCACTTAGCTTTTCATGCTTTCATGTTCATGAAATTAGTAATTAAATCTTTGATATCTAACTGGGCACATATATCATTCTCAATAGCAATCATGGCAAGGCTTACAAGCCTTTCTTGTGAAATACTTGATCGCAAATAATCCTATATAATAATTCTCACCTCCAACAGGATGTGCCTGGGACCGTGCGTCCCTTGGAGGTGGTCTGTTAGGCAGGCACGCACTGATGTCAGTGACAGCTGATACCAAAGCAAGGGGAGGAGTAGGGAAACATGCGGAGCATGTTTCCCTACTTCTCCTTGTGTTACAGCCCACTACACTCCCCTTCCACGACCCAGTCGACCCCCCTTCTCGGCGAAAACCGTCCCCCGCCGCCGTCCAGTACCTGTACTGATGGGGGACCCCAACCCCCATCAGCCGAAGTCCTGTGCTGGCCTTCGCGCCGTTGCTTCTTCAATAATCTTCGGTTCAAGTTCCTCTGCGTGCGTCTGATGACAGATGCATACAGAGCAACTTGGACACAAAATCATTGAAGAAGCAATGCCTCGAAGGCCAGCACAGGACTTCGGCTGATGGGGGTTGGGGTCCCCCATCAGCACAGTACTGGACGGCGGCGGGGGACGGTTTTCGCCAGGAAGGGTGGTCGACTGGGTCGCGGAAAGGGGGTGGGTGAAAACGGAGGGACGGCAGAGTCTGGAACAGCGTGGGAGGGAGGGTGGAGGATGGCCATGCTAGCGCCCATTTCCTTCCCTTTTGAAACGGGCATTTTTTTACTAGTTTTTATGATTTTTAACCGTGAAAATTATTGCTCACCACTTGCCACACTGACAGGAATTGTCAGCAATATTCTTAGAAACAAATTGCTGTACATTGCAAAATAAGATAGCAGATGTAAATTCTCAAAGTGGACATATTCCAAACACTAAAATGAAAATAGAATGATTTTTCTCTACCTTTGTTGTCTGGTGACTTTCTTTTTCTGATCATTGATAAGTCTCTGACTCTAAAGTTTAGCAATTTCATTAAAGCAAAATATATTTTCACATATCACAGACAGGCTGGTGGTTTTCACTTACCAGCTCTACTACACTACGTCAGCTAAACTTCCTCTGAAACTACTGTTGGAACCATCAGCCAATGAAATGGCTTTTAGCTGTAGATATTGGGTTACCTGACAATTATGCAACATCATTGCAGTCATGCCCTCCTCTCGGTGTACAAGCTCAGAGAAAAAAAACCAAAAACTTTGAACCACTTACAGATTTTAACAATTACACTATTTAGTTTTTATTTCTCCCCAGTCTCACTTGCACACCTCCCTCCAAACCTGGCTGTTCTCTTTAATTTGAATGTTGTTCAAGCTCACCCTGAATGAGGAGCTCTTCCCACACCAAAGACATAAATAGCACTGGTTGTATTCTTTCAAACAGCTTCAGCAGAGCCTGCTTGCCTCAGTGAGCACTGTGGTCAAAGAGGGGAGGGCAGGGGAGAGAGGAGAATCACAGCTTCAGGTAAAACATTTTGCAAGTGAGCTGACCTCAGGAAACGGTAGGCGCCCTCCAGAGGTCGGCACCCCCCTGCAGTGCTTACCTCGCTTACCGTGTTAGCACGGCCCTGCTCAGTGATCATCCCATTCCTGAAGGGTGTCCTAGCTTTTGAGTACCTGCACCTTTTTTGCTAGAAAAACACACTGATTTTATGAAAAATGAACTGGTAGGTGGAGGAGTGGCCAAGTGGTTAGAGCACCAGTTTTGCAATCTAGAGGTGGCCAGTTCAAATCCCACTGCTACTCCTTGTGATCCTGGGCAAGTCACTTAATCCTCCATTGCCTCAGGTACAAACTTAGATTGTGAGCCCTCCTGGGACAGAGAAATATTCAGAATACCTGAATGTAATTCACCTTGAGCTACTACTAAAAAAGGTGTGAGCAAAATCTAAATAAATAACTCAGGGGTCTTAACACAGGTGCAGTAAAAATTGGCCTTAGTGCACTTTTACAAGGGTCTTTCCCATGCGCTAAGACGGTTTATACCACCCTGATTTTCTGTTTTTTTCATTAATGGCTGTATGCTAATGTTGCCACTAGCGCATGGCCATTTAAAAAAAATTAACACAGGAGCACTTACTGCCACTTATTTAGTAGGCAGTAAGGGCTCATGTGTTATTCATGCAGTAACCAGTTAGTACACACGGTAATGCAGATATGCTAACTGGTTAGAGCAGGAAAGCCCACTCTTTGCCCTTGATACACCTCCTAAAAAAAAAAAATTACCATGGAAACATTTCAAAACTAACACAGGATGATTTAGCACATTTCGTGTTAGGCCATTTTTGCTGCATTAGGTTAGCACCTAATGCAGCTTAGTAAAAGGACCCCTAACTTTGTATTTCTGAGTTAAATTTACCGATTATTGTATTGTAATCATTGGACTTGTACAATGAGTTGGAGGAATATAAATATATAGATTAGTTTAGAATTCTTTGCTTTGGTCTTTACTGAGGAGGTACAAGAAAAATGGTACAAGAGATGGTATTGAAAGGTAATGAAACAGAGGAACTGAATTATCTCAAAACAGATATAGCGGAATTAGAAAAGGTTCAAAGAAGAGTGATCAAAATGATAAAGGAGATGGAACTTCTCTTTTATGAGGAAAGGTTAAAGAGGTTAGAGCTCTTCAGCTTGGAAAAGAGACGGCTGAGGGGAGAAATAATTGAGGTCTATAAAATCCTGAATAGTGTAGAACAAGTAGAAGTTAATCAAATTCAAAGACTAGGGGACACTTAAGGAAGTTAAATGGAAATACTTTTAAAAGAAATAGGAGGAAATATTTTTTCACTCAACTAATAGATAAGCTCTGCAACTCGTTGCCTGAGGATGTAGTAACAGCATATGGGAACATTGGGCACTAATGGGTTAAAAAAATGTTTGGACAAGTTCCTGGAGGCAAAGTCCATAGTCTGCTATGAGACAGACTTGAGGAAGCTACCGCTTGCCCTGGGATTGGTAGCATGGAATTTTTCCACTATTTGGTTTTCTGCCAGGTACTTGTGAACTGGGTTGGCCACTGTTGGAAACATGATACTGGGCTAGATGGACTATTGGTCTGACCCAGTATGGCTTTTCTTACGTTCTTATGTTCTTAACCTGGAAGCCGTAAAAAGCCAAATCAACAAGTTAAAAAGCAGTAAATCATGTGGCCTGGGTGATATATACTCCATGGTACTGAAAGAACTAAGAAATGAAATTGCAGATCTACGGTTAGTGATCTGTAACATGCCATTAAAATCGTCCATGGTAGCTAAAAATTGGAAGGTGGCCAATGTAATACCAGTTTTTTTAAAGGGCTCTAGGTGTGATCCAGTCAGTCCAGTAAGCCTGATGTCTGTGCCAGGCAAAATTGTAAAAACTATTATAAAGAGCAAAGCTACTTGAATACATAGACACACATGATTTAATGGTACAGAATATATGGGCCCGATATTCAGCTGGCGACGCTCAGCATTTTGCTGACTGCTGACGGCGTTATGCCTGGACATTCAATGAAGGGCCATGTACTAGCTTTGGTATTGAATTTCCGGGTTTGTGGAGTCGGCTAATGCATACCTGGTTAAGGGGTCCTTTTACAAAGATGCACTAGCAATTTTAGCATGTGTGTTAAATATGTGTGCGCTAGGGGCCCGATTGTATCTATGGCACCTAAAATTAAAGCGCGTTAGGTAATTGCACCTAAATATATTCTAAATATTGTGTGTAAATCTATGCATGGTATTTAGAATGCGCTTAGGCGTAGTTCATGTGACTAAATCTACATGTGTCCATTTACGCCAACGAAAAGCTGGTGTAAATCCCCGCATCTAGATTTACGTGCACTGGCCTATATTTTATAACAATGCAGGTAGATTTTGGATCACCCATGAAACGCCCATTTCCACACTCCTAAGCACACCTCTTTTTGCCTGCACATGTTAGAATTTATGCGCAGTACATTACAGAATACGCTTAGCAATGTACACACATAAATTCTAAATTTTGCCAATTAGTAACATAGTAGATGATGGCAGATAAAGACCTGTACAATCCATCCTGTCTGCCCAACACGATAAACTCATATGTGCTACTTTATGTGTATACCTGACATTGATTTGTATCTGCCATTTTCAGGGCACAGACCGTAGAAGTCTGCCCAGAACTAGTCACACCTCCCAACCACTAGCTCTGCCTCGCACCACCAGTGCTGCCACCCAATCTCCGCTAAGCTTCTGAGGATCCATTCCTTCTGAACAGGATTCCTTTATGTTTATCCCATGCATTTTTTAATTCCGTTACCGTTTTCATCTCCACCACCTCCCGCGGGAGGGCATTCCAAATATCCACCACTCTCTCCGTGAAAAAATACTTCCTGACATTTTTCTTCAATCTGCCCCCCTTCAACCTCATTTCATGTCCTCTAGTTCTACCGCCTTCCCATCTCCAGAAAAGGTTCGTTTGCGGATTAATACCTTTCAAATATTTGAACGTCTGTATCATATCACCCCTGTTTCTCCTTTCTTCCAGGGTATACATATTGAGGTCAGCAAGTCTCTCCTCATACGTCTTGTAACTCAAATCCCATACCATTTTTGTAGCTTTTCTTTGCATCGCTTCAATTATTTTTACATCCTTAGCAAGATACGGCCTCCAAAACTGAACACAATACTTCAGGTGGGGCCTCACCAATGACTTGTACAGAGGCATCAACACCTCCTTTCTTCTGCTGGCCACACCTCTCTCTATACAGCCTAGCAACCTTCTGGCTACGGCCAGAAGTGCTCATTATTAGTGCTCATTATTTCTTGTTAAGAGCTGTTAATCATGCTTAACAGTTTGTTAAAACAATCTACATGTGTAGTTATAGAATATGCCTAGATTTACACGCAGAACCGTGCATAACTCTAGGTGTGCTATATAGAATCCGAGGGTAAATGCTAGAGACACCCAAATATTCCTATGGGCATCTCTAGCATTTAGCACACGCTAATCATTAACACATGCTAAAAATGTTAGCGTGCCTTTGTAAAAGGATGCCTAAGTAAGATCATCAGCACTTAACCTGCTATGGGGCACCTCATAAAGACAGGACTGACTTTTATTCGGTCTTATTTATGTGGTTACATTGGCTAGATAAGTGCTGAATATTGGCACTTCACAGCAAACAAACCAGAGAACCTCCAAATAGCCAGTTTTGACATATGTGCTAACTGGACATTTTCAGCAGCGCTAACCGGTTAGCCCCGAACAGGCAATTTAACCAGCCAGGAACTGTTTCTGACCGTTTAAATAGCTTTGAATATCGACCCGAACATGGATTCAGCCATAGGAAATCTTGCCTCACCAATTTGCTATACTTTTTGGAAGGCATGAATAAACATGTGGATAAAGGTGAGCAGGTTGATGTAGTGTACCTATCCCATAGCTTTTTAAAATTTCTAAGGAATCTCACGTGAGGAACTGAAAATCTAGATCAGGTGTGGGGCACCACATTCCTCAAGGGCCATAGCCCAGTCGGGTTTTCAACATTTCTACAATGAATATAAATAGTTAAGCTGTGGAATTCATTGCCAGATGATGTGGTAAAAGCAGCCTATCTGGGTTTCAAAAAGGTTTGGACAAGTTCCTGGAGGAAAAGTCCACAAACTGTTATAGACATGTGGAAAACCACTACTTCTCCCTGGGATTGGTAGCATGGAATCTTGCTACTTTGGGATTCCGAAATCTTGCTACTCTTTGAGATTCTGCCAGGTACTTGTGATCTGGATTGACCACTGTTGGAAGCAAGATATTAGGCTAGGTGGATTTTGGTCTTACCCAGTGCAGCAAATCTTATTTTTCTTTTTATAGTTCACCAGGAAAATCAGATTAAGACAAATGCTTGGATTTCAACCAAGTCTCATTTGCAGGGAGTTTAAGTGACGTGTTGAAGGTCACACGATGGCATCACTGGCAGCAAATGAGCTTTGACTTTATATGCTAGGATACCTCTTTAATCATCACTCAGTACTCACTTCATTATCACATCATTTCTCCCAAGAAAGCTGGTCATGCCTTTTATGGGAATTAAACCCAGGGCCAGGCCCACGGAGTGCCAACACAGCTAGTCAGGGAGTGGAATGCAAGTTCTCTATGCTGTTGATATTGGGGCCTTTGACAAACAGGCCATATCGTGGGCACACTGATAACAAACCTCCACCCTACAGCGATACCGTCTCCAAACTGGGAGAGGCAGGGCCACACCAATGTCAGCCTTGGAAGCAAGTGTACAGATAAAGGGGGAGTATACAGAATGGAGCTGGCAATGTGCATATTACTTGGTTTTCTGGTACTCTCTTGGCTTGGAGCCCAAAGTGGGCACCATTTTGCCTACCCACATTGCTGGCCCTGGTAATTATCATCGGAGATGAAGAGGAAAATTGTTAACTGAGTACCCCATTTTACGCACCCTAATGCCGTGTGGTAAGAGTCTATCTAACATTTGGGAGCCCAGATTCTGTTATAGAATTCTAGTGTAACCTGGCATCAATACATCTAACATTACACTGCCACAGTTACATCAGCAGTTGCAGAAATGCGGCAGGGATATGTATAACTTACAGTATTCTGTAAATTGCATGCATAAGTGGGAGACATGCAATGTCCTGCCCATGTGAACGTCCTAACATTTGCACACTGGTTATGCATGTAAATGTTTAGAATACTAGCATACATATACATGAATGCCAATATGTTGCCCAAGTGCTATTCTGTAGCTACTCCTATATCTGTGAAAGCACATTCTTCTGGATTCTATAAAAATTGTGGGTGAAATATGGGCTTGCACCAAATTTGCATGTGCAATTTAATTATATAATGAGCCAATTAGTGCCAATAATTGGCTTTTTAACAAGAAATTATTGGCACTAATTAGATCTAATTAGAACTTACGCACATAAATTTAGGCACAGGATCCATGCCTAAATTTTATGTGTGGTCCAAATGTGCAGAAATGGGAGGGTCATGGGTGTTTCGGGGAGGATCGGGGATGTCGTTTTGCGTTACGTGCATAATTATAGAATTTGGGGGCTCGGCACGTAAATTTAGGCATGAGCATTTGCACTATGTTTTCATTGGTGTACATGGCAGTGCTTACATTTACGCATGAGCCCTGGGTGTAAGCGCTGTTCTATAACCCACCCTTGAGTGACCAGCAGCACTTTCTATTGGACACTGCCGCAGAGCTGGTCCTCCCCTTCCACACATGTTCACGAGTATAAAAGGAAGTAGATATCTCCTTTCCTTTATCGAATACCAGTGTAAATGGGTATAGACATATGCATGCGCTTGGTATTCTTGCTTACACCAGCCATAAAGCAGGTGTAAATGCTCATCCCTAATTTTGGAAGATAAATGCATAACTTATGGTTTCCTATAAGTTATACATGTAAATGTGCACCCTCCCCCCTCCCACAATCCATGCACTGCCCAGATGCGGCCCATGTGTGTCCTCACCAGCAAACTCTGGGCTAGATTCTATATATAGTGTAAAAAAAATCAGCGCCAAAAAAGCGCTATTCTATATACCACACTTGTGAGTGTAAGGAAATATAAAAACACCTTCTCGTACCCATCTTCACCCAAAAGATTAGTTACCCCTTTGAATATGGTATAAGAAAGAGAGAGAAGATAAGCAGCACAGACATTTAGGCTTTATTTTCCAACTCACCAAAACAATACAAGGCAAATAGATTAACAAGAAGGATGAGAGACCCATCCAACAGCATCTCTGCATGGCATCTGGGAGTTCTCCAACCCCACCCAAATTTACTCTGTCTTTTATACCCTTCTGGCTGCATTCAAATCAATGGGCTTCCATAGACTTCAATGTTAAACTTGTTTACTCAAAACTTGCTTGACCACAAGATGCTCCACCGGAAAAGCCTCCTCCTCTATCTTAGCTATTACTTCCCCTTTTTTCTTGCACCTGGCATTATCTTACAAAAACAAGTTTTTTCTAACTCAGCTACAGAAATAAGAGAATCCATCTTATAGCTGACAGGTTCCATTTTGATTTCAGATTTCTTGACTATTCTTTTCCAATTTTAGGTCATTTAGGCCTTAATCTGGGCTAAAAACTGTGTCCTGCTTTTCCAGCAAGCTTCCAGCCACACTAGCCATTACATTATTGACCTGACCAGGGTTTCTATATGGCCTGGGCTCTAAGGCTTGGCCTTCCACCATTCTGGTGGGGGCTCCTGGCTGTACCATATTTCTACATTTTCCTCATTGACACCCTAGTGATAAGAATTTTCTTGGTTAGGCATCATCTATTAGTGCTCCTTCCAGAAGAGAGCAGGGGTTCTTAACCTTTTCTGGTTCTAAAACCCTTTAACTGATCATCGAAATCCTCGCACTTCCCTCCTAAATCATGTGTCAACTAGTGACTACTGACAGCTACATATGTCGCTGTTAGTTGCTAACAGTGCTAATTGCTAACATGCCATTAAAATTACAGAAATGCACAGTTAAAACTACCAATAACTGTCTTCATTCTGTCTAGAACGTTTCAGTAAATTGCCTCAGATTTCAAGACCCTTTTCTGCACCCTGTTTGATCTCTTACCACACCCCTTGAGGGTACAGGCAACACTGGTTAAGAATCCCTGAATCAGAGGCTCTATACCCAGTTACTAGGAGTCACCCTTGAGTGATGACCATGCCTCAGCACTCCCTGAGGGCTGTTAACACTTCCTCCACCCAATGGCATAGCAAGGTCGGGGCGGTAGGGGCGGTCTGCCCTGGGTGCACGCTGCTGGAGGGTGCAGAGAGCAGCCGCACACCTGTCGGCTTTACTGGTTCCCTGCTTTCTCTGCCCCGGAACAGGTTACTTCCTGTTCCGGGGCAGAGGGAGCAGGGAGCCAGTAGAGCCGACAGGTGCGCAGCTGCTCTCTGCACCCTCCAGCAGCCAAGAATGCACGGGCTTGATGCGCCAGGGAGGGGGGTGTCATTGCGCTGGGGGGGGGGTGATGCACTGGGGGAGGTGTCGTGCTGCACCCTGGGGGGACGGACGCCGCTGCACCCGGGGGGGGGGGGGGGGGGGTAGGCAGCGGCGATCCGCCCCGAGTGACAGCCGACCTAGGATCGCCACTGCCTCCACCTCATCTCCAGAGTCAGCCCCAGGACCAGCTGACTTGGAATGTGAAAGATCCAATTCAGCGATGGAACTGGAAAAAGCTATACCTTCTGAAACTAATGAAAACACAGATTTTAGGAGAAGTGTTCAAGTGTATAACCTTGAACTTCCTTCTGCATTGTGGTCACATGTAAAACTTTGTAAATTTTTACCTCAGACATATTGCCTGTAAATCTCATTCTTTGGGGTAATCCACCATTGGCCTCTATGATTTGTACCAGAGGCAATGAAGGGTGAAAATGATTTGGCCAACTTTCCTGGTTCTCAGTCCAGTGCTGCAGAGTAGAGAGTTGCACAGGGACAGAAATTTTACCCTCCCTGCCTGTCCCATACCCACCTGTACCCACTAAGATCCATTCCATCCCCACAATTAATCTCCCCTATCCCCACTCATACATGCAGGAGTCAATGCTATCACTTACTAGCTTGCTGTCCTCTGTTTCCTCCTGACCCTAACAGCCTCCTGCATTTTTTTTCGATAGTATTCACTGTTCAACCAATGAGTGTTCTAAGCCTTAGTATGGTGTTTTGACTTCCTCTCTGCATATTCCAGGCCTCATTCTGGCAATCCAATTGTCTCTCTCAGTGTATTCCAAGCCTCATTCTGGTACTCCAGGTGCCACACTTAGTGCATTCCAAGCCTAATTCTGGTGTCACCAGAGATTTTGTCTACACTCTCATGAGAATCCCGCAGCAACTTCTTCCATCCCTGTAGGAATACTACGGGTTCCACGAGGTTCCTACAATCCCCATTCCCATGCAGCTCTCTACTGCAGAGTTCCAGAAAGGAAGATGTGACAAAACAGGGGTTTTTTAAGCCTGTAAAACTACCTTAAGTAATTCTTGAAGTGTATTTCTTCTATTGGCCAGCTAAACATTAGAGATGCCAATGCATTCCTATGGACATCTTTAATGTTTAGTGTGCACCCAATTTTAGCATGTGCTAAAAACATGAGCGCGCTTTAGTAAAAGACCCCCTGTGTGTTTTGTTTTTGCTTGTTCTCCACTGTTTGGTGTTTCCTTACTTTAAAGCTTGTGTAGAGAAATGACTGTTTTTTCTTTAGTCTGACACAGATAGGAAGTAAGATGCAGTATACTTTTGAAAATGTTGTTCTAGGCTCTGATTGGCCCAGGAGCTCAAATTCATCTAGGATGTATTGGCTTTTTCCTCAGTCTTAGCCAGGGAGAAGAGAGAGAAAGATCTCATTGCTGAGGCCCTGTGAACAGTTATATTTGATAACCTGTGAGCAGCTATATATCCTAAACTCCCCAGGTACTATTTAGATAGTAAACAAATGTTTATAAGTAATCCTATTGCAGTTACCTGTTATTTGTTTGCTGATTGCACCTTTTCTGTTCATTGTTCTTATGTTTCATGACAATAAACATTTTAGCTTATTGCCTCTGCTTGTCTGGACTGATAAAGAATCCTGGTGGTTTCTGTTTTGGGTATGTTAGTGCTTTCTAGGAACTGTGGGACCACTGAGAGTGTGGCCCCAGTAACCTAGAAATCACTGGAGAATACTTTGAGAATGGGAGGCTCACCCAGAGGCGGTTGGGACCCAGTTAGTGGGAGGAGGGTGCTAGTGTAGAGCACAAGTGGCAGGAGCAGGCGGATCTGAGCTGTGCTGGGGATAGACCTTCTAAGTGACTGCGGAGTAGCCCCAGGCGGATGGCTAGGCATTTTGTGACAGAAGTATTTTCAGTGAAACCGATTACCCATTTTTCTGCCTTAATAGCCACTGCACCCCCCCCCTAAAAAAAAAAGTTATTTAGTCTCATGCATTTGAAATGTTAGGGTTTTCCTGATTCAAATTAACTGTAGGGTAGCCAAAACTAACACAACATTACAACAAACTGGAATTGTTTTCCACAACAAAGTCACTTCATATCAAGACTTGGCTCTCTAATTTATTGGTAGAAATCAAATGTTGTTCTCCCAGCTCCTCGGACTGCCCTCTTGTTCTGTCTTCCCTTTCTCTCTCTTTGCCACTGGTTCTGTGTCTTCAAAGGAGTTCAACCTGAATTTGTAAAGATCACAGAAAATGTACCATGTAAGACTCCTAAGGACAGTGACAAGATGGTTCCTGTTTTCTATTGTACAGGGCATTGCTACATTTGTATGAGCAGTGTAATATGAATACTATATCAACCCACAATTTCTAAGCCAGAAAAGGTACCTTGATGTTCATACTTCAGAAAATCTTTCACACAGTGAGTTTTTATATAGAGATCAAATTTCAAAGTGACTTAAGCAGGTAAGAAATGTTTTTCCTCAGTGCCGCTAACAGTTTGTGTGTGGTTGAACAACATGGGTCCTTTTAGCTGCATTGAGAAGCAGTGTTTCTGGGGGGGTGCTTTGAGGTCAGAGAAGGAAAGATACGTGCATATGTTGCACTTGTAAATCTCTGCATGTGGTTTAGTAGAAAAATCTTTCCTGCAAAAAAAGTGAGTGCAAATGATGGTACTTGCTTTTTACCCATGGCATATTTCAAAGCACACATCTTGCACAGTATAAAGCATATGAATGATCTTTTCATCAATGTTGATCATTTGGAAAATTGTCTCCAAAGTGTATTTAAAGGACTCTACAGTCAATTTACTAACATCTGCAGGAGGGGAGAGGGGGAGGGGAGAAAGATCCTCTAATACAAGATAATTGTCTAATGGCCAAGGCATGTCCCATCATACCCAGATACTCAGAAAGGCAGTATATAATAAATCTAATAAACATAAACATATTCAACGTGACCTGGCATTAATTTAGCCAGAGATGGTCATTTCTTCTGTACTGAGATTGTTGACTGTATTTATTATGAGAAGTCATCAATAAAAATGTTGAACCATAAAAAAAAACACTGACTGCCGCTGGCTAAATATTGACCAGCAAAAAGCAAGGTGATACAAAATCTGAAAACATTTGAACCAGCTAAGTAAACAATGTTTTTTAATTTCAAAACTTAAAAAAATAACTTATGGAAACAGTACAGCATCTACTTATTCTCATACAACATATACATTAAACGTGTCTATGTCTGAATCACACACCCAACATGTTTTGGCATCAAGCCTTGATTATTTTAATGATTTCACACTTCATTGAGGGGGTCTTTTAGTAAGGCACGCTCACGTTTTAGCGCGCGCTAAAAGTAGGCATGCACTAAACATTAGAGATGCCAACGCATTCCTATGGACATCTCTAATGTTTAGCATGCACCCAATTTTAGCGTACGCTAAAAACATGAGCATGCATTAGTAAAAAAAAACCCTGTGTGTTTTGTTTTTGCTTGTTCTCCACTGTTTGGTTTTTCCTCAGCATCAAGCCTGCCTCAGGGGATTTAATTTCAACACAGTCCATACCGAACAACAGACAGTCAGTAACCAAGAAATAGGGGCTACCTACCTTAAATATCTCAAAGATCACATCAAGACCACCTTTTCTACAAAGGGCTGAAGTAGATAGTCACAAATCTTTATACAACTAAAAGATTTTTATAAATAAAAAACAGATGACAATCTTGTCTGTGGTGTTATGTATGGTTTATTTATATTACACCATAAAAACCAAGGAAGATTAAAATCATCAAAATATACATAAACCATCAAATAAACATAAAACAATATTAAAAACAACTTAAAACATAAAGCTCTTGAAAAACACAGGGCTGCCAAAGATGGATTAGAAACATTATACCTCTGCACCTGCAATTTTGTTCAGAGTCACATATTGTAAGAGTAAAGTTTATAAAAGGTAAAAAATAACACTTGTTTTGACAAGACTATCCACTCATTAAAAGCCAGCAGACAAGAAAGAGCTGAAACCATTTAAAAATTGCCTGCTTTTTAGTATCACACAGCAACATATTGCAGACAAATCACAGTCCAATACAGTGCTAAGAATATATTGTTATTGTTTTAACCTTGATGTTTCTGCTTGTTTTACTTGTACTTTTGGTAGTTTTTGCTGTATAAATGACTAATCTGTCCTATCTTATTTTGGCATTCTTTTCTGTTTTGTTTTTGCAATTGTAAACCGCTTAGATTCATCTTTTGGAATTTCGTCGGGTTATCTATTTCTTAATAAACTTAAACATGTTCCCATAGGGGTTAAGTTCTTGTTTGCTCTCCACTCAGAGGGGAGTGCTATATGCGCATGGATATATATCTATATCTATCTATCTATGGGACGCTTTTACTAAGCTACGTAGGCACCTACTCACGCCCAATGAGTGCCAAATTGGAGTTACCGCCCAGTTACTATGAAGCCTTTGCGGTAATTTCAAGTTTGGCGTGCGTCCGCTACGTGTGTCTGAAAAATATTTATTTTCTGATGTGCAGCAGCTATGCGCATCAAGTGGCATTTGGCGTGTGTAGACCATTACCTCACAGTTATCACGTGAGACCTTACCGCTGGGTCAATGGCTTGCGGTAAGCTCTCAGACCCAAAATGGATGCGCAGCAATTTTCATTTTGCCACACGTCCATTTTCAGCAAAAATTTTAAAAAGGCATTTTTTATAGGTGCGCTGAAAAATAATTCTGCGTGCGACCAAAACACGCGTCTACACTACCGCAGGCCATTTTTCAGTGCACCTTAGTAAAAGGATTCCTATATGTGCATGGATCTATCTATCTATCTATCTATCTATCTATCTATCTATCTATCTATCTATCTAGCAGTCACAGAAGGAGAATGACCACTAGTGCAACCTGGGTCCTGGCAAGATTTGGCTTGGCCTCTGTCAGTTTCTAGCATTCTCTGGGTGACTGGAGGCAGGCCAGGCCTCACAATGGATGAGGAGGCACTGGAATTTTGAGACAGGTCAATTTGTTTCAATATTTTAAAAAATTCAGAAGATTGTACTTTTTTGAGCTTTAAACGTAATAACCCATTGTGTATCCACCATCAACTAGGACCCAGTACCATTATCACCCCAAACCTGATTCTCAGCAAACAAATTAAATGAAATGGGATAGGTCTTAATTACATACTGCTTTTGCCACAATAGTAGAATAAGCACAGCAGGCTTCAACGATCAGCTTGTCTGCGTCCAAGTCTGTCATATCGCTGCAGATCTAAGGAAAAATATAGTTATATTGTAGGTAGAAAATGCAAGCTAGTCAGTGTTCCCACTACAGCTATAAAGGCGTCTGGGAATATTATAACATGCTTCACCATTCCTTTGCTTCCTCTTCATCTGTCTTATCATTTTCTCATTTGGGACCCAATTTGTTAATCTTTTCCATAGCTACAACTAGAAAAAGCCGTAGGGGTAAATATTCAGCCGGCAACGGTCAGCAGTTTTTTGTCTGCCGCTGGTCTTATACCCAGATATTCTAAGCTGGCCATGTACAGGCACCAGCATTGAATATCTGGGTTTGTAAATTCAGCTATCCCTTATCTGGTTAAGTGCAATATTCAGCACATAACTGTCTAAGGGGCCCTTTTACTAAGCTACAGTAAATTTACCAAAACAGGTAAAAAAGCCAAAAAAAGAAAGACACATTTTCTATGGAGGGTTGGCTTCTGAGGTCCATAATTTTGATACACAAGATATTTGTGAAATAAAACATGTTTTTGTTGATTTATTGTTGACTTTTATTAATTGGCTTTGAGTTCTTTTTCACTGGTGGAAATGCATTATTTTAGTGGATCAATTTGTATGGGGTTTTGGATTGTAAACATTCCCGGAAACGACTGAAGAAAGTTGAGGATGAAATGGCTGAACTCCAGAAGGTACAGTACATTTTCATGAAAGACAAGCAGATGATTGGAGAATCTGGAAAATTCCATACATTTCTTAAATTTGAAGCTTCTTAATTTTCCTAAGAACACTGTGCTGTCTCTGGGAGATTTATTTAAAAATTATATAGAGGACTTGTACAGCTTCCTAGGTATGCAATGCCCCCTTCTCTAATAGTTACTAAGGGGTCCTTTTACAAAGCCGCAGTAAAACGTGGCCTGCAGTAGTGTGGCACATGCTGGGCCACTTTTTACCGCATGTGGGAAAAAAGCCATTTTTAATGGGCTGCAAAATGGTCATGCAGAAAAATTAATACTAGCGCACGCCTATTTACGGCTTGAGCCTTACCGCCAGCCATTGACCTAGCGGTAAGGACTCACACACTATCCACATGGTAACCATGTAGCATGGGCCAACATGGCCACACTGCCAATTACCGCCGGGAACACCCCCACGGTAGAAAATATAAAAATATTTTCTACCGTGAGATTCAGCACGCACCAAACTCAGAATTACTGCTGAGTGCACTGCTACCCCGGTGGCAGTGCTGATTTGTAAAAGGAAACCTGTGACTGATTCTGCCATACAGAAAAGGGGTGCTCGCCCCTGGGTAGGGGGATCTTTCTTTGGACAGTCTGTATCTTACAGGGTGCTTGGAACAATCTGATAAGCTGTGTCACCCTTATAGTAACATTTCTTTTTCCACATGACCATGATCATAAGCGGCTCTGATCTTTGGTCATATAGAGGCAGATGCACTAAAGCTAAATGAGCCTTTAATGACTCTCCAACGAGGAAAATTTGATCCGTTGCATGCATCAAAGGGCTTTTACCGAGGAAGCCAGCAGCTAACGAAAACGGAATGGAGATGAGCAATTAGTGTGAAAACCCCATTGAAACGACATGCACTAACCTTTTCCGATTGCCTTTACGCAGGAAAAAGGCAGGAAAACTAACGAGAGGTCTGGACCACTCGTTAGGACAGCTCTGTGCCAGGAAAAATCATTAAGTGAAAAAATAAACAAACTTTGAGCCAATCCCAGCGCATTAGCAGAGCTAAAAGCGCTGTGATTGGTCCAAAGGACGTCAGAAAACACATAAATAAATAATAATAAAAAAAGGATCGGGAGGGGGCAAGGGCGCTCATCAGGAGCGTCCTGTACGGACGGCCTTGCCCCCCCGCTGCTCCCCACTTTCCGCCGCTCCCCCACCCCGAAAAAGCAAAATTCGAGCAGCCCCTGCCCCCCTCCCTTCCTCACTATTCTCTCACCTCAGCTCCGCCTCCCGACATCCTCCGTCCTGTGCCCCGCCCCCTTTTGGGGTCGTCGCCGCCATTCCCCTCCTCTATCGGGCCCCCCTCCCTCTTACCGGGCCCGTGCAGCGCCTCTCTCCTCTGTCCGAAGGCGCTGCACGGGCAAGAAGAAAGCCTGATGCCTGCCTTCGCCCAGCTTCGATGGCGCGTCTTTCTCCTGCTGGGCACGCCCCTGTCTGACGTCAGTAACCTACGTAGGTTACCAACGTCAGACAGGGGCGGGCCCAGCAGGAGAAAGACGCACCATCGAAGCTGGGCGAAGGCAGGCATCAGGCTTTCTTCTTGCCCGTGCAGCGCCTTCGGACAGAGGAGAGAGGCGCTGCACGGGCCCGGTAAGAGGGAGGGGGGCCCGATGGAGGAGGGGAATGGCGGCGACGACCCCAAAAGGGGGCGGGGCACAGGACGGAGGATGTCGGGAGGCGGAGCTGAGGTGAGAGAGTAGTGAGGAAGGGAGGGGGGCAGGGGCTGCTTGAATTTTGCTTTTTCGGGGTGGGGGGAGCGGCGGAAAGTGGGGAGCAGCGGGGGGGGGGGCAAGGCCGTCCGTACAGGACGCTCCTGATGAGCGCCCTTGCCCCCTCCCGACCCTTTTTTTTTATTTTTGTTTTGATTTGGGAGCCATGTGCTTGTGATTTGACTGTGTTTTGACTGTTTGTGGCATGCGCAGAGCAGCTAACATAACGCTTGGCTGCTCTGCGCATGATTTGGGGGCCGATTAACGATGTGTATTGTGATTCTTTGATACATTGTACGTTTCAATAGCGATCTCAGCATGTGTGACTTTTTTTTTTGGTGCATTTTTCGTTATTTTAAAATCGTTAGGGACTTTAACGATTTAGATTTTTTTACGTTTGGTTGCTGCATCTGCCTCATAGTCTGAATGTTTCCTGATTTAACTAGAGCCACACAAGAACAGAGGAAAACATTTCTTGTTATGTGGCCACAGGTGTTATCTTTGGGGATCAGATTTTAGCTACGTTTTCCTTGTAAATATGTGGTAATTATTAACTCTATTAGGTTTGTTTTCTTTGACCCAGCACAGTTAAAATGGAAGATGGAACTTCCTGTGGTGTCTCATGATGAGGGCAGCTGAGGGATTTGGGAATTTAGGGTCTCTTTTATCAAGCTGCGCTAGTGTTTCCTGCATGGCAATGCTGACGGAGCCCATTCAAAGTGAATGGGCTTTGTCGGTATTACTGCACCAGGAGCCGCTATGCAGCTTGATAAACGAGGCCCTAAGTGTGATGATTACAAATCCCTCTTCAGGAGTTTTTCTTTTCTCATTTTTTTTTCTTCATTTCTTCTTATTCCCTAGCGTCAGGGTTTTCTCCTTGATTGTCCTCCATATGATGGAACGTGTAGCATTATTTAATTTCTTTTATTAACTTTTTCGCTCATCTGTTGGGATTACTTAATGTGCTTTTCTTTATCAAGTATTGTATTTATAGATTGATTCTAGAATTGATTTTTAAAAAATGGAACTGCTGCATTCTGCAGTCTGCAACAGTTTAATCAGCTATAGTTTGAAAACCAAAATATAAAATGTTAGAATAATCTAGGTATGGTAGCACTAATCACTGCACCACCATACAAAAATCTTCTGCGTTCAAAAAAATCATTTCAAGACCACATACCATTAGTAATTTAAAAATGCAGCACATAGCACCTTCAGTACATCAGAAGGCATGGAAAGATGGGTATCCACAATAATACCAAGATAACGAATCTTAGTCCTTACCGATATCTTGTACATATGCATTTCAAAATAAAAGCGGGGCATTTAAAATTCCTCACAGCAGTTTTAATTATTGCCTTGGTCATCTGATAATTAATCTCAAGACCATAGGTTGAGAGACAGCCAGAAATACAAGATAAAATTTTCACTGATCGAAAAGCGGCAGAGTCATCATTAATATTAAAAGACAACATATAATAAAATGTCATCAGCATAAATTTTAAAAACAATCCCCTGAATTCTATATATTACACTGAGATTTACATGTAAAAATTGAGGCATATTCCATAACAATGCGCATAACTTAGCCCTGTTTACTAGCGGCTGCTGGGTGCTAATGTCGACACAGCCTATTCACTTTGAATGGGCTGTGTCGGCATTGCCGCGCGGTAGTTGCTAGTGCGGCTTAGTAAACAGGGGTGGCTAATTAGTTGACATGCTAATCAGCGGGCTCCCAATCAAAGAGCATATTACTTTCAAAATCTGCACCCTGATACACAAGATTATCTATGGCGATGCCCCGAGTTATATGGCTGATCTCATAGACCTACCAACCAGAAACACAATTAGAACATCACGAACATACCTAAATCTTCACTACCCTAGCTGCAAGGGTCTCAAGTACAAATCAATTTACGGATCCAGCTTCTCCTATATAAGCACGCAACTATGGAATGCATTAACGAAAGCCATAAAGGCAACGCAGGATCACCTCAATTTCCGGAAATCACTAAAGACCGATATGTTCAAAAAGGCATACACTACTGATCCAACTTAAGTAACTGAACTCAGCAACACAACAAAGCCATAACCTACAATGTACAATATATCACTCTTCTTCTCTTGATTCTCCAGTGTTCTGTAACATCACTCTGTATTTGTTTCATCACCGGAGGTGGCTAACACCTCACGGTACTATGCAAGCCACATTGAGCCTGCAAAGAGGTGGGAAAATGTGGGGTACAAATGCAACAAATAAATAAATTATCTGCACTAATTGACATTAATTAGCATTTACACGTATTACCTGCTAAGTGTATTCTGCAAAGTGGTGAATCTAAATTCTAATGCATGCTGCCAAAAAGGGGGAGTGGCTATGGTTGTGGAATAGGTGAGACACGGGTATTCTGGAATATTACATGCAGGGTTATAGAATATATCATTTACACCAAGTTTTACTTGACGTAAATAGTTACACCTAGAGTTAGATGCTGTCATGGCCGCTCACTGTATTCTGTATACCGCACAGATTATTCTGTAAAGTATGCTGAAATTAAGGCATACTTTATAGAATGTACTTAGGCGAGTTTCATTTCGGCACTGAAGTTTTAGGCGTGATACATAGAATCCAGTCCAATATGCATATCTCACAATAATTTACAGAATGGAGCCAAATAAATGTTAAACAAGGCTTTCAAAAGGGCAGATCCTTGTGGCACACCGTTTGTTTAATTTTGACATTTAGACACCGGGCCTATTATTCAAGAAAAGCTGAGCTTCTGAATTTAGGGACCTTTTTACAAAGCTGCAGTAAGCATTAGCGCATGCTTACTGGAGGTTAAAATGCACTACCACAGGGTGCACTCAGGTTTTAATTTTTAGTGCTGGAGGTAGGTCTGGGGGTGGGGAGAAGAGTGTCGTGCGCTAATCGGATCATACATCTACATTGCTGCGCGCTGATTAGTTTGTGAGCCCTTACCGCCTATAAAACAGGTGTCAGTAAGTGCTCACATACTGATGGGAAAATTAGCGCATGGCCATTATTGCCAAAATAGAAAAGTCAGCCATTTCCTGTCAGTGTTAAAAGTGGTCTTAGCGTGTGTGAAAGATCCACGCTGGGAATGACACAGGCCATTTTTTAGCACTGCTTAATAAAAGGGCCTCTTAGGTTATGCTCCTAAATTTTTGCCCTATTTCAGTTGAAAAGTCCTCTTAATTTGGGAGCTTAAAATACATGCTTATAAATTTAGGCCTAGATTTATGAGTTTAATTCATGAGTTTAGTGCTAAAACTCTGACCTAATTACTGCACTTAAGTAAAGGTTTTTTCACTTTTACTTGTATAGGAAATATTTCTTATATTTACTTTTACTGAAGAAATAATTTTACCAGTTTTTACTACTTTTAGTTAGTTGAGTGGTTCCCAAACCTGTCCTGGGTGCTCCCCAGCTGACAGATGTTCAGGATATTCACAATGAACATTCATGAGAGAGATTTTCATGCAGTGTAGATAGTGCATACAAATCTCTCTCATGAATATTCATTGTGGATATCCTGAAAACCTGACCGGCTGGGGAGTCCCCAGGACAGGTTTGGGAACCACTGAACTAACTAAAAGTAGTAAAAATCGGTGAAATTATTTCTTCAGTAAAATTCAATATATGAAATATTGCCTCAGGTACAAAATTAGATTGTGATCCCTCCAGGGAGAGGGAATGTCCACTGTAAATGAATGTAGCTCACCTTGAGCTACTACTGAAAAAGGTGTGAGCAAAATCCAAATAAATAAGCATTTAGTTGAGAATCAGTGCTGAAAAATCCTTTCATGACCACCGCCATTGTAATCATGTCATACTATGAGCAGCAGCTCCTCCTGCAGTGATGAGGACCCTTGTGTTCCAAGAATGTTATCTTTTAACATTTTTCACTCAAGGGGACAATGTCCGATGAGTTAGTTCTGCATGTGCCATGACAGTTATGAACTTCACTCCTAAGCCAGGGTATGTGGAATATGATCTTAATCTCTCAGTTTTACTACTAACACTCTCATCTGTGTGGTTGTGTATTTGGACTATCAGAGGGCTCTTGATAAGAGGTCAGTGTGATTCTGCAGGAGGAGGCTGGGATATAATCAAATGGAGGATTCCAGCCTCTCAAATGGCTCCTAGCCTGTGTTTTGCAAATGCCCCTAGGAGGTTCATATAGAATAATCTGGATGCCTCTTCTTCTTCCTGGAATCATTCTGGCTTGTGACCTTTGAGGACTGTTAGTAGCGAATCTTCCTTAACTGGGGTAATGAGTTGAGCTATGAGTTTGTATGGGACTTAAGGTGTGGTCTGGAGACTTCCCTTGGCTCTTGGGGGCAGAGTTTCCAGCACTCACTATAACTACCCTTGTTGGAATGAAGTCTTTATTGTTACTCAGGCATAGCTTAGTTCCTCAGCACAGTAACTTGAGAAGCAATATGATTTCCTATTGAACCAGATGGGTAGCCAGACCTCAATTTGAAGGAGGAGGCTGAGCCCAAAGTGGGGGTGCACATTTTGCCTTGCCTCCCCTCTGCTCTCTGCACTCACTGCAACCCCACATACCTGAGCTGGTGGTGGTCCCCACGCCCTGCCAGCAGAAACCTTCCTCCAGCGCTGTTTGCTGCCACATGCTGCCTGCCCTGCTTCCCCCCGTGGCGTGCATGCTCGGTTTTAATGAAATTGAGCTTACGCAAAACCTCACAAATATTCAATTCCACTAGAACTGAGTATGTGTGCGCCGCAGGGGGGAAGTAGGGCAAGTGGCATGTGGCACTGAACAATGTGGAGGAAGGTTTCTGCTGGCGGAGCTTGGGAACCCCCAGCAGCCAAACCAGCAGCCCTTGGAGGACCTCAAATCCAATTTTAGGGGGCCCAGGTCCCCCCTTCAGTAGCTATGACACTGTGTTGAACCAAATGTCTAACAGCAAATACAGAAAAACATTCACTGTAATTTCACTTGTGGATCTGGTCTTGTGTAAATATCCTCTTTTAAAAATAAATCTGACCTTTGTAGAACCAGAACAGAGAGAGTGATTTAAATTTGTCTCAGACTCAGCTTGTCAGTGAGAGAATGCTGTCTGATATTGTCCTAGCTCATGTTCTAGTGAAGTGTAAGAGGACAGTGGAAACCCATCCACAGAGAGGCCTGTCAGCCTTATTCAGTGAGTGAATCACCCCACTGATCTACTATACCTTCTGTTAAATCACAAAGGAAAAATATTTTGGGGTCGATATTCAGCCGGCAGTGTTATTCCCAGATATTCAATGCTGGGCCCTGTCCAGGCTTCTGGAGCTGGATAACTCATAGCCAGTTAAGTCAGTTATTCAGCATTTAATCGGCTGTAGATTACCGCATAAAGATAGAGCAGCCATTTATGAAGTTAACCTGGCCGGTTAAGTGATGACTATCAGCACTTAACCGGGCACGTGCCAACTCCGCCCTCAGAACGCCCCCCAAATAACCGATTTTGCAGTTAGGCACTAACTGGTTATTTTCAGTGGTGCTAACTGATTAAGTGCTGTTGAAAATGACCAGTTAGCCCTGAGCAGGCGATTTAACTGACCAGGAGCCATTTCTGGTTGATTAAATCACGTTGAATATCGACCCCTTTGTTCTGTTTATTTCATTTCATTTATGCAAAACTAACAAATGAAGAAACAAAACCAAATATGGTCACCTACCCAATCAGCAAAAATTGCTTCTCTCCTAACCCTTCCTATCTCCTCTGACCTTATCTGATACCATCTCTGAGTTTAAATGGAGCAAGAGTAATCCCCAGTGGCTTCTGCTTTGCTGCTGCTGTTTTTCAAAATGTGCTGACTCTGACTGTACGATCCATACAACAAAATAGTGTCAGCCTTTGGTCAGCCAATGCCCTCTAGAAATATGTCTTTTTTGACCCAGTACAGTCGAGGTTCTTTTTGGAGGAGAAAGGAGCTGTGTAATTTTGATTTCAGGGTGTTAGACATCATTGCATTCAGGTTGTATGTAACGAGATAGGCACCACTGCACACAGTTCCTATATATATATTATGGTTATGTATCTAATCTCCTCTGAGATTTCCCCACTTGGTTCTCTTCGTTGAGGACTGTTATTCCAGAAGCGCCAATATGATTGAGGGTATTTTTTAAAATCTTATATTTGTAATTTTCTTTTGTTTCTTATGCAATGGTTGTCTTTGTATTATTTATTAAAAACTAAGGGGTCCTTTTACAAAGGCTTGCTGAAAAATGGCTTGCGGTAGTGTAGGTGCAGGTTTTGGGTGCGTACCAATCCATTTTTTAGCGCATCTGTAAAAAAGGCCTTTTTTTTGCTGAAAATGGACGTGCAGCAAAATCAAAATTGCCATACGTCAATTTTGGGTCTGAGACCTTACCACCAGCCTTTGATTTAGCAGTAAAGAATCTGGGTGGTAATGACCTATGCACATCAAATGCCAAAACAAAAAATATTTTTCAGACGTGCATAACGGACGTGCACCAAAATTGAAATTACTGCAAGGGCCACGTGGTAATCGGGCGGTAACTCCAATTTGGCATGCATAGACGCCTAAGCGGCTTAGTAAAAGGGCCCCTCTGTTAAAAAAAAAATCCTTGAACCCAGACTTATACATGTGTAACTGTATATTCTTTATAACTTCTAGAATTGTCTTATAATGTTTTTTGCTTTAATACTATCATGTATTTCACCACCATGTAACAAATAACCCTCTGTAAAACCAAATGTATATTCTCTTCTATTTCCAGTACCCATGTTGAATTGTAAGCCACATTGAGCCTGCAAAGAGGTGGGATAATGTGGGATACAAATGCAATAAATAAATAAATAAACAAACAGGAGGTTCAGTTTTCCAAACAGAAGTCAGCTTGATCGGCACAGCTATTATTATCATAAAAGAGTTTGGAGCATATCATCTTAATATAGGCTGCTTTGCCACCCTCTGCCTATGTCATTTTGTACCTGTAATATTTCATTGGTGTCCAAGCTTTGCTGGATGATCTGTGGCTTCAATTTGTGCATTATGCAGTATGCTACCAGAACCTGGAAATTCTTGCAGGGCTCCTCAGTGAGGAACACCTAGAAAAACAATACAAACAAAACCCAAATATGACAATGAGACAAGACTAGAGCTCAACAGACAGACTAAAGGGAAGGTCTCTGGAGATGGTACTTGATTACCTGCTAATTTGCAGAACTCACCATACTGGACAGCACCACAAATATTACAGGAGCCCTTCTACAAAGCGGCGGTAAGCCCAACGCGGGCTTACTGCTTGCTAAAACGGAAGTACCACTGGTTTACCGCAGCAGCCTAGCAGTAGTTCCCACCCCCAGCGTGCACCATTTCTGGCTCTACAAAAATATTTGTATTTTTGTACCGCCGGTGTGTACCCAGCGGTAATTGGGCAGTGCTGCATGCTGCCTGGTTACTGCCGGGGTAGCGTGGGAGCTCTTACTGCCACCTCAGCAGTAAGTGCTCCCACCTGAAAAGAGCATGTGGCAAGTGCTTCACTTCATTTTTTTTTTAAACCTGCCTTTTACCTGCTGCGGTAAAAGGGGGCCTCGGCATGCATCAAAAACATGTGCCAATGCCAGAGCAGGCCCCCCTTTGCAGCAGCTTCGTAAAAGGACCCCATAGTGAGGTATCACCATTTAACCATTTCTCTGACCTCATGTGCAACTTTCTTTAAATCAATCACCTTACTTTCTAACTCTTGCTACTTTCTTACCCTTCTATTACCTATAATATTCTATTACGTATTGTGTTGACATTGTAAATAGTCAAAACCTGCTTGCTTTTGGTTTTTGGATACAGCAGAGTAAACACAGGATCAAATATTTGGATACATCTGGATACAACTGTAAAACCCCTGACGCAGCAATAGCGAAACGGGGGCTCCCTGTCGGGTTGATCAGCTGGTGGTACCGATGAGAACAGAACACTATGGCGTTTGGATTAAGAGCTAAGTGATATCTGGTGGAACACCAGGGCTGAGAAGAAGGATGTTATATGCATGATAAGGATTGTATCAGTAAGACATTTAATCAGTAAATAATTGATCTATACAGGTTTTGACACACACGACTGTTATTTGAGGAATTGTGAAAAGTTGAGATTCCATATTCATTATACAGAGAAGTAACCTTAATGGTAGTAGATGGAGCTTTTTTTCTAAGCCAAATGATGGTGTGCCGGGCCTACGCCTTATAGTCTGCAGTGTCGGGCTGGCTGGGTGGCGATACTGAGGCCTTTTTTCTCAATCATTATATGGGAGATAGGTCAGTAACAGTGTGAGTGTTAACAGCATATATGCATAGCCAGTGTGAGGCTGTGTTTAGATTTTCAATTGTAAATAGTATACCATGCCATACTTTGTATTGTTTTTGAATATTTTTACTGCTGTAATTGTCTATTGCTCATGCTTGATCTATTCTTACTGTACACTGCCTTGAGTGAATTCCCTCAAAAAGGCGGTAAATAAATCCTAATAAATAAATAAATAATAAAAACAAAACATCAGGGGTTCTCAACCCTATCTTCAGGACACACCAAGCCAGTTCTAGGCACATCCATTTACGCCAAGTAAAACTTTGTGTAAATACCGGTGCCCAAGTTAGGCGCAAACCAGGTGCATTCTATAACCGTGCACACAGATTTTTAGAATGCCCATAGTCTGTCCATGGCCGTGCCTCCTTTTTGGCAGCGTGCATTAAAATTTATGTGCACCACTTTAGAAAATACGATTAGCAAGTTGTGCGCATAAATTCTAATTAATGCCATTTATGAATTGTACAAGTCAAAGTTTTACATAATCTTTTCATAACAGCAGCCATCTTGGATCCAATTTTTAATTGCATTTTTTTAAAAATGCTTTAAACACGCTTTTTTGGATTAAGGATGTTGGTGCAGTTATGTTTTAAAAAGATATGTTTTTGCTTTTTGTTTTTTTAATAACACTTTTTCAATTGATTATAGATAATCGTTGTGTGCCTTTTTTGTGTTAACAAAGTTTACTATGACTGACAACATGTCATGTGACCCAGACAGGACTTAAAGGCAGAAAACAGTATATGCTGTGAACGAGTAGAGATCCTCTCTGTACCGAATGCTCTGGTAAGATTTTCACTTTCTTTTTGATTTGGAACATACTGTATATGGTATATTTTTTAAAATCTAACCTTAACATTTACACTCCTTTGTTTCTGTTTTCCTGGGTGTTGGTAGTACCCTACCTTAGGTTTTCCACCTTCAGGAAAGTGACAGGATTACTCCTTGAGGGTATGTTGCAACTGGCTTCCCAGACATTTTATATGCACTTGTTTGTATATCACTGTCACTAAGGGCCCTGTTTACTAAGCCGTGCTAGAGGCGCGTTAGTGCTTCTAGCGCATGCTAACCATTAGTGTGCGCTGCTTAGGTGCCCACAATATTCCTATGGGTGCCTACACAGCGCATGTTAATTTTGTGCACGCGCTACAAACCATAGCACACCTTAGTAAACAGGGCCCTAAGTGTTTATTGATTTAAGTAACTTTATTTATTTATCTATTTGATGTATATGTATATCGTTTTATGCATATTTTAATTTATGTATTTATGTTTACTAGTATTGTATTGTTTTATTTATTTATTTTTGACATTTATATCCCACATGAGTTTTTTTACCTGCGTTTTACAATAAAGGTTGTCATTGATCTCTCACCCTGTCTGCTTCTGCATCTTCCATTCTGTTGGGACTAGTGGACTGCTTGCCCATTTGTTTTCTAGGACCATATGCCACTGTTATACATTCAGGTCTGAGTTTATGAGCCTAATTTATGAACTCAGTGCTAAAAATCAGTTCTAATCTCCTTCCCCCCCCCCCCCCCCCACCCCAGTCCACATCTGTCATCAACCCTTTTAATGCTCCTAAATTTAGCAGTTTAGTGAAATTTTGAGTATACTGTAAACTTAAGCACCAGCCCTAGTACATTTTCAAAGAGGCCAGGAGAAAAGCATAACTCTTAAAATTAGGAGCATAAATAATTTGAATATTGGGCCCCAGGTCTTTATCCTTCTCTTAAATTTGATATAAGAAGCAAAGACCATTTCACAACTCTCCACGAGAGTGATGCTAAATAAGTAAAAGCTAGATGGATGGATCACAGTAGGAGGGGGAACACAAGGAGATTATCTTGTGAGGTGTGTAATACTCAAGCGGGAACACAAAGAATAAGATGATTCACTAAATATAATGGCTGGCCAGAATAAAAAAAAGCCTGATAGGCTAAAATAAGAAGCTTAAAACTGATCACATAGACAATAGGCAGCCAGTGCTGAGATAGTAAAAGTGGAGTGACACAATTATAGAAAAAGAGATGGCAATTGTCCAGTAACAAGAAAGATTATTATTGACATAATGCTGCATTGCATGTGATAATTGCTGTAGTTCAGAGGATCCTATTGCAAGAGTGTCCCATCTAATTTGCAGCAAAAACTAATGCATTTTTGCACTCCTGGGTACTTGTATGCTACCCGCTGAATGCACTTTTTGTAGTTGCATCCTTGCCTTGCTGTCTCATGCTACCAACCACAGCATATAGGTATACAACTTTCTTATGTCCTCAGCGTGCTCATGCTTAATGTAATCAGCATCTGGAATCAGTGGCTTCAGCTGGTAAATTAGCACCGTCTTCTTCTGGAGTGCCAGCGTGCTTGGAAGCACACAGCCCACAGTAGCCAGCTGTCTCATTGTTTAGACCTTCTAATTTTGTCCTTATTCTTTCCCTCTTGAGCCCCAGCCCTGTTCGCTAAAAGTTTCCAGAACAATTAATGCTTATTAATTTGCCCAATTATCACAATTTTCCAGTCTGGAGCCAGCTGGCTAGGTAATGTTCCCAAACAAGTCACAAATATGGTACAACAGCAGCAGTTTTTAGCATTTCCCAAGGCTGCAGGGAAGTTAAAGGAGTTTATAATTTTTTTTAAAGACAGCAACAACAAAAAAAACAACTGAAGAAAACATGTTGGGAAAATAAAATGCCATCTCCCAGCAGCAATACAAGGAAACAATATTTTAGATAATTTGAATAATTTGGTTGGTAGTTTAAAACAAACATCTTCACTCTTCCTCAGTTTTATTATGACTGGTATTTGCAGTGCTTTCTAGAAAGAACAGTACTGCTAGTAGGATATAGGGCAACCATTAAATTACCTCACACATCCAGATTAATTCCACCCCTTTCCCTCCACAGCCAACTGCAAAGCTCAGTCACAGTATGGTTCTCACCCCCTTTCCATCCTCAGAAGCATAAGAACAATCGTGATTTTATGCCAAGCCATGTCAGGTTGCCGACCTGGAGCCTATTAAAACTTTATTTCCTTTTTTCTGATTGCAGATGGAGGAGAAGGTGGAATCATCCATGGACTCAACATGGTATCTTTTTATGTTTAAAAAATAAATTACTTCTGCATAGGAAAACACTGCTCTTATCTGCTCAAATCTACTCTGCTGTAGAAATGAAATGGGAAGAGCAATGGGGAGAATGGAAGGATGAGAAAGAAGAGAGATAGAGGAACCACTGGTGCTATTCTCTCCTCTCCCTCCTTTATACTTGTTTTTTTTTTTTTTTTTTTTACAAATTCAGAAAACTTGATTAGCTTGACAAAATTTGCACGTGTTTCCAAAGAAATACATGTGGGAAATAATTTCATATCATGGCACTTATGAAATGTCAAACAAGAGGGGACAGCATGTAGACCATTTATTTATTTAGATTTTGCTCACACTTTTTTCAGTAATAGCTCAAGGTGAATTACATTCAGGTACACTGAATATTTCTCTGTTCCAGGAGGGTTCACAATCTAAGTCTGTACCTGAGGCAATGGAGGGTTAAGTGACTTGCCCAAGATCACAAGAGCATGGCACATGTGAATGTCTGACTGAGAGGAGAAAGTGGGTCTGTTCATGACTTTATTTCCATAGTTTATTTCTTTAAAACAGTGGTTCTCAACCTTTTTACAGTCAGGGCACACCTGAGGGACAATGCTTGCATATGTAACACACTGATGGGCCAATGATCAAAAGTAAACGCTAGGGCTAAAGGCCATCAGCGCCGTTCTAGTGCACACCCTTACCAATGCGGAATGATCAACGAGCGCGCCAGGCACTTGCTCAAGTAACTTGTAAATGTAGTCGATCTCATGTAAATAAGGCCATTTCGTATTCCTCCTCGATGATCAAAAAATAGTGCCGCAATGATCAGAGGTGTTGAATGACATTAGACAAAAAAAAAAACAACGCTGCAAAATAACGCCGAGTCAGGGCTGGCGTTACTGTCAAACACGTCCCATCAGGAAAACAAAGTTATATGTATGTAAATTATCCCCCCCTGTTTCTCCTTCCCACGTGAGCTGAAAGTAGATGCTGGAAGGACAAATTCGGAAGACAGTTTATTGTCCGCTTCTTTTTGCAGGCATGCTCTGAAGAGTTTTTCTGCAGTTTCGAGGGCTTTTGTTAACATTTTTTTACTCACTTGCCCTGAACCCTTTATCCCCACCTCTTTAATTCCCTTACCTCTTAGTTGTTCGGCTTGCCTGTCCTATTTAGATTGTGAGCTCTTTGAGCAGGCACTTTCTTTTCATGTATGGTGTACAGTGCTGTGTATGCCTTGTAGTGCTATAGAAGTGATAAGTAGCAGTAGTAGTAGTTGTGTGATGAAGGTCTCCTTTTAGTGCTTGATTGCTATCGCACGCAGGTAGGAGGAGAGAATAGAGACCCAGCGAGGGGGAGAGATGAACCCCAGGACTTGAGACCCCTACCTTGGCAGCGTGTATACCAACTGCGTGTATACCACACAAGGTGTCACTGGAGGGGATGCGAGATATGGAGGTCGTGGACATGTACCGTTTGAATAGGGAGACTATTTTGGACCTTTTTGAAAATATAAACTGCGATCTTGACTCCTGCACCGTGTGATCACATGTTGTCCCTGGAATGGTTAAACTACTGTGTACACTGCAGTTCCTGGCTACGGGTTCTTTCCAGCACATGGTTGGAGCTCGCTGTAGTGTGGAGAAATCCACATTTTCAAAGCATCTAAAGGCAGTTTTGCATGCCATAACTAGATGTTACAGGGACTATATCCACTTCCGCGGTGCTAGGCAGAACTGATGGAGTTGAAGGTGCAATTCTTTGGTATAGGTGGATTTCCCAATGTTCTCGGCGAAACATGACCAACCCCCCCCCCCCCCCCCCAATGTTCTGGGTGCCATTGATCGCACCCATGTCCCATTGATCCCACCATCAGAATCTGAAGCGGCCTACCGCAACAGGAAGCCGGGCTACTCCATCAATGTACAGGTTGTGTGCAACGCCAAGCTGAGGATCCTGGACACTGTTGTGAGGTACCCAGGCAGCTGCCATGATTCCTACATTTTTTCCAACTTTGGGATAGGCCGTAATTTTGCAAGTGGTACATATGGTGATGGCTGGATCTTGGGTGAGTAACTTGAATCTTTTCGCTAATGTAGGGCCAGAGAAGGTGGATCTCCAATGGAGGTCCACAAAAATGGGGGTCTTGGGACATTGGAGGGGGGTGGGATTGATAAGGATCCAGGTATCTGGGGGAGGGGTGTGATGGGTTGTAATGGCTGGATTTCAGGCTGTTAAGAAGTTCATACTCTCCATTCCTGTAGTTCTGGAAGTCAGCAGGTTGTAGCTGTGGCCAGGCTGTATCAGAAATGTGGAACATTGATAATAAACATATGTGCATCTCTTTATTTTCTTTTGTAAGACATGCTGGATATGGCTGCAAGCCGTGACTTTTCACATCAATGGCGGTCCCACATACCCCTGCAGAGGAACGTTATAATGCATCGCACATCCTAACAAGGAATGCAATTGAGCATACATTTGATGTGCTGAAGAGCAGGTTCCGCTGCCTACACTTTTCTGGTAGTGCACTTCAATACTCCTCTCAAAATGTTTATGCTGATTATCAAGGCATGCTGTATTCTGCATAATATAGCGCTAAGCCATGGGCTTGAGATGGACATAGGTCCAGTGGTGTTACCTGAGGTGTAAATCCACCCTCCTGCTGCTGATCACATTGGGACAGATGTGATCAGGGGGAATTGTACAAGGAGAAACGTCATAAAACGGTACTTCTCATGTAAGTAGGACAGAGATATGTGTATTATGTTTCCTGATTACTTCCTGTTGATTTTCCAGCCACTCTATACCATGTTTGTGTAAGCGTACAGCTGGAAAGAATTCCCTCGCTGCCTTTCTGTGACTCAGAAGATGCAAAGCATCAGAGCGTGAAAAACAAGCTTGTTGGCTATGACCACAACTTGTATGCAGATTGCATGCTAAACAGGGCATTATATATTCATCCTAAATGATCACAAATGCGGCCACTATGCCAAGTGTGGGTGTTTTTGGGCACAGGTGGGACGGGGAGGCCTCTAGTCACAACGTTTGACAGATACGGCCTTTTTTGTCACTAGTCCTGTGGGGAGGATTATGTGATGATCAAGACATATAGAGCAAATTCATTTGCATGATATTAGTTTTGATTATTGGGCCCTAAATCCCTCGTGCTGTTCCTTTTCATTGCTATCCAGAATGGCGTGGGGAATTGTAGCTTCTGGAAATGTCTGGGGCATTTAGGGGTTTGTAATCGACTTTATTATTGCTGTTTTTGTGACACTCCTTCTTTTCTCACTTTTTTAAATGCAGGATGCTGCGTTGACCATTTGACTAGACGTTTCTATACCCTGTGGTACCATTAGGTAAAACTTCTGTAATTTGCCATGCAGTTTCATGTTCATCTATTCTAACTTCATGCACAGCCTGTATATGTTTTCTGTATAAAAAATTGCACCAATTTCGTTTTTTTTCACTATCGAAGTAATGGATGACAAGCTTAAGGATTGTTCTGTTACATCTTCTGTACAGCACATAGGAGCTGACTCTCTGGGTGCTGTAGTGCTTGAGCAGCCCCAATATTGAGAAAATTCCTTGTATGTGTCCAGGGAGGGGTTATTTCCACTGGGCTTAGCACCCCCAATAATTTTGAAAAGTTAGCTCCTATGGTACAGCACATACCTTTTCATCTGCCAGTGCTGTCGGAAACAACTTATTCTCCTCCCTAGCCAATAACCTAATTCATTCACATCATCCTCTTTTTCTGTAACCACTCCTCCCGTGGGTCTGGCCTTCACTTCGTCCTTTGCGCTCATCCAGCTATATGCAAGTCCTTCCTTTTGTAGGGTCTGGCCTGCACTTTTTTTACCCACACTCCACCCTACCCTACCCATCAAGACCTTTTTTCCAACAGTTCAAAATACATCATTTATAGAATATCACTTCATCGTGCCAACTGGAATGGTCCATATTAATCATTCAACACAGTTGGCATAAGCTTAAAAAACCAATTTTTTCCTTTGGAAGTCACTCCTTAACCTCTACAGAAAGCTTGCCATAAATTTTGAGTTATTCAAACTGTATCACATGCACAGTCACCCATACATCCTTATCAGAAAGTAACCATTCATCGACAGAGTAAATAACCCAAACAGTATCTTTATTTTCTTCTCTAAGCTAACAAAACATTTCTCTTTTGTGTGTGTGTGTGGGGGGGGGGGGGGTGGGTTGCCAACAATTGTAACAGAAAGGGGGTATAGGGTTGTATAGATTTTGGGGTGGTGCGATAGAGGTGGGGCAATGTTTGCTGAAGATTATGAGGTGGCACGGTGGTGGAAATGCAATCAGCATCCACCCTCCGTGCCAACCCTCAGCACTCCTCCAGAATGCGCCGTGGGAGTTTGGGTAGGGGCGTGTCCTGTGTTGTACCCTGGGGAGTGACTTTGGTGGATGGGGATGGAGGAAGGATAATGGGGAGAAGGGGGGTCTCAGACGTGGGAGGAGGAGGGCTTACAGCACATATCACACCAATGGTGTTTCACCTGTTCCACAGTGCGGTTTGCTACTCCCAGAGCACTCACTTCCGCCACTATTCATGTCTGCACTTTAATGGTGCTCCGTGCCTGGGAGTGGGACTGGGGGTTTAACCGTGCAAACTCCTCAGTCACATGCCTGAGGAGCAGGTCATTTTCTTCTTCAGTGAAGTGACATGCCCCTGTTGTTTTGCCATGGTCACCGGACAGTGGCGTGGTCTCATGCTGGCTGCAAGCATCCATGCCTACTTAGATATAAACAAAGAGATGGGTTATGAAAACTCACACACACAAAAAGAAAAACAACAACAAAATCCAGATGTTGTAAATACCAACTAGTAGCTGATACTGTAGCAGAAAGAGGAAGAAAAAATGGCTGCCAGACGCTGTGATAGAGAGAAAGAGAAAAAATAGTGGTCACAATATGAAACAATTTCTGAGCACTGTTGCACCACGACATCCCCCAAAAAATATATATATATTTTGGGTGGGGAGGGGGCTTTTGTGGAAGCCAAATGCTCATGCTTACATGTACAAGGTTGAAAACATACAGGGTGTAGGAGGAACCAACAACTGCCTATGTAAGTTGGCTAAGAATCCTAAAAAAAAGAAAGAAGGGAATGCAAAATAAAAATGCACACACACACTCCCTACTACTACTACTACTTATCATTTCTATAGCGCTACTAGATGTACGCAGTGCTGTACACTTGAACATGAAGAGACAGTGCCTGCTCGACAGCGTTTACAATCTAATTAAAATTACAGTAAATCTTTTGAAAGCTGAACACTATCAATACCAACCTCTACAAGTTCGAAAACAGCCAATGCGAGCAAGGACTGGCACCTGAAAAAAAGAAAACAAAAAAGTATTGCTTTTAAGGCTTCAACACAAATGATGGGTTTACTCACAAATACACATGTCTATTCACTCACCTCAACCTGGTCTGTGATGTGACAAAGAAGCCCGAAGAAAAGTGCTAGAAGCACAGTCAAACCAGGTACAAGGCCAATGGAAAGAACGCAAAGACTAGGGCCACCTATAGAACTACAGGCAAGCCTATGTTTTTACGGCATTTTCAGGCAGCATATTTTGATGCGCTTTACGGCCGGGTGCACTTTATGACACACCGACGAGTTGTCCTACACAGGGATGCACACAATGGCATGTCCCACTTATGCACATGCTCGTTGTTCCTGACTTGTTTTAGCATGTCAAATTAGTGTGCATGTGCCCCAGCTGCTTTGCATATTTTGGTGCTGCCCATGTCTCGCTCAGGTCCCACCTAAAACATACCCCCTTGAAACTGGGATGAACTGTGAAGTAAAACGTCTAAAATCAGGGTGTTGAAAATCACAACTTGGATGTTTTTGAGAGAAAAACCTCCTTCTGCCACCTTATGACATTTTTTGGACTTTTTTAATATTGAAAATGAGCCCCAAAAATGCAACGTATATTATCACTTAAACACTGTATGACTTCTCTACTAATTTTTATTTTCATAAACAACAAATGGAAGAATTTTCAACATTTTATCATTTTTATGACTGAAATGAACACAGTGCACATCGAAATGTGCAGGCAACACAATACACTCAGTATGACTAATCAAAATAATGTACATAAAATATAGAATTAGAGGTCATTTACATATTTTATCATTTTTACAACTGAAATGAACGTAGTGCACTCTAAAATGTGCAGGCAAAACAATGCACTCAGTGTGGCTAGTTATAATAACATAAATACAATATAGAATTAGAGGTCATTTGCATAAACATCTGTATTACAATTGAAATTTTCTCATAGCGGATGCCCACGATTCTTAGTTTTACCATCTATGGGACTGAGATAAGCGTTATATATATTAAAGTGTACTGACAAATAGTACATGCAGTTTGGGAATTTATATACTTTGGGAATGTGTTGACATTGTAATATAGCATACTTTAATTGTCTATTGCTTATGTTTGACTTATTCTTGGTACACTGCCTTGAGGGGCTCTTTTAGAAAGCCGTGGTAAGCTTACCACACACTAATCTGGAGCTACCGCCGGCCGAACGCAGGTGCCAACAGTAGGTTCAGCCCTAGCACATGCCATGTCCCATACTAGGGAAAATCGCCCCGTATTTTTAGCACAGAGCTAACCTGCCGGTAATCAGGCAGCGCCGCGCACTACCAGGTTACCACAAGGTTAGCACAGGAGCCCTTACTGCCACCTCAATGGGTGACGGTAAGTACTCCCCCCTGCATGACCATATGGTATGTGCAATCTTACCACATGGCCATGGCTATTTTCAGCTTTTTTTTTACCTGCTGTGGTAAAAAGGGCCTCAGCATGTAGAAAAATGGCCCCCGCTGCTAGCGCAGGACCGTTTTTACTGTAGCTTGGTAAAAGGACCCCTGAGTGATTTCTTTGAAAAGGTGATAAATAAATCCTAATAAATAAATACGTGTAGATGTAAAGTGTGTCAAATGCACTGGAAATAAGGATGACATAAGTAACTAACATCAATAGTATGTGTACCACATATGCTTACATGCAGACTTACTTAGACTCTGCAGAGAAACAACGCGTGTGTAATGTTCAAACCTTTTTGGAAAGAAGACAATGACTTCATGTATAAAATATTAATTTTGACAAAATGCTAGAATATAACTAAAAATAGTATTTAAGTTTGAAATCAGGAATGCAGTTACTCAAAACAACAGTTTATGTAGATCAGTCACATTCAGGAAAATGCTACATATACGTTCACACTTTTATATCAAGAAGAAATTTGCGCCAAAAAACTGGCGTCTAAAAATTTTATTTGAAAAAAAAGGAACCTAAAAGTTGTTGATGAATAAAATATATGCTCCGGACAGCCTATAAATAATTTCATATGGGATATTTGTGCTTGTTAAAAAAATGTGTTAAAAAATTTGGTGATGTCACACTTGCCATCGTCTAATCTATTGTCTTCTATTCAAATGAAAATACTGGTGTAGTTAAATGGCTTTACAGACTCCTTACCAGAGACCTTTAAGGCATAAGACAGGTGCATAATAGCTGCACTGATGAAATACTTCTATAATTTTTATGGCTATAACCCGGATTCTATATAGCACACCTAGTGTTATGTGTCAAAATCTAAACGTAGTCTATAACAATATGTGTAACTTAAATGGCTTAACAAGCTAGTTAGCATTGTTAACAGCACTTAACAATCAATAATAAGCATTAATTGGCAAGAAATAGAATTTACGCGCCTATGTTTACCAAGGGGCTCTATGGGTGTGTTAGTGGTTTTAACGCATGTAAACCTTTTATGCACATTAAACGCTAATGCTTCCATAGAAATGTGTAGGTGCGTTAGTGTTTAACATGCCTTAATTTTATAGGCTCGTTAGAAACACTAACGCACCTCAGTAAATATATCCCTAAGTGTATTCTGTAACGCACTGCACCTAAATTTTAATGTGCACAAGCAAAAAGGGGTGTGGGTATGGCTGGGGAAATGGGCATTTCATGGGCATTCCAGAATTTACACACTCTATTAGAGAATACGGCCCTCTGTGTCTAAATCTACACGCCAGGATTTATGCCATGTTTTTGTTGGTGTAAATAGAGATGCGTAGTTTTAGGTGCCGCTTATAGAATATGCTTAAGTGGAAATGTTTTCTGAGCTGATTTTTTAGGCACTGTATATAGAATCTGACCCATGGTGGACTCAAAATATAGTAAAGGGGTTAGGTGTTTATTATACCTATATGTGCATTAATGCATCGTACATGAGGACTAATAAACTGTGAGGGCTGGTTAAATGTGACTTTGTACTGAAACATGTGGAAGAAACATTTTCTGGGACTGGCCTTAACAAACCAAGGCAAACATTTTATTTTGCCATCTCTCCATTTGAAAACGCTTCAGGCAAATCATAGGAATACTCCTATCATTTTATCTAGTTGTAATGCAGAATTATTTTTTATGCTCAGAGTCCAATCATGTTGTTAACAATGTGGAGCACCTTATAGATGAAGATCCATTATCCAGAAAAATCCTTTCTGATTACTGAATGATGGAAAAAAGGGAGCAAAAATGACTTCCACTCTCTTTTGCCAGCACTTTTCTCTATCGCTTCCCCTCTCTCAGCAGCTCAACGTTTCTCTGTTTCTCTCCTTCCCTGCCTCAATTCAACCTTTCATCCACTCCTTCTACTGAGACTGCTTTAACCTGTTGTTCCTGCACCAGGCATCGCTCCCTCCTGTGTGACTCACACAGTATCATTTCAGCTGTTTGAAACACATGGACAGTGAGGGGCAGAAGAATTTCTTTCTGACCATTCCGGAGAAAAGGTGTTGCCTTTAGCTTGCATTTATGAGGCCTGTAACAGTGACTGGATGGACTGCATGTTTAAAATCAATTTCTGAGAGAGATTTCGGTGCCACTATTTACGTGGTCATGCTCCACTCTTGTCATTTATTTTTAAAATCTATTTGAATGATTGTAGGGGGCCTCCATAACCTTGGGACTCATGGGCTCCCTGTTCACCCCATATCACATCAGAGCTGGTGATAGAATATGATTTAATGTGACCAGAAGGCATGGCTCCCTAGCAGAACAGTAGCTTTCATTTTATTTTAATGCGATAAGTCACAGAACAGTGTGCAGTATATCATGATTAATTGTCTGCTGATACACACTGGTAACTGTACACAATGTGCTACTGAACAAGACATTAAACCGCGGCAGCTGCTCTGTTGCCTCAGAAACCTCTAATACTGGCCTGGAACAAACCATGATAGAGTTTGTATAGATGTTAATGATTCAAATGAAACCATAAACCCTAGCTGGGGATATTTTTGAAAACCCGTACTTGCTTTTCCAAATTGTTATGCCTCAATGTCCAGGGAATTGTAATCCAGTTTATTCTGTTGAGGACACAGAACTACAGCACACAGTATGAATTAAGGGTGGTATAAAATCTGCCCATGCACTGTGGAGGGAACTCAAAAGAGATTTGGACAAGATTCTGGAGAAAACGTTTATAAGAAATTATTAGCCAGGAAGAATTTAGGAAAGTTGTTGTTCACCCCTGGAAATGAGCTATGAGAAATATGTTTACTGTTTGGGATAGGCCGGGCATTTGTGAACCAAGTTGACCACTGCCCAAGACAGAATGCAGGGCTTGATGGGCCGTGGTCTGACTCTTTCTTAAACTGGGTTTTTATTAATAATAACAACATTGGCTTTTTCCCTTTTGGGAAGCTGTCAGAAGCATACCATCAGTTTATACGCCCCCCTCCCCCCCCATGTTCTGCCTCCTCCAGAGCATCAGTACAATACAGACTAATTCTGTATTGTACTGATGCTCACTTGTCGGGATTTTGGAGATTAGTAGTCCATCACTTTTTTGAACAAAATCAAAGGCTTTATACACATAAAGGACAATATTCAGTGGATGTTAAATGTGTAAAGATATTTGAATCAATTATTCATATATTTTTGGATTTATTACTCACCTTTTCCAAACCTGAGCTGAAGGTGAGTTACAAGCAGATACACAAGTTATTCCCTGATGAAGTGGGTCTACCTGAGGAAATAGAGGTGGAATGACTTGCCCAAAGTCAAAAGGCCCTTATTTTAGAAGCGCTGTGTACATTTTGGATGTATGAAAAACGGCATTTAGACATCCATATTGCATGGATATCCAAATTCCAATTTTATAATGCCAGGATATGAACAATTAAAACTGCAGTACATTCTTATAGCAAGGGGAAGTGATCTGAATTTGTGTTCGACAGGATGAGGGAGGGGCCAAAATCTGGATGTCCAACTCCAATTTAAGAAGGGGAAGGGACGCCTGTGTTCAAAAACGTATATGTTATTTACATCTGGAACTTGGCATGTCCAGGTTACAGGAAGGTGCTCTGAAATAAGTAGCTCTTCATTCATTCCCATGGAGGGGCATAATCGAACGGGGCGCCCAGGTTTTCCTGGGGCTGTCCTCGCAGGATGGCCCCGTGAAGGGGCGGGGAAACCCGTATTATCAAAACAAGATGGGCGTCCATCTTTTGTTTCGATAATACGGTCGGGGACGCCCAAATCTCAACATTTAGGTCAACCTTAGAGATGGTCATCCCCGGTTTTCGGCGATAATGGAAACCGAGGACGCCCATCTCAAAAACAGCTAAATCCAAGCCATTTGGTCTGGGAGGAGCCAGTGTTTGTAGTGCACTGGTCCCCCTCACATGCCAGGACAGCAACCGGGCACCCTAGGGGGCACTGCAGTGGACTTCACAAATTGCTCCCAGGTGCATAGCTCTCTTACCTTGTTTGCTGAGCCCCCACAACCCCCCCCCCCCAAAAAAAAACCCACTACCCACAACTGTACACCACTACCATAGCCCTAAGGGGTGAAGGGGGCACCTACATGTGGGTACAGTGGGTTTCGGGTGGGGTTTGAAGGGCTCACATTTACCAGTACAAGTGTAACAGGTAGGGGGGGGGGATGGGCCTGGGTCCGCCTGCCTGAAGTGCACTGCACGCACTAAAACTGCTCCAGAGTCCTGAATACTGCTGTCATGGAGCTTGGTATGACATTTGAGGCTGGCATAGAGGTAGGAGGGGGTTGGTGACCACTGGGGGAGTAAGGGGAAGTCATCCCCTATTCCCTCTGATGGTCATCTGGTCAGTTTGGGCAAGAAAACATGGACCAAGTAAAGTCGACCAAATGCTCATCAGGGATGCCCTTCTTTTTTCCATTATCGGCTGAGGACACCCATCTCTTAATCATGTCCCAGTCCCGCCTTTGCTAAGGTGCCGACATGCCCCCAGGAACTTTGGTCATCCCCACAACGGAAAGCAGTTGAGGACGCCCAAAATCGGCTTTTGATTATGCCGATTTGGGCGACCCTGAGAGAAGGACGCCCATCTCCCGATTTGTGTCGGAAGATGGGCGCCCTTCTCTTTCGAAAATAACCCTGTTAATCTCCCAGTGATTGCTGTCCCTCCCCTTCCCCCAAATGTGAAACAGGTAAGGGATGCAGGGCTTTGTGGCAGCTTCAGGAACTGTGGACGTTTATGGTACTAAAATCTTTTTTAAATTAACTTCTTAATGGAGTTCCATGTGGCATGGAGGAGTAGCCTAACAAACTAGCAAGCTGAGAACGAAGGGATCTTAGTTGAAATCCAACTTCAACTCTTGTGATTTATTTTTTATATATTTTTAAATGTGAGCCCTCCAAGGGCAGAAAAATACCTACTCCTGGAAAGGAACACCACCTGCAAGCCCTTACAGCACAGCAGGGGGGCATCCTGGTTGCCTTTACGTGTGTAAGTACACTTTCCCCGCAAAAGTGGTAGTTTTTTGTATATTTTTGTGCAGAGGTGGTGTGTAAATATAGACACTCTGTTATGGAATTGCCCTTACATTGACTTACAAGACCAAACGTTTATGTATTGAGAGGCACAGGGTTTTTAAAGCAAAGGACTTATCTATTTAAACTTCAGAAGTTACAAAAATAATTTATTTTGAATATTGACCCTGCAGGGCTCTTTAGTCTCAAGAGACCATCAATATGGGTCCTTTATGATCTTCTCAGCCTTTAGATAGGTAAAGCTTTCTGTGGCTATAAAGATCCATAAACTATGGGGGGTAGTTATCAACTTGGGCTACTGTTAAGACATGTTATTTTGCCATTAACTCATGCTATTTCAGCTCTGGTTACCAAAGACTGGAACTCTTCTCACTAAGGGAGAAAGTTATCAATGCTGGCTACCGATTAAGGGCCCCTTTTACCAAGCTGCGATAAAAGGGGGCCAGCGCTCGCATCGGCATGTGTTTTACACACGTGCCGAGGCCCCTTTTTACCACAGCTGGTAAAAGGGAAGTCTCGCTTTCTGACAGGAAATTTCTGCCGTCATCTACTATGCTACTATGTAATAAAGAATAGTGTTTGTTTAAAGACTGCCATAGTTATTCACGATGATAATTGTGTGAATGTTGATAACTATATTGAAATTAGTAATATTCTTTATATATATATTGTGATAACAGATGCATTTTCATTAGGAATATCCTGAACACCTGACATGCTTGTGACCCTCAAGGACTGACCTTGTGCACCTCTGTTCTAAATGAAACAAAGAGGAATTTAATTTAATCAGGTGTAGCATTTCAATAGTAATAAAACTTAAATATTATGTTTGTTGAAATGAATAGCACATAGCATGGTCTGGATTTAGGCGTGCTGGGGTGGTCACATGACAGCAATGAGGGACTATAGCTATTATGGATTAATTGGCTTAATTTTCCACCATTTTATTAGCAATGCCTATGGAGAAAAATAGCCTTTTCTTTCCTCCACAAACTGAAGCTGCAAAGCACAGCAGTTGGATATGAAAAAAAAAAACAAAAGCCAGTAATTAAAACAAACCTCAGCAGGACTACAGGAATCACTGGAAGGCATTCTATCCATCAGAAATGGCCTCAAGCCCAGGATACAGTGTTTGCACTGTGTATTGTATTACAGGTTGGATTAAGGTCAGAAAGAAGAACAAATCAAAGTAATACAGATATATCTTTTATATCAACTTTTAAAAATGTTAATGTTAAGCGAGAAAACTCTTGCCCAGTTGCCAGAGGATAACATTCTGCCCCATTTAGTGCAGGCCTAGGGTTCTGTCTCCAGCTCTGGTATCAGTTCCTGATCCTTGGCTTGCTCTGGTTGCTGAACTGATTGATGCTCACAGATTTAGCAATAAATTAAACAATGTGCTCACTGCTGCCCCCACTGGGTACCCTTTGAGTGGTACAGAAAGCAGTTCTAATAAAACTGCTTCAATTAGCTCAGACACAGGAGGTTCCTGCACTACTTCAATTAGCTCAGACACAGGAGGTTCCTGCACTACTTTGCTTATATATGGAACAGGAATGCAGGGAAAGAAGGAAAAATACCGGCGATCAGGTATACAGTTTTTATAATAATTACCAGATGGGAAGGAGAGAATAAATAAACTAATCTTACAAGTGAGGCACTATGAAATGAATTTTGGCGGATCTAATGACCTTCTAGTAGCAAATATTTTAGTATGGATGCATATTTAATTAGTATTAGCAGTCCTAAGTGAATTGTATCCTATCTCCCCATCAATAAATTCCTGCTAGAAACCATTTATGTACGCCAAAGTTCTAATTGGACTCAACTTGTCTATTAGGTAATCTCTTATTTTCTAATAAGATCTCATTAAATTTTCCTTCACAATTAGGTGCTCCCAATTCACCCTTCTTCAGAAGGCAAAATCATCAATTTAAAGTAATCAGTTTCTTTCTCAGTCTAGCCATCTCGATTGGTCTTAGTAGCCTTGCCTTAATTCTTCTCTCGGATACTTGTGGTCAGCATTTTCAAAAGCAGTGACCATTGCCAGGTTAATTTGATCCCAATATTCAATGCCAGAAACTGGTATTGAATATCCTTGTCATAGGAGGCCCTATATGGAATTTATCTGTGTAGCAGTGATACTTAGACTGGTAACAAGGGTAAGTGCTCAGAGTAAATTTCGACAACCTTTTCACTGTCCTAACTTCTTCTGGACATTTACATGGTTCGTGGACTGAATATCTACGTGAAACAGGTAAATCCTGGTGCTGCCCCACCACTAACCGGATAGTTCCATGGCAGTAACTGTACAGTGTTCCATAGCAACACTGTATATTTAAATGCAACACTGTATATTTAAATGCCACTGAAAATCTGAGGATGGTCTGCTCACCTTGGCAGGAGCTTCTCCTGTCTGGTTATATTGTTTTGAATATCTACTCCATTATATTTGGTCCATTAAGGGGGAATGTTATGTTACTCATCATGAGCCCACCAAACACCTATTCGGTTCAAGGCAGATCACACTAATCAAGAAGCCAGATTCAGTACATGTGAGAATTTACAATAATTAAAACAGAATAACCCCAAAAAATTATATAATCCAAATGTATAAGACTAAAAACCCCTATGTGAAAAGAAAAAAGTTTTCAAAATTTTCCTGAACAATATATAATGTTGGCAAAAATCACAAAAATAAAGGCAATGAATTCCAGATTGTAGCTATTTGCTATTGAAGTGATGAAGAAAAATGTTTGATCGATTTTAGTTTGGTAACAATTGGAAATTGCAAAAGGAATTGATTCCAAATATTAGAATTATGCATTAGTGACACTTCAAATCAAAAAAAGTAAGGAGGAGCGTCATCAAATAGAATTTGGTTATGCCTACTTTAAAATGTATACGCTCCCTAATTGGCAGCCAATATAATTTTAAATAATATTTTCTAACTGAATCATGTTGAGATAAGTAAAAAATAAGTCTAACTGCCATATTCTGCATGACATGTAACCAATCGATTAAAGTTTCAGTGCATCCAATTAAAGTAAGGTTACAATAATCAAATTTAATGCCTGAACGAACGCTCTAAAAGTTTCTATACAGAAGTACTTTTTTATGGCTCTGTTTTCTGAGGACGAGAGACATTTTCCTGAGAGTCAGAGATACATGTTGTATTGTTGAAAGATTATCTAATTTTACTCCTAAAACTCAAGTTGGAGTCTTCTCTTGCCAGTGTGAATGTAAATTTGGTCCCAGTGTCTGTAAGTAATGAAAGATTTAATATTTGAGCTAGAGATTCTTGAATAGAGAAAATTGCTCCTAGTTTGGGTCAGCAAAAGTCTCTGCAAATCAAAATTCAAGGTCAGTAGTGATTATAAAAGCTTTGTGCTAGGAGTTTCTATGGAACTTTGGAAGGCTAAGTACTTTGAAAATATGCCTCTGCGAGAATAGTCAGACCCCCAACAAAATAAATAAGGTGGCATCTCTTGGAATATTGTAATAAATTGATAAAACAATATTCCTTTGTTTTAAATGTATTCTTTTAAGAAGAGCCCTGGACACTATATTCAGAGACCACATGGGAGACCTTGACGGTGGTGTCTCTTGAGTTGTGCAACTCAAAATAAAGACTTTCATTAGTATTATTGGTTCTCTTCATCTATTGATTTTAGATTAACAAACTGGGGGCTTGTCGGGGATCCCAAGTTCTCCCTGTCTGGACCATTGAAGTGATTGATTGGTGTCCTTCACCATAGGGCCTGAGATGAGGAGACGACTGGCTTGGCAAAATTTTCTAGGTTGGTGGAGGCACTCCCTCATGACAGCAGAGCTGGGGTTCAGACTAGGTGGGCTACAGAAAGACCTAAATTAGAAATGGCTAATGTAAGATGTAAACTGTATCTGTTAGATGTTGTCTTGTCTTGTCTGGATATTCTATCTGAAAATTGAGAAAAAAAGGGAGAGGAAAAACAGTGCGCAGTCTGGTGACTTTGACAGGCCTGGCAAGGAGGTTCCGATATCACTAAGGGGCCCTTTTACTAAGCCCTGTAGGTGCCTACGCACACCCAATGCTTGCCAAAATGAAGTTACCGCCCAGTTACCACCTGGCCCTTGCAGTAATTTCATTTTAGGCACGTGTCCGATGCGCGCGTCTGAAAAATATTTTTTATTTTTGGGCATGGGTAACGGATGCATGCCAAGTGGCATCTGGCGTGTGTAGGTCATTACCGCCTGGTTACCATGTGAGTCTTTACCGCTGGGTCAATGGCTGGCGGTAAAGTGTCCGACCCAAAATGGATGCTCGACAATTTTCATTTTGCCGCACGTCTATTTAAGGCAAAAAAGAGGCCTTTTTTTACAGGCACGCTAAAAAATGGACTGGTGCATGCCCCAAGCCTGCACCTAGGGAAAGAGGACTTGATATACTGCCTTTCTGTGGTATTTGGCAACTACTTTCAAAGTGGTTTACATATATACAGGTACTTATTTTGTACCTGGGGCAATAGAGAGTTAAGTGACTTGCCCAGAGTCACAAGGAGCTGCAGTGGGAATTGAACGCAGATCCCCACGATCAAAGTCCACTGCACTAACCACTAGGCTACTTCTCCCCTACCACAAGCCATTTTTCAGTGTGCCTTTGTAAATGGACCCCTAATAGAACTCTGTCCCTTTGGAGGGTAGGATCATAGGGTGCAACTGTGGTCGGGCAACTCCTTGCAAATCCTGGAAAAACAGGTTCCTGGTCACACTCAAAGAAGCAGCTCATTGAGAGTCAGCACTGTTGAGGGTTAGACAGGCATTGGGATTCAGGAGAATTGTAGAGTACATTTGGAGGAACTGCTTGCTGCAGTCAGTGCCCCCCAAGCAGAAGAAAGGGGTACCCAGAGGAATAAAGTCACTGCTACTCAAATGGTTTCTCCAATTGACTTTACATATCTTTTAAATTAAAGTGCAGTTACATGCTTCTTTCTGAGTCTTCCTCTTTTACCAGCCTTTGTAAGTTTAAATGTGTGCCATCTCAATGAGTCAGTAAAGAATCTTTCAGAAATGGCTCTGCTAGTAGAAGGGTTATTAAAATAATAATAATTAAAAAAAAACATGGCAATTGATTGTTTTGCTAATCCTGTGCTTCGCTGGTATTGCTGATAAATTCAAATGTTTTCTTCTCTGAGCAGTCATGCTATGTTTAAAGGCTTTATTTCTTTATGTAAAAATTCTTTATGTGAAATGCTGATATTAGTTTTAAGGGAGCATCAGCATTAAGAAAATCTTTTGAGCGTGCAGCCACTTCCAGTATGCAATGACTGGTTTAATGGCTGCTAAAATTTAATGGATGTTTTAATAATATTGCTTTCAGTTTCCTGTTGATGGTATGTTTAAACTTAGAGGGGAAGTTATCAAGGTATAGTAAACATCAGACCTCTAGCACCTGTGTTTACTTTTCAGCATCAAAGTCTATCTGGCCCTATACTTATGTTCCAGCTGCTGGAGTTCTCGCTGAAGCCCACTCCAGTCTATTCGTCTTCTCATTTGTGGGATACAGACCATACAACTCTGTCCAGCACTGTCCTTATGTTCCAGCCACTGAAGTTGCTGTCTAAGCCCTTTCTAGCCCATCCTAAACCAGACTGCCATATATTAGACACAGACCATACAAGTCTGCCTGGTGTCGGCCCTAGTTAATCACAGCTAGAGTCGCCATCTAAGTGTCACTTGACACATCCATTTAAGGTTAGGATTTTTATAACTTCCATTTTCTTTTTTTATTTATTTATTTATTTATTTATTCATTTATATAATTAACACAAGCTTAAATCTTGTTACATGTAATTCAGACAACAAAGAAATATATATACCTAGTATACCAACATCATAGTATATCTCCATGACAAAAAAGGAAAAATTGTTATTAATTTCTTTGTCCCTTTCTTAGACCACAAATCTTTAAGAGGGGGTGTAGAGGTAAAGATCAGGAAAATCTAAATTTAAAAAAAGAAAAAGGTACAAGAATAAGACATGGCCTGCCTCTCCACCAAAGTATATTTGAAATTTACCCTTCAGATATTATGTCTTTACTACTCTTTTCAGGTCTATGAAAGATTTCAATTGCTCTGGCATGAAAAAAACATATTTAAGTCCTAGATATTTAACAACACATTTACATGGATAAGCTAATAAAAATGTAGCACCCAATAACCGTGTCTCCTCTCTTAAATCCAAAAATTTTTTCCTTCTATCCTGTGTAACTTTAGTGACATCCGGAAATATCCATATCTTCTGACCACAAAATGTTTGATGCATATTTTTAAAGTAAAGTTTCATTACCATATTTAAATCCTGTTCAAACACATATGAGACCAAAAGTGTAGCCCTATTTGTTACTTCGGATAGAAAGTCCTCCAAAATTAAAGAAATGTCTTTCAATTCGTCAGGGTTTCCATGATCCAGAGCCACATGGTTCACTTCCTGGTATTTTTTTGGCAGATAATATATTTTATTCACAGGGGGAAAATTTTGAGGTAAAATTTTTTAAAGAGTTCCAAAGGAAGGATTCCAGTTGGTCTAGGAAAATTTAATATTCTCATATTCAGTCTCCTATTATAATTTTCTATTTGTTCGATCTTTTGTCTAATATTCAAATTGTCTTTAACTATCACAGACATATTTTCTTGCATTTTTAATATATCTTTTTGAGAAGTCCGTACCTGATCGTTGAATTCTTCCTTTAAATTATCTATTGATTTAGAGAGTTGGTCCACAGTTACAATTAAATTTGCTGTTTGTTGAGTAGATTTAGTTACAATTTCTTTCAAGCCTTCCATAGCCTGCCAAAGAGCCTCAAGAGTAACCACCGTGGGAGGCATCGGGATTTCCACCCTACCTCCTGTCCCTCCTGCCTTTGATTCCGGGAGGAAACCTCCTCCGCTGGCACCAAGTTCTCCGCCTTCCGGGTCTTGAATAACAGCTTTACCTTCCCGTACTAAGGCAGGGCACGGTGGATTGTCGGGCGCTGGAGGAGAGAGTGTTATATTATTTTCCTGAGGTGTCGGGTTTTCTGCCCCGACATCTAACAGAAATTCAACTCCAGTCTGTTTTGGTGGCTGCCTCAGAGCGAAGCTGTCGATTGTAAGTTGCTTCGGGGAAGATGTCAAGGTGGTGGAGGGTTTTTCCCTAACATTCCCCTTTCTTTTTGTATGTGGCATAGCTGGTAAAAAGGAAAAAAATTTTCAACAAACGCTCGATCAGTCTCAGCGTCTTCAGCACAGCGGCGCCATCTTGTCACGCCCCCCTCCAATTTGTTCTTCCATTTTCTAATTAGAGATCCTCTGTGTTCACCAAGCCTTTTTGAATTCCATCATCATTTGTGTCTCTACCACCTCCTTAATAGAAGACTCTCCACATTTGTGCTGTTAAAGCAAGGAGGAAGAGGAGGAGACAGCACTCAAGGTAGTCGGTAGATGAGAGGCTGATGCAGTGCAGCCTACACTTCCACGGGAACCCCACAGAACTGCTTCCATCCCCGCGGTAACCCCGCAGGACCTGCTTCCGTCCCCACTGGAACTCTGCAGAACTGCTTCCGTACCCACGGGAACCCCGCAGGACCTGCTTCCGTCCCTCCGGGAATCCCGTGGGTTCTCGAACCCCGTTCCCATGCAGCTCTCTACATCGGGGCCATAGAGTGCCAGTCTGCATCAGTTATAGAATAATGGCATTTATATATGAAACTTAATTGCTAAATTAGGCCCTAATTGGCATTAACTACCACTAATTAGTCAATTGGTGCTAACTGGCACTGATTTGAGCTATGCACATAACTGCCCTCAGTTGTAATTGTATAGTGTGTAACTTCTTTAGCATGCAAATGCTAGGAATGTGTGGATGTGGGAGGGGCATAGGTGGGTCAGGGTGTGCCCAGCACTTATGTGCTACGGTTATAAAATGCTATTGGTTATGCGCAAGCATTTACACCAACCTTTAATATGACAAACGTTAGCAGTAAAATGTGGACTTACTTTATTATTATCTAACAACAATTACATGTGTAATTGCTGCTTACTGCCAGATTCTATGTACCATGCCTAGTGTTCTGAGCTGAAATCTAAGCATATTCCACAACAATGTGTATAACTTAATTGGCTTAATAAGCCAATCAGCGTTTTTAACAGCACTTAACAAGCAATAATGAACACTAATTGGCAATAATCTATGTGCGTAGATTCGTTGCCAGAGAATGTGGTAAAGGCAGTTAGCTTAGCGGGGTTTAAAAAGGGTCTGGACGGCTTCCTAAAGGAAAAGTCCATAGACCATTATTAAATTGACTTGGGAAAATCTACTGCTTATTTCTAGGATAAGCATCATAAAATGTATTGAGCTTTTCTGGTTGGCCACTGTTGGAAACAGGATACTGGGCTTAATGGACCTTTGGTCTGTCCCAGTGTGGCAATACTTATGTAATAATTAGAATTTATGCTCATAACTCACTAGGCGTATCCTGTAATGAACTGCACCTAAATTCTAAAGTGTGCAGTTCAAAAGGGGCATGGCCATGGGTGGAGAAATTGGCGTTTTGTGGGCACTCCAAAATTGACATGTGTTGTTATAGAATATGGCCCAGTATGTGTAAATCTACATCCTGGGATTTATGCCAGGTTTTTGTGGATGTAACTGGAGGCGTGTAGTTTTAGGTGCTGGGATATCAACCAAGCGTATTCTATATACCGTGCCTAAATCTTATAGAATATGCTTAGGTGGAAATGTTTTCCATGCAGATTTTTCAAGCACCATATATTGTGACAAGGCAAGCCCCAGAGATTCCCCAGTGAAGCAGTTGAGCCCAGAACTATGGGTCTCAGAAGTCCTTTCAAGGATGAGTGAGGAGAATAATCCTAAAAAGATGGAATGGATTCCCAGTCCCAGCAGGGGGAGCAATGGCTCGAGGCAGGGTGAGCCTGTTACTCCTTTCCCCTCTAGAGGGCGAGGGAAGGATGAAGCTCAGTTTCCCTGGCTTCGCCATCAGTATATAATTCCCCCCAGCTGTGAGAAGGAGAGAGCAGATTTCCTGTAGGCTCTCAGTCACCAGGAGAGAGGGGAGACGAACGGAGGGAGAGAGAGATTCCATGGAGTATGTGGAGGAAGGAAGTAGCCTGCCACTAGAGCTGCCTAAGGGAGAGGAGCCAGCTACCATGGAGTGAGAGAATTCAAAGGTTGCCCTGCCCAGCACTTGAAGCAGTGGCATAGCCAAGGGTGGGCTGGAGTGGGCCCAGGCCCACCCACTTTAGGTTCAGGCCCACCAAGTAGCAGCACACCTATAATGTGGCTGGCAGGGACCCCAAGCCCCACTAGCCAAAAACTCCCAACAACTGTTTGCTGCCAGTGAAAATCTGCTATTTAAAAGGTATATGTGGGAGAGGGGATGTTTGAAAGACCATATGAGAGAGGGAGAAACCAAATCACTTGTTGGACAAGGCGGAGTTCTGCCCACCCACCTTGGGTCCAGGCCCACCCAAACTTGGGTGTCTGGCTACGCCCCTGACTTGAAGGCAGTGGAGGAGGCCACACCGGGCGTGATGATGAGAGGTGGGAGAAACTGCCAACCCTGCTCCTTACAGGGTTTCCTCTGTGCTGTGAAAAAGCAGGTGATTTGTGGTATTGGTTTGATGTGCAAAGATTGTCCATGAAGATTTGTTCTGAACTGTTGTGCTTTATTGGAAGTGTGCTGAACTCTTACTAAACCCTTCTGAAGGAGGGGGAAGGGAAAGCTAATGCCCTAATAGAAGACCTGAGGTCTTGAGGAGCTGAGCGTTTGTTAAGGGATTTTGGGACCTGGACTGTACCTTTTTTTCTTTTGAAGATTATCTTATGAGGACTGTACCTTTTTCTTTTGAAGACTATATTAAGAGGGCCAGGGCCGGTCTTAGCAAGTGCGGGGCCCTATGCAGACCAATTTGATGGGGCCCCACCCTAGCCCCGCCCCCTAGCTCCGCCCCCTCCCTAGCTCCAGGGCCGGCCACCCCTCCCTCCAAGCTCCCTGACCGCTCCCTCCGAGCTCCAAGGCCCCCAGCTCCAGGGCCTCCCTCCCTTCCAGCTCCAAGGCCCCCCTCCCTCCCTCCCAGTCATTTTTTAACATCCCCCTCCAAAATCCAGTACTAGGTATGCCGAGAATACAAAACACTCAGGACCTATAGAGCAATTCTACCATACCATAAGCAGTCATTTCTACTAAATCACACAAAGAAAAGGAAAACATCTTAAAACACTACAGTGAGCACTAGAGCATCAATTCACCTATTGTAAAATGAAACCAGACAGAATAGTACAGATCGTCGTCGATCCTGCACAGTCAATGCCAAGTGAAAGCCATGTCTTTTTCACAAACACAGATACACCCTAATCCACTATAGAATAAGTAGTAATATTAAAACTTTCTATTTAGACAAAAATTAAACTGAACCCCCCAAGATGCCAGACTCTGCATACAATGCAACACCACAGAAACAGAAAATGTCCCCTAGTACTGTGCAAAATATAAAGACAGCAGATGTAAATTTGAAAAAAAACCTAACAAATACCAATCACCACTTTACAAATTAACAAATAGAAATAAAACAAATATAGAAAATAAAATAATACCATTTTATTGGACTAATAGACTTAGCTTTCAGAGGCCAAAACATCCTTCCTGAGGTCAATATAGTATAGTACTGTTACAGTATCCTATCCTGACCTGAGGAAGGGGGTTTTGTTCTCCGAAAGTTAGACAAAATGTATTAAAATTAGTCCAATCAAAAGATTACCTTGTTTACATGTTCTATATTATAAACATTTATTAACACATCTACAATACTACTTTATCCTAAAGCAAAAAAATAAAATATATATTTTATTTACAGTTTGTTGTCTCAGGTTTCTCCTTTCCTCATCTTCTTTTCACTGTCTTCCTTCCATCCAGCATCTGTCTTCGGTCTCTCTCTGCCATCCAGTGTCTGCCCTCTCTGCTGTCCCCTCCATCCAATGTCTGCCCTCTCTCCCTGCTCCTTCCATCCACATCTGCCCTCTATCTCTGCCCCTTCCATGATCCATCCACCATCTGCCCCTGTCTGCCCTCTCTCTCCCCTTTCTATCCCTTCCATCCACTGTCTGCCCTCTCTCTCTCTCTCTGCCCCTTCAATCCACCATTTGCCCTCCCTTTGCCATCCATCCAGGGTTTGCCCTCCCTCTCGCTCCCCCATCCAGGATCTGCCCCTCTCTCCGCCCCTTTTTTTCAGCCCCCAGTTCCAGCCCCACTGTCCCACCAGTCCCGAGCTTCAGCCCCCCAGCCACTTCTCCCTGTCCCCTTTTCAGCCCCCAGTCCCCAGTTTCAGCCTCCAGTCCCAGTGCTAGCCCCCTTAACCCACCTACCCTCCTTTTCAGCCCCCAGTTCCAGCCCCCTTCATCCACATGCCTTGTATTAGGGCCCCCTTTTCAGAACCATTCTCCCACCTGACCCACGCATGCCCCATTTTCCCACCAGCCCCAGGCCCCATATGGCCCCTTCTCAAACCCCAGTGACAGTCCCCTTCTCCCATCCAAGAACCCCAGTCCCCTCCCCACCCGTCCCCACCCGTCCCCTTCAACCATCCAAGAACCCCCTCCCCGCCCCCTTCTCCCATCCGTGATCCCCTCCCCAACTCCAGTCCCCTTCAACCATCCAAGAACCCCCTCTCCACCCCCTTCTCCCATCCGTGAATACCCCTCCCACGTCAGTCCCCTTATCCCATTCAAGAACCCCAGTCCCCTCCCCACCTGTCCTCTTCTCCCATCCGTGACCCCCTCCCCAACCCCAGTCAACCATCCAATAACCCCCTCCCCACCCCCTTCTCCCATCCGTGAATACCCCTCCCACCTCAGTCCCCTTATCCCATTCAAGAACCCCAGTCCCCTTCCCACCCGTCCCCTTCTCCCATCCGAGAATCCCCTCCCCAACCCCAGTCCCCTTCAACCATCCAAGAACCCCCTCCCCACCCCTTCTCCCATCCGTGAATACCCCTCCCACCTCAGTCCCCTTATCCCATTCAAGAACCCCAGTCCCCTCCCCACCTGTCCTCTTCTCCCATCCGTGACCCCCTCCCCAACCCCAGTCCCCTTCAACCATCCAAGAACCCCCTCCCCACCCCTTCTCCCATCCGTGAATACCCCTCCCACCTCAGTCCCCTTATCCCATTCAAGAACCCCAGTCCCCTCCCCACCTGTCCTCTTCTCCCATCCGTGACCCCCTCCCCAACCCCAGTCCCCTTCAACCATCCAAGAACCCCCTCCCCACCCCCTTCTCCCATCCGTGATCCCCCTCTCCACCTCCCCATTTGAGAACCCCTACCCTTCTCACATCTGAGTCCCTCCCCCCCCCCCGACCCACCTACCAGCTGAGCTCCATTCTGCCGCCCACCACCCTCACTGCCTTTAAAAAAACAATTTGGAAGCGTCGGAGAGACAGTGACAGGCAGCACCTCGGTCTGCCCTGCTACTAAAAATCTCTTCGACGTCGTTCGGGCCTTCCCCACATTGAGTCCCACCCGCCCTCGCGGTAATTGGAAGTTACCTCAGAGGAGGGCGGGACTCAATGTGGGAGGCCCAATGACGTTGAACAGATTTTAGTAGCAGGGCGGGCAGACACGAGGCGCTGCCTGTCACTGTCTTCGGCGCTTCCAAATTGCGTTTTTAAAGGCAGGAGTGACAGGAGAGCAGCGACTCAGAGCACCCCCCCTCCCGCTGACATCGGGGGAGGGGGCGGACCGCCCCCACCACGCCGCCGTTGCCGCCGCGCATCGGATTCGTTGGGAGGGAGGGAGGACGGAAGGATGGAAGGACGGACTGGAGCTCGGGCGGGCGGAGCGACCTGAGGCGCGCGGGGCCCCACTGAGCGCGGGGCCCTATGCGGCCGCCTCGCCTTAAGACCGGCCCTGAAAAAGGCTGTACCTTTTGTTATGAAGAATTAATTATGATTTTTGGTATGAAATTGCCTTGACAATAAAATACTTTGGCCCTGAGTCCCAGTATCAGCAGTATTCTGTCCTGGAACCCTGGGAGCCCCGCAAGCTTCCTGGCTCCACCCAAGAGGAGGAAGCGGACCCCCTTTACAATATAGAATCTGCCCTTAGTGCCCAGCATTTTAACACTTAACTTTAGGCAACCTTCATAGAATTACCCCCATACCTACAATATAGCATTGCAAGAGTCCATATAAGCAGTACAACTAGGCTGAGATATCAAACAAGAAATTCAACAGTAAGGAAGGAGCCAACAATGCAGAGATATACGGAGACAGTTAACTCTTAGATTCAGCGAAAAAAAAAAAGAAAAGGAAAAGACTTCCATCTCAGGCCACTAAATTTCAATGACTTAAGCTTTTATTGGAGAATGTATGTATTAACGAGAATTTAGAATAAGGTCTAAAAACAACCAAACAATCTATCTGTTTAATGGAATAAAGGCGACCAAAACTGATTGTATTTCCATACCAAATTAACTTTTCCATAGCCGCTACCTGCTCAACTTTGGTTAACCAAAAACGTTGAGAGGGGAGTGTAGAATTCTTCCATTCTTGCACAATGCAAATTTTGGTGAAAAGAAATAGCTGCTTAATTAAATCTAAGTGTTCAAAGTAGGCCAAATGTGCCAGTGGCATCCCTAAGAGAATAAACGTTGGATCTAATAGGACTTCTTTCTGAATTAAGTGTGTAATATAGGGCTTCTTCTACAAAGGCGCGCTAGTGATTCCCCTGTGGCACACGAGAGGAAACCCATAGGTAATTACCATTTTCCAATAAGTTTGAGCATGTGGACATTTCCACTACATATGTGCCATAACTCCCAAAGTATTGCAACCTCTCCAGCATAAATGAGAATACTGTGACTGAATTATTTTAACTTTATAATAAAAATTATTTGAAAAGAAAACAGAATTACCCCCATACCCCCAGATTCTATAAACTTGTGTATCCAAATTTTTGCACAATGTGTAAATTTGCACGTACACGTCCATACCTGCGCTCCCGCGGTGGGGAGCGATCACCGGCGGTCTTCACGGCGTCTGGGACTGCAGGGGAGGGCCTCCGGAGGAGCCGGCGCTGCCGCAGGTCGGGCCGAGGCCGGCGACCCGCTGGAGCGAGCGCCAGCCTCGGGAAGTGGAGCTTCACGCCGGCCAAGATGGCGGTGCCGGCGCCGACGCTTCTCGTGGCCGAGGCGGACCGCTGCAGGAGCTCCTCCTACCTCGCGCCGGATTGGCGCACCGGGACGATGACTCCGCCTGGAGGGTGGGCCGGCCAATCCGGGAGCTCCACTGCCTTCCAGGGCCGGGTTGGTTGGTTCCCTTCCCGGGGGGGGGGGGGGGGGGCAGATCGGCGCGATATTTAAACTAGAGGCCAGAGGACCTGAGTGCTTCCGGTTTTTGTTCCCGAAGCAAGTCCAGGGAGTTTGTGATGGAGGTCTAGCCGCCCTTGCTAGTCACTATACTGAGACTGTGATTGCTACCCACGGAGGACTAGCCGCCCTTGCTAGTCACTATACTAAGACTGTGATTGCTACCCACGGAGGACTAGCCGCCCTTGCTAGCCACTATACTGAGATTGTGATTGCTACCCACGGAGGACTAGCCGCCCTTGCTAGTCACTATACTAAGACTGTGATTGCTACCCACGGAGGACTAGCCGCCCTTGCTAGTCACTATACTGAGACTGTGATTGCTACCCACGGAAGACTAGCCGCCCTTGCTAGCCACTATCCAGAGACTATTACCCACGGAGGACTAGCCGCCCTTGCTAGCCACCATCCATAGACTGTGTTTGCTAACTGCCGGCCAGGCCAACCGTCAACCCCGCGGTTCCAGCAGTCCTGCTGGCCGCCTGCAGCTGAGGGCTCAACCCTTGGTGAACGGCGGACACCGCGGGTGAAGATTCGGGGTTGCACGGCTGTCCGCTGAGGTCTTTTGGCCTTAGGGGACCTAAGGGCTCACCATCACAAGAGACAAGACAAGTTATAGCATAAGGGCAGTTGCATGCACAACTTAATATAATAATTTATTGTTAATTGGAGTTAACTGCCAATTATCAGCTGTAATTAATGTTAATTGACCAATTAGCATTTGCATATGCAACTGCTCTTAGTCACTATTCTAGAAGTTGTGCGCTCCAATTCCATAGAATACTAGAAGTTGTGTACCTAACTGCCAACAGTTAGATGCAACCACTTACACCAGCCTTTGATATGGCATAAGTGCTCAGGCAAAAGGAGGAAATTCTATATATGGCACCTAAAAAATTAGAACTGAAATCAGTTCCAACTAAGTAATATTGTATAATCAGTGCCTAGATTTGGGCACTGATTATAGAATACTAGTAAAAAAAGGCCCGTTTCTGTTAGAAATGAAACGGGCGCTAGCAAGGTTTTCCTCGAAGTGTATGTTTCAGAAAGAGTGTGTGTGAGAGATGGAGCGTGTGTGTCAGAGAGAGAATGTGAGAGAGAGACAGAGTGTATGTGTGTGTTTGAGAGAGAGAGTGTGTGAGAGACAGTGTTTGTTTTTCTGTGACAGTGTGTGAGAGAGAGGGACAAAGACAGTGAGTATGTCAGTGAGAGTGTATGTGAAAGACAGAGAGTGAGTGACTGTGTGGTGTGAGGAACCCCCTCACCCCCTCCCCTCTCCCCTGCCCCCTTGCAGCCAGCCATGTGGAGCGACCCTCCTCTCCCCCTGTCCCCCCTGCAGCCACCCATGTCCAGCATCTCCCTGCAGCCATCCATGTCCATCAACCCTCCTCTCCCCCTGCTGCGTCCTTCCTGTCTCCTCTGCTCCCCCTGCAGCCACCCATGTGGTCTGAAGACCCCCTCTTCACCATCCCTCCTCTCCCCCTGCAGGCACGCATGTGCAGCGTCCCTCCTCTCTCCCCTGTCCCCCCTGCAGCCAGCCATGTCCAGCGACCCTTCTGTCCCCCTGCCCCCCCTGCTGCTACCCATGTCCAGCGACCCTCCTCTCCTGTGCAGCCACCCATGTCTGAGGATGCTCCTCTCCTTTTTCCGTGGCCCACCCCTGTAGCCACCCATGTCCATCGTCCCCCCTGGCCCCCCTCATGACCAGCAACCCTTCTGTCCCCCTGGCCGCCCTGCACTGTCCATCCTGTATCCCCTTTCCCCCCTGCAGGCACCCATGTGGTGTGTGGAGCCCCATCCCCATCTCCCTCTTCCCTGCCTCCCCTGCAGCCACCCATGTCCAGCGACCCTCCCCTCCCCCTGCTCCCTTCCAGCCACCCAAGTCCAGCGAGACCCCCCCCCTTCCCCCCCCGGCGCATTACCCAAAGAAATCCCCTTGTCCCCCCCTTTGCTCATCACCCGACCCCCCCACTCCGGCGCATCACCAAGCCCCTCCCCCCGCCCTCATCGACCCTCTCGCCACCCGCAACCACTAATACAAACTCTGTCTGGCGGCTGCTGCTTCTCCTATTCAGCAGCAGCAGCCCGTATATAAAGAAAAGAACAAAAAAAAATCCTCGTACAATGCACCTCCGTTGAGAACCATCTCACATTGGCTGACATCTCTGCAGCCGCTCCTCCTCTCCCCTCTGACATCTCAGCGTTTCTCCAGGGTCTTCCTGCAGGGGCACTGACGTTGACAGAATAGGAGGAGCAGCTGCAGAGACGTCAGCCAATGTGAGATGGTTCTCAACAGAGGTGCGTTTTAGGAGTTTTTTTGTTGTTGTTGTTTTCTTTATATATGGGATGCTGCTGCTGAATAGGAGAAGCAGCAGCCGCTGGACAGAGTTTGTATTAGCATTCGCGGGTGGCGAGGCGGTCGATGGGGGGGGAGGGGCTTGGTGAAGCGGCGGGGGGAGGGGTTGGGTGATGCTGCGAGGAGGGAAGGGGGCTAGGGGCTTTGGGATGCGCCATAGCACGGGTTGTTGTGGTGATGCGGCGGGGGGGGGCACTTAGAGGTGCACCGTTGAGGCAGTTTATGTGTGTGTGTGAGGGGGGGGGTTGCGGGTGGCTTTTGTGCGTGTGTGGTTGGGGAGTTTGGCAGCAACTCCTCCGCCTGCCTGAGTCGTTGTTTGTTGGAGGGGTTTGCTTGTTGTTAGGGGTGCGTTTATGGATCCCTTTACTCTCTGTGTTCCGCCCTCAACGTCATGACGTTTGACGCGAGGGCGGGGCAGAGAAACATGGTGAGTTGGATGGCTTCACCACCATGAACTAACGAACTCTTTAGGGATTTTGCAGATTGCTTCAGCAGGTTGTCTTCAGAACGTTGAGGTAGTGTTTTATGTACAGATGGGGCATGGCTGAGGGCGGGTCTGTAAGTGAGGGTGACTGGACCTGATAGCCTAGCCTAGGAAGACTACAGGATTTTAGTGCTTCTCTGCCTTGGAGTGAGCTTCAGAACGTTCGAGGTGGGATTTATTTATATAGATGCTTACCCCTGGATTCTATGTAGTGCACCTAGAGATCCATGTCGAAATTGGATAGGAGCCGACTCTGGGGGTGCTGTGGGTGCTTGAGCACCCCCAATATTGAGAAAATTCCTTGTATGTATCCAGGGAGGGGTTACTTCCGTTGGGCTTAGCACCCCTAATAATTTTGAAAAGTTGGCTCCTATGGCGTAGATTCTATAACAATGCGCATAACTTAGCAAGCTTAACAAGCTAGCACTTAACAAGCAATAATGACCATTAATTGGCACTGATTAGAATTTTGGTGCACAACTCGCTAAGTGCATTCTGTATCAATGTGCACTGAACCTCTAATGCATGTAGGCAAAAAAGGGTGTGATTATGGGCCTAGTTATAGAATATGGCCTACTGCACCTAAATCTACACGCAGGGATTTACACCAAGTTTTCATTGGTGTAAATGGATGCAGTTAGAAACAGTCGCTGAAATATGAACTAATCTAGGCACCGATTATAGAATACGCTTAGTCGGAACTGATTTCAGTGCTGATTTTTTTGGGCGCTCTATATAGAATCTCCTCAGTTCATATGTCAGTGCTTAAATCTACACGCATCCACTTATACTAATGAAAACTTGGTGTAAGTCCCTGCATATAGATTTAGGAGCATTAGGCAATATTCTATAGCTAGGCACCTAAATGTTGGAACACCCACAACAGGCCCATTTCCCCACCAATAACCACACCCCTTTTTGCCTGCACACGTTAGAATTTCAGTGCACCTTGTTACAGAATTCGTTTAGCGAGTTGTGCGCCTAAATTCTAATCATTGCCAATTAATTACTCATTATTGCTTAAGTGCTGTTATCACTGCTCATTAGCTTGTTAAACTTGTTATGTGCAGTTATAAAATCTGTGCTGATTTCGGCACAGATCTCTAGGCGCACTATATAGAATCTGGGGGGAAAGTGATTTACGCTAGTTTTCTATAACAGCTGTTCGGCACGGGTTATAGAATTCACATGTAGCGCAAATCATCTTGGAGCCTAATCTTTGGCGCTCTTTCTTAAATCCATAGTGTGCAATCTTCACATGGGATAGTGTGTACTCTGCAAATATTGCATAGCAAAGAATGCACACCCTTTGTGAATAGCTTGTACTGTTAACAGCATTGCTGACACAAAAACAAAATGAAATGAAATAAAAACACCTACAAATGACATGAGAAAATAAACAGAATGAAAATGTGTGCCCTGTTCACACCTACTTTAAATACAGTCTGTTTTATCTACTCTTCATTATTTAGCTTGTTCCAGTCTTACCTCCCAGAGCCTCCACACATCATCAAAGTATTTGAATGTTCTTAAAAAGAAGAGGCAAAACCATGGGGTGAGGAAATCCAGATTTCTTATATTACTCTGATCTACATGAAAACAAGAAAAATAGAACTGAAGATGTTTATAATCATCCCATCTTCTTAGATATGTCCTTCATTTTGTCTAGCATGTCTGAAGCTAGTGCATGTTGCATTCAGAAAAGTCCCCATAGAATTACTTCCATGGAGTGTATGTGCATAAATTTATGCTCAAACATAGATTAAAAAAAAGATTTCCTAAACTTAGGGACAGATTTATTAAGACTTTGGCCCCATTCTGTGCCTATGGAATTTTTGGATTAAGAGGCCATTTTTAGTAACACTTCTGTCTAGTATGAACATATCTTTATTTTGAAAAGAGGTGTTGTCTTTCACTGATTTTTCAAAGCAAATCAGAACTACAGATCCATGGAGGCAACAGGGCCAAACCAGCACTTTTGCAGAAAACCTGATTGTGCAATCATAGTCTCTCCCCACCCACCAAGACCACCTGCTGGTCTCTTTCAAGGACAGATCAAACAAATATCAGATCAATCTCTTCATTTGGCTGGAACAAGCTATGTGTGGGTGGTGTGACTGCACAAGCAGGGTGCCAAAACTACACCCTGTCCATTGCCTCCCCTGCTTGGCTGTGAATCAGTGGCCTGGACAAGTGCACTAGAGGGCATTTCGAGCTTAAGATGGTCCTGCCAACATTCACATACTAACTGAACAAATAACACTTTCCCTGCCAGCCTTGGATTTATAAAACCTTCATCCCTCACCCCGTCCTCCCAGAGATAAAAATAGAAGAAATCCATTTATAAATCTTGTTTTCTTTTTGCCTCATATTTTTCTCTCTTACATACCTTACACTCATTAATTTCCCTCCTCACCCTGCCATAATTTTCTGTATTTTCCAAATAGATTAATTCCAGCATGCTTTATAGTTGCATTTAGCAGTAACAGTACAGGGAAAGGGAAATGGGACTTGATATACCGCCTTTCTGTGGTATTTTGCAACTACATTCAAAGCGGTTTACATATATACAGTCTCCCTTAGGATCACCTTAGGAGACTAGAGACTGCAGTGTGTAGTAGAAAGGGTGTGATTCAAGCAGGCACAGCTAACCTGCTGAGCCCAGTCTGAGACAGAGCTAAAATCCCTAGAGGGAGGCCAGAACAGAGAGGCCCAGAACAGGAAGGAAGGGTCTTCTACGGTCCTTAGGATGGGCAGGGCTGCAGCATCTGAAGAGGAGCCCCAGAGAAGAAGGGAGTTGCCCTCCACATATACCTCCACTATATATGTGAGAGAATATATGTGAGAGAATAGAAGACTGTCAAGGTAGGAAGTCTTTTTCCTGGAGAGTTTGAACCTGTGTGGCCAGGCTAGGGATAGAGTTGGGCTACAGAAAAGCTGTCAACTTGCTACATCTTTTGTTTAGGTTTGGGCAAAAAGCTAAGCCTGGGAGGACTTTTCACCAACTTTATAACTAACTCTATGTGCAAGACAGCCTGCCTGTGCAGTAAACAGGCTTCAGTATATTTTGGCTAAGAAATAAAGAATTCTTGTTAAAATTCCATATCTGTTTGGCTGTTCTGTGAAGGCTCAGCACTTAGCTCTTATTCACATATGCATACACTCACCCTGTCCTTACCATTTATTTCAGTAACTAGTACATGCAGTTCTGGTGGGTAGGTGGTACAATCTCACCTAGGTATTGTGAAAATGCAGGATCCAATATTGTAATGATGTCCCTCAGCATTTGCAGGTTTTTTTGAACTCCATGGTTCAACATACAGCTGTAACTCTGGCAGAGAGAAGGACAGCATACAGAAAGAGATTAGGATCAGCTGAGCACTGCAAGAGCTTTCAGTACCTGATTTCACAGCATATAGACTGACTGAGTCAGATTGGTACCTTAATGATAAGGTGTTGTAGAAATCTTATAATGCAGCTCTGCTCCTCTAGAGCAGTTGAACATATTATAATTGATTTTCTTTTTCAAAGAAATATTTGCCTGCATGCTATTTTCGTAGACTGTTAGGTCAATAACAAGTCAGAATATAAATGAATTCCAATAAAACACCTCCTAGACGTGCCTGAGTACCAGCTATATGCTTCTGGCTATGCACTGACATACTATAGCTAATAGCATATTCTCAAATGTGCATTAATATAGCAACAGCACCCTCCAGGGTGCGCTTTAACATAGCAGTAGGCAGCACATGTCAGAGTATAGACTGCAAGTTGCTCCACGATACCTTAACTTCAGGAATGGAGGAGTAGCCTAGGGGTTAGTGCAGTGTATGTTGATGCTGGGGAACTGAGTTCAATTCCCAGTGCAGCTCCTTGTGACTCTGGGGAAGTCATTTAACCCTCCATTGCCACTGGTACAAAATAAGTATCTGAATATATATAAACCATTTTGGATGTAACATAGTAGATGACAGCATAAAAAGACCTGCACGGTCCATCCAATCTGCCCAACAAGATAAACTCATATGTGCTACTTTTTGTGTATACCCTACCTTGATTTGTACCTGTCCTCTTCAGGGCACAGACCGTATAAGTCTGCCCTGCCTCCCACCACCAGCTCTGGTACAGACCGTATAAGTCTGCCCAGCATTATCCCTGCCTCTCAACCACCAGCCCCGCCTCCCACCACTGACTCTGCCACCCAATCTCGGCTAAGCTCCTGAGGATCCATTCCTTCTGAACAGGATTCCTTTATGTTTATCCCATGCATGTTTGAATTCCATTACCGTTTTAATTTCCACCACCTCCAGCGGGAGGGCATTCCAAGCATCCGCCACTCTCTCCGTGAAGAAATACTTCCTGACATTTTTCTTGAGTCTGCCCCCCTTCAATCTCATTTCATGTCCTCTAGTTCTACCGCCTTTCCCTCTCCAGAAAAGGTTCGTTTGCGGATTAATACCTTTCAAATATTTGAACGTCTGTATCATATCACCCCTGTTTCTCCTTTCCTCCAGGGTATACATGTTCAGGTCAACAAGTCTCTCATACGTCTTGTAACACAAATCCCATACCATTCTCATAGCTTTTCTTTGCACCACTTCCATTTTTTGAACATCCTTCGCAAGATACGGCCTCCAAAACTGGACATAATACTCCAGGTGGGGCCTCACCAACGTCTTATACAGGGGTATTAAATCCTCTTTTCTTCTGCTGGTCACACCTCTCTCTATACAGCCTAGCAATCTTCTAGCTACGGCCACCGCTTTGTCACACTGTTTCGTCGCCTTCAGGTCCTCAGATACTATCACCCCAAGATCCCTCTCCCCATCCGTACCTATCAGACTCTCCCCGCCTAACACATACATCTCCCTTGGATTTCTACTCCCTAAATGCATCACTTTGCATTTCTTTGCATTAAATTTTAATTGCCAAACATTAGACCATTCTTCTAGCTTCTGCAGATCTTTTTTCATGTCTTCCACTCCCTCTGGGGTGTCCACTGTGTTGCAAATCTTGGTGTCATCCGCAAAAAGGCAAACTTTACCTTGTAACCCTTCGGCAATGTCACTCACAAATATATTGAATAGAATCGGCCCCAGCACCAATCCCTGAGGCACTCCACTACTCACATTTCCCTCCTCTGAGCGAACTCCATTTACCACCACCCTCTGGCGACTGCCCGTTAACCAGTTCCTAATCCAGTTCACCACTTCGGGTCCTATCTTTAGCCTGTCTAGTTTATTCAAGAGCCTCCTGTGGGGAACCGTGTCAAAAGCTTTGCTGAAATCTAAGTAGATAACGTCCATAGCACGTCCTTGGTTTAATTCTCCGGTCACCCAGTCAAAGAATTCAATGAGATTCGTTTGGCACGATTTCCCTTTGGTGAAACCATGTTGTCTCGGATCTTGCAACTTATTTGCTTCTAGGAAATTCACTATCCTTTCCTTCAGCATCGCTTCCATTACTTTTCCAATAATCAAAGTGAGGCTTACCGGCCTGTAGTTTCCGGCTTCTTCCCTATCACCACTTTTGTGAAGAGGGACCACTTCCGCCGTTCTCCAATCCCACAGAACCTGTCCCGTCAAGGATTTATTAAACAAATCTTTAAGAGGACCCGCCAGAACCTCTCTGAGCTCCCTCAATATCCTGGCAGTATATCAAGTCCCATTTCCCTTCCTTTCATGTAGATGGATATGCCTCTCACCTGTAAGGTGTTTTTAATTACTCTTTACAATTTTGGGGAAAAATGCAGAAGCCTGCCACACCCTTACTAAACATGGCTAAGACAGAGCTTATTGTGTTTCCACCCAAACCCACTTCTCCTCTCCCTCCACTCTCTATCTCAGTCGATGGCACCCTCATCCTTCCCGTCTCATCTGCCCACAACCTTGGAGTCATCTTTGACTCCTCCCTCTCCTTCTCTGCGCATATCCAGCAGATAGCTAAGACCTGTCGCTTCTTTCTCTATAACATCAGCAAAATTCGCCCTTTCCTCTCTGAGCACACCACCCGAACTCTCGTCCACTCTCTCATTACCTCTCGCCTTGACTACTGCAAACTACTCCTCACTGGCCTCCCACTTAGCCATCTATCCCCCCTTCAATCCATTCAGAACTCTGCTGCACTTCTTATCTTCCGCCTGGACTGATATGCTCATATCACCCCTCTCCTCAGGTCACTTCACTGGCTTCCGATCAGGTACCGCATACAGTTCAAGCTTCTCCTACTAACCTACAAATGCACTCAATCTGCAGCCCCTCATTACCTCTCTACCCTTATCTCCCCTTACACTCTTACCCGAAACCTCCGCTCACAGGACAAATCCCTCCTCTCTGTACCCTTCTCCACCACCACCAACTCCAGGCTCCGCCCTTTCTGCCTCGCCTCTCCCTATGCGTGGAATAAACTTCCTGAGCCCATACGCCAAGCCCCCTCCCTGCCCATCTTCAAATCCTTGCTCAAAGCCCACCTCTTCAATGTCGCCTTCGGCACCTAACCATTATACCTCTATTCAGGGAATCTAGACTGCCCCAATTTGTTTGTCTGCACATTTTGTCCATTAGATTGTAAGCTCCTTTGAGCAGGGACTGTCCTTTTTGTTAATCTGTACAGCGCTGTGTAACCCTAGTAGCACTTTAGAAATGTTAAGTAGTAGTAGTAGTATACTTGGGCAACAATTTGCTGGCAAAGAACAGAGAGCTCTGTCTGTGTCAGCCCTTAATCCGAGGGCTGGCCAATAGAGGCATATGTGTTATGGGGGTAATTATATAGAAAAGGCACTTGCATTTGCATGCCAAGTGTACGTGTAAATGACTAGACTTATGGCATATTCACGATGTCCGGAAAAAATGGGATCCCTTACATAGTTTCAAAATACATTGCGATTGCTTAAAAATGTATTATGACCTCTGAAAATATATTAGTATAATGGGGTTTTTCTTAGTTAATTCATAATTCGTATTCAAAGTGTTCTCCTTCAACCTTGACACATTCACAGAGTCGTCGACACCACTGAGCTGTTGGCTCAGTAAATTCTGGGGTTTCATTTATTAAGAGCTCAACTGTTTTATGAGCTCAATGCGCTGGAGCTCCATCCTATGGAAAAATAAAGCACCCAGAAATATCTTGAATTTCAGGCAGACGTTTCTGCTGGAGTAGGACATTTTGGGGTTATTTGGAAAAATGTTGGGGGCCCCTAGTTTTTCTGGACACCGTGTAGATGTGTATGTGTGAACATACATGCATAAATGCCAAAATTCTGCCTAAATGCTATTCTATAAACATGCACCTAAGGGGGTTTGATTGACAGGAGACCATGTCATACATAGTAACATAGTAACATAGTAGATGACGACAGAAAAAGACCTGCATGGTCCATCCAGTCTGCCCAACAAGATAACTCATATTTGCTGTTTTTTGTGTATACCCTACTTTGATTTGTACCTGTGCTCTTCAGGGCACAGACCGTATAAGTCTGCCCAGCACTATCCCCGCCTCCCAACCACCCGCCCCTCCTCCCAACCACCGGCTCCGGCACAGACCGCACAAGTCTGCCCAGCACCATCCCCACCTCCCAACCACCATCCCCGCCTCCCAACCCCGGCTCCGGCAAAGACCGTACAAGTCTGTCCAGCACTATCCCCGCCTCCCAACCACCAGTCCCGCTGCCTACCACCGGCCCTGGCACAGACCGTACAAGTCTGTCCAGCACTATCCCCACCTCCCAACCACCAGCCCCGCCTCCCGATCCTGACTAAGCTCCTGAGGATCCATTCCTTCGGCACAGGATTCCTTTATGCTTATCCCACGCATGTTTGAATTCTGTTACCGTTTTCATTTCCACCACCTCCCGCGGGAGGGCATTCCAAGCATCCACTACTCTCTCCGTGAAAAAATACTTCCTGACATTTTTCTTGAGTCTGCCCCCCTTCAATCTCATTTCATGTCCTCTCGTTCTACCACCTTCCCATCTTGTCATGTGACAAGGCTGAAGTCGTCTACACCCAAGGAGGTTTAATTGCCCCCCTACGCAGCCACCATGTTGATATACTCAAAATACATTACTTTGTATGGCAGCAAGCTCTGCCTACTGGCTTCAGGCCAGATAAAGGGCCAAGCACGCTTCTGCCATCTCCTTTCAATTAAACCTCCTTGCATGCATCTAACTGTAATAGCATGTAATTTAAAGGTGGCCGTACACATGGGTGACGGTTGGGTCGAATGTGGGTGGGGCACACAGTTAACACATGTAAATTATAGAATACTATAATTTATGTGCATTTTTCATCAATTTAGGTGTGCATTTCACCTGCTATACTGGGATTCTATAAAGGAAAGTAGGCCCTAATTTATGTACAGAGAAGGCTCCTAAATGTAGGTGTACTGTAATAGATTTGCCTTCCATAGGTGTAATTTTATAACAGGCTGCTTGACTTGTATTTGCATACTTTCCCTTGGAAAATTACCCCCTGGAAAGTACATGCACACATTATCACCTGGCAGTGTGCCTAAATTTCCAGTGCAACTCGTGTAGGTAATAAAGCGTATGCATAAGTCTAAACCACACTTCAACCCAGCATTTGTGCACTCACCCCCAGATTCTATAAATGGTGCGCAAATTTACGCATAAAAAATTACACGCTATTCTAAGATGCATACACAACTAATTGGCTAATGAGCCAATTAGCGACAATAATTGGGTGCTAACAATCAATTATTAGATGTTTTTGGACTGTTAAAGTCATGCACCTTTTGAATTATTGATACTGCTGAGGATTCAAATGAGAAAATTCCTAAAGGGTGGTCTTATGAAGATTTGCGCCACAACCATTGCTCAATAGAGCAAGGAACGCTGAGTTCCGATGGTGTGAGTTGCAGCAGTATCTGATGATCCACAGAAAAAGAGAATGATATTTTCATTATATGGTTGAAGCTGATTGAAGTTCTATCATAATATTACTCCTGTCTAAATTTGCATGAAATATCTGTAATGCTATAAAATACAAGAGCTAAAAGGTTTTTTTTTATTTGGGACACTTCATATCATTACTTAACAATCAATTATTGGCATTAATTGGCAACAATTTGGATATGCACACACATCTTGCTAAGTGCTATGCTATAAAGGTCTGTGTGCAAATCTTATAGCGCATAACTCAAAAGGGACGTGGCCATGGGAGGGGGCATGGGTGGGTCAGAGGCATTCTCTAAAGATACACGCAGTATTACTGAATACCAAGAATCCATGCCTAACTTGTGCACCGGGATTTATACCAGATTTCAGGTGGTGTAAATCCTCACCCCCAAAGATTGGCATGGAAATCAGCTCTAAGTGCTCTTTTATAAATGGTACAAACTCAGAGCACTGTTTATAGAATAGCGCTCTATGCAGATTTTTTTTTGGTGCACAAATTTAGGCACCCTGTACTGAATCTGGAGTATAGAATACTAGCACTTATGTATGTGAACTTGCATAGGGGTCCTTTTACCAATCTGCGGTAAAAATCGCCCTGTGCTAGCGGTGGGGGCCATTTTTGCCACATGCTGAGGCCCTTTTTACCGCTGCAGGTAAAAAGGCTGAAAAAAGACATGGCCATTTGGTAAGATTGCTCTTACTACATAGCCATTTGGGGGGGGGGGGGGTAGGGGGGGAGAGCACTTGCTGGGGCTGGAACTACTGCCAGTGCCCATGTTGGGCCAGTTGTAGCTCCAGATTAGCATGTGGTAAGCCCACGTTCAGCTTACTGCCGCTTTGTAAATGAGCACCATGGTGTGTGATGCAAGAGCAGGCAGTGTTCACATGGGCAGGGCATGGGCATCTCCCACAATTATACACACATGTTATAGAATACTGTCATTTATGTGCCAAAGTGCAGCATTTAGGCACACAGATTTACACCTGCATAGACTGGTGTAAGTGGGTGTGCCTAAATGTTGGCATGTAAACGTCACTTTATACAAGTATTCTATAATTAAATCTGGGTACCCAGATCCCATTATTGAAATCATGCTTAAGGCTAGATTCTATCTATGGCACCAAAAAAAGCACTATTCTATAAGTTAGGTGCAGTTTATAGAATAGTGCTTACATTGGGACTCGCACCTAGCTTTAGGCACGGCCATTTGTACTAACTGAAATGCAAAAGTACATACCTACATTAGACACGTATCCCCGTTATTCTATAACAAAGCACATAAATTTTAGGAATGCCCCCCATTACACCCATAATCCTCCCATTTCCACACCCCCTTTTCAGATTGTGTGTAAATTTTAGGCATGGATCCTACGCCTAAATTTACACACATAAAATCCCAATTAAATATGGAGCCCTCCAACCCCCCTCCCAAAATCCACTGTACCCACATGTAGGTGCCCCCTTTCATCCCTAAGGGCTATGGTAGTGGTGCACAGTTGTAGGGAGTGGGTTTTGGGGGGCTCAGCACATTATCGGCAAAAAGCAATGGCGGCGATCTCTAACGCCGGCCAACTCTTACGCTGGCTCAAATGTTGAGATTTGGCCGGCCCCGACCGTATTATCAAAACAAAAGATGGCTGGCCATCTTGTTTTGATAATACGGTCCGGTATGCTGCTTTCCGGGGCCGGCATTAGAGATGGCCGCCCATATAGATGGCCGGCCCCGTTCGATTATGCCCCTCCATGTCAACGGCAATATCCAACTAGGATTTCAAAGCTCTCTCTAATTCTGATAAATAAATGGAGCCACAGTGTCATCAATTTGTTGCTAGCTTTTTCCATATGCAATCAGCTGCCAAACTTAAAAGTCCTGTCAGGTCAAGGGTAGGCTAGAAGCAGAAAGAAAGGAGGCAAGCAGGACTTAAGGAATGCTAGCAAGAGTGTTGTAGAAGTAACTGAGGCACACAGAAGAGGAAAGGAATGGGATGTAGGGGAAAAATGAGAGGGACCAATAAGGATAAGTAAGAACTGAAAAGAAACCTACAGTCCTCTGGTGAAAGAACTGGAATATCCAGAAAATCTCATATTCTTGGTCTAAAATAAGCTGTAAAATCATCATCATTTCATGGAATCCTTTCTGATAATCTGCAATAAAGCAAAAAAAAAAAAAGAGCAGCATTATCACTTCATTTTACAATCAGTAATCAAATTACTTTGTGAGGAAGATGCAAAGTGAAAGAGTGTGTTACACAGGGGATGGGGGGGGGGGGGGGGGAGGGGGTTGGAGATTTTCTACTATGGGACCAGGACTACTGAGGTGTGGAGGAATGATGAAGGAGAAGAGGGAAGAGGCTAACTGGGTCGTGTGGAGGGTAATTCTATAACAGGGCACCTACCAAAGGCGCTGGTTATGGTATTTATTTCAGGTTTAATTTATAAAGTAAAGCAGGTACCTACTTTTCTTTACAGTATATTAGCGCACATGGCTGAAGACATGTAAATGTGAGCAGTGGTGTAGCTAGACAGCCAATTCTGGGTGGGCCTTAGCCCAAGGTGGGTGGGCATGCAATTACTCCCCCCCCCCCCCCAAGGCCCCAGTCTATGCCCTTGGTGCCTCAAAATATAAATACCTGAGTGGCAGAGAAGCCAAGCCAAGCCCTGCCAGCTGAAGACCTTTCCTGCCTGAGTCCTGCATGCAGCAACATTTACTCAGCAGGTGCGCTTTGCCGCTAATGCTGGCTCTCCCATGCACGCTCAGTTAGACCAGCCAGGAAAGTAGAGGGATTCTGAGCCGAAAGTGAGCAGCCCAGGCCCTCGAGACCCCCCCCCTTCCCATGTCTATGCCACTAAATGTAAGGCATTATCACTTAACCCCAGCCCTATAGCTGCTCTAAATGTCTGTGCCTACAAGACCCTATATGGAATCAAGACATAAGACATGTGCTGAGTGAATTTAAATTCTGATTCTGAGCTAAGTTGTTGAATGAATCATTTCAATCACCTTAAATAGGTAAGTAACTAGAACTCACCAATTTATTAATTTCTACCTTGGCTTTAGATTTTATGGCGTCCATCTATTTTTAAGTGCATGTTCATACTCACAGCTTTACACACACACACAAAAATCAATAAATAAAGAAAAGACTGAAAATTTAATTTGGTTTTCCTGGGGTCATAAGTACATAAGTACATAAGTAATGCCATACTGGGAAAAGACCAAGGGTCCATCGAGCCCAGCATCCTGTCCACGACAGCGGCCAATCCAGGCCAAGGGCACCTGGCAAGCTTCCCAAACGTACAAACATTCTATACATGTTATTCCTGGAATTTTGGAGTTTTCCAAGTCCGTTTAGTAGCGGTTTAAGGACTTGTCCTTTAGGAAACCGTCCAACCCCTTTTTAAACTCTGCTAAGCTAACTGCCTTTACCACTTTCTCCGGCAACGAATTCCAGAGTTTAATTACACGTTGGGTGAAGAAAAATTTTCTCTGATTTGTTTTAAATTTACTACACTGTAGTTTCATCGCATGCCCCCTAGTCCTAGTATTTTTGGAAAGCGTGAACAGACGCTTCACATCCACCTGTTCCACTCCACTCATTATTTTATATACCTCTATCATGTCTCCCCTCAGCCGTCTCTTCTCCAAGCTGAATAGCCCTAGCCTCCTTAATCTTTCTTCATAGGGAAGTCGTCCCATCCCCGCTATCATTTTAGTCGCCCTTCGCTGCACCTTTTCCAATTCAACTATATCTTTCTTGAGATGCGGCGACGAGAATTGAACACAATACTCAAGGTGCGGTCGCACCATGGAGCGATACAACGGCATTATAACATCCTCACACCTGTTTTCCATACCTTTCCTGATAATACCCAACATTCTATTCGCTTTCTTAGCCGCAGCAGCACACTGAGCAGAAGGTTTCAGTGTGTTATCGACGACGACACCCAGATCCCTTTCTTGGTCCGTAACTCCTAACGTGGAACCTTGCATGACGTAGCTATAATTCGGGTTCTTTTTTCTCACATGCATCACCTTGCACTTGCTCACATTAAACATCATCTGCCATTTAGCCGCCCAGTCTCCCAGTCTCGTAAGGTCCTCTTGTAATTTTTCACAATCCTGTCGCGATTTAACGACTTTGAATAACTTTGTGTCATCAGCAAATTTAATTACCTCGCTAGTTACTCCCATCTCTAAATCATTTATAAATATATTAAAAAGCAGCGGTCCTAGCACGGACCCCTGAGGAACCCCACTAACTACCCTTCTCCATTGTGAATACTGCCCATTTAACCCCACTCTCTGTTTCCTATCCTTCAACCAGTTTTTAATCCACAATAGGACATTTCCTCCTATCCCATGACCCTCCAATTTCCTCTGTAGCCTTTCATGAGGTACCTTGTCAAACGCCTTTTGAAAATCCAGATACACAATATCAACCGACTCCCCTTTGTCCACATGTTTGTTCACTCCTTCAAAGAATTGAAGTAAATTGGTCAGGCAAGATTTCCCCACACAAAAGCCATGCTGACTTGGTCTCAGTAATCCATGTCCTCGGATGTGCTCTGTAATTTTGTTTTTGATAATAGCCTCTACCATTTTCCCCGGCACCGACGTCAGACTCACCGGTCTATAATTTCCCGGATCTCCCCTGGAGCCTTTTTTAAAAATGGGCGTTACATTGGCCACCCTCCAATCTTCCGGTACCACGCTCGATTTTAAGGATAAGTTGCATATCACTAGCAGTAGCTCCGCAAGCTCGTTTTTCAGTTCTATCAGTACTCTAGGATGAATACCATCCGGTCCAGGAGATTTGCTACTCTTCAGTTTGCCGAACTGCCCCATTACGTCCTCCAGGTTTACCGTGAAGTCAGTAAGTTTCTCCGACTCGTCCGCTTGAAATACCATTTCCGACACCGGTATCCCACCCAAATCTTCCTCGGTGAAGACCGAAGCAAAGAATTCATTCAGTCTCTCTGCTACATCTTTGTCTTCCTTGATCGCCCCTTTTACCCCTCGGTCATCCAGCGGCCCAACCGATTCTTTTGCCGGCTTCCTGCTTTTAATAGATACAGATTGCATTAGAGTTGGTGATTTAGGCACTCCTTAATGGAAGCCATCTCAACATCATTATTGTTGATATCATATAATGAAAATTTCTATCTGTATTCATGAAAACTCTTTCTTTCCTTCTCATGGTCCCTACCTAAACTGCACTTTGCAAGGTAGTCAAGAGAGTGATTAGCTTTTTATTTTTATATAAAAAAAAACACTACCACTAGAAGCCTTGGATACTTTTTTAAAATTACTTTTCAACTTAAGCTGAAATTCAGTTGCCAGAGTAGAAGGAAAAAAATACACCATCATTTATATGTGGTCTCTCATCCTTACTTCTTTGCCTCTGGCCTCCACCCCTGCATTCCACTTTCATTCCTTTCACTCTCCACTGCAACTGTTCTTACGGTCTTCAAACATGCTGTTGTCACTCCACTCCTTAAAAAACTCTCACTTGACCCTACCTGTCCCTCCAATTATCGCCCCATCTCCTTTCTCCCTTTCCTCTCCAAGTTACTTGAACGTGTCATTCACCGCCGTTGTCTTGACTTTCTTTCTTCACAACCTATTCTTGACCCACTCCAATCTGGTTTTCGCCCTCTTCACTCTACTGAAACTGCACTTACCAAAGTCTCTAATGACCTGCTACTGGCTAAATCCAGAAGTCTCTATTCTATCCTTATCCTTCTTGACCTTTCTATTGCTTTCGACACTGTTGACCACACTATACTCCTGGATATGCTGTCCTCATTTGGATTCCAAGGCCCTGTTCTTTCCTGGTTCTCCTCTTACCTCTCACTTCGTTCTTTCAGTGTTCACTCTGGTGGATCCTCTTCAACTTCTATCCCGCTTTCAGTTGGTGTGCCTCAGGGTTTCTGTCCTTCGACCCTTCCTTTTCTCCATCTATACCTCTTCCTTTGGTACCCTGATCTCATCCCATGGCTTTCAATACCATCTTTACGCCGATGACTCTCAGATCTACATCTCCACCCCTAAAATCTCAACCTCAATCCAGGACAAAATTTCAGCCTGCTTGTCGGACATTGCTACTTGGATGTCTCAACGCCATCTAAAGCTAAACATGACCAAAACGGAACTTCTAATTTTCCCCTCTTCCCCCTTTCTCTATCTCTGTTAATGGCTCACACATTCTCCCTGTCTCTTCGGCTCGTAACCTTGGAGTTATCTTTGATTCCTCTCTCTCCTTCTCTGCATATATTCAACAGATCACCAAAACCTGTCGTTTCTTTATCTACAACTTTAGCAAAATTCGCCCCTTCCTTTCTGAATACGCTACCAGAACCCTTATCCACACCCTTGTCACCTCTTGCTTGGACTATTGCAATTTACTTCTCACTGTTCTTCCGTTCAGCCATCTCTCTCCTCTCCAATCTGTCCAAAATTCTGCGGCACGACTTATTTTCCGCCAAAATCGTTATACCCACACTAGCCCACTCCTCAAGTCGCTTCACTGGCTCCCTGTCCGCTTCCGCATACAGTTTAAACTTCTCTTACTGACCTTTAAATGCATCCACTCTGCAGCCCCCCATTACCTCTCCACTCTCATCTCTCCCTACATTCCTCCGCTCACTGGAAAAATCTCTCTTGTCGTCCCCCTTCTCCTCCACTGCTAACTCCAGACTTCGTTCCTTCTCTCTCGCGGCACCTTATGCCTGGAATAGACTTCCTGGACCTATACGTCTCGCTCCATCTCTACCTGTTTTCAAATCTATGCTGAAAACCCACCTTTTCACTGCTGCTTTTAGCTCCTAGCCACTACTCAGTTGCCCTCCCCTTGTCCCTTCCTCCCTTCTCACTCAGTACTTCCCTCACCCATAACTGTCTTGTTTGTATTATTTAGATTGTAAGCTCTTTTGAGCAGGGACTGTCTCTTTTGTGTCAGGTATTCAGCGCTGCATGCATCTGGTAGTGCTATACAAATGCTAATAATAATAATAATTCCTTCCCCATCATTCCCGAGCATCCCTTTTCATGACTCATCACACCTTTGCATCCACATTGAGTTATTAATCCAACATTTATTCATTAGCCAGCATGGAATTTTTTAAAATAAAGCACTTAGCGGTCCTTTTATTAAACCGCAGTAAAAAGTGACCTGAGGTAGTGTGGGTCTGGGTGCATCATTTTGGTGCCTGCTGGGACACTTTTTACCGCAGCTGCCTTTCTTGGTCGGCGACTCCTAAAGTGGAACCTTGCATTATGTAGCTAGGAACCTTGCATTACAATCACCATGTCCCAGAATTTCAAATAGAACGTAAACTCCTACTCAGCCTCCCCTTTGCAACAACTGGTCTTCTCTTTCAGGCTGTCTATAGTTCATTTGCTCCGATTTCTCCTACTTCACTCTGTTTCCAGTACTTATGGCATCCTCAGCTTCATAGCCAAAGAATTGCCTGTTAAGGCTTTTACCACCAAAAGACAGTCACTGCCACTTAGACCATGCCATTTGCAACTCCACCACTGGAGTAGCTCTCTTTAGCTGTTCCTTATGCCTAAATCCTACAGAACTTTCTAGGCAGACTCCAAATTTCTGCTGTGGTACACTACTCCATTAACTTCAAATAAAAGTTCAAACTGATAGAGCTATGGGCATCTCACTGAGGCCTTTCTAAGCAAAGTAGTCACCTCCTTAAGCTCCCGTGATTTCTGCAAACTCACCAAAGAGAGGCCCCCATAGATCAAAATCTTTTGGTCCTCCAAGACCAGTTTCTTGAAGGCTCTTTCAACAAGTAGAATTCTTTCTTTAACTAGGAATCTCAGGAGGCATACCACCATATGCCCAGATAGGTTTAATTTGGGCATGTCCAAGATTCTTTGTGCTTGCTCAATAAGCACCTCTTTTTGCAGGCCTACCTCACCGTTTCTCTGCAGGAGTGGATAAAGCATTTGCCTCACCTTTTCACTGGCATCTTTATATTGCTCCAGCTCTGGCACCCCCAGATTCTTAAATTGCATTGCCTCTTTCAGTTTTTCTTATATTCAACATTATGAGTCATTTCTCCCCATAATTTCTCCATGTTGCCAGAGCTGCCACTTCATCCTCCTGAGACTCTAGCCTCTGCTTCCTCCACTCAGTTTCCCCAAGATCTGCTGTATTTCGCTGCAGTTCTATGAGCAGCTCTCTCACTTCCTTGGTGCTGATCTCACCCTTAAGCTCCTTTTTCAAGTCTGCTAACATTGCTCACATTTCAGAGCATGTGAGGGGAAACTAGCAATGTTCTGGATTGTTATCACTAGCTGCGTCCTCAGCTCAGTCTCCCAAGGCATTCCTCATCTCACCACATGCTCCATGCATGTTGTCGTGGTCACTTAGCCAAAAATAGTGTTTTATATCACTTTATTCAAGCTCGCTCATTAATTCTTGCACCCCCCCCCCCTTCTGGACTGTCTGTAGTTGCACTGTGGTCACACTGTAGGGGGAAGGACACCGCAATCAAGGTAAAATTAATGCATCCCCCACTGGAGCCCAACACTTCAAACTGCCATCTTGCAGCAATGATGTCACTTCCTTCTGTGTACTAGTATTTTATAAGAACAGGTGGAGTGGAATTTTAGAAAGGATATCCAGTTCAGAATATGGATGTCCAAGTCTATACCTCAAATATGGATGTCCATTTCTCTTGTATTTTAGAACAGCATCTGCTGTCACACAGCCCGTTCTAAAATACATGAGAAATGGATGTCCAAGTGCTAGCTACATCCAGCATAAACATCTATTTTACAAAATGTCTATACTATGAATGGGACAAAACAAAGAACACAGACATCTTTGTGACAGCATAGGCGCATCCATATTATAAAATGGTAGCACAGACATCCACATGGAGGAGAAGCCTAGGAGTCCTTTTACTAAGGTGCGCTGAAAAATGGCTTATGGTAGTGTAGGCGCAGGTTTTGGGTGTGTGCTGATCCATTTTTCAGTGTGCCTGTAAAAAACAAAAACACCCTTTTAAAATTTTTTGCAGAAAATGGACATGCAGCAAAATCAAAATAGCTGCGCAGCCATTTTGGGTCTGAGACCTTACCTCCAGCCATTGATTTAGCGGTAAAGAATTACGCGGTAACTGGGTGGTAATGACCTACACGCATCAAGTGCCACTTGGTGCGCGTCCGAAAACAAAAATTATTTTTTTGGATAGGCGTATCGAACGCACGCCAAAAATGAAATTACCGCATGCAGTAACTCCATTTTGGCACACGTTGGGCAAGCATAGATACTTACGCGGCTTAGTAAAAGGGTCCCCTAATGTTTAGAGCAGCCAGTAAGGACCACAGCAGAGAACCAGAGGTTGCCATCTCAAATGCCTCTGTATCTGTTTGTAATTTTTTTTTTTTATTGTGAGCCCTCCAGGGACAGAAAACTACCTACTGTGACTTCCCCTACTCCCTCCAGTGGAGATCTGCTCAATTGGAGTACCTTTTTGTAATCTGGATGTGCCAAGTACCAGATCTGAATACTGAAATTCATCTGTTTTTACTTGAATGTCCCTTCCCTCTCTGCAATCAGAATTGGACGTCTCTATTTTGGCTCCTTTCTACTCTGTAGGGGTATTTCCCTGTGTGTCTCGTCTTGCTGGTCCTGGCCTGCATAATCCTATGACATCAAGATGGCGTCTGTACCCTATGACCTGCACAGCAGTAATTTAGCTAATTCAGCTTACTGGAAAATCACTAGCAAGTCATGTAACATCCGAGGACATGCTGTGGGCAAACCAGCCCCCCTTTATCTCCATGAGAAGCTGTAAGGGAGTGAGACATGGCTCCAGCTAACCAGGTGAGAAACAGAAAATGCATACCACAATGTAACAACTTGAAGAACAACGGACGCTTCTTGCCATGCAGTGAGCCGAGGGAGAATCCAGATTGGTCCCGGCTGGTTGTCAGGTTGTCAGGTTCAGAGCCCGTGGGGCCGGGCTCTGGAGCAAACGTGAGCCCTTGGGCTGCTGACGAGGAGCAACAGCAGCAGGCAAAACCCACCAACCGACGCTGGGCAAGCACACCGACACCGGCAGGGACTGCAGGCACCGCCCAGCGAGCTGGAACACACGGACTGGAACACTGGACTGGAATTCCCCAGACTGGAGGACACAGAACTGGAACCCCCCGGACTGGAACACTGGACTGGAATCCCCCGGACTGGAGGACACAGGACTGGAACACCGGACTGGAGCACACCGGACTGGTCCACACAGCTTCACCTGCACTTAGCTACTAAGCCCCCCCCAGGAGTTGAGCTCCTGGGTTCGAGTAGCCGGCAGGACTTACTGGATACCGGATGACACAGGGACCAGGACTAGAAACAGAAGTACTCCTAAACCTAAACTGATCTACGTGCTCCCAAGCCCTAAACCAGCAGGAGTGTTCCTAACAGTAAACTGACAAAAGGACTTCCTAAGCCCTATACTAAACATGGGCTCCTAAGCCCTGCTCAAGAAAGGGACTTCCTAAGCCCTAAACTAACAGAGCAGGGAACTAAACACAAAGCTAACACAGGTGCTACTACGCACCAAGCTACAAGCAGAGCTCTACACTAATAAGCTAAACACAAAACTAACAAGCTACCTAAGCACTGCTCTAGCAAGCTAGATACAACTAACAAGGTGCTTCATAAGCACTACTCTGGCAAGCAACCAGAAGAGCTCCTAGCACTAAAAGGGAAGACAGGGGAGCCACAAGGAAAAAGCAGGGAAGCTAACACATAAGCCAAAAGTGCTTCTAAAGCACCAAACACCAACAGCAAAGACTGCAATGCTCCCAATAGCACAAACACCAGAAGTACTTCTAACAGCAAACTCTGCAGTGTTCCTAACAACACCAAGCCCTGAATTACTTCTATCAGCAACAGAGCTTCCAAAGCCCTACACACAGCAATGCTTCCAAAACCAAGAGGGAAAAGCAGGGGGACCAAAGGGAAAAGCAGGAAAGCTAAACACACAGACACCAGTGCACACTGCACTAACACTAACCTGGCCCTTAGCAAAAGCAAGCAGGGAAACTAGACACAAAGTCAGAAGTGCACACTGCACCACCCTACCTAAAGCAAACACCACCATTGCAAAGGCTCTGAAGGAAACAACACCACTTCCTTATCAAGGCCCTCCCTGATGATGTCACACTCCCTAGACCTAGGCAAAAGCACAATGACCCAGAGAGGCCCAACCGACACCAATGCAACACCGTGAAGCACTTGAAGCCAGTACACCCAAAGAGAGGTAGCGCTAACTCAGTCCACTCACACAGCTGTGTCTCAAAAATAGGCACCTTCAAGACCTATTAATCTAGGCACCCTATTATAAATTACACTCATCATGTCTATAGCACACGTAGGGCAATTTTGTAAAGCATGAACTAACAATTAGATACCAATTACATGTGTATTTTATTAGAATGATGGCATATGCATACATATTTGTATAGCCTAATGATTAGTCCAGTAGGAGCTAGGGGGACAGGGTTAGATTCCCACAGTGGCTCTTTTTGACCCTGGGAAGTCACTTAAGTCTCTATTGCTTACCCCCTCATTTACTAAGCCGCGTGGCAATGCTGACACAGCCCATTCAAAGTGAATGGGCTGTGTCAGCATTAACGTATCGCAGTCGCTAGCATGGCTTAGGTGGTCTTTTGCTAAAGGTTAGCTCGAGTTATCTGCAGCAGGTCCCATTTTATTCCTATGGGCCCTGCTGTAGATAACTCAAGCTAATCTTTAGTAAAAGACCCCCCCTTAGTAAACATGGGGGTTAGATTGTGAGAGAAAATACCTATATATAATATGTAGCTTTGGTTGTACCACAGAAAGATGGTATATCAAATATATTACATTACCCTAAATGTCATAATTCTGCTTAAGTGCTATTCTATAAATATGCATGTATTTTATTTAGTGCATGTTTTAGGTGGGCATACACATAGGTAAAATCTGGGTGGAGCATTGCGGGATTCACACTTATGTGCATAACTTAGATAATACCTACACTTAAGTGCACATGTCAGCTCTGTAGTAGGCGTAAATGCTCATGCCTTACTTATAGGTGTGGCTATTCGCAGTTCCACCAGTATAAGAAGGCATTTATATTTCTTTATAGAATAGGCTCCTACCAGGCACCCTTTAGGCACCTGTTTATCGGTGCCCAATTATAGAATTGCCCCCTATTTGACTTATATAGCACTGTATAAATACACAGACAAGAAACTCCCTTCTCTATAGAGTTTACAATTTAGTCAAAATTCCTAGATAAGTAAGAGGTTTCAGGAAATGTATTTATTCCCCCTCCCCAGAGAATGTAAATTTATTCCCCCCTCCCCAGCAACCTCAGTTTTGACCTGCAAAAGGAGAAGAAATCAAACCCGCATCTCCTGCATGGGAGTCCACAGCCCTGCTAAGATAGCAGGTCAACCTAAACAGATTTATAAAAAAAAAATTCTTACCTGCCTCTGGATTTGAAAAATAATTCAGAAGCAGAAGTCTCTCCAGTTGACTTTTGTTCACAAAAACATTTCCCTCACTGTCCCTGTCCTGCAACCGTTTCACATCACACCCTGTTAGAAGTGGAAATAAATATACTCAGTTTGTGTCAATGTTTGCTGGAGTCCCATAAAATATGAAGAAAGAGATGAGCATTATGACAGTGATTATTGTGTCTCTGGTCTCTAGCATCCGTAACAAATATAGAAAGATGTATTTGGTAGAGATGTGTATCCATTTGAAACATGGGAAATTCAACATTGTCCTCCCATCTCATTTTTAATTTGAAATGACAGGTAACCTGACATTTTGAGGGTTTTTCTGTGCCATTAATGGTGTACACTACTGAAAAATAGTGAACATGCTTCAAAAACAGTGCACCATTAACAGTATTGCTCCCCAAATTGAAAGATAAAATAAAAGTCCTAAAGACGACACAGGAAACTAAACAGAACGCTCTTTTTTTGCCCTGCATTACCACCCATCTCCTGCGTGCCTTGGTGGTAATGCTGAATTTGGCGGATGCTGAAAACATGTGGTAAAAATATTTTCTACTTTCTACCGCAGGGCACCTACCCAGCGGTAAATGGCAGCTGGTGCAAGCTGCTTGCTTACCGTGCGGGTAGTGCATGAGACCTTACCACTAGGTCAATAGGTGGCAGTAAGGTCTCAGGCCGAAAATGGACACACTCTGGTTTCAATTTTAGCGTGCATCCATTTTCCGGCCCCTTAAAAAAGGCACTTTTCCCTAAATGTGGTAAAAAATGGCCTGGCGAACGCCCAAAAGACACGCTCACACTACCGCAGGCCACTTTTTACCATTGTTTAGTAAAAGAGCCCCTTAATTTATATACATTTTAAAATCTGAAAACATAGATGACTCATAGTAAAAGAAGATAAGGCCCATCAATTTTTCCTCTCAAGGTGGTTTCTGAAAAGACACACCAGTAGTATTATCCTTCATTGTTTTAATAAAGAACTGCTGTAAATATTTGATTGCACGCCACACTGTGTGTGTGTTTTGTTTCATCTCCACTGTTTTAGGTTTTTTTACTAAAATATACAATGCACATCATAGTATTTATGGGGGAATTTAATAAATGTCGCACAAAGGGACCCTTTTATAAAGGTATGCTAGCGTTTTTAGCGTGTGCTAAAAATAAGCATGCGCTAAACACTAGAGATGCCCATATATTCCTATGGGTGTGTCTAGCATTAAGCCAGAGCTAATGATTAGTGTGTGCTAAAAATGCTAGCGTGCCAAAAACATTGTTGCGCCTTTGTAAAAGATCCCCACAGTTAGGTACCGGGATGATGCGAGCTAGGCATGAATTCTATAACAGCAATTCCACATGAAACTGCCTTTATAAAAAACTAACTTATGTGCCCATACATGGAACTGCCTTTATAAAAAAAACTAACTTATGTCCCCATACATGGAACTGCCTTTATAAAAAAAACTAACTTAAGTCCCCATTCTCATACCTAACTTTAGGCATGAGCATTTACATCAGCCTTGGCTGGTGTAAACACTGATGCCAAAGTCCTGGCAGTTAGGCATGGTGATAATAGTATTCTATAACGCTGCACCTAATTTCCAGGCATGTCCCTGATCTTTCTATGCCTCTCCCATAGCCACTCTCACTTTGGAGCTGGGTCCAATGGAAGTTAGGAACAAGGGTTGTAAAAAAAATGTTATTAAGGTCAATCAATTGATCCTTAGCATCAATTTGGAGCCAATAAACCTATTATGTTATGCATGGAAATGGAAACCGTGTACAAAATTCCACATGTAACTCTGGGCAGAGACAATGGCTCAATGGTTCCCATGAATGGGATGTAAACATACCAGGATATAATCTTTTTAGGAAGGATAGAGAGGGGCGTAAAGGTGGAGGAGTAGCTCTGTATGTGAGAAATGATATCACAGCGACTGAAATGACAGGGAACTGGGGAAAGGAAGAAGCGATATGGATCACCTTAAAAAGAAAGGATAAAACCTCGGTCCATGTGGGTGTTGTCTACAGACCTCCGACACATTTGGAGGACCTAGATAAAGATCTGATCGCTGATATTCAAAAGTTGGGGAAGAAAAGAGAGGTGCTGTTGTTGGGAGATTTCAATCTGCCGGATGTAGATTGGACGGTTCCATCTGCGAAATCGGAAAGAAGCAGAGAGATCGTGGATGCTTTTCAAAGTGCTTTACTCAGACAAATGGTGTCAGAACCCACGAGGGAGGGAGCGACGCTAGATCTGGTACTCACAAATGGGGATAATGTGTCAAATGTCCGAGTGGGTGCCCACCTGGGCAACAGTGACCATCAAACGGTTTGGTTTGATATGACGGCTGAAGAGGAGGGTGGCCACTCAAAACTCAAAGTCCTGGATTTCAAACATGCTGACTTTAGTAAAATGGGGGAATACCTGAGGAAGGAGCTGATGGGATGGGAGGAAATACAAGAAGTGGAAGGACAGTGGTCCAGACTGAAAGAAGCTATAAATAGGGCCACGAACCTTTATGTAAGGAAAGTAAATAAAAGCAAGAGAAAAAGGAAACCGATATGGTTCTCCAAGCAAGTGGCTGAGAAAATAAAGGCTAAAGAGTTGGCATTCCAGAAATACAAAAAAACTCATGAAAAGGGACACAAGGAGGAATACCGGATGAAACTGAAAGAAGCCAAGAGAGAGATACGACTGGCGAAAGCGCAAACGGAAGAACAAATGGCTAGAAATGTGAGGAGGGGTGGCAACATTTTCTTCAGGTATATTAGTGAAAGGAAAATGACTAAAAAGGGAATTGTGAGACTAAAAGATACTGCGAACCGCTATGTGGATAATGATGAAGAAAAAGCAAATTTGCTAAATAGATACTTCTGTTCTGTTTTCACAGAAGAAAATCCTGGAGAAGGACCGCGATGGACTGCAAAAAGTACAAATGAGATTGAAGTGGATAGAGCACCGTTCACGGAAGAGAGTGTGTATGAACAACTTGAAAAGCTAAAGGTGGACAAAGCCATGGGGCCAGATGGGATCCACCCTAGGATATTGAGGGAGCTCAGAGAGGTTCTGGCGGGTCCACTTAAAGATTTGTTTAATAAATCCTTGGAGAGGGGAGAGGTTCCGAGGGATTGGAGATCGGCGGATGTGGTCCCACTTCACAAAAGTGGTGATAGGGAAGAAGCTGCAAACTACAGGCCGGTAAGCCTCACTTCAGTTATTGGAAAAGTAATGGAAGCCATGCTGAAGGAAAGGATAGTGAATTTCCTGGAAGCCAATAAGTTGCAAGATCCGAGACAGCATGGATTTACAAAAGGGAAATCGTGCCAAACGAACCTCATTGAGTTCTTTGATTGGGTGACAGGAGAACTGAATCAGGGACGAGCTATGGACGTAATCTACTTAGATTTCAGCAAAGCTTTTGACACGGTTCCCCACAGGAGGCTCTTAAATAAACTGGAGGGGCTGAAGATAGGACCCGAAGTGGTGAACTGGATTAGGAACTGGTTGACGGACAGACGCCAGAGGGTGGTGGTGAATGGAATTCGCTCGGAGGAGCGAAAGGTAAGTAGTGGAGTGCCTCAAGGATCGGTGCTGGGGCCGATTCTGTTCAATATATTTGTGAGTGACATTGCTGAAGGGTTAGAAGGTAAAGTTTGCCTATTTGCGGATGATGCTAAGATCTGTAACAGAGTGGACACCCCGGAGGGAGTGGAAAACATGAAAAAGGACATACGGAAGCTAGAAGAATGGTCTAAGGTTTGGCAATTAAAATTCAATGCGAAGAAATGCAAAGTGATGCACTTAGGAAGTAGAAATCCACGGGAGACGTATGTGTTAGGTGGGGAGAGTCTGATAGGTACGGGCGAAGAGAGGGATCTTGGGGTGATAGTATCTGAGGATTTGAAGGCGATGAAACAGTGTGACAAGGCGGTGGCAGTAGCTAGAAGGTTGTTAGGCTGTATAAAGAGAGGTGTGACCAGCAGAAGAAAGGGGGTGTTGATACCCCTGTATAAGTCGTTGGTGAGGCCCCACCTGGAGTATTGTGTTCAGTTTTGGAGGCCGTATCTTGTTAAGGATGTAAAAAGAATTGAAGCGGTGCAAAGAAAAGCTACGAGAATGGTATGGGATTTGCGTTACAAGACGTATGAGGAGAGACTTGCTGAACTAAACATGTATACTCTGGAGGAAAGGAGAAACAGGGGTGATATGATACAGACGTTCAAATATTTGAAAGGTATTAATCCGCAAACAAATCTTTTCCGGAGATGGGAAGGTGGTAGAACGAGAGGACATGAAATGAGATTGAAGGGGGGCAGACTCAAGAAAAATGTCAGGAAGTATTTTTTCACGGAGAGAGTAGTGGATGCTTGGAATGCCCTCCCGCAGGAGGTGGTGGAAATTTAAATGGTAACGGAATTCAAACATGCGTGGGACAAGCATAAAGGAATCCTGTGCCGAAGGAATGGATCCTCAGGAGCTTAGTCAAGATCGGGAGGCGGGGCTGGAGGTTGGGAGGCAGGGATAGGGCTGGGCAGACTTATACGGTCTGTGCCAGAGCCGGTGGTGGGAAGCGGGACTGGTGGTTGGGAGGCGGGGATAGTGCTGGACAGACTTGTACGGTCTGTGCCAGAGCCGGGGTTGGGAGGCAGGGCTGGGGAGGTGAGGATAGTGCTGGGCAGACTTATATGGTCTGTGCCTGTGCCAGAGCCGGTGGTTGGGAGGTGGGGCTGGTGGTTGGGAGGCAGGGATAGTGCGGGGCAGACTTATACGGTCTGTGCCCTGAAGAGCATAGGTACAAATCAAAGTAGGGTATACACAAAAAGCAGCAAATATGAGTTATCTTGTTGGGCAGACTGGATGGACCGTGCAGGTCTTTTTCTGCCGTCATCTACTATGTTACTATGTTACTATGGGCGCTCTATACACCATTTGAGGGTTAGCACCTATTAATTCAGTAGGTTCAGAACAATGTGCTGCCCTGACTGGTAGCCAAGATGGACTCATCCATTGGGAAGATGAGGCAGTTGCTTAAAGTAACAAAGGTGGGATAGGGGGCAGGGTGACAAAGAGCAGTTGCAGTCAAAGCTGATCCTTACAGTCACACCAACTCAAAGAACCATCAGCAGAGAATTTCAAATACTCCATTTCAATGCAATCCATGGCATTTTCTGAGGTGAAGTTTGGGTGGAATGGGAGCAGTCACTATTTATACGTGTATTTTATGAAATTTTCATGTGCTAACGTTTATGCCTGCTTCCAAGCAGATGTAAATGTCCACAGCTTCAATCTACTTGCAATGTATTTATTTATTTATTGGGCTGTATTAACCGCCTTTATGAAGAGATTCGCCCAAGGTGGTGTACAGCAGGTACAGTTTAACATAAAACTTACAATTTTGTTAACAGCATAATAGTAAAAATGACCAAATATAAACATAAATACAATAAATGAGAAGCTTGAAAACAGCAAATTAAAACCTAATAGGACTACCATGAAAGTATCAAAAATATACACAATTAACGGCACTGACATTCAAATAACAGATATAAAACGATGTCACATAATACTAATGAAACATCTAATAAGCACGTATTAGAACATTAAGATAATATTCTGTTTATATAGTATTTTCTAAAGACACATTGGTGAGGCGCAGGGGCGTAGCCAGACCTCACGGTGGGAGGGGGCCAGAGCCTGAGGTTGGGGGCACATTTTGAGTGCCGCCACGCCTCGCCCCCCCACCACCGCCTCGCCTCCTCGTCTCACCCCCCACCACCTTGCCTCATAAAGAAATACCTTTGCTGGCGGGGGTCCCCAACCCCCGTCATCCGAAGCCTTCTTCAGCGCCGGTCTCCGGCACAGCCACGTTCGCTGCCCTGCTCTTCTTTCTTCTTGCTCCTCCTGTGCACGCAGATGCTCCTCAATTTCTCCGGTGCTGAAGAAGGCTTCGGGTGATAGGGGTTGTGGACCCCCACCAGCCAAACCAGGGGCCCAGATGGAATTTGTGGGGGTCCAGTTATGCCCTCATGCCTATGGCTTCTAAGTGGCCTTCACACAGAGGCAGCCTGTTATAATAATACAAATGCTGAATTACTGTGATCATACCAGTTGGGGTTAGGCCTAGATATGTTATGAAAATGGTACATATGGTATTGACTACTGATCTGCAGTTAGAGAGAGGTACTGGTTGTTTTGCTTGACTTATACTATCTGCATTTGTTATTGTTGATCACGTCATTTAATCAGAACATCTGGCATTTGAAGTTATTAAAGATGTGGCTCTACAGTAGTATGCTTCATTTCTGTCTGGGAGAAAGCAGCCTGTGATCATGGGAGATTTTTCTTCTGATCCCTCATTGGTGTGCTGCGGTGTCCCAAAAGGATCAGTGATTTTGCCAATGCTTTTTAACATCTTTTTAGGTTCTCTGGGTAGCATAATTTGGACTTTTAATGTTAGAAAAGTGCTTTATGCAATGATAAACAGCTATATATCACCTTCAAACTTACACATGAAGAGGTGCCATCTATTATGGCAGCTTGCGCGTTCACGATTAGTGTCTGGATGAATGGTAGCAAACTAAAGCCAAACTAATTAATATGAGATGTTTTTTCTGTTTCTACACGTATCTTTTATTTATTTGTTATGTTACAAATATTTAATGAATTCTTAAAAAATATGCCATTTAAAACCAAGATACTTGAGATTATCACATAATAAAAATACAAAAAGTGCAACCTCTAAATTTCTTTTCCTTAAGGTAGAAGACTTAAAGGCAGCACTGCAGATGCTCATTATATCACGTCTTAATTATTGCCGTGCCTTGCTGGCTAAGGATGTATTTGCATTTTTTACAAATGCAAAATGCTACTGCTTGTATTGTAACTAGTTGTAAACCAAGGGATAGAATTGGGTCAATCCTAATGAGAGCATATTGGCTCGTTACTGAATATAGGATGAGATTTAAAATTTGCAGTCCTATCTTTAAGTTTGTTCAATTATTGGGAGCAAATTATCATAAACTTCTATTGATCTCTTATACCCTCAGTCAAGGATTCCCAAACCTGTCCTGGGGGAACCCCATCCAGTCATGTTTTCAGGATATCCACAATGAATATGCATGAGATAGATTTGCATACCAAGAAGGCAGTGTATGCAAATCGATCTCATGGCTTCAAAGGTGACTAAAATGATCTACTAACACTGGCAAATACTTCAGTTGCATGATATTTTCCATTCTGGACCTTGCATTGCTTATTCTCGTGATCGCAATATCAGAGATCACATTGTAAGACTGCATTTGTCAGACCAAAACATTGCCTCTGCAGGTTTGCATAAACCTTGTGGTACATGTGATTTTTGTTCCACATCTCTTACAGATTCTGAGTGGAAACATCCAGTCACAGATAAACAATATAAGCTACATCATAACAGTACATGTGATTCTTGTTTTGTTATATACCAGTAAATAATCTTGTGCCCAGGCAACAAACTTTATGTGGGACATACCAGCAGGAAGATTAAAACCTGCTTACTTGAATACCGTGAGTTGTTTAAATACTCACACTTCGTCAGCTCCATTGAGTTTCATTTTTTACAATATAATCGTTCTTTTCACAAATTCATTAGTTCATTATTGAAGAAATTTCTCCACCATCTCTCGGTGGGGATCGACAGCAAAAACTGACATATCGAGAGCAGTATTGGATTTTTGATTTGGGGGCAGTTGGCCTTTTTGGACTTACCCACAGATTCTTTATAGCGAGCCTAGAGATCCGCACCAAAATCCAAGCATATTCTATAACGAGGCATATAACTTAATTGACTTAACAAGATAATCAGCGTTGATAGCAGTTCTTAACAAACTATAATGAGCGCTAATTGGCAATAATTAGAATTTTAACGCATAACTCTCTAACTGCATTCTGTAATGCAGTGTGCCTAACTTCTAACGCATGCAAGCAAAAAGGAGCGTGGTTATGGGCAGGGAAATGGGTATTTCATGGGCATTCTGAAATTTACAGACGTAGTTATAGAATATGGCCTAGTGCACCTAAATCTATATGCTTGGATTTACGCCACATTTTCATTGGTGTAAATGAAGGCGCATAGATTTAGGCGCTGGTATATCAACTAAGCATATTCTATATAATGCACTTAAATCTAGGCACCACTTATAGAATACACTTAGTCGGCATTGCTTTCCATGCCAAATTTTTAGGTGCCATATATAGAATGTGCCCCTTAATGACTAAGTAGAGTTGAATACAATTATCTGATTTTTCTCCTGTTCCTGTTTAATAAAGTTTGTTTGTTATAGAAAGGTTTTGTAACTGTGATGTCATTACATACTGCTGCTTTGGTTTCATTTTCCAGGTTTTCTTTAAAAAGGCATCTCCTTTAAATGTCTGGTAAGCCTTGATGGGATTAAGCTTGATTTCTGAAATAAGTGGCCATCAATGGTGGTACTAGCAAGTATGAAAGGTCTCCGAAGCAAAGTCCAAAATGAGGAACCTCATTGGGTCATCATGGCTATTCCTTAACCGCACATTTTTTAAGACAAGTGCTTGAATTTGTTTATTAAGACTCTCATTATTTACAACATTGATGGTCGATTTTGCATGGGCACATACTATATGAACATTTTGAACACTTTGAATATAGTAGTTGGATATTATTTACCAGTAGTATTTTTTGGATTGGAGACCAATTGATGTAATTTAAATTAATGCTGTTATACGCTGGTGTGAGCTCTCTATATAGCATGTCCTTTAGTGTTTCAGCAGCAGCAGTTTCGCTGCAATGAATGATCAATTACCGAAGGTCTCCTTTGCAATTTACCAATTTGAACTAGTTGAGTTCTTTATTTCATTTGAATCCAACACTGAAATTAGTTCTGTTCTTATATTAAGGGGAGTGTTGTACATTGGAATATTCCTCTTCTCAGAAATATATATTTCGTTGGAAGATACTCAACAGAGCAGCATGAGTTTGGACTGCAAAGATTCCACCAGATGGCTAGTGCTAGTCAAGTTTATCCTATATTTTCAGTGAAATTTGAATACAGGAAAGCAAGTCTTCAGTAAACAGATCAGTTTACAAGTTTGAAGTGATCAGGAACGTGTTTGAATGTGTTGGGCAAAAAGAAGGGAGGTGGTATTAAAAAAAATTGGAAAGAACACTAGAAATGTACACTAGTTTGAAATAACATGGGAAACATTTCACATATTGTTTTGTGTTGTTTTCAGGCTGAAATGACAGGAAATTCCCATTTTTGTTTGTGTGCGTGTGTTAATAGTACCCATTCTTAGGAAACACAGAGGATCCCTAATTAGAAAGAAGATGGTATAAAAATAAAACCTAAATGGACTGCATTACTACTACTACTACTTATTTCTATAGTGCTACTAGACATACGCAGCACTGTACACTTGAACATGAAGAGACAGTCCCTGCTCGACAGAGCTTACAATCTAATTAGGACAAACAGGACAAATAATAGAAAAGGGAATTACTAAGTTGGGGATGATAAAATAAGGGTACTGAACAAGTGAGTAAGGGTTAGGAGTTAAAAAGCAGCATCAAAAAGCTAGGCTTTTAGCCTAAATTTGAAGACGGCCATAGATGGAGGTTGATGTACCAGCTCAGGAAGTCTATTCCAGGCATATGGTGCAGCAAGATAAAAGGGACGGAGTCTGGAGTTAGCTGTGGAGAAGAAGCGTGCAGATAAGAGAGAATTACCCAATGAACAGAGTTCCCGAGGAGGAGTGTAGGGAGCGATGAGAGAGGAGAGGTACTGAGGAGCTGCAGAGTGAATGCACTTATAAGTTACTAAGAGGAGTTTGAACTGTATGTGGAAACGGATAGGGAGCCAGTGAAGTGACTTGAGGAGAGGGCTAATATGAGCATAGCGACACTGGCGGAATATAAGTCATGCAGCAGAATTTTGAACAGATTGACGAGGAGAGAGATGGCTAAGTGGGAGACCTGTTAGAAGCAAGTTGCAATAGTCTAAGCGAGAGGTAATAAGAGTGTGGATAAGGGTTCGGGTAGTGTGCTCAGAAAGGAATGGGTGAATTTTGGTGATATTATAGAGAAAGAAATGACAGGTTTTAGCAGTCTGCTGAATATGTGCAGAGAAGGAGAGAGAGGAGTCGAAGATGACCCCAAGGTTATGAGCTAATGAGACAGGGAGGATGAGAGTGTTATCCACAGAAATAGAGAATGGGGGAAGAGGAGAGGTTGCTTTAGGAGGAAAGATAAGAAGCTCAGTCTTGGTCATGTTTATTTCATATGGCGGTGAGACATCCAGGCGGCAATATCAGCCTGCATGCATGTTGATGTGTTGAGGGCTGCTTAGATGGTGACTCCAGCTGTGAGGAACTAAGGCCACTGGTGGGCAGATTTCTATAGTCTGTGTCCCATGTATGGTAAGATAGATCAGGATAGGCTGGAGTGGACTTTAACGACAACTCCAGAAGTTGAAACTTAAGGATAGTGCCGGACGGACCTCTATGGACTATGTCTCAAAATGGCAAAGAAAGATCAGGATTAAGTATACATATTTTATACTACATTCATTGATGGTTTTAATCGTGAACTGATAATGAGTGTGACTGTTGGATATACTGGCTGGACCTTTCAGGTCTTTATTTGCCATCATCTACTATGTTTACCATATTACTGTGTTCTAAATGAGTGAGCACTCTTTTGAAAGACTGCACAGTTTTCACAAAAGTATGCATACTTTCACAAGAGAGTGCTCTCTTTCCGATAGAAGGCACACTCTTTTGAAAGTGGACGTACTCTTGCTCCCACCCTCCAAAAAATAAGTGGTCCCATAAATGACACAGAAAACAACACAAAATAAAAATGTAGGGGTTGCAACACCTAAAAAACACCGGAAAATATTGGTCCTGGCCAATATTCAGCCTGGACCCGCATAAGTGTCTTATGTAGGTCCCAGCTGAATATTGTCCATCATATAACAAACTAGCCCTGGATATTTAATGCTGGTGCCCAAACATGGCCTGGCATTGAGTATCTGGGGATAGTTCTGCCTGCGGTGGTCAGCATTTCCAAACCACTGATCACCATGAGCTGAATATCGACTGGAATATCGATTATTTTGACTCCCCTGAACATGAAAATACATTTAAATCTCATTGCACACATTGTTTTACTTACATATGTATTTCATTTAACTAACATCTCAATCTCTTTAAAAAGCAAACATAGAAAGAAGACACTTTACCCCCATTTCTCTGACCTAAGTTTCCCATGACTTACCAATGAAGTACTTGGTCTCTATAAAGTCTTTCAGCTCCTGCTCAAGCAATGGCATAAGTTTCTTGAACATGTCATTTAAATCTTGGTATTGTTTCCTGTAAAAGTTTGGAAACAGAACCAATCAATACCTGCCAAACATCCTTGGATTTTACATTATGACAATGATGATATGGGTTCATTGTTGTGTTTTAACAGAACCTTAAGACTTGACTATAATTTCTGGAGAAGTAAGCTTGCCAACTGACATAATTTCTGCTAGTCTAGTTGATTCTACTTTTACCTTATTACGTTAACGGATGTGTATGAGGGGGGGGGGGGGGGGGTCAGTGTTCAGATAGTGCAATGACTGTACTAAGTAATTCACTAGTACTGGTGCTTAATTTAGTATGTACAGAGAGAGGCAAAAAAAAAAAAAAAGTAACCCCCTAGAGTTTTTGTAGTTTTCTCAGCAAGCACTTTGAATTTCAATGAGAAATTTTACATGCTTATTTAGTCTCCATAGTTACGTATTGCTAGTAAACAACATTAAATTACCTTAAGCTATGTTGATGTTACTGACATTTTTGTGTTACTACCTAGCAATTTTTGTGCGTTAAAAATGTTCAAGCTAAAATACAGTAAAATAACGTCATTCAAACAATACCATTAACATTGTGCCAGAATTTCGCAGGCCTCTTTTGGAAGTTCCTAACAGCCTTCTGGATTGGTCCTTGTGGCAGGCTGTCCCAGATTGTCTGCAGCACTTCCTGGAGTTTGGCGATTGTTTGTGACTTTAGATGGAGCTTGTGATAGGTCTCTAACATTGCTTCTCAGAGAAAAGTCTACATCACTGAAATGTCATTAGCAGTAAGCTGGTACCCCTTTTTTATTTTCAAATAATAGTAGTTTTACAATGCAAAAATTTTGGAATGTGTGAAAATCACTGGGTGGTCACGTTAACAAGTCTGCAACTTTGCCGTGCTTATAGATAACCTCATTTCACTCAGCAAACAAATGTAGATAGCAAAAATTCAGTTGCAAAATTTTACGCCAAAATTCCAAGCGGTTACTGAGAAATCAGCAAAAAACTCTAGTTTTTTTTGGGGGGGGAGGGGCTCAATTGTATATTCAGTAAGGATGAGCAGTGATTTGAAATCAAGTGTACAAAATCCCAAAACACTGGACAAAACAAAATTTAAATAAACAATAAGGCCAGTGAAAAATTCCAAAACACTAAGGCCTATCAAATAATGTATTGAACAAAAAAATCAGAAAAATATGTGTATGTATGGGTGAACAATATTACTGAGGGTTCTTATATATGTACTAGTAAAAAAGGCCCGTTTCTGTTAGAAATGAAACGGGCGCTAGCAAGGTTTTCCTTGGAGTGTATGTTTCAGAAAGAGCGTGTGTGAGAGATGGAGCATGTGTGTCAGAGAGAGAATGTGAGAGAGAGACAGAGTGTATGTGTTTGTGCGAGAGAGAGAGTGTGTGAGAGACAGTGTTTGTGTTTCTGTGTGACACTGTGTGAGAGAGAGGGACAAAGACAGTGAGTGTGTGAGTGAGAGTGTATGTGGCAGACAGAGAATGAGTGATTGCGTGTGTGGTGTGAGGAACCCCCTCACCCCCTCCCTCTCCCCTGCCCCCTTGCAGCCAGGCATGTGCAGCGACCCTCCTCTCCCCGTGTTCCCCCTGCAGCCACCCATGTCCAGCATCCCCCTGCAGCCACCCATGCCCATCAACCCTCCTCTCCCCCTGCTGCGTCCTTCCTGTCTCCCCTGCTCCCCCTGCAGCCACCCATGTGGTCTCAGGCCCCCCCTCAGCATCCCTCCTGTCCCCCTGCAGGCACGCATGTGCAGCATCCCTCCTCTCTCCCCTGTCCCCCCTGCAGCCAGCCATGTCCAGCGACCCTTCTGTCCCCCTGCCCCCCCTGCTGCTACCCATGTCCAGCGACCCTCCTCTCCTGTGCAGCCACCCATGTCTGAGGACACTCCTCTCCTTTTTCCCTGTTCCTCCCCTGTGGCCAGCCATGTCCATCGACCCACCTGTCCCCCCTGATGACCACCAACCCTTCTGTCCCCCTGCCCGCCCTGCAGTGTCCGTCCTGTATCCCCTGTCCCCCTTGCAGGCACCCATGTGGTGTGTGGAGCCCCATCCCTATCTCCCTGTTCCCTGCCCCCCCCTGCAGCCACCCATCTGCAGCGACCCTCCCCTCCCCCTGCTTCCTTCCAGCCACCCACATCCAGCGAGACCCCCCCTTCCCCCCCCAGCCGGCGCAGCACCCAAAGAAAGCCCCTTGTCCCCCACTTCGCGCATCACCCGACCCCCCCACCGTGGCACATCACCAAGCCCCTCCCCCCTCATCAACCCCCTCGCCACCCGCAACTGCTAATAAAAACTGTGTCCAGCGGCTGCTGCTTCTGCTATTCAGCAGCAGCAGCCCGTTCATAAAGAAAACAAACAAAAAAAAAATCCTCCTAAAACGCAGCTCCGTTGAGAAGCATCTCACATTGGCTGAAGTCTCAGCATGTGCTCCTCCTCTCCCCTCTGACGTCTCGGCGTTTCTCAGGGGTCTTCTGGCAGGGGCACTGACGTTGAGGGGAGAGGAGGAGTGGCTGCAGAGATGTCAGCCAATGTGAGATGGTACTCCACGGAGGTGCATTTTAGGAGGTTGTTTTTTTGTTTGTTTGTTTTCTTTATGTACGGGCTGCTGCTGCTGAATAGAAGCAGCAGCAGCCGCCGGACAGAGTTTGTATTAGCGGTCGCGGGTGGCAAGGCGGTCGATGTGGGGGGGAGGGGCTTGGTGAAGCGGCGGGGGAGGGGTTGGGTGATGCGGCGAGGAGGGAAGGGGGTAGGGGCTTTCTGATGCCCCGTTGCACGGGTTGTTGTGGCGATGCGGTGGGGGGGCACTTAGAGGTGCATCGTTGTGTGTGTTTGTTTGTGTGTGTGTTTGTATGTATGTGTTTTTGTGTGTGTGTATGTATGTGTGTTGTGTGTGTGTTTGTTTGTGTGTGTTTGTTTGTGTATGTGTGTGTTTATGTGTGTGTGTGTGTTTGTGTGTGTTTGTTTGTGTATGTGTGTGTTTATGTGTGTGTGTGTGTTTGTGTTTCTGTGTGTGTTTGTTTGTGTTTTTTTGTGTGTGTGTTTGTGTGTTTTGTGTGTGTGTGTTTGTGTGTGTGCGTTTGTGTGTGCGTTTGCGTGTGTGTGTGTGTTTGCGTTTGTGTGTTTGTGTGTGTGTTTATGTGTGTGTATGTTTATGTGTGTGTGTGTATGTGTTTGTGTGTGTGTTTAAGTGTGTGTGTGTGTGTTTGCGTGTGTGTGTGTTTGTGTGTGTGTTTATGTGTGTGTGTGTGTGTGTGTGTTTGCGTGTGTGTGTTTGCGTTTGTGTGTGTGTTTATGTGTGTGTGTTTATGTGTGTGTGTGTTTGTGTTTCTGTGTGTGTGTGTTTATGTGTGTGTGTTTGCGTTTGTGTGTTTGTGTGTGTGTATGTGTGTGTGTGATTATGTTTGTTTGTATGTGTTTGTGTTTATGTGTGTGTGTGTGTTTGTGTGTGTGTTTATGAGTGTGTGTGTTTGTGTGTGTGTGTTTATGTGTGTGCATTTGTGTGTGCGTTTGCGTTTGTATGTGTTTGTGTTTATGTGTGTGTGTGTGTTTGTGTGTGTGTTTATGAGTGTGTGTGTTTGTGTGTGTGTGTTTGTATGTGTGTTTGTGTGTGTTTATGTGTGTTTGCGTTTGTGTGTGTGTTTATGTGCATATATGTGTTTGTGTGTGTGTGTTTCTGTGTGTGTTTCTGTGTGTGTGTGTGTGTTTGTGTGTGTTTATCTGTGTGTTTGCGTGTGTTTGTGTGTGTGCACGTTTGTGTGTTTGTGTGTGTGTTTATGTGTGTGTGTGTTTGCGTGTGTGTGTGTTTGCGTGTGTATGTGTTTGCGTGTGTGTCTATGTGTGTGTGTGTGTGTGTGTGTTTGTGTGTGTGTTTGCGTTTGTGTGTGCGTGTTTGCGTTTGTGTGTGTGTGTGTTTGTGTGTGTGTTTGTGTTTGTATGTGTGTGTGTGGGGGGGGTTGCGGGTGGCTTTTGTGGTCATGTGTTTGTGTGTGTTTGTGTGTGTTTATCTGTGTGTGTTTGCGTGTGTGTGTGTTTGTGTGTGTTTATCTGTGTGTGCATTTGCGTTTGCGTGTGTGTTTATGTGTGTGTGTGTTTGCGTGTGTATGTGTGTGCGTGTGTGTGTGTGTGTGTCTATGTGTGTGTGTGTGTGTTTGTGTGTGTGTTTGCGTTTGTGTGTGTGTGTCTGTGTGTGTGTGTTTGTGTGTGTGTTTGCGTTTGTGTGTGTGTTTGTGTGTGCGTGTTTGCGTTTGTGTGTGTGTGTGTGTTTGTGTTTGTATGTGTGTGTGTGTGGGGGTTGCGGGTGGCTTTTGTGGTCGTGAGTTTGTGTGTGTTTATCTGTGTGTGTTTGCGTGTGTTTGTGTGTGTTTATCTGTGTGTGCATTTGCGTTTGCGTGTGTGTTTATGTGTGTGTGTTTGTGTGTGCGTTTGCGTTGATATATGTGTGTGTTTGCGTGTGTGTGTGTTTGTGTGTGTGTGTGTGTTTGTATGTGTGTTTGTGTGTGTTTATGTGTGTTTGCGTTTGTGTGTGTGTTTATGTGCATATATGTGTTTGTGTGTGTGTGTTTCTGTGTGTGTTTCTGTGTGTGTGTGTGTGTTTGTGTGTGTTTATCTGTGTGTTTGCGTGTGTTTGTGTGTGTGCACGTTTGTGTGTTTGTGTGTGTGTTTATGTGTGTGTGTGTTTGCGTGTGTGTGTTTATGTTTGTTTGTATGTGTTTGTGTTTATGTGTGTGTGTGTGTTTGTGTGTGTGTTTATGAGTGTGTGTGTTTGTGTGTGTGTGTTTATGTGTGTGCATTTGTGTGTGCGTTTGCGTTGATATGTGTGTGTGTTTGCGTGTGTGTGTGTTTGTGTGTGTGTGTGTGTTTGTATGTGTGTTTGTGTGTGTTTATGTGTGTTTGCGTTTGTGTGTGTGTGTTTATGTGCATATATGTGTTTGTGTGTGTGTGTTTCTGTGTGTGTTTCTGTGTGTGTGTGTGTGTTTGTGTGTGTTTATCTGTGTGTTTGCGTGTGTTTGTGTGTGTGCACGTTTGTGTGTTTGTGTGTGTGTTTATGTGTGTGTGTGTTTGCGTGTGTGTGTGTTTGCGTGTGTGTGTGTTTGCGTTTGTGTGTGTGTGTTTGTGTGTTTGTGTGTGTGTTTGCGTTTGTGTGTGCGTGTTTGCGTTTCTGTGTGTGTGTGTTTGTGTGTGTGTTTGTGTTTGTATGTGTGTGTGTGGGGGGGTTGCGGGTGGCTTTTGTGGTCATATGTTTGTGTGTGTTTGTGTGTGTTTATCTGTGTGTGTTTGCGTGTGTGTGTGTTTGTGTGTGTTTATCTGTGTGTGCATTTGCGTTTGCGTGTGTGTTTATGTGTGTGTGTGTTTGCGTGTGTATGTGTTTGCGTGTGTGTGTGTGTTTGTGTGTGTGTCTATGTGTGTGTGTGTGTGTTTGTGTGTGTGTTTGCGTTTGTGTGTGTGTGTCTGTGTCATATTGTCTTTATTGAAACTTGCAACAAGACAAACCAAGCATACAAACAAGCGATAAAACAAGCAATAAAACCCGCTAACTAATACATAAATAAAACCTTACTGGCCAATACCCCCGCCCCTCAACAAACCCTCCCACTCAGGGAGGCTGAAACGAAAAACCCCTCCAATGCCTTGCCCACTGTAGTCCAGAACAATGCTCCTTCTCCCTCACTGCCAGCTGCTGGACAAAATGTACCACATCCCCTGCCACCTCCTGTACAGACAGCCACTTCCGATATAATGAAGCTTGGCAGCGTGCCTGCCACAGGAAGTAACAAAGGGCTGCAGCGATGATATACAGTGTCTCCCTACACCACCCCTTTCCTTTTGGAAACCCTCCATAGGCCCATTCTGCATAAGATAGCTGGTGGAAGAAAGGAATCCCTAATTGGCGGGCTACTGCCTGACAGACTTGTTGATTGAACGGGCACTTGAGGAGGAAGTGGTCCATTGTTTCATCCTCCGTCACGCACTCCCCCCTCGGGCACTTACGATCATTGCTGTTTCTATTTTTCATGTTAGCTCGAACATAAAGCCGGCTGTGGAAAGTCAGCCAGGCCATGTCCGCAATCTTCCGGGGGAGGCGTGATGAATTGAGGAAAGCCAGACCTTCCTCCTGTAGTGGACCTGGGCAGTCCCTCAAGGCTAGACGTGTTGAAAAGTGTGTCTGAATAATGCGGTGTTGTAGCTGCCTCCTGTCCTCCTTCTGGATTTCCTGTACTGTGATACCCCATCTCTTCACCAATCTCAACAGAGGTGAGATGTACTGTGGCAAGTATCCCGCCTTCCCTCGCAGGGGCATTGCCTGACCTCCCCTCACCCAATCCCTCAAGTACCGCTGAAGCCAGGAGGCCATGCAGTCTGCCCAAGCCGGCCTCCCTTCCCGCAAGACCCCTCCCAGATTTTGTTGGAAAAAGAAACAACTAAAATGTACCACAGGGTTGACCATTCCCAACCCCCCCTCCCTTTTGGGCAAATAGGTCACCTCCCTCCGGATAATATTCATCCTGTTCCCCCATAGCTGTTGGAAAAACAAGCTGTATACTCTGGCATGTAACGATATAGGCAGTAAACAGACCTTGGATATGAACAGGAGAAGGGGTATCAGATAGGTCTTAATGACATGCAGTTTTTCCACAAACCGCAACTTATATGATTTCCACTGGGCCACCCTTTCCTCGACTCTCCCCAGCCCCTTCTCCCAGTTGATCGTATCATAGTCCTGTCTGCCTACCCAGAGACCCAGGATCCGTACTTCATCCCTTGCTACTGGGTACTGACTGGGAAGTTTGAAAGCTGGTCTGCCCTGTCCTACCCAAATTGCGGAGCTCTTATCCTGGTTTATCTGGGCCCCCGCAGCCTGTGTGTATTCTGCCATCCAGGTCTGAACTCGCTCGGCTTCCTCCTTGCTACTGATTACTACTGTGACATCATCTGCGTAGGCGACACATCGCCATGTGTGTGAACCCAAAGAGATGCCCTCTAGTTGACCGCTAAACCCTCCACTCAACCTTCTGAGGAAAGGATCTAAGGAAAGGACGTACAGCAAGGGGCTGAGGGGACACCCCTGCCGTACCCCTGACCTCACTGCAAAGCTCTTGCCCACCCAACCATTTATTAGAGTGCTACTCCTTGCATTGCGATACAAAGTCTGGATCCACCCTATAAACTGGTCGGGTATCCCATAGCACCGAAGCACTAGCCATAGGTACTCCTGGGACACCCTGTCAAAAGCCTTAGACTGATCAAGGGTCAGCAAATACTTTCCCTTTGTCCCACCTTGACTCCTTTCCACTATTTCACGGATGGTACAAACTGCTTCCACTGCCCCTTTCCCCTTCACCGAGCAAAACTGTGCTGAGGACAAGAGACCACCCACTGCCCCAGCCAGGCGGTTGTAAATAATCCTGGCCATTATTTTCCTATCTACATTCAGAAGACTTATGGGTCTCCAGTTCTCGATAAGTTCCAGATTTCCCTTCTTTGCGAGGAGAACCAAAATAGAACACTGCTGTGAAGGGGCCAAACGCCCGTTCTGCAAACAATTATTAAAAATTGCAGCTAACACTGGAATCAGGACCACACGGAATTTTTTGTAGAACTCTGGGGTCAGCCCATCGGGACCCGGAGTTGTACGTGCTGATAGCGTATCAATAGCATCATCTACCTCTCCTGTGGTAATGGGCCTAAGCAGTTGTTCCATCTCCCCCTCCGAAACCTTTTCCAAGCCTGGGGCACTCTGCACGTATGATAGCATGAAGTTAGAAACCAAGCTCTCTTTCCCCCACAATTGGGTGTAAAACCGAATGACCCTGGCCTCGATTGAACGTTGGTTCGTCAATCGCTGCCCTGCTTCATCTCTCATAGCATAAATGACCTTGTGTCCTACTGCTACCTTGCAATTCTGGAAAGGATCCGGGGAATACCGATGCCCATATTCCCTTTCCAGAAGCAAAGCAGCGTATCGATCATATTGCAACAGCCTCAACTGGGCCTGCAAAGCTTCTATCTCTCCCTTCTCTAGATGGTTGGAGACCGCGTGGTCCAATTGCTTACGAAGACGACAGCACTGTGCCTGTAACCCCAGACTCTGCTTCCTGGCTAGGGACCGGAAAAGGGCCTTGACTCGCCCCTTTACCATGTCCCACCAGGCTCCCTTATCATCCATCACCTCCCATAGTGTTTCTTGGTCTGCTAAAAAACCCTCAAATATTTGTCTGTTTTCCTCTACTTCTAATAACTTTGCACTCAGTTTCCAAAATCCTGGGCCTTTCTGCGCCCCTTCGCATATTGTTAAGACTGTGGAAACTAAGGCATGATCTGAATATTCCGTCCATCTATTCGGCTGCCCCTGAAACTTAGCCAACCCGCCTACAAAGAGCCAGTCAATACGGCTCTCCGTGTCTCCCCTTCTAAAAGTGAACCCCTTCCCTCCCGCCACCTCCAGTCTTGCCTGTTTTACAATTGCTGCCAGCTGGAGGCTGTCATAACCCACCTGACGCCTGGACCCCTTTCTATCTGCTTGCTGTAAGACCATATTAAAGTCTCCTCCAAATACCACCAATTTGCTTGTATATAAATACGGTTTCACCCGGAGCAACAGCTGCTTGCGTTCCCAACTAATCTGGGGCCCATAAAAGTTAATGATTCGCACTGCTACCCCTCTAATGAAAACGTCTAAGACAACACACCTCCCTATCTCCACCTCTATTTCCCTCGTAATCTCCACTTCTCGGGTGGCAAAAAGAATAGCCACCCCTGCGCATCTTTCTTTGGCCAGAGACCAGAATGAGGGCCCCCCTTTCCAATCTCTCTTGGCCCGGTGCAGGAGCTGCAAAGAATCCAAATGAGTCTCCTGCAACAGGATGCAGTCTACCTTGCACTGGGTCAAATCGCTAAAGGCGACAAATCTAGTTCTCTCTGCCTTTATGCTGGCTACATTCAGAGTTGCAAAGATTAAGGACAAGGCAGCCATGGTTTATTTCTTAAATTTCTTACCCCTCCTCATCTCTTCACCGCAATCCCTCTTCACAGATATTCCTGCCCCCATCATTTCTTCAGGATCCTCTATAATTTCTTCTAATTCCAAATCCTCCCACTCTGAGTCATCTTCCCCGGCTTTCTTTCTACCCTTTTTTTTCTTGGTTTCCTCTGGACCAGCCCTTTCCCCTTTCATCCCTTCCTTACCCTCCTCTATTTCCTGCATGAGGCCCTTCGTTAAACTAGTAGGATGTGATGTTAGACTTGGGGGTAACACTGCTGGCTCCTCTCTGTTAAGTCTTTCAGATGATTCATTCCTTGCTCCCCTCCCCTCCCTCCTCTTCTCCTCCAAAACCTCCCTTTGGGGTGGATTCATCTCAAGATCACCCTCTCCTTCACCTGAAACCTGAAACACTGCATATCGATTACTCTGGCTCTTCTCCAGAATATCTGTTCTCCCCGCTCGGGCTAGCCCCCTCCCCTCCTTCCTCCGACCCCCCTTCCCTCCATGTTTCCCTACCAGGGTCCATGCTTCCCCTTCTTCTCCCCCCTTCTCCCCACCTCCTTCTTCCATCCTTTCACAAATACCCCTTCTTTGAATGTGATCCAAACCTGATGCCCTTTTCTCCCCCTTTCCCTTTCCCTTAGTGCCTGCCTCTGTATGAATAGTGGTATTTGATTTATCCATTAATCCCTTTAATGCTTCCCGCTTCTGTCCTTGTATCCTTGTAGTTTCTGCTTGTGCCCCTTCCTCCCCCCTCCTCTCTTCCTCTACCTGATTGTGCGATGCTTGTGGGCACTTGCTAAAAGGGTGCCCCAAGCCTCCACACAGGTTACAGCGTATGGTAGTGCAGTCGCTGGTGTCATGATCTGTACTACCACATCGCGAGCACTTTAACACTGTACATGACATGCTTAAGTGACGGAAAGATCCGCACCTGTAGCACTGTCTGGGTTGTCCTGCATAAAAGCATTGAATTCGATCCCTTCCAATGTATGCGGCTGAAGGTATATGTTGGGTGACATAGCCTGCCTGTTTTAATTTTACAAGGGCACTCCACCCCCCCGCCCACACACGACTCTGGTCTGGTATTTTGCTTAATGGGGTCCTAATTTCGGCATACCGTCCCAACCAGTATGACAGGTCTGCAGCCATAAGAGATTCATTACGTACCAAAATGGTAATCTGGACTGCGTCCTGTCTACTGATGGGGACAGCCTTAAAATCCACCCATCTACCCTGATGCTGCACCTCTGTGTACTTTTCCCAAAACAGGTCCAAACCTCGCCCTGTTAAGAAACTAATATCATATTCAGGGATTCCCACAGGGTGTATGCATGCATACAAATCTTCAGGGATAAAGCCAAGGGAGAATACCATTCTTAAAACAACCTCTCTAGGTGGTGCTACCCCTGTGCCCACCCAACGCAGCTGGACAACATTTCGACGTTTTGGGGTAACACCGCTCCCGGGACCCCGCAACGGACCAGAAAATGGATTTCCCCTTGTCTCCATGTCTGACTCCTGCCTCCCCTCCTCCTTCCCTGTCTCTGCCCCTCCTCCCCGTACTACTGCTGCAAAGGATAAAGGGGCTGATACCAGTATGCTCCCCCCTTCCCCACTCCCTTCCTGCCTTCCTCCCCTCCCCCTCTCTTCCCCTCCCTCCTCTCCCATGTCCACTAACCCCACTATGTTCAGTTCACTTGTGCTGTTTCTGTCTCTTCCCCCTCTGCAATATTCTACTTCCAGTCCTTTGCCAGTTGCTGCTGTTCCCAACCAGCACTCGTTCCCTTGCTCTGCAACTGTCCCACTCAGACCAGGTCTGGGATCTGTCTCCTCTTGTAGCTGACACTCTCCTCCATGCACTTTCTCTGTTTCTGACACTGTCATACTCAGTCTGAGTCTTGGCTCCGCCTCCTGGTGCAGCTGACACTCTCCTTCATGTACTCTCTCTGTATCTGGCACTGTCTTACTCAGTCTGGGTCTTGGCTCTGCCTCCTGGTGCAGCTGACACTCTCCTCCATGCTCTGTCTTACTGGGTCTGGGACTTGGCTCCGCCCCCTGGTGCAACTGACACTCTCCTTCATGTACTCTCTCTGTATCTGGCAATGTCTTACTCAGTCTGGGTCTTGGCTCCACCTCCTGGTGCAGCTGACACTCTCCTCCATGCCCTGTCTCACTCGATCTGGGTCTTGGCTCCGCCTCCTGGTGCAGCTGACACTCTCCACAATTCTCTCTCTCCTTTCTGGGACTCCTGCTTTGATGGGCATGAGTTTCTGAGAAGCTCCCTTCTGCTCTTTCTTCTTGTTTCTGAGTGGCAGAATCTATTGGGAGCCCCTGCCTGTCACTGAGCTTCCCCCATGATGTCATCAGCACTTCTGATTGAGATTGGATGGCAGCTCTTGGACAGCCCTGCTCAGAGGTCTGCCCTATCAATTCTGTCCATGAGTGACTGTGGTGTTCCCACGATGTTCCCGCCCTCTGTCCACCATATTTGCTCTCAGCTTCTTCCATCTCTTGTAGTACTCCACTACTCCATTCCTGTACTTTCCCATCCTCTTTAGTCTCTGTCTCCATCTGCAAAACCCCTTGTTTTTGCTCTACTTTCCCTCCCGTTGTTCCTGGTAACTTCTGTACTTGCTCAGTGTGTAGTGATTC